>NC_092816.1:146245815-146867243 GCF_023375885.2 Dermacentor andersoni
TTTCTTACAACATGTCTTACACGTTTTGCCTGCATTTGCACCATGGGCACAGTGCGCACGTCGCTTCCATCTTTCTTGCAGAACAACGTCGAGCGTCGGCCTTTGCAGCGCGCTCACCCAGGACGCCGCGCCAGTACAGGCCGATCTAAGCACCGACAGCAGCTCCGCGGCTGCTGGTATGATTCACTGCTACGCTCCGCGGCCGCCGGTGCTGCCACCTTCCTATCTAGCCGCCATAACACAATGTAGCGAAACAGGAACTTGACGCGCTGGTGACAAGATCGTGGAAGGCTCACAACTTCAGGCAGATTCCGTGAATTGTTCTCTTTCGCTTTATTCGAGAACTTAACTGACGCCAACACGATGGGCAGTTACGTACAATCGCAACCATTATACTATGATCCAGCACATTCTATAAGCATTCACGTTTTGACATGCTTAACTGACGCGTGCGATTGCAACGACACTAAGGCATCTATCGCTATAGTGTACCCCCGCTACAATAATGTCATAATAATGTCACAATAACGTCGCATATGTTACCTAATAATAAAGCGTATACTACACTGACGCAAGCGAACGAGCAGAGCGCAAGTGGTTAAAGTGAAAGACGGTTCAGGTGTAGGCTGCGAATATTCCGGCAGAGGGACGCATTTCCTATTCGTGGACCATTAAAAAGCCTGTACGATGCCAATGGGGCCGGCGATCTGGTCACGTCAGGTTGGCTGCGCAAACGCTATCACGATCGAATAAACGAGAAAGAAACGGAGTAAAGAAGAAGTAGAGAAAAACGCATTTTACTTAGTTCAAGTTGCCACGAGTGGTAATGCAGCAGAATGCTACTCTAGCCCCGTAACTGAGCATCTCTGCCTGCAAGCAAAGCCCATCAGTGTGGTGCACACACTGGGGAGTGTGAAGAGAAAAAAAAAAAGAAAGTCTTTCCGCGTTCGCGTTTCCTTACGGCACGGTAGTACAAATAATCGAAGAGTGGCGACAAAACGCATATATTGTCTTTTTCTGAGTACACATAAGCCCCTGGTGGCTTCAGACTTACGCAGGTTACCGTAACACTTTGTCATCCAAGGTATTATCAAATCGGGAAACCCTCTCGCGAGCCGAGCGAGAACACACGGAACAAGATGGCCGTTGCTCTAATCCCAGGCGCATTTCAGCTCTTGAAAAATGAATGGCACCTTAAAAAACAGAGACAGTGGAGGAGTATGCTCTGATTGATCGATTAAGACAATCCTGATGTACCTGGAGCACCGGCTGGACTTGAGGGATGTGTGCCTTTATAAAAACGAGCTCCTCCTCCCCCTAGTTGCCCGCAAGCGCTTCCTGCGAGGTCCCAGAAATGCAAAACAAACCCCAAATCACTTACTCATTCCGATTTCGAGAGGCACTCGTTGGCGAAGCCCGCGTGTCTCGTATTATAAACGTGGTGGGCAGGCCATTCTCTGTCCACTGCGGCGTCCACGTACATACCCACTGGCACCAGCATAGCATTCCCTCACGATGAAGGTTTAAAAAAGTATGAAAGAGGCAAAAAAGAGAGAAAAAAAGTGTAGCAGAAAGAACACTCAAGCTCGTTCGTGTTTCGATAGAAAACAATCCCAACGAAGGTCGGACGGAAATATCGTTAAAAAAAAAGTTTACGACGATGAAAATTAGTCCGAGAAGAGACGCCGGTATGCCGCACCCCTCCCCGGTTTCTTTCTCTCTCCCCATATTTCCACCATTTTCTTGTTAATTTTTTTTTTTCGTCTTACGCGCGCGGCTAAGTACATTCCAAGCGTGGGCGCACTTCCGCCGCAGCAGCGCCTTTCAAGCGTGCGCTCTCCCAGGGCGTGCGCTATTTCCGGGAGGAAAACGGCATGTGGGCGTGCGTCGTGTGTACGAGGGCGAGAGAAATGGAGGGGGAAAGACCTTGGGGAGACCTGCAGCAGTGGCCTCGAGACAGAGAGAGAGAGAGAGAGAGAGAGCGCTTTGGCACTGGGTCTCCCGAGCCACCGACTACCGCACCCGTCACTCGTCGAAGAGGCCGGTGCCGCGGATAAAAACTGATGCTGCCGCTGTTGTTCCGGCGCCGTGCTCCATCAATTAGCGCCCGTGCCGTGTCTAAACGCGCACGCCTCGCCCGAGCCGTCCACCTGTACCCGGCTACGGGGGAAAAAAACGTCGCACGCTCTTGTTATTATTCAGCCTGTGATTCACGACTTCGCCATCAATATTCGGCTTACGACAAACGATTGAAGACCGGAACGGGACATGTCAAACGGTAGCATTGAAGATTATTCTACGCTAGTTTAAGGTAGTGTTTATTAGATCGGCAAGTTAACGAAAGTTCGTGAATGGCTGCCACAGGCTCGCGAAGCTGTGAATAATAACTGCTGTTCGTGACTTGCATTGGTATCCTTGTTTATTCGACTAGAAAGTTCCTTCTTGTGACCAGGATCCTCTGCTATTACATGAGCTAGGTAAGTGCATTCTCGGGCAAGGGTACACTAGTCGAATAAACGACGGTTGGAGCGCCTATGGAAGGCAGCCCCAAGTCGTGAATAGCAGTTTACCGATGTCATTAAAAGAAAAGTGCACGATCAGTGCACACTGACAATACCATTATGATGTGGGGGCTGAAACTCGCACGATACAGAAGCTTAAAACGAGTGATTTAATGGGAAATGGTGCGTAACGTTAACAGGTGCATGAGCATTGGGGCATTATTTGAGATATTATGTAGTTGAGATTCTGATAGACATTGAAGGAAAAAATGTGGACCTGAACTGGTCAGGTAATGAGCAGACAGGAAGGTATACTCGAGTAAACAGTATATTCGAGTATATTTAGAATTAGGTGGTGTGATGAAATTAGAAGATTTGCAGGCATAAGATGGTGAAAGCTGGCGCAAGACAGAGGGCAATTGGAGATCGACGGGAGAGGCTTTCGTCCATGGTGTGGTGGACATAAATTGACCTTCGCTCTAACATTAAGGCGTTACACGGGTGCTTGAAATCGCTTCAATGTATGCAGTGTGCTCGGTTGTCCTATTTCCTGTACACGTACTCCCGAAGACAATCGTTCGCACCGCTATTTTTTTCTTTCTTGTTCCGCAGTTCTTCACGGGCCTGTGCACTTCGTATTTGTCGTGGTCCCTGACACCGGACGTTAAACTTTTCAGCAACTTGTTTACATCGTCAGACTCTCCGACAGAACGCCAGTGTGTGGGTATTCCTCTCTTTAACGAACTTCGTTCTCAACAAAAAAACAAAACAAAACATGAACCATTCCACTCTATAAAGGTGGATGACGAGCGAAGCTGTGCAGCACCCGACAAAGAGGCGACATAGAATTTTGGACAAAGCTACGAACAAATTTATTATCTTGACCGGTTTGTCATCATGACGAAAGGTACGTGCACACATTTATTTTTATACATCCTCCGCGGACCAAGAAGCGCTCCAGACGCCACACAGGTGCCCTGACTGCGACATGGCCACGCGGCCATCCGCAGCCCATCTGTTTTGGGAGTGTCAGCGACACGCTCAGCAGCGGGACCACCACCTGAGGGCGGTGCGAGTGTCGTCCTACGAGGAGTGGATTAGACTAGCAACTGGCTCGATGGATTCCGACAGGGCCATTCTGGACTCACTCTTGGCTTTCGCCAAGGACGCGCAGCTTCTAGGACGGCTCTGAATACGCCTCCCCCCTCCTCTTCCTATTCCCCATTATAGTCCTTCGCGCCATCCCTTAATAAATACATTTTGTCATCATCATCATACATTCGCTTTCATTCGTGTTATGCATTCGTTATATACGAGGGCGAACCAGAAAGTCTTAGCCCCTAGTTTTTATTAGCCAAGATAAGGTACATGCAGGTAACTACAATATACGTACTATTCTACGTGCCTTACACTATTTTCCCACATAGTCCCCACACCGGTTCAGACATATGTCCCATCGAAGCACTAAATACGAGAAGCCCCTGCGGTAGAATTCGTCCGGCTGGCTGTGGAACCACCGTCCGACTGCTGTCTTGGCTTCATCGTTGCAGGTGAATCGCTGTCCTGCCATGAATTTCTTCAGCGGGCCGAAAACGTTAAGTGACTAGGGGCGAGGTCCGGACTGTATGGCGACTCTCCCAGTGAAATGCTATCAGTCAGCGACGTGCGCGGCCTCCCCGAACACTCATTGCCATGCAAGTCTTCACGGCCTTTTGCGAGCTCACAACACCACCACCCCACAATTCTCAAAGCGGGACACCTCTGTCCGTATGTGGGCTGCATTTCCCTGTGGATTTCGATGGGCATTCGTCCCTTGCTCCATAGAAAACCTCCAGTCCTTTCTTACGGATCGGACGGTCGTACTCCGCTGTAAGACTGGAGACATAACGGCTCGCCCTTCCATCGGCAGTCCACAGGGTTCGCCACTAAGCCCTCTACTCTGGAACTTAATAATTCATTCACTACTCAGTCTCCCGTTACCACAGGGCGTCCACATACAGGCTTACGCTGATGATACAGTTGTATTGCTCTCTGGCTCGTCGCGCTTGCAATTGCAGGCTTTAGCGGAATCTGTCTTAACCTTGATTTGCGATTGGGCCCGGCAAAACAAGGTCAAAATTAGCGAGTCAAAATCTTTCTTTGTCTTCTTCAACAACGGGCACATTGGTACATCAAAGCGCCGTCCGTCTATCCGATTGGATGGCGCTTTTCTAAAACATCAGGACCACATTAAACTTCTCGGCGTGGTCTTTGATAACAAACTAAACTTTCACGCCCACGTTGATTTTCTTAAGACAAAAGCCGAGATATTGGTTACTCGATTACTAACTTTTGTTCGCATGCATTTTATGCTGCGCCCTGTACTTTTACACCGTTTATATAGACAGGTTCTGCTGCCTGCGATTGCATACGCGTCCCCTGTATGGTGGCCGCCTTTCCCGACAACACATCTGCAAACGCGTGTCCTATCGGTGCAACGCTCGTTGTTAATTGCATTAACCGGCGCCTACCATACCACCAGGACCTCCGCCCTACAGATATTAGCCCGCTGTCCGCCTCTTACAATTGACCTAGAACGCCTCAACGCGGAGTTTTCTTTATTCACGCTCCGCCAGGTCACGCATTATGGGTGTGTCACGTTTCACCCTAGCGAGGTCGACTCTTCGTTTACTCGTTGGACCCACCATCCGCGCGACGTTTGCCGTTTCACGTTGACGCGGCTCTCCCCCGCAGGAGCTGCTCGCATCGCCACCCGCTCTGCTTTCCACGTCTATACTGATGGCGCGTACACGAGTATTTCGGCGGGGGCGGCATTTGTTGTATTTAACCCGACCGGTCGCTTGTCGGCCGTCCGTAAATTCAGAGTCATCAACGCAACATGTGCGTATAGCGTTGAGACTGTCGCCTTAGCCGAGGCGCTAGCGTACATAGTCTCATTACCAACCTGCGCTCCAGTCCATCTTTATACCGACTGCCTCTCCTTATTGTCCGCCATAGCGCATCTTCGAGACACCAACACTTGCATATGGGCATGCAAACAGACCCTCAGCTTGCTCGATCGTCAGGGCCGGCGGACATACCTACACCATGTCCCTGGACACAGGGGCGTCGTAGGCAACGAGTTGGCAGATGCCGCTGCAACGTCAGCGGCTCGCACGGGACTCCTCCGCGTTGCGACGGCGTCCATTAATACGGTGCGCGCGCGCTTTCGCCGCATCGCGCGGTCACAATGGAATTCCTACTGGCACCGCGAGGGTACTGACACTCCACTATACCCCTGGGTTCCGGATATAGCCGACATACCTCGTTGGTTTCCACCAAATAAACTTCTGAGCCATTTATTTACTGGCCATTGTCATTTCGTCTCGTACCTATATCGATTCAATCTCCACGCTTCCAACGTGTGTACGTGTGGCGCTGTGTGCGCCGACGTATCCCATTACTTTACCTCCTGCCCGAACACTGCGCACATCGTTCGGGCATTGTGTGACGACGCTCACGTGGACTCGTTGACTCCAGCCACTTATGCTGGCTTATTACTCTCTCGACGCTCACGAGCATTACTTCTGCGTCTCGCGCGCCTAGCAGTTCTTTCGGTTTCCCCTTCCTCTCCTCCTCCTCCTCGTACTCCTGACGGTTCATAACTCCACTACTTCATTTCTTCACTCTATTTCTTCTTTTCAATCACGTTGCTTTTGCATGTTTGCTTCTGCCAAATGCACTGCTTAAGCCTACTATTGGCGGGGCTTCCCCGTGCCAGCTGGCTCTAGCTACATGCGTCATCATTCTTTTTGTATACTTTTATTTCAACATTTCGTGGTACCGCCTTTTCCTTTCCCTGCCTACATAATCATCTCTGGTTCCTTGTATGCCCTTTCCCCTGTCTCACTCTCTATCATTAGCCACATGTGCAGATTATGGCATCAGCTCCACCTACCTGGCCTTCATTCCTCGACGTCTGAGCTGTTCGTGCCCTGCTGTCCTCACCAACATACCTGAACCCCAGGCGACGGCCTTTGCATTTCTGGGTGCCTGATGTTCCTGTTCTGTCATCTGCGAGACCTACTGCTCCTGCCCCATCGTGTGGCCATCTTGCTGACTCCAGATGCACACCTGTTTGACTCCGGCCTACTCGAGTACCAACCGCTACTACCTGCAGCATCACCGCCATGCCACATCGACAACTGGGCCAACTCGGCAGTCGACATGCTGAAGCTTATTCGCTGTATTCAATAAATCTCGCCCGTGCTGCGCATGGCAGCCGGAGCGGTGGGTGGGTGGTTGGGGGGGTTTGTTGGATTCTTATCAGGAGCACAATTTCCAACATGCGCCTGACTACTTCTCTTCTTCATCGTGCTAAATATTTTCTTCTAAATATCTACAGGCTTGCCTCCGTATTATTCTTTTAATAATTGGCTTTTCTATAAATTTTCATTGGGAACTTCCCCTATTCATTTATTTTGATTGGCTTACGCCTGCCATACCTAGTTGGTGGTGCGGGCTTCCCCACTTTATTTTTCTTTCTTTTTCTTTATGGGGACAAACAAAGCCATAGAAAACGAATCACACTTCGTTGCCCGTACGCAGTGGACGTGTGGAGCATAACCGACACCTTCAACAACTGATAGCAGCGCCGTGCCGCGGAGCTACCGGCAGATAAGGCCGGACCGGTCCAAGAAAGGTCCACTGCTGAGAATCGAAATGTTCACTTCGCATTTACAGCCGTAATTTGGCTGAAAAAATAGGCGCAAGGACTTTCTGATTCACCCTACAACATATGTGTTTTCATTTCGCGAAATATTGAGTCAAAGAATTTGACATCGGAATCACCGCACAGACTGGCAGTGGGCCAGTGCCGTCAGCGCCTGCGCAGAGGGAGGGGCAGTATGGGAACGCTGGCATGATGAGCGGCAACGGAGCCAGCTGTGGAGGATGAAGACCACGAGGAACGCGCGAACAGTGACACGAGCCATTGCTGATGATAGTTTTTGCTCGCACACATGAAAATTTCACGGAACCCTAGCCATAAACAGCTTCGCTGTAAAACTCTCTTAGTTTAAGAGAGTGTGCCAAATTTATATACAAGCGTTGTATACAAAAGCGGCTGCCAGGCGTTTTCAATCTCAAGAATATAGTGCTATAGAAAGCAGGAATACGCGAAATCTCTGTCCGCTTCCGTGCCTAGCAGATGTTCTGCGCATTATGTGCGATCGCCGCACTTGCGGTGGCAACACGCGATGGAACACGCGTCAATGTTTACGGTCGATCGATAGCATCCGACTGCGATGGCCCTCCTACACTCGTCGGTGACCTTGCTGCTTTTCTCAATGCGTGCGAACGACTTCGTGGCTTTATGATCTGCACGCACGACAGCCCTCACCCTGTCGTGGCGCTTACAATCCGGTCACACTTACCGCACCTCATTTTCCACCGCCGCAAACCGATTTCGCCCAAATTACGTGCAACGAAGTGTCAAGAACGACCGGGGCCGCCGTTATGAAACACTGTTATACGACGCTAATGAAGACGAAACACAAGCACGGAATGTGGCACTATGCACTATGAGCTTGGTTTCTCGTTTCTCTTAGAGCTATAGCGACGCACGTTTCATAATGCCAGCGATCGTATTGCTTAGCCTTCAGCAATTTAGTAGCTTCGTAAACTCGACGCGAAGTCGAACTGACTCAGTCCGACCCGACCGCGTTTACAGCACATTGCCAAGCGCGTTGTGCGAGTCAGCCCAACCCTTTTCAAAGGCGGTTTTCACCGAACTCGTCTCGACTCTGTCTCGATCCGGATCTCTAGTGTTCACGTGAATCCGACGACCGGATTTCAGCCCGACAAGCCGACTCGACTTGATCTTATCCGGTTAGTGTAAACGTAACTCGTATATGATGAGGCTGTCGCTCCCAGCTTTTTATAAGGTTCCAATGTTCCTCGGTTACAAGTGCGCAGCAGGTTCAAGTCGCATCTTTTTCCAAACAATTAAAACTGCCATAAAGGATGGTTCATCCTAACATTCTAAATTCGCTCCGAATATGAGTGACACATTTTTTTCAGGTTTGATCCTGCGTGAAATGCAGAGACCGGGGTGCTACAGATGGAATACCCACTGCGGTGGTTCGGTGGATATGGCGTTGCTCTTTCGAGCACGAGGTCGCGCGTTCGACTATCGGCTGCATTCCGATCGGGATGCAATGCAAAATCACTGCTGCGGTTCGATTTAGGTGCGCGTTCAAAAAGCCCCAGGTGAGTGAAATTAATCCGGAGCACCCCAATACAATGTTTCTCGTAGCCTGCACGTTGCTTGGGGAAGCTAAGCACCACGTTCTTATCCGTTCTTAATTTCACAAATCAAAGTAACAAGAGCACATGTATCAGAAAAAAAGATGAAGGAATGTGCTGGGAGACGGTTGAAAATCGGACATAAAGAAAGATAGTCATGTGAAGCGTCGCTGCTATATGGACTGCGGCGTGGTCTAGTGGCTAGGATCGGCCTGACTTTCACCTAGGAGGCCCGGGCTCGATTCACGGTCGGAAATACTTTTTGAGAAGGTGTGAGACCCGTAGGTGAGACCCGTAGGTAACGTAAAGGCTCAGAAGCGCTTGAACTTGAAGTGGATGGAAGCGCCGACCAGTATTAGCAGTCGAGATGAGCAAGAGACGTTCGGAGTATTGGCGAGAAAGAAAAAAAAAAGCAGGGAAGAAATCGATACGACTGGTTCCGTTACACGCATTGGTAGTGGTACAAGGTATACAAACATGTTTTCAGGCAGAAAAAAAGAAAAGATTGAGGAGTTGTATACAAAAGTGTTAGAATGAAAATCATCTATAGAGCATCTATCCGTCACCGCACCGTTTCAAAGGCGATGTCGATAACTCATCATCATCGACCGACCAGTCTAAAGCTCCAGTCACGGTAACATCACGCGCAGGACCCTGCAGGCATCGCAGCGTGGAGAGAAGGAACCGGAAAAGCACGGAGAGAAGCACGGATTTTTTTTTTTTTTTAATTTGCGGCTTCTCGGCGGCGTTTAGCGCTGCCATATTAGCTAATGATGCTCGTCGCAGTATTCGTTGCGCGTGTTTATTTAGCAGTGTTCGCAACATTAGAAGTGGTTTAGGGACTAATAAATAAATAAATAAATAAATAAATAAATAAATAAATAAATAAATACAGGTTCAGGGAAATGACCGTACTAAGAGGCACGAATAGATCGAAATCAAACCTTTTTGTGGCTCGACGAGAGCGTCTTTTTTATCCTTCTTTTCAGAGTACGCGACCAGCTACACGTGAACCGACAATAAGTGAGCTATGTGGCCCACCCTTGTACCCACACAAGCGCACGCAAGTACGCACAAGCACCTCACCTAAGGTAGTGCAAAGAATGGCGCCACACACACCATAACCGGTATTGAACTTCGCGCCAGAAGTGCTCCCAGCCGGTCGGGCAAGACCGGTTTTCTCCTCCGACCGAGGTCGCGATGACTTGGTCCCGCACCAATACCAACAGTTTTCCGTGACCTTCCGTACTCCGGCATGGTCTAGTGGTTAGGATACCTGGCTCTCACCCAGGAGGCCCGGGTTCGATTCCCGGTGTCGGAACAGTTTTTTTTTTTTTTTTTTAAACTCGCGCATTCAGTTTAATCGCACCTTGCATCACATCAAATCGCATCACATGTAATCGCCATATTAACGAAGTCGTGGTGCGCTTCATTCTTTGTAGGACGATATTTTTTCTCCTGTCGGCACAACGTCTTGACGGCATGCGCTGTGCCACGGGACACTACGTAAATCGTTAGGCATCGTTTGCTCATCGATTGTTCTTTGTGATACGGTTCTTACGGTTCTGTAGCACATGACAAGGTCATTAATGACGTCATAGGGACGGTGGCATATCTCGCCGAGGATCCACTCGTGATCCGGAAGTGGATATTCTGTTCGCGGATCTCTGTGTTTCTTGAATAGGTTTATGGTAGCGCGATTAAAGGTTAGCGCTGTGCCTGTTCCTGCGTGTCTTCTTTTGTCCTGTCCTTTAATCGCGCCTCCGTAAAGCTGTTCGAGATGCGTTACCAACAAGCCCCACATTGCAACCTTCGTGAACTTTATCTCGGCGCTTCTTTCGTTTGGGCATATTGAATCTCCTTATCTGCCACAGCCGTGCGCGCACGCTGGTAACTTCCGAATGTGTCGTCGTTTCAAAACAGTGCCAGATACGTCTACGTGTTCCCGTAAACATTCCTTGCTGGTTCTGACGCACGTGTGCGATGTGGACGCCATTCTGATGGGATAGCTCGATTCAGCTCGGGGCTTGGGGTTCCGACCATGTATACAAAGATGCCGTTGAGCAAGGCTTCACGCTCCTCCGTCGTGCGGCGATCGCTTATCACTCGCGTTGAATATTACAGGAAATCCCTCAAGATTCGCATTAGATTCAAAATGGCCTCCGACGGATGGTTTTTCAGAAGCCGTTCATACAATGATGTAGCCGAGCAAGCAAATAATACGGATGCATGCATGGCGCCAGCAAAGTGGAGTTTACAGGCACAAATACCGGACCTACTGCGCAACGGTGTTGTAGTATCCATGATATCAGAAACGCAAGAGCATATTGACACGCGTACTTACTTATCTTTATCGGGTGACCACGTTTCGCCGCCTAACAAATGTTATCGCACAGCGCGGGACACGTCTGCATGTATCCGAAGTTTCTGGAAAGGTATCGACGCTTCTATCCGCTGTCTGTTGTCGCCGAACCTTATGGTATCTGATTTCATCGCCTGACGCGAATGGCGTAGAACTTTGTGGAATACGCGCGGGTCCCAGCGATTAGTCTGGAACGTTCGACGACTGCTGTATAAAAGCCGACGCGCTTGACCCGCTGATCAGACTTTCGCCGATCGCCGACTGTGTTTGCCGCTATCGTTGTGCTATAAGTCTAGCCTGTCTTGTGGGCACAGGTTCGCCCAATAAAATTTAGTTTTTGTCGTTCACAGTGTTGCTACTGTGTTCTTCAACGTCACCACCACGTGAGAATATCAAGGAGCCTTGATGTGCCACAAGTACACATTTAAAGACAGATAACGATGATATATGGCTCGATGCGAGTTGGGGCTACACAAAGATCAGAGGTACGCGTCCTGATGTGGAATATGTAGAATAACAGCCTTATTTGCAAGCGTGTCACACAGAAGTATAGTGCAGGAAGTCCCACAGACCGCGGAAGGGTACCGGGACCTTCTGTCAGTCATGTTGCCACCACCTCACCACTGTGTAGCGTTTGTTCTGTTAGATTTAGTTCAGCTTACGGCGACATCATTCGCATGCCAGTGAAATTCCTTCTGCAACCTGCTGTGTGAGTCGTTGAGTAACAGTGAGAAGCACGCGTAGCAGCTGTGTCCACACAATACCCGCTTGCCCCTCTCCTCCAACAACACCCTCCCCGCGTTCTAGAGTACACTTAACACCACCTAGAACAAGCACTGTAGTGCTGCGCAATTCGCGTTTTGTGTCTCGTCTGTCTTCGTGGACTCGTCGATTGCGAGACAAATCAACTTGATAAGAATTGTGCGGATGACACCATTTTCGAAATATGCGCAATCAAACTTGCGGTAAATCTGCACTGCCGTCCTATTTACTTCCTTAACAAATCGTCGCTTTACGCATCGAAGCATAGAAGTTACGGGGCTGCCTATGTATTTATTCGCAAAGTTCGGCAATTCATATTTCGAAACTGGTGCCACCCTGAGAATTCGCTCCGAACGAATCCGCCTTGCGAAGTGCCCGCGGCTACAATTCGCAAACTGCTGTATGTTCAAACCTAATGTGAAGAAACCTCGTGAAGAAAACAGTTATCGATACTCATTGGGGGGACCGAGCTACTGGTTCGGTTATCATATTATGCATTCCTTCCTTACCGTTATTAAAGCGTTAACTACACCCAAGTAGATGTGGACAAAATTCATGGCGTCATGGCAAACTAGTGCGAGTAGGTTCAGGACGCCGTCAACACCCGCGGTTCATTCCTGCGTCTTATACCTTTTAATAGCTGTATTGGGTTTACTTTTTATGGCTTACTAAACCAACCTCGCCTCGCGTAACAGTGTTTTTTTGCAGAAACATAATTTAGTACTACCTGTAGCTTAACCTAACAATCAGCCTTAAAAGCAAGAGGTAAATTACGTGCAATGCCTACGATACCAATAAGACACCCGGTTGTCAACGTTTTTCACCGAAGGCTTTTGGTGCGTATTAACGTACCAACGACACGTATTATTGATCCACTGCAGGAATTGGAGCATGCTGCATGATGCGACAGCGTGGCTGCGTTACGGAGTTGAACAACTAAAGGCTTCATATAACACCATCATTTTCTCTGTGTATCCATTTCCACGCAGAGCGTTCACGCCGTTATAAGTTGCCAAAGGTTGACGCAAATTGGAAAGGTGCACAATAACCCGCCGTCACACGGCCACGACATACAGCTGCAACCTTGGGCGGCATAACCCCGAAAAAAGAGAAGAGCCGAAGGGAGACGGCCTCAAAATGGACACCGAAGAAAAGAAAGCGGGCACTTGATGCGAGCGCATTAAAGCGTTGCGTGCGCCGACGTCCTTGCTGACGCGGCGGTACTCGGATGCCTTTCCGCTCGAAATAACTGCCGCACCCGAAACGATCCTGCCTCCCCAAGGCAAGCGTATCGGTTGGACCGGAGCCACGACACCTTGATCTCGGCGAGCTCAAACCTGCTCGCACAGGTAGGGAGGCGCAAACGCCGTTCTGAGCGATCTGTTCTGTGCCAGATGCTGCTGATTATTATTACTGCCCGTTATGTTCGCCGCAGCGTCCTCTAGCAAAAAAATCGTGCGTGACGTTCAAGTTGTATTTCAACAGAGAGTTTACTTAAGTTAGTAATAAGTTGGTTTATTTATATTCAGCCGCATTAAAGAACTCTAAGTGGTCAAAACTAGCCCAGTGTCGTTCACGATATGCAGCGTCCATTGTCAATTATATATACTGTGCAGTTTCGGGGCGTTAAACATCACGATTTAATGAAATACCTTTGAATGACTGGTTCTTTAGTTTGACTTCCTAAATACGTCGCCGCGGTTGGGAAAACAGCCGCAGTTGAGGTATGCAGATTAGTTTCCACCGTAAGGACAACTGTTCGCGCCGAACAAGGAAATTAACCCAATCAGTCTTTTTCTTTAAATGCATATTGAAACGCCGCTGCGGGAATACAGGCTCAAACCCGCGTCTGAGTGCTGAACATCTCAATTAAGCGATCGAGCGACCGCGGACCCTTGACAGATGTGGAAGTCATTCTTGCCGCTACGTTCCGTGCCAAATTATACTCACAAGATTACTTACTTGCCGAAAGCAAACCCGAGAGCTTAATAATAAAGTGCGGAAAACTACAGACGTGTTTGAAGATTCACGTTGCGAACATCCTCTCTACTTGCTAACCGTGACAGTCACAACCGAGCCGTTCACCATCAAGCCAGGGAATCTAGAGATCATTTATTAACATACAATGACGTTACCGAACATTACTATTTAGGACGCAGACAACTCTCATTGCCACATTCAAAACTGAACAGGGCTCAGGCAGTCTCACTGCGCTTATTGCAAACGGGTACATATTCCACACCGTACAGCATTAATGAAATATATCCAGAGAGGGAGATTAGGATGGACTGCAATGATTGTAATGGTATCATTGGAATCAGGCATATGCTGGCGGGGTGTCCCGCGACTCTCCCCAACCTCGTTGAAGAATGGACACAGTGGGAGAAAAGGATTCAAAGCCCATTGTTTCAAGACCAAGTAAGGGCAGTCCAGAGGGCCCATGATGTCGCTGAAAGGCTTGGCCTGACAGTGCCAACGTGGTAGCGGCCCGCCTTGGCTTAAGAAGTCGAGCCTCCGGACCTCATTCCAATAAAAGTTTTCACACACGCACACACACACACACACACACACACACACACACACACACACACACACACACACACACACACACACACACACACACACACACACACACACACAACACACACAACACACACAACACACACACACACACACACACACACACACACACACACACACACACACACACACACACACACACACACACACACCAAAATAATGCGCGATGTCTCAGCTGCGTCTCAACAGGCATTCGAATTGACGGCAAGAGAAAGACAATAGCAACATAGCAGTACCTCGTTATTTTTTCGTACGGGCCGCGAACGAACACAAAGACGAACCGAAAGCGAGACGCAGGGTCAGCACAGCGACTACCTAAATATTTATTTGAATCTACGTTAAATTAATAAAGCAATGCGCGGAACGGTAGCAAAAAAAAAGAAGGGTGGGGTGGAGGAGGTGCGGTCGGTGACATTGGCACGTCGGGGAAAAAAACGCAGTAGAACTGCACCAGTCATAAAAGAAGTGGAGAAAAACCAAGATAATCAAAGGTCTCGATTTATTGTCAATAATTCAACCAAACGAAGTTAAGAAAACACAGGGAACATTAACAGTGTTAAAAAAATTACTTCCGATGCTCTACTACTTCAGCTGCGTCGGCACGTGAAAAAAAAAAAAAAGCCAGTACAAGTGCAAAAATTTGTAACTGCTGCATTCAGCAAATGTTTTCTGTTAATATGCGTAGCACTGCAGCTTAGTGTGTTCTTATTTAAGAAGTTTTGAAGTTTGTGAGTAGTTTATGAAGTTAAATTCAGAGAAAACTTCTATTGCGCGTTACGAACAGAAAAAGATCCTGTCCACTTCTCCTACACTATAAACGCTATAAAAAGAGAGGTCAGCGGCTACAAATATTTGGGATTTACCATAAGCAATACGAGAAATGCATATGATTACGAGAAAGCGTTTGATTCAGTCGAAACCTCAGCAGTCATAGAGGCATTACGGAACCAGGGTGTAGACGAGCCATATGTAAAAATACTGAAAGATATGTATAGCGGCTCCACAGCCACAGTAGTCCTCCATAAAGAAAGCAACAAAATCCCAATAAAGAAAGGCGTCAGGCAGGGAGATACGATCTCTCCAATGCTATTCACAGCGTGTTTACAGGAGGTATTCAGAGACCTGGATTGGGAAGAATTGGCGATAAAATTTAATGGAGAATACCTTAGTAACTTGCGATTCGCTGATGATATTGCCTTGCTTAGTAACTCAGGGGACGAATTGCAATGCATGATCACTGACCTGGAGAGGCAAAGCAGCAAGGTGGGTCTAAAAATTAATCTGCAGAAAACTAAAGTAATGTTTAACAGTCTCGGAAGAGAACAGCAGTTTACGATAGGTAGCGAGGCACTGGAAGTGGTAAGGGAATACATCTACTTAGGGCAGGTAGTGACCGTGGATCCGGATCATGAGACTGAAATAATCAGAAGAATAAGAATGGGTTGGGGTGCGTTTGGCAGGCATTCTCAGATCATGAACAGCGGGTTGCCATTATCCCTCGGAGCAGAAATATCGGTTGAGCGCATCTGCGGTTTCGGCACTGTCGGTTAAAAAGGTGTCACCAATACAGAGTTTCGGTGCAGCTTTATTTTTTGGCGATAAGGGCTGCCAGAACTTTCCTGGGGATGAGACGAGAAAATTTTTTAGTGTTATTTTTTGACAGTATTCTTTTGCTTTTTTTATTTTGTCAGCTAATAATGTACGCAAGCCAAGAAGCCGATCGCTTGCGGGAACAGTTGGGCGCTGCTTGAGTTGTTTTCTTGCCTTTTTCAGTTTCCGCTCTATTCGTACTATTTCTTTTGTTACCCAGGGATTGCGCTTCCGCAGCACTTTTCGCTTCACAGGTACAAAATCACGGACACATTTCAGAACCAGGAACTTGAAGTAGCCCCATATTTCATCAATAGAATGCTCGTTTGATTCACACTTGGTATGAAATTCCGGAAAAGCACCATCTAGGGCGTCCAATACATCAATATCACTGGCACGGGAGAAATCTGGAACAAGTCTTTCTTGTTTTTCAATCTGCGGATCAAAATTCACTTCGAACGTAAGGTATACCATTTTGTGATCCGATATACCTTCGAAAACTTGAATTTGTGGGTTGCGGCGGACTACGGCAGTATTTGCAAGGAAAAGGTCCAGAATTGATAGTGTATTGTTTTTAATGCGGGTAGGTTCTTTGACAAGCTGCGAAAGGTTGTGAAGCACTACTATATCTGCGAAAGGTTCAGAAGCACTTGAGAGGGGCTCAGGGAAATCGTTAGTCCAATTTACAGAAGGAACATTAAAATCACCCGCAAGTAGCATACTGCAGCGCTTGTTCTTATAGGCGCATAAGAACACGTTAAGATTTTCAAAGAAGGTGGTGTCGCAATTTGGAGGCCGATAGAACCCTCCTACGATTAGATTACACTCGTCAAGAAAAATTTTTACAACAACACATTCAATTCCTGTAATATCAGGCATCCTAGTAACACTCAACGTTTCTTGGAAGAGAATTGCAACGCCGCCGCCGCGGGAATCCCCCTGTCATGTCTGTAGATTACGTAACCGCGAGGTGTTATTTCAGAGCCGGTGATATCACTATGCAACCAGGTTTCTGTTATTATTAGAACATGGGGTTTGTGGGCAATTACAATACTCTCTAATTCGGCGATTTTGTTTGCTATGCTCCTAGCATTTATGTTTAGACACCGAAACATTTTTTTTCTTTTTTAACAAAGGAATGGGGTCATTGCAGTCCTTTATAGGGTTTTCTCGACGGAAGGTGACAGGTATGCATTTCATCTGAGCGCTGTCCCATAGGTACGTTTGATTGTCAACCTTTATCTTGTCGTACTGAAGCCTTACTTTGGCACCTGCTTTCCTATCGTCAGCTGTGCTGTCCCAGAGGTGCTTCCTTATCTGCCGCGTCTCTGCTGAAAAATCTTCCGAAATTGATATATTTTGCCCTTTGAGCTTGTGGCAGTTACTCAGCACGGTTGTTCTTTCTCGGTGGTCTATAAATTTTAGAATGATAGGGCGGTGCTTCTTTGCCTGTTTACGGCCCATCCTATGCAGTCTTTCAACGGAAGATTTGCCCTAAGGTTCACGTTCGACTCATGTAGGGGCGTCCTATCGTGCGACACAGCCACCGATTCTTCAATTGACTAAAATATACCTACCCGCTGGTGCACCTAGCAACCACTCCCTCTGTGCAGTACGCTGAGCCTCGGCAATTTCATCTAAAGTATTATGCAAACCGAGTCGTAACAACATATCGTTTGACGTAGTCATAGGCAGACCAAGCGCAGCCTTGACGGCTTTTCTAATTAATGCTTCCAATTTATTTTTCTCCCCCCCCCCCTATTCCAATTTAGCATAGCTGCCACATACGAGAAATGACACATAATAAATGCGTGCACTAAGCGCATCGCCCCTTCTTCTCCCAAACCCCTATGCCTATTAGAGATCCTTCTTATAAGTCTTATCGCCTCGCGGGCAGTGGTATCACGGCCCTTTTTCAAATTCGTAGGATCACTACACATGACTTTGCACTTGCATATTTTACAATGTTGAGCCAAAAGGGAACCTGTGCCTGCTGGTATGGATCGCTCATGTTCTCCAAGGCGCTCGTTATTATGAGTGAAATAGAGGCATATCAAAAAAGCGAGTTCCTTATTTGACTTGCAGAACACTTTTAAGTTCATCGTGATATTCATCATGATGATGATCATCATCAGCCTATTTTATGTCCACTACAGGACGACAGCCTGTCCCTGCGATCTCATATTGTCCCTGTTCTGCGCCAACCGATTCCAACTAGCACCCGCAAATTTCCTAATTTCGTCGCACCACCTAGTCTTCTGCCGTCCTTTACAGCGCTTCCCTTCTCTTGGTACCCATTATGTCATCCTAATGGTCCACCGGTTATCTAATCTGCGAATTACATGACCTGCCCAGCGCCATTTTTTCTCTTAATGTGAGATTTTCTCTAATGTGAGTTTCTCTTAATATCCGTTTGCTCACTGATCGAAACCGCTCTCTTTCTGTCTCTTAAAGTTATGCCTAGCATTATTCGTCCTATCGCTCTTTGTGCGATCCTTAACTTGTCCTCAAGCATCTTTGTCTGCCCCCAAGTCCCTGCCTCATAAATCAGCACCGGTAATATGCACTGATTGTATACCTTCCTTTTTAATGATAACGGTAAGCTCCCAGTCAGGAGCTCACGATTTCTTCCGTATGCGATCCAACCCATTTTTATTCTGCTGCGAATTTCCTTCTCATGGTCACGCTTACCGTGGTTAGTTGACCTAGCTAAGCGAACTCCTTCACAGATCTTTAGAGGCTGACTTGCGATCCTGAACTCGTGTTCCCTTGCCCGGTTATTCATCATTATTCTTGTATCCGGCATAATATTCTTCAACCCCACGCTTAGACTCCTTGTTAAGGTCCTCAATCATTTGTTGTAACTAGTCTGCAGTGTTGCTGAATAGAAAAATGTCATCGTCAAACCGAAGGTTGCTGATGTATTCGGCGTCCATCCTTACTCTAAAGCCTTCCCAGTTTAATAACTTATGTCTCCGTATGTCTCTTTCTGCCTAATGTTGTCTATGTGTTGATAAAATTTAAGGCTAGAATCAAGTTCTTCACACAAATAGTTACAGAAAGTATTATGCGCGATAAGATAATTACCATGGTATAGCGGAGGAATGAATGCGGATGAGCGTTGGGGCGACGTGAAGAAAACAAATTTAGTTTTAGACAAGTTTGTATTGAGCTAATTAACATTGCACCAAATTAACACGAGAAGGAAGGGGTTAACCGAGGGCCCAATTTTTTTGAATTATATCATGAGAAACCAACACACACTGACACCAAGGAAAACGTAGGGGAAAATACTTGTACGTGCTAATTGAAATAAAAAAACCGATAAAAAATGGCAGTGGAAGTGGATGAATAAACAGCTTGCAGTAGGTAGGGAACGATCCCACGTTTTAGCATTACGCGTGCGATGCGTAATGCGCATCTACATATAACGTATTTTTTAACGCGAGCATAAATGCCTCAGGGCATCCATTTTTCAACTTCTCGGAACATGAACTGCATTCCTTGCCGTGGCCCAATAATTTTTTGTGCGAACGAGAGCGAATCGTATCAAGCTTGCTGGGCGCCGGCATGACCAGACGCGCCGTATACCTACTACCGACATTCTTCAACCAATGCGAAAACTTCTGCAAACATGGCACCACCACCGGTTTTTTTTTTTCATTGCGCGTGGAATTCCTAGATTTTCCCTTTACCTTATCAGTAGTCTTTACTCATTTAATAAGATTATGACAGGCCCTGAAGATTTCACTTTCAGGGTAACCGGTGTTCTGTAATCTCTGAATCTGGGCGAGCAAACCCTCCCTCAACGAATGTTCATTTGTCTCCTGTAACACCTCGGGCAGCGCGGCGTAAACAACACCAGCTTTTACTATTTTAGTGTCCTGGGGAAACATTTAAAAGCGCCTTTGCCGAACGAAGCTTATAAACCCAACACAAATGGTCCTCCCGAAACCTCATTCTAATATCCAGGCATTGAATCTCATCCTTGGCAGGCAACTCAAAAGTAAATTTCGAACCTTTACTGCATCCCTGAAAAATCTTTAAAATACCAGCTACCTTACTATTTAGGTTCTCTCTTTCTGTGATCATCAAAAACTCATCGACGTACCTAAATACGTTAAGGTCTAACCCTCCTAAATTACTGAAATGGCAATTATCATCTTGCCCGCGACCCTATTCAATTTCCCGACTTCTGTAAGAACGCGATCCCTTCCCATTAAACATACACAAGGCGCCAATAAAACGAAAACAATTCTGAAAAACTTTCAACAGTTCCCTCAATTGCCAACAAACTTAGCTTCGTCATTGTCATTAACCGCACAAGTCCTGACGCTCTTCATAAGTTCATTATGCGGTAGCGAATAAAGCATATCTTCAACGTCAATACGAAAAGCGGAACATGATGCAGGATTCTGTCTTGAAAAACTTAAACACGCTACCTGAGCTATTGACATAGAAAGGGCCAACAACGTTAAGATCCTCAAGCTGTTCTTGCAAATACACCAAAATTACAAATTTCCAAGTCCCCCTTTCCGAAATGATGGCCTTGAATGAAAAATTTGGCTTATGGGTATTAACTGAAAAAGATACCTGCAGTTTTAAACTCAACGCGCGACTTCGTCCATCACTTCGTTCGTAGATGCGGCTTCGCTATAGAGTTTGTCGACCAGCCTATCGATGGCCAGAGTGTGGTTTCTCTTCGACTGCGTGTTGTCCAATAACTGCTTGAGGAGGTTCCACTTGCCTCCCGCACGCATCTGGCCGTCGACCGACGCGCATACTTCGTTCCATTGCTGCTGGCCGAGCTCTTTCCAGCGCGATTCGATATCGCGGTTGGGGGCCGCGATCCTCCTTCGGAGGTTGCGATTCAGCTTCTGCGTCTTCCATCAGCACGTGAGGGAATTCTTGGCTTCGAGCAGGTGCGCCAATCGAGTGTCCATGCGGTCGAGCTTGAGGTCCGTTTCGACGGTCCTGGTGACCGCAGCTACGTCCTTCTTGAGCTGCGCTAAGAGGTCTGCCAACAACTCGTATTTTTCGTGGTCGTCCTTTCTTCTCTTTCGGAAGGCGTCCCAGTCGACTATTTCGGAGGCCGTCTGCGGTGCCGCGCTGACCGGTAGGGAGATTTCCACGATGTAGTGTTCACTGCCCAGGTTCCCTTGTAAGTTGTGCCACTCCGCTCCCTGCGCGTTCTTGACAAAGACCAGGTCTGGGGTCGTGTCTCTCGAGACCGAGTTTCCCACGCGCATGGGGAAATGGGGGTCGGTTATCAGTTCTAGGGAGATGTCAGTCGCTGCTTTGGGAATGCTTCTCCCAAAGTCTGCAGCCTTTGCGAATGCTTCTCCCGTAGCCCCAGGCTTCGTGCGGCGCGTCTTGGACGATGCCATGCTTCTCCCTCGCCTTGGACGATGCCTTGGTTGTTAGGCTGTAGAAGGTCTGCCGGTTGTCCCTAGGAGAGCAGTACACATTGATAACGTAGACGCTGTTCTTGAGCCAACTGTTGGGTATGATCTCGACGAGCAACGCTTCCAGCTTGGTGTTGCCAAGACGGAGATCGTGCTCCTGGAAGGCGCACTTCTTTGCAATAAGTGTCGCGATGCCGAGCCCGTTCTCCGCCACCGAGGAGACAGCTCGGTACCCCTGGAGCGAAATCGTTTCCATTCACGTTTCCTCTAGCAAAATGACGTGGGGCCTCTCTTGCGGCTCCCGGTGCTTGATGAACTGCCCCGATTGAGGCCTTCGCCTCCGGAAGCTGGCGCAGTTCCACTGCTACACGATGAGCTTACTATCCGGTCTGGCCATAGTTGGGCATGTTGCAGCGGAGGTGGGCTGGGATGCCATCTTGCTCGTCAGCCCACGACTGCTGGTTGTCTTGTAGCATATCACTGGACACCGCGCCCGGCGTGGCAGCGTCGCCGTAGGGTAGGTCACATCGCTTGGCAAGCTCGTTCTCAAGAAGTTGCACTCTGAGTAGAAGGCTCTGGTTACTCTGTACCACCTCGGCAAAGGATTCTTGCATGTGGTCCAAGGACTTCTTGGCAGCCTCCGCCGTTCTCACGTCCTCAACCGTACCCTGGGAGGAGGTGGCTCTGCGCTTTACCGCCCTTGCTGTGGCCCCTTCTTCCGTAAACGTTTGCCTTGCCGCGGCCCCGCTTGGACGGCTTAGCGTTTCGGAAGGCCTCAAAGTCGGCCTTCAAAAATGCCTTGAGACTGGCATTTTCGTTCATCAACTGCGCGATCCGGGGATCGTGCGCCGCCTCGATCTCCTGGTCGGCGGCGTGTTGCGTCCGGCCCGTCTGCTTCCTCTGTTTCACTTTGTCGGCCCAAGTGGGGCCTGCTGTGATGCGCACCTTGGACTTTGAGCGGCCCCTAGATTGAGAGCGCTCTCACTGCACGGAGCGCCCACGTGAGCGGGAGCGCGTTCTAGTGCAGGAAAGACTGCGCGAGCGGGAGCGCCCCCTCGAAGTCCTCTTCCGTAGTGCTGACCTCGGTGCCTGACTCACCTCGCGTGCAGCGTTGGCGCCCTTCTTGGCGTCGCCAGTTTTCTTCCGCCGGCGCCTTCGGCGGCTCTGCCTGACGACATACGGCGTTTGGAAGCGTTGCTCGCACTTACGATCAGCCGTTGGGTGAGAGGCTCCGCATATGCCGCATTTTGCCTCACAATGGTGGCCTTCAGTGGGGGACGCGGCTCCGCATCCCCTGCACTTCTTCACACTCGGGGTCGGACATGCATCGGCCCTGTGGCCTAGTTCCCCACAACCGTAGCACACATCAACTTGCCTTCTGTATAAAGAGCAGGGCAGCATGCCTGATTCACGCATGACAAAGTTCGGCACCCTCGGTCCGTCGAACAGGACGATAACCGTGGTGGTGGTCTTGATGCGACGCACCTCCAACGCGGTGAGGTTCCGTTGGTGTACGATCATTACGCGGAGCTGAGAGTCGTTGAACTCGACGTCGACTCCCCTCACAACACCCTTGCATGTATTGTCCGAGGTGGCCATGTACGCGGCCACTTCAATGTCTTTATATCATTATAGGAAGACTTCACCGAATTTGGCAATATCTAACTCAAGGTTTGTTGTGCGTACGTGAGCACGTAATGTCGTGCGCTAAATCATAAGTTCCCTAAAGACACAAGGTACTAGAGAGAGAGAGATAGAATGAAAACTATGCATTAAAATGCAGGGACGTTAAGGAGAGGTAGTTTAGGTTGGCTACAGGAACGCTACTTCGCTAATTGAGAGTGTAACGTCATCTTCCACGCGCGCGTGTGCTGAAGTTGGGAGGTCACAAGCATACCATTAATATTATACGGTCGCATACATCGAAAATTAGCTCTGGTAAGTTGAGTACTTTCCTATAATTTTTTTTAGAGCGCCGCTCTTAGGCGCCCGTGCCTGCGCTGAGGCTAAGCGTCCGTCAGCGTCAGAGTGAATGAGCACAGCGAAGGATGAAAGCACGAACGCGGAGCGCAGCGGGGGATGAAAGACGGCGAGAATGAGGAGATCGCGAGGAGGGAAGCGGAGGATAAGGGTGCCGCGGAACCATCAGGTAGAAAGCACAGACCGCTGTCTTATGAAGCACAGCGCTGTCTTATACGCTGGCTGCGTATGAAGACGGGAGTGCTACCTGAGACTTGCTCCACGGCGGCGACTAGGCACGCGGCGAAGGCGTCCACCAATACCTGTATGGAAACAAAGCGGCCCAACTGAGCATGCGCTGTTTCGTCGCCGCTAGAGGATGCGTTCCGCGCGATCCACACGTCCCCGCAATCAAGCCTTCTTTCTGAACAGTGAACGACGCGACCGGTGGAAATGCTTCGTCTGCCGCTGCTTCTAAACCTGCTGCCCGAGCAATGGTTCATGCGCCGCAGCCGAAAGAGCCATGCCAGATCACAATCACATTCAGTGCCACAATATATTGCGAATTCAAAACACAAACAGCTGCGCTCATATTTCACATTAGGGGGTAGTTTTATCGTCGTCGAATTTTCTTACAGTTCGCACCTTCGAACACATGCTTTTGCGGAATGAAAGCATGGTCATTCATATTCACTTCGGTGCCGCAAACGCCTCCGCGTGTTTGAGCCGATTGTCAACAGGCTGCGCGCGCAGCAGAATTCTGTAATGTAAGTAGAACCCCAAACACCCCTTGAGTTCGAGAGTTAAGCCTTGAAACTACAACAAAGTGCCTTTTGCAGCGGTCCGGCGTTTCCCTCCAATGGCGCTGCACCCCTATATTGATAGGAGATACATTACGACCGCAGGCGGTTTCTGGTGCGATATTAGAGAGTATTAGTTTAGGGGACGAAAGCGGCTTGCGTACAGAAGAACTAGGGGCAACGCTACTGCGCATGCGCAGACCGCAACGTCCACTTGTGTCCTTTGGTTGTTGAGGCGGCCGAAAACATCGCTGCCCCTATAGAGAGGTCGCGTTACTGTAGAGTTACCCACGTGACTCTCGCGATGTACGGGAACTTACGAGAAGCGAGACCAGCCGAGACAAAACGCCCGTCCTGCCACACAGACGGAGAACATGGCTGCGGCGATGAGGACGTGTGCACGGGTGCATGTCACGGGAGACGTGGCAAAAAAAGCTGGTCGCAGAACACACAGCCACGCTATCGCCGCAACGCCGGCGTGTCAAAATTTGCATGAGGCTCTAAATAAACCGAACACAGACCACAACGGATTATGCTGCACGAGACGCATAACTACTGCTTATCAAAGGTATGTTTGGATTGCTTCAGGTCGGTCTCGGTGGTACCGTAGGCAGGCGCGTATAGATAATCTGAGAAAGCTTTTTCCTAGGGTCGACAGACATCGTTTTTATATATATTAACTGCTTTTAATAAAGATAGTTTGACGCGCAATGTTGCATGCGCTTGATTTCATATTAATAAATAGTGATAACGCAGCAACGATCAGACGCTGATGGCCCTGCGAGCGCATGCGACCTCAGTGCGGCTTGCGTTTGGGGCCGCTAACATATACCGGGTTTCTTATTCCGTACCCAAACGCAAACGCACCCAAGCGCTAGGGGTCCCAAAGCCTTGAGTACCTTAAACTAAAGCTCTCTATTATTGCCGACAATTTGTTGCGCTACCAGACATCATCCTCATGAAGTTGTGAACGGCCAAGCGTCGGAAACCTGTATGCCCTCACTTCCAAGCTGGACATGACCGGTGCTTCAACTAGCGCTTCGCGGGAATCATGTTTCATATCTATGCTTTCTTTTATCGCGTCTTTCACGCAAAATACCGGCTCGGCGGATTGAGTTGCGAAAACCGCAACCAGTGGTCACGCACTGTATTTTGTGAAGATGGGTAGTGTATAGTGTTCAGGGGTTGCAGTTTACCCAAGACTAATCATATTCTATTTGGCAACTTCCCTTGTTTTGATGACACGTACCGAACTGTCCGGGAGGGCTACTACGCGGTGCGCCGTTTGAACGCCGGCCGCCCGTGTACGAGGAGCACAGTGTTATCCCTCAAACAAGGTCAGAGGCGGGCTCCCAGAGCATGGTGCCACAGTATGTATTCGCCCGCCTAACCACGAAAATATGTCCGGGTGGATAGAAACCATCAATGGTTGTTATTCTCTTAGCGATGTAACCGCAGACCACAGCCAGAACGACCGCAGCGGTCTGTCCTGGGTCCATCGGTGTTTGTTTTCTCTGTAAACGATGTCGTTGAAGTAATTGCGGACACTTCTGTCAAATTAAGACTATATGCTGATGGCATCCGTCCTTAATTTTACTTCTACTTGTACTCATGATCCGTTTGCTATACATTTGAATGAAGAGTTCGCCCGTTTTTGCGGATGCAGAAGAACGCGGCAAATGTCGCTCAATTTTAAGGAAGCAGTTGCGATGTCATTTTCAAGTAAAAGACAACCATTACAATTTACATATTTCAATAAAGCGGAGAAGTTTGCTATGCGTCCATGTACGTTCAACTATATTGATGTTACTTTCTCCCCTGATCTGAAATGACATGCTTACATTATTGTATAACCAATAAGGCTTTGAGAAAATTGGCTTATCTCAAAAGAAGCTTAGGAGATGCAAACAAGGAATGTAAATTAACGGTACACGGATGACTAATGAGATTTCAACTTGAGTTCACGTAGAATGTGTGGTCACCACACCAGTGAAAACATTACGACATGCTTGATTCTATTCAGAAAAAAAAGCAATTAAATTTATATTTAACAGTTAGGACTAATATTCCTCACAGACATCACACACAAATAAGACGCTACTAAAACATCTGGCACATAACGTACAGTGTGCCGAATTTTAAAAGCGCCACGCGAGCGTCGATTTGCCGGCCGGTCAGCGAAGCCTAAACCGCGTGGAGCGATGACATCAGCAAGATCAGCGCCTGCGCACAAAGTTCACTGGAAGCCCTTATCTCTGATGAGCAGGGAATCCTGAATAAAGCTAATCATGCAAGGGGCTTTGTCGTGCTGCTGGATAAAGCCAAGGAGACTAAAGTTGCAGTCCCAGTGAACTTAGTGCGCATGCGCTACTCTTGCTGATCTCCTGGCTTCGCGCCGTTAGAAGGCCCTGACCGGCCGAACAATCGACGCATGCGCGGTACAGTTAAATTATCGACGATAGAGTGCACTTGTGACCGTGTTGCTCTGCTATATGAGTTCCTCATGAGAAAAACCTATACATAACAATTCACCGGTTGTTTTCAGTAACTTTTCTTCACGGCCCACCACAAGAAGTGATCGCCTTAAAATTGTTACTTTGAATTCCTCGATTAATTGTTTTGTGTCTTTCTTTTTTTCCCATAGAATTGCGATTAGGAATGCTATTGAGGCGTCCTTGCGCAAGTTATTTAATTATGAATTCACCGGCCAAATGCCTAATTATGTTAACTAACGATCTTGATAGTGCTTTTTCTACTTTGTATGTTTTCTACTTTTGCAACGTAAAATGCATTGTTCAACTGATTGAAAGTATGTGTGCACCCACTCCTGCAATATCTTGCTATACAAGATGGCAGTATATGAAAATAAAAACCAATGAATATAATATATTTAGCGTTCATTGACACTTCACCCATGGCCAACCATGGCCGACCACCATGGCCGACCTTGGCCCGCACCAGCATGCGACCAGCACCAGAACAACTCCGTTCACTTCTGGTGCGCCATGCCCTCCACATCCAGAGGGCAATTACACCCGTCGCCACTGGACAGCATGACCGGGGAACGCAACGATGAATTCTCAGGACTGTGCCAGTTTATAGATATTACGGCGAAAACCCTGAGCGCTTGCTGCCCTCTATAGGCAATGCCACATGTCTTCAAGTCTACGAGAGAACTGGAAGAGTCCAACATTATACTAATCCACAAGAAGAGAGACGTTAAAAACTGAACAATTATAGGATCATTACTTGGTTTCAGTATTGTATAAAATATTCTCCATTTCCAATAGAATAAGGGGTAAACTTGCCTTCAGTCAACCAAGACAACAGGCTGGCTTCATGAAGGGATATTCTAAAATGAATAACATCCATGTCCTCAATCAGATAATCGAGAAATCTTCTGAGTACAATAAACCTCTTTATGTAGTTCTCATAAATAATAAAAAGGCTTTCGATTGAGTAGAGATACCAGCAGTCAAAGGGGCATTACGTAAGGCTAATGTTCATAGCCTGGCAAGGGAAAAAGGGTTCAGGATCGAAAGTCAGCTTCTACAGTCTGCAATGAAGTACGTTTATCCAGGTCAATTACTCACTGGGCACCCTGATCAAGAGAAGAAAACTCACAGAACTAAAATGGGTTGGAGTGCATACGGCAGGCAATGCCCGCTGCCGACTGGGAGCTTACCAGTATCATGGAAAACGAAGGTTTACAATCATTGCACTCTACCGGTGCTAACATTTGGGGCAGAAACTCGAAGGTTGAAAACGAAGCTCGAGAACAAGTTAAGGACCACGCAAAGGGTGATATAACGAAAAAGGTTACGCGTAACGTTAAGAGACAGGAAGAGAACAGTGTTGCTCAGAAAGTAACCAGGTATAGCCCATATTCTAATTCACATCAAGAGAAAAAAATTGAGCTCGGTAATCGGTAGTATGGATAAGTGGTGCACTATTAGAGTTACAGAATGGGTGGCAGGAGAAGGGAAGCACAGTCGACAATGGCAGTAAACTAGTAGGGGTGATGAAATAAGGAAATGAGCAGGTGCATCGTTGGAATCGGTTGGAGGCTGACAGGGGTAATTTTATATCGCTGGGAGAGAAATCTTTGTCCTGCAGTGGAGATAAAAATGGTTTGGTGATGACGGTAATGATGATGATGATGATGAAGAAGAAGAAGATGAAGTAAAAAGCTTTAAATGCCCCCGAAACGAAAAATCCGGCGTGATGCGTTATCGTGCGATCGTGTTTAAGCCCACGTGACCAAGTGATTTGGTCACGTTCCCAGTGCCAGATCTGCTGCGGCTCGCATTGCCAAATCTCAAGGTGAAGTAAAGTGAATAAAGGTGAATTAAAGTGCATAGAGTGGATTAAGGTGGGTCAGGGTGGATCAAGGTAGATTAAGGTGGAGCTTTAATTTAAGCTGATAACTTAGACAAGTCGTCAATCCTTCGCCTTCATATCCGTCAATTCTATAGCAACATCGTTTAATGCAAATATCGCCCACAATGTAGAAACAAAAATGATGACGCGACCTTGCGGCAGAACGCCACTCGTTCATTAGCCTCCCTCGCACCGCGGCGTTCCACTCTTTCTACGAGTGACGTCACCCAGACGTAACAGCCAGGGCGAACCGGTTCCAAAGCGAACCCTTACAGAATACAGCATCTTAATTGTACAAACTGCATACGAACGCTATGGCTAACTATTCTATAGTTTCCATTTGCAATAATGGTGATCTGATGTGCAAGTTTCTTTGCTTCTTTTCATTGTTTGACGTTATTGTACCCACCCTCACGCGATACTCAACATCGGAACCTAGGAGGACCTTGAATAAATAAACGTAAAACGAGGGAGGAGGGTACGGCGAGAGCGCGAGAGGAGAAATGCAGTGTCTGCGGCGATAACCGCCACGGGTAGGTGGCAGTTCACTTCAATTTTTAATACAATGGCTTCTTTATCTTTCTTCGCTCTCTGCTTTGCACCACCTAAGGAAGCTTAGACGCTACCTCTCGACGCATGGCGCGGCTCCATGGATCAGAAGCGTCAGAAGTTTCTCGGGTGTTATCGATACTTATATCAGTTTTTTGCAGTCTGATCCTATGCGCGACGCGAATAGTGTAGTTCACTCTGGAAGCCATGCAGATACCAGCGATTACACTGGAGCCTTCGACGAGTCATGTATAGAAGCCAACGCGTTTCGCCTGCAGATCAGGTTTTCCACGATAGCCGACTCCTCTACTTGTGTCGCAAAATACGTTGGCCTCAACACATGGAGAAATAAAAACACGCATGTTGCTGGTCTCGAAGTTTACATGAGCGAGTATCGCAACCGTTCGTGCAATTATGTTACCTGGATGAATGGAACAACAAGTAATTGTAGCTGTACATCGGACCGCGAAACTTGCGCTTGGAGCCAACGTTTAAAGCGGCGCTACGATATGCCACCATGCTTAACCAACGTTGCCTCTCTGGCTGCCTTGCCAGATTATTTTGATATATTTTCTCAAACTCAATATCTCGCCAAAAAAGCTTAAGTGACACAATGCGATTGTACACGCAGCATAAAGGTTTTATGTAACTTATGCTTGAAAAACAAATACGCGCTGCCTATCGCTAATACAAAATTAAATAAATAAAGGCCGGCCAGCCGCTACCGGCCGCCATATACCGTCCAACCATCAGGTTTTCACTTTTGCGCTAGGTCGCATAAAGCGCTTATTTATTTCTTTTATTTGAGCGGCGCGCAATTTGAGCGCCTCACCATACGCGTTTTCATTTCGCGATATATTGGCTGGCACGGAGAACCTGCCTCGTGCACAACGTTGTAGACGCAGCGATTGTGGCCACCCGCCGTGGTTGCTCAGTGGCTATGGTGTTGGGCTGCTGAGCACAAGGTCGCGGGATCGAATCCCGGCCACGGCGGCCGCATTTCGATGGGGGCGAAATGCGAAAACACCCGTGTACTTAGATTTAGGTGCACGTTAAAGAACCCCAGGTGGTCAAAATTTCCGGAGTCCTCCACTACGGCGTGCCTCATAATCATAAAGTGGTTTTGGCACGTTAAACCCCACAATTATTATTATTATTAGCGATTGTGGCGTGAGTGCCTCGATAATCGTAGGGATTGAAGCGGGGAATGAAGTTTTGAAGCAGCTCTGGGAGCAGCAAATTTGGCACGTTGGAGCAGGTTTGAAGCATGAATTGTCCGTTTCGGAGCTGTAAATAGCCTTTTTTTTATCAGCTCAGGACAAGGTGCCACTCTGAACTGACATAATTTTATTGCGTCACTCCTTTATAGACAGCAGAAACTAGAGGAACATGCGCAGTGATCACCATGTGCAGGAACCACCAACCTCCGATCACAAGAGCGCACTCACGCGAAAGAATTCAAAAAACCATATTCAGCACTGTACAAGGCTGAAGAAGGCACACTAATGCATTGTGACCGGGCGGTGGTATCGCGGGTGGTGGTATCATTCGCGGGCGGTGGTATCACGGCCCTTTTTAAAATTCGTAGGATCACTACACATGACTTTGCACTTGCATATTTTACAATGTTGAGCCAAACGGGAACCTGTGCCTGCTGGTATGGATCGCCCATGTTCTCCAAGGCGCTCGCTAATATGAGTGAAATAAAGGCATATGAAGAAAACGAGTTCCTTATTTGATATGCAGAACACTTTTAGGTTCATCGGGATATTCATCATGATCATCATCATCATCATCATCATCATCAGCCTATTTTATGTCCACTACAGGACGACAGCCTGTCCCTGCGATCTCCAATTACCCCTGTTCTGCGCCAACCGATTCCAACTAGCACCCGCAAATTTCCTAATTTCGTCCCACCACCTAATCTCTGCCGTCCTCTACAGCGCTTCCCTTCTCTTGGTACCCATGCTGTCATCGTAATGGTCCACCGGTTATCTAATCTGCGCATTACATGACCTGCCTAGCACCATTTTTTCTCTTAATGTGAGTTAGAATATCGTCTATACTCGTTTGCTCTCTGATCCAAACCGCTCTCTTTCTGTCTCTTGAACCTATGCCTAGCATTCTTCGTTCCATCGCGCTTTGCGCGGTCCTTAGCTTGTTCTCAAGCTTCTTTGTCAGTCTTCGAGTCTCTGCGCCATATGTGAGCACAGCTAAAATGCACTGATTGCATACCTTCCTTTTCAATGATAATAGTAAGCTACCAGTCAGGAGCTCACGATGTCTTTCGTATGCGATCCAACCCATTTTTATTCTTCTGCGAATTTCCCTCTAATGGTCAGGGTTACCGTGATTAGTTGACCTAGCTAAACGTACTCCTTCACAGATCTTTAGAGGCTGACTTGCGATCCTGAACTCTTGTTTCCTTGCCCGGTTATTCATCATTATCTTTGTCTTCGGCATATTAATCTTCAACCCCACACTTAGACTCTGCCTGTTAAGGTCCTCAATCATTCTTTTGTAACTCGTCTGCAATGTTGCTGATTAGAACAATGTCATCGGCAAACACAAGGTTGTTGAGGTATTCACCGTCCATCCTTACTCCTAAGCCTTCCCAGTTTAATAACTTGAATACTTCTTCGAAGCACGCAGTGAATAACATTGGAGAGATCGTGCCTCCCTGTCTGACGCTTTCTTTATAGGTGTCTTCCTACTTTTCTTGTGTAGAATTATGGAAGCTGTGGAATCTCTGTAGATGATTTGCAAGGTATTTACGTTAGCGGCCTGTACTCCTTGATTATGTAATGCCTCTATGACTGCTGGTATCTCTACTGAATCAAATGCCTTTTCATAATCTATGAAAGCCATATAGAGAGGCTTATTGTACCCTGCAGATTTCTCGCTTACCTGATTAATGACATAGATGTGATGCATTGTAGAGCATCCCTTCCTGAAGCCAGCTTGTTCCCTTATGCTATTGGAGATCATTTTGTTAAATATTTTGTATAATACAGGGAGTAAGCTAATGGGCGTATAAGTTTCAATTCTTTAACGTCTCCCTTTTTTGGTTTAGTATAATTCTTTTATATATTAGTATAGCACTTTTTGTGAATAGTATATTCTCCCAGTTTTTTGGGAACCTTTCTGTCGATAGACACTTCGCATAGAGAGCCGCCAGTTTTTCTAGCAGTATGTCTCCTCCATCTTTGATTAAATGGACTGTTATTCCATCTCCTCCTGCCGCTCTTCCCCGTTTCACGTCTTGCAACGCCCTTCTCACTTCATCTCTAGTTATAGGAGGAGTTTCTGTATCCTGTTCATTGTTTCGAATGGAGTGCTCCAAAGACCTCTTGATACGGTGCAGGTCAATATAGAATTCTTCCGCTGCTTTCATTATGCCTTGGAGGTTGCTGATGATATTACCCTTCTTATCTTTCGGTGCATACATCTTGGTTTGTCCTATGCCAAGTTTCCTTCTCACTGATTTCAGGCTGCGGCCTTTTTCACGACTTCAGTTTTCTCACGTTATAATTTCGAATATCACTTATTTCCGCCTTGTTGATAAGTTTTGACAGTTCCGCGAATTCTATTTTATCTCATGAGTTGGACATTTGCATTATTTGTTGTTTCTTTATAAGGTCCTTTGTTACTTGGGAGACCTTGCCTACGTTGACTTGGTGCCATGCCTCCCACTTCAATTGCTGCCTCTAAAGCCAGCCTCGTTATGGTTTCATTCCTTACCCCTATGTCTTCATTATCATCTCTCTCTTCTAAGGCTACATATGTGTTTGCAAGCGCCAGAGTAAACTTGCGTGCTTTTACACTTACTGCGTCTAAGTTGACCTGTTTCTTGACCAATTTTACTCTTTGCCTCTTCAACTTAACGTGAATCCTAGCCCTCACTAACATATGATCACTGCACTTTACCCTACATATCACGTTTACGACCTCCACTATGCTGGCATCGGCAGAAAGTATGAAATCAATTTCATTTCTTTTTTCTCCATTATGGCTTTTCCAGGTCCACTTTCTGTTGCTACGTTTCCTGAAAAACGTGCTCATTATTTTCACCTTATTCTTTTTTGCGAATTCTACCAGCATCTCTCCTCTAGCGTTTCTAGAATCGACGCCGCAGTAGTTGCTAATTGCCTGTTCTCCCACCTGCTTTTTCCCCACTTTTGTATTGAAGTCACTCTTTACTGCTGTATACCAAGTTTGCACTTTTCTCATCGCTAATTCCACATCTTCATCAAACTGGTCTACTTCCTCATCGTCGTGACTCGTATTGTATACCTCGCGTAAGCTCGTAATCTGTACCTCGCATTAAGTTTGATTGCGACTACTGCTACCCTCTCATTAATGCTGTTTAATTCGTCGATGCTGCCCGCTATGTCCTCATGAATTAGGAAACCTGCGCCGTATTGCTTCTTATCAGGGAGACCTCTATAGCAGAGGACATGGCCAGCAGAGGACATGGCAAGCAACGTACAAGCCTCACCAGTTCTTCTAATCTCACTAAGGCCGATAATATCCTATACAACGTCTCATAGTTCCTCAAAGAGCCCTGCTAAGCTAGCCTCACTCGACAGAGTTCGGCTGTTGAAGGCTGACAGGGTAAGTTTCCAATGGCCGCCTGTCTGGACCCAGAGATTTTTAGCAACCTCTGCTGCGTTACAGGTCTGACCACCGCCTTGGTCAGTTGCTCCACAGCTGCTGCGCAATGAGGTCCGTGGGTTAATTGTAGATATCATCAGGGAGGTTACGGCAGATGAGTTCTGCGGAAGTCCGGAAGACGAGCAAAATTCAAGACACGGAAAAATTGTCATCCACCCGACTGTAGCATAAAGCTACAAAGAAAACCCTACAGGTTCTTTAGTAACCTCTATTAAATTACAAATCGGATGTGCCAACATAAAGTGACAAATAAATAAATAAACGCGGGCTTTCCATGAACAGAACCTACTCTACGTTGATAGGCTTATGTTAATGCTAGTCGTGTTTTTTTTTTCATTGTGAACAAGCAACTAATGAATGAATGAAGATTTATTGTTAATAGACAATATAAAGTACAAGGGAATAATATTCAGGAGAAAGTCCCGAGGTCAAAGACTGTAATTAGGACCTCCTAATGTTTAATTTTAATGAACTAACATTTACTACCTTGTATATTGAATAAGGTGCCAACGCAGAGGCTTTGAAATACGTCGATAAATGACAGATAACGGCGTATATGGCGACCTATGTCACGTGTAATACAAATAGTCCCAGACGTTAACGTCGTCAGCAGTTCACTGCATATATTACAAACGTGCAAGCCTTGGGCACAGTTTTTGAACGGTTCGGAAAACGAACACTTACAACATCGTGCTACTTCGCCTTCGGTATGGACCGAAGCTACTCGCCGAAAACTGCTGACACGTCGAGAAAAAACTGCGGTAGCCCGTTCCCAGTTGCCCCTTTTGACGAAATTAGTCTAAGGATTGACACAATATTTGGTGCGAAAAACCGTTGCCACGATTTTATGAAAAATTAATTGTAGGGTTTTACGTGCCAAACCACTTTCTGATTATGAGGCACGCCGTAGTGGCGGACTCCGGAAATTTCGACCACCTGGGGTTCTTTAACGTGCACCAAAATCTAAGTATACGGGTGTTTTCGCATTTCGCCCCCATCGAAATGCTGCCGCAGTGGCCGGGATTCGATTCCGCGACCTCGTGCTCAGCAACCCAACACCATAGCCACTGAGCAACCACGGCGGGTATTGTCACGAGCAGCGCGGTTTATGTTGGCTTTTTTATTTATTTCACATGCTTTTCTTTCCCCGTTCAAAAAAGTCTTCACACATTCTAGGTTGTCTTAAATACTCTGATTGGTCTTTTGCACCATCATAACCTTTTCCTCGACATCTCATCGATCTGGTAAATTTATGAGTTTAAGTAATTAAACGTATCCATTCATAACGAAAGAGAAATATTCACAGTGGCCACCATTAATCACAACCATCAAGGAGGGGCCGTGAACGCCGTTTGAGTACTGCCCTCTGGTAATCATTAATTCTTGGTGACCTGCAGTTAAGAAAGCAGAGCATGGCAGAATAAATGAGAATTGATTAATAGGCCATTGCACGGTCGCCAGTATTTCACATCGCTTGCCGACAAAAAGCTGTAAGATATTTTCGAAAGCAATAACGGTACTAAAACGGTACTAAAAAACGTTCATTCTCTTCCCGGTCTGAGTCGTCGACCAATATTTCGAATGAACTCGATTATTCAAGGTTATTCACTGTTGCGCCATATTCTCAATGCAGCCAGTGTAAAACAGCAAGCGGTATTTGATGAGGCGAGCGATGGTTTATTAACATTTTTAGACACGATCTGCGCAACATCGTTGCCGCGAATGCAATTTCAGAGACTCTCATACGCGCAAAACTTTTAATTAGGGTCACCGTTTGGCCGCTAAGGTTAACTAAATACGAAACTATAAAAGCTTGGTTTGCCTTCTACAGCGGCAAAAGGCTGATAGTGTGTGACGTGACCCTGCAGATTATATCGTAGCCTGAGTGCAAATTTGAGTGAAGATCGCAGTTGCCCTTGGATATTTGCGACCAAGAAGTTTCATGAATGCAAGCAGGTCGCTTATCGGTGTGCCCCACTATCATCCCAGTAACCGGACGTGGTACACGTGTGAACTAGATTTATAACGTCGCACGCACGGCGCTTACCGATTAATCGATTCAGATGTGCTAATGTGGCACAAAATCGAGCGCTAAAATGTATAACGAAACTGATGAGCTACACGCTGAGCCGACTGTACGATGATATATGATCCACCTGTCAAGCGTTCCCCAAGTATTCTAAGAAAACATCGACTACCACATCTGGCGACGGGGAGATGCCCCACCAGCGACACAGAGCTCTCACGGTCGATGTTAACAGTCACGGCCACGGTCGATCACAGGGTCCTCGTCAAGAACTCACGAAGAAAGGCGTCGACGGCAGATGCTTGGCTCCTATTTAGACCCGTTGGAAACAGGAGTAACACGAGCAGCACGTTGAAGACATAAGCACCACGACCAGCACGTTCAAGACTTGACCACCACGAGCAGCGCGCTGAAGCCCACTGAGGAACAATAGAGGTGGTGAACGATTCATCGTTTGTGATTGGCCATTGGATTCCCTCAACGAGGGAAAGACCGGTTATTTAGAGCCCTCCTGGCCCCCGTGTTGATCAGAACCGCTCCGACTCGAATATATTCAAGACCATGTACCAAATAAGTGATTACCCTCTTTTCCACTGTTTCGGCATCACCACGATGCCCGCCTTCATCGTCATTTCCTGATTCTTGCGGTGAAGACCCACCTCATCCTGTCGAGTTCGTATCAACGACCTTACTCGTTCAGCGCAGCTTTTCTTCCCGACTGCCGCCATGAAGTGTGCGACGTTTCAAATCATCATTAGCTGGTCCGCATGTACGCAAACGCGTACATCTTTATCAAACATTCCTAATGCAGTCTATAGCAAAAAGCAGTTTTGCTTTTCTTGTGCCCTAGCTAGAATTACGTATGCCACCAAAGACAACCAGACACGAAGGACACGGACGCTAAAAGAGGAAGCTTAGGCTTGGATTGCAGGGCTATGCGCTAACCAACGTATGCCTATGGCTGTGTGGTTGACAATGAACAGACACGTCCTGCTCGATTTGCATTGAGCGTCGGCGTCCCTCGGCGTAACCGAACGAACGAGCACAGCGAAGGATGAAAGCGCGAACGTGGAGTGCAATGGGGGAGAAACACGGCGAGAGTGAGGAGACCGCGAGGATGAAAGCGGAGGGGAAGGCGCATTATCAGCATGACATAGTATTACCGACAGGAGAGTAGCGGGCGCGGCGTTTTCAACAAAGGAAACGCAAGCAAGGCTGATTGAAGAATTGAAGAACAGAATTCACAGGCGAAGTGTCATTTCGGAACGAAGAAGAGTGAGCACAAACGTCAAGACATTGAGACATGCATCTAGCTTGCTCATCATCAGGGACAAACGGAGAGGCGCACCTCGGAAAAGAAATTTTCTCTGGTGAAGGCACTTTTGGTTCAAAGGCGAAGTTCGGGCCAAGGGATAGTACCATTCGAAAGTTCTCCGGAACGGAGCAGTCTGCAGTCGCCTTGTGTTATCCTTTTCTTTCTGTTTGGAATCGTTGGCCGCACCACGTTCCATGGGATCTCTGTGGTCTTCTTAGTCATCTCTCGCCACTCTTGCAGTCTCCTCTGCTGTGCGTACGCGGTCTCTGTGGAACAAGCTATACCACCAAACAATCCGGAAAAAAGCGCGCACCATTCCGAGCACAGAATGCGACTAATTCTTCTAGCGTGTCTTATCGCAGGCTTTAGGAAACCACAAATCCTTTGTAAGTCGGGTGGACGCAAACCTTGTGTCGCGTACCAGGAACACACCCTGGTTCATCACACGCACACCGCGATCGTCGATGTCAAGGCGGCCGGGTCTTTCGGGAATTAGTTAAGATAGAAGACAGAGCCCTATGTACAAGAAATTAACTGTACTAGAAGATGAACTTGTGTGAGTTGGTGGTGATGCATGGTTCGGAAATTAACCGCGCAAGACAGAGAAGGACGAAAGAAAACAAGAACGCGACACTCACGCTCACTCAGATCTGAAGATTTGCTTTGGGGAAAATCACATTTATATTGTCACGTGGTGGTGACGTTAAGAACACAGTGGCAATACTGTGAAAGGCAAAACTAGATTTTATTGGGCGAACCTGTGCCCACAAAACAGGCTACACTTATAGCACAACGAAAGCGGCGAACACAGTCGGCGATCGTCGAAAATCTGATCAGCGGGTCAAGTGCGTCGGCTTTTATAGAGCAGTCGCCGAATGTTGCAGACTAATCGTTTGGACCCGCGTGCCTTCCACAAAGTTCTACACCATTCGCGCTACGCGATGAAATGAGATAACACAAGGTTCGGCGACAACAGACAGCCGGGTAGAAGCATCGATAACTTTTCAGAAACGTCGGATACATGCAGGCGCGTCCGTCGCTGCGCGATTACAGTTGTTAAGCGGCGAAACGTGGTCGCCCGATAAAGATAAGTACACGTGTCAATATGCACCGGCCAACAGAGTCCAACATGTCAACAATTTAGCCACTCTACATCCGCATTAGGAGCCATCCTTGTGACTTGTCGAAACACACGTGGAAAACATCAGTGCGTCGTTACGTCGATAAAACCAGTGCGTCAAACATAAAAAACAATGAACCCTAAAAAAAATTCCCTATCAAACTTAATAACAATCTTCTGCGAAACACTTGCTTCCAGATATCTCAATTCTTTCTACTAAGAGCGACAGACTGTCTACGTACGCACATTTCCCCTTCCCTATCAATATGAAAAGCTTCCATAATCTCCCTTGTGGTTTGATCTTGATGCCAGAACAAGGAAACAGTTTTTTCCGCTGACGGTCTTCACCCACTCTCTACAATGCAAAGGCAAGTGCAAAGTCCCCGTACCTTTTAATGATGGTCGTGGTGATAAACTTTATTGAAAGGGGGAAGGGTAAAGAGGGACGTGGCTGAGGGTTAGGGCTCAAGTAAGGCCCTGGGCCTGCTTGGCCTTTTCCGCCCAGTCCACCAGTTCAAGTTGTCGGCCGACGTCCCCGAAACTGAGCCAGGCTGACCAGTCAGTCTCGCTGCTGACGGGGGGATGAGAGGACAGGAGAGAGGTGCATTCCCACATAATGTGTGTGAGTGTTCCTGTTTCTGAACAGAGCCTACATTTGTCGCTTTCCCTGCCCTCTGTGATTTTGTTAATGTATTTTGGGTGTGGGTATGTATTTGTCTGAAGTCGCCGAAACGCGACCGCTTGCGTTTTGTCGAGTTGCTTAGCCGGTGGTGGGAGCGCGCGACGCCTCAAGCGATACCGATGGGCTATTTCATAATAAGTCTCGCAGGGTTCCTCGTGTCTCTCCTCCTCATTCACGCCGTCCGCATCCGCGGACGAGGCTCGGCGCGCGAAATCTCGAGCCAAACTGTGAGCCGACGCGTTGCCGGGCACAGCCGCGTGAGCGTAGGTACACACGAGGGTTTTCAAGCCGCTTAGCGGGCGTCGTGTGAGGGAAAGTGCTCCTTTAATGTAATGTTCACAAAGCGGCAGATCTGGCGCACATAAGCCTTCCCGCATGACAGGGGCAGCCTGTACACAACGGAAGATCGAGCAAAATAGTGGAAGGGACGCTCTTCAAGCCAAGCGAACGCAGCCGTATTGTGGTTGGCAGAAAACTCGGCCACCACCGGATTGTGTGCAGCGAATTAAGTGTGCGGTGATCTTTCCTGGACAAAGGTGCCTCGGCCTAACCTTCGCATGCGTGCAGCCCGACTGCAACGAGCACGGTTCAATGCGGCTTGTTGGATAAAACCTGCTTGTGACCCTCAAGTTTATGCTGGCTTACACAATGTTCCAAGTCGGCCCACGTCCAGATTTGAAGCTGGGCCACCCCAAATTTCAATTTCGCCAACCGCGATATTTCATGTTGGCCCACCTTCCAATTTTACCGGGCCAACCCATTATTTCAGGTTGTCTAGCCCCGAAATTACAGGTTTGCTTCGCCCCCAAATTTCAATTTAGTAATGGTGATAATTTGCGGGAAAAATAACTTTGGCGAAAGCGCACGATATACTACGCTGCCGATTTCCTGCCCACCACAAGATGCCCACCAGATGCTTCACTGTCTTCAATGGGAAGGTATAGGTAATGCCCCAAAATCAAAAATGGTATGGGCGCCTTGCACTCCAGCAATATTTTTGTATATCCTGCTAGCCGTCGACGGAGCAGACACGCAGACACGACGCTGCATGCGGACGCTGTTAGCTAGTTGATTGCGTCATCGGCGCGCTCCTTGTCCACACAAGTTGGCGCCTGAGTTAAAACTGCGCCTCTGTAATGCCAAATCAAAATGGGTCAAGCGTCTCAGCGCGCTCGCTTGCCAGCCATTAGTTCAAAACTCGAAGAGCCAATGAGCGGCGTTCACTTGGAAATTAATGCCTTTGCATTCACAAAATATAAAAAACTCCTTGGGTCTACTGGCATATTTGTTGGCCCCTCTGTATCGGTGGTGAAAATCAAAATGCCACTGATCAACACGAAAATAACACAAAGAGCGAAACGAAGCTATTCAATGTGAAAAAGAGTAGAGAACGAAGCATAATGAACCAACAGCGGTCGCCCTCGAAGAACGCGTTTAGCACGCTTTGGGAAGTGGTTATTTGTGGCCCTATGTCGCACTATGCATTATGGGTGCGCTCCCCTGACAGCCGTGCCTTATGGAAGCTAGCCGGTACTTCGACCGCCACCAGTTGGGAACCACGAGCACCGTCAGCGAGACCTGAAGAAAGTAGGTGGCTTTGCCTGAAGCGAAAGATGGCCTCACGCGGACAGCGTCCGTTTATTCCACCAGAGGCGCAGCGTCTCGGCGAGAGCGTCTCAGTGCCCTAACTTTTACGAGAAAAACAGTGCGGGAAAGCGCTCTCCTTACCACCGGTAACACCACACCGTAATGTTGCAGCACTGGCTGTACCAGCGGCACTGGCATCACTGCACAGTGGCACGTTGTCGTAAATTAAAAAATTAAATTATGGGGTTTTACGTGCCAAAACCACTTTCTGATTATGAGGCACGCCGTAGCGGAGGACTCCGGAAATTTCGACCACCTGGGGGTCTTTAACGTGCACCTAAATCTAAGTACACGGGTGTTTTCGCATTTCGCCCCCATCGAAATGCGGCCGCCGTAGCCGGGATTCGATCCCGCCACCTCGTGCTCAGCAGCCCAACGCCATAGCCACTGAGCAACCACGGCGGGTACGTTGTCGTAACATACACCACCGTTGGTTTACCGTACCACCGTGGCATATCGTACCACCGTGCAGAAAAAAAAAGTTCAGGTAGCCACAATTCCAGTTGAACGCTACGTAATGCGAATAATGCGAATATTCCGGAGCGAAACATATCTGGCAGGGTGTAAAGATATGTGTACATGACATCAGATTGTTAGAGATAGCGATAATGTAAAAATTTACAATTATAGGTTGTTATCTATAGTGTACGATTATGCATCTGTATACATCGCTTGATATAATTACTCAGTGTTCGTCGGTTCACCGATTACGTTTCCGACCGTGTGGCATAGACAGTGTGTACTACCTAGTGATGTCACCGTCAAAGTGTGACGGTGACATCACTGGTACATTCAATGGTGATGTTTACTGCTATATTCACAGGCAACTTTTGTGGCTACAAAGGGGAAGCTACAGACGCAAAGCGTCCAGAAGTGAGACCACTTCTGAAGATGAGCGCCTTATTACCAACATATAAATTTGAGAGACACCAATTAATGCAAAACGAAACCCTGTCGGTGCGAGGCCTCTTTTTTATGGAAATGAAAATAAAAGAAAGAGACGTATTCAGCTTATAATGGTGACGGTGACTGTTTCGCACAGCGGAAACGGTATCAAAAAGATAGGTAAGGAAATGAAAAGAGACCATGTCATAAGGTCCGAAATCCACAGTACACAGTCCCATACACACAGGAACATATCGATATAAAAGACAAATACAAGTTTCACCACAACGAGTTTGCGAACAAAGTCACAAACACGCACAAGTCGCCGCGATGTGGATGGCGATGAGCATATAAACCGATGAAGAATTACAGAGAGTTAGAATAAGGCAGATACAGAATACAAAAAAAAATAATAAAACGTTATATACAAGCGCTGATAATAACAAATTATTGAAGCAAGTCATAGTAACATCGTGTGACTTTTCAGTGCGATATCTAGTATTCGATAAGGACGCCTGCCTCTTCGTAAAAATGTTTCAGTGCGTTCAATGCTTTTCGCTTTGCTGTTTCCGATGGCCATGGGCCCAGCAATTTAGTGAGTTATAAAGGTCGGTGAGTATCAATGTAGTGTGGCCTTCTTTCTCGCGTTTGCCCGACCGTCGTCCGCATGTGCAAGTTCCGTGAGAGACGCCTGGGGACTTTTGGACTTTTGCTGGCCATGCGTTGGAAACCTGTATGCCATCACTTCCAAGCTGGACATGACCGGTACTCGTATTACCGCAACGCGGTAATCATGTATCATATATATGCTTTCTTTTATCGCGTCTTTCACGCAAAAAACCGACTCGGAGGACTGAATTGCGACCACCGCAACCAGTGGTAGTGCACTGTATTTTGGGAAGATAGGTTGTGTATAGTGTTCCGGGTTTGCAGTTTACCTAAGACTAATCATATTCCACTTAGCGAGTACCCTTGTTTTGACGACACTTAACGAACTCTCCAGGAGGGCTACCACGCGATGCGCCGTTTAAACGCCAGCCGCCCACCTACGAGGAGCGCGCAGTGTTGAGCCTCTAACGAAGTCAGAGGCCCGTTCCCTGAAGATGACGCCACCAAATGTATTCGCCTCTCCCCCCCCCCCCCCCCCTAGCCAAGATGCTATGTCCGCGTGGATAAAAACCATCAATGATTGTTCATGGGAGTTGTTCTCTTTATTAATGGAATGATGCTGTAAGACACATTTGTAAGAGTGAAGCTATTTAGGTAGCTTCAGTTGTTTGATTGCTTTGAGAAGAAGGCCGTTATTATTAGTATTAGTAATATAAATACATAATAATGATTAAATACATAATTTTAATGATACGCTCGCTAATGTTAGCATCCCTGAAATCCTTACTGAATATCTTAAACCAGCGTTCGCCAATGATGATGGACGCACTCCCACGTTTTGCACTGGTCCTTCGTCGTCACCTTTTCCTAGTATAGTAACCACTGCATGTTTTCCGTGGAGCCACGTGCGCCACGTTGGACTGTACGTGGTGCGCACGCCCCGTGCGGGTAGTGTGTAGTACGCGCGACGCGAGTGAATTGTGTGCGCGTACCTGGTTTTCGTGCTCGGCGGGTGCGTTCCGTGGCCTATGTGCATGAGTTAAACCCGCTCTGGTTAATCTGTGCGTGAATTTGCTGTGCGAGTATTTCGTGAGCCGCGCGTGGTGTGTTCTACAACAGCCGAACGCTTTTGTGAGCGCCGCGTGAGTGTTTCCGTCACCGAGGCCGCCACGACACCGAACCCCTCATCAGGGCACTTGTTTTTAGCTCCCGATTTTCTTGCGGACACCAGGTGCACACGTGGTTTTTCCCATTGATGCGCTTGCCGCACCCTCACGTCCGTGCGCCAAGAAGTCTCACCGGAGATCCGCCAGTGCCTCACTTGCCCTCCCGCTGCCCTTCAACATTTCGACGTTACGGCAGCCTGAGGTCACGGAGCCGAAGGCTGCCAGCATTGTTGACAAGTGGCTGGCGAACAGGCAGCCGCATTAGCTGGTCCCACCGCCCACCCCGACCCTCTACAATTTCCTGCCATGCTACCAAGCCTGTCCAAGCCTTTCGCGGTCGCCGCGGCTGCACTTCCGAGCTCGCCGTCCCTCACTCAAGCCAGCGCCGCCCGCGCTGACGGAACAGACTGCGCACATACTTCTGAGAGAGCAACTGGTCCCAGTGCAGATGAGGCACGCTCTGTTCCCCTCCCCGAGGACTCTGGTGGTTCCTCTGATCAAAGCATGGACACCACAAGCACCCGCAAACGTCCGCACTGCGACGAAGGTGGCGACGAAGCACCGCGCAAGATGCTGCGACCGCGTGTCACACCAGAGATACAAGGTGCAAACGACGAGACTACAGACACCGCTACAGACCCAAGTACGGCGGTCCCTTCCTCCCAGCCATTCTCTGCTCCTACCACAGCTGTGTTGGCACAACAGTTGAACCAGATGAAGGTTCTGCTGCGGTCGGTTGCAGCGTTACTCCCGGAGGACAATCCACTGCGGGCTATCTGCTTGCAGGCAGCTAGACTGCCAAACGCAAGTAGCTACCATGCCTAACACCATCAGGAACAGCCGTCGCCGCCCCACTGCCCTCCAGTGGAATGCATTTGGCTGCGTCGGCTGCAAGGAGACCTATCAATGCACCTCCTGCAGAGCGATTACGATGTACTTGCTCTGCAGGAGGTCTGCGTGGTTGCTAGAGACTGCGCCTCTCTGGATGCATTGGGTACTCCAGACCAACATATTGTACCCTGCCTACTTGCACGGCTGCCCCCTGCTTGAAGAACGACCATCCCCAGGGCTCTCCACGCTGCGCCATGTACGTACGTCGCGACCTGCTACAAGCTGAGGTGAACGTGGTTGACCTGACGGGAGGGCCCATGGAGTGCTGCGTTGTGAACATCAGACTCCGAGGGTTGGACACAACAGTGACTTCCATCTACGTGCTCCCCTGCCAACGATGGGACATGCGTCAACCCTCCTGCAGCTAGCCACACGACTCGGCCACGACTTCCTTCTTTGCGGCGACGTGAACGCACACCACACGTCCTGTGGAAGCCGCAGATGTTGCAAACGCGGAAATAACCTAGCGGAAGTGTTCCGCAGTTTGGGACTACAGGGGTTGAACACTGGATCTTTCAGCTATATTGGAAGGAGAGGGCGCGCGACCTGCACGGCCATCGACGTGAGCCTGTCGAGTGAAAGAACGAACTACAGCTAGGCTACTCAGCCAGACTCCTGGAGCTCAGACAACCTGCCGATCTCAATAACCCCGGCTGGAGGGAAGCGACCCCGGACCAGACAATGCAGCACAATTGACTGCGGGGCCTTCAGAAACCAACTCATCTGCATACCAGAGGAGAGAGACTTCTTCCTATGCGTAGAAGAGGCGGCGCAAGCTGCAACAATCCAATCGTTCATGCCCCAAGGTTATCCTTCTCCTTACTTTCGACATCTCAACCTATGTGCCACTAGACACCGAGCAGAAAGACGAGCCATGAGAACAAGGCTGCCAGAACATCACTCTGAGTACAACCGCATCAATGCTGCTTGCCGGCGGCATTCCAACCGCCGCCGACGACAGAGCTGGCAGGGAATCTGCAACTCTGTCAACCAGGCCAGTGGTGGTCCTCGAGCATGGAGGCTCCGGCGTTCTCTGCTCTCTGACCCAGGTGTACGTAAACCAGTATTATACATTCTACGTGCTGCTCGAAGCTGGTAGACAAAAGCACGACATCGTCAAGATAAACGAGACAGGTTTGCCATTTCAGACCGGTAAGCACAGTGTATATCATCCGCTTAAATGTGGGAGCCTCGGAACAAAGTCCGAATGGGATCACTTTGAATTCGTACAGTCAGTCTGGCGTCAAAAAAGCCGTCTTTTCACGATCTCGTTCGTCCGCGTCTATCTGCCACTAGCCGCTTTTGAGGTCCAGGGAGGAAAATAATTTGGCATCTCCTAGTCAATCTAGAGTGTCATCAGTTCTTGGAAGTAGGTACACATCCCGCTTTGTGACGGCGTTCAGCTTTCGGTAATTAATGCAGAAGCGCAATATTTGGTCCTTTTTCTTAACAAGCACCACAGGCCACGGCCAGGGAATTGCCGACGGCTGAATTACGTCGTCTTCAAGCATTTCTTTAACTTGACTTCCGATGGCTTCTCTCTCTTTTGGTGACACTCGGTAGGGATGCTGGCAAATAGGCCTCACTGATTCGTCGACAATTATGCCATGTTTGGCAATAGGCATCCGCCGGATTTTGGATGACATTCAAAAACATTCGACGAATTCTCTTACGAGGGTCTCTATTTGCTCATTCTGTCTGGGCGATAGACTTGGTTCGATGTCGATGGCTACAAGGACGGCATCCACATCTTGGAAATTCGATGGTGATGTCCCTGTAATGCTGAGATCTGTAACTCGAACTAATTTATTAAGGCTGGCAATAACGGTTCCCTTCGCGGCATGTTCCACCTCATTTCCAAAATCAGTGAAGAAAATGTTGGCACATCCGCCACGCAGCTGAACAAGGCCTCTTGCCATGCAGATCCCTTTTTCGAGTAGGAGACTGGTGCTTCTGTCTGCAATTCCTTCGTAGTTGCTGAGCGCGTCGCTTCGGGCTGCAACGGCTACGCTGGATCTCGGAGGAAGCATCACGTCATCATCGGCAATGTAAAGGGCGTCGAATGTTTCTTCAGTCTTGAATGCTGCGACAGCGTGCTTTGTTGAAAAGGCAACACGTAATTCCCGCAAGTTGATTACAGCGCCATAATCAAGTCTCTTGAGCACTCGGAAAGCACGATAAAGCTGGCGATGTACGTGAAGCCTCGTATTACGATTCTAGCCGTACACTTGCCCGTCGGGTCGGTGAGGTGTCCTCCTGCTGTGCAAACTTGGGGCCCTTTCCAAGGAGTCAGCACTTTCTTCAGTTTCCTTGCGAGCTCACTACTTATTACCGAGTAATCTGCATTTGTATCCGCTAACGCGTTCACTTCGCAACCGTCAACAAACACACGTAAATCGGAAGCAACGTCGCTCTTACGGCACTGGTTTCTGAGTTCCCCATTGTCATTTGGAATCATCGATGGAGGTTCTTCTCTTTTCGCGTCGGCAGCGGCATTACCTCCCGAGGCCGCTGACTCTAGTTTTCCCGACGCGGGCTCTATGAACGGCGCCTTGGGAAGCTTGACGGCGGGCGGGGGCTCGGTGACCGATGCCTCAATGGCGCTGTTGATCGAGGTTGGTGTTGCTGGTAAGCGTATGGGGAGCTTTGACGAGTAGACAGGTACTCTTCGATTTCAAATGCACGCTCACCATTCCGATGGCAAGGTGCGTTCACCGGAAAAGCACGAAGCCCTGCCTGACGATAGTGGCACATTCTGTACAGGTGGCCAGCCTCACCACAGTGGTAGCGGAGAGGTATTCGGTCAGGAGTGCGCCATACAACAGCCTTCCTAAATCTTCTCTCGTGAGGCGGCAGCGTATTTCGAGGCATCGAGCTATTCATAGAAGAAGTGGCTGTCACGTCAGCACGTCCGGGAGTTTGCCGCAGCACATCGGCATACAAGACGCTCGGCTGGCGCAGTAGTGGGCTTGGGGCTGCGCACTGAACTGTGGTCCCCGGACCCCCTGTCTGACCTCTTCTCGAACCACGTCTGCCAGCGAAGAGGGCGTTGGAGCGTTGTGGTCAAGCCGTAGCCCCTGAAGCTCTCTTCGCACTACAGATCGCCCGAGCTCCCGTACTACCTCCACGCTGTTTCCGATGACGGCTGGAACTGCGTCTACAGAGGTGATGTTCATTTCCCGGTCGTACATCCTTCATCGCTGTTACAACGTGCTTTCCATTGTTATCGCCTCAGAACGAAACTCAGAGACGGTGCGCGGCGGGCTCCGAACCAACCCTGCGAACAGTTCCTGTTTTACGCCCCGCATTACATGGCGTAGTTTCTTGTCCTCGCTCATGTTCGGATCAGCTCGGTGAAATAGGCGGGACATGTCCTCTACATACACGGCCACGCTTTCATTGTTCCGCTGGTTTCTTGCCTGCAGGGCAGCTTCGGCCCTCTCCCGGCGGTCGGTACACGGGTAAGTGGCAAGCAACTCCTGTCGGACAGAATCTCAGGACACAAATGTCGCTTCGCGGTTTTCAAAGCAAGTTCGTGCGCTGTCCTCTAACGCGAAGTAAACGTTTCGTAGCTTGCGCTCTCCGTTCCATCCATTGAACTCAGGGACACGCGCAAACCGTTCCAGCCAGTCCTCTGTGCCTTCAAATTTGTCGCCGTCGAAAGGCTTTGGCGTCATTGGCGAGTTCACTACGATGTGAGTTGGCGTGAGTTGAGTTGTCATCTCGGTAGCGTTTCCGTTAGCAGATGTTGATGCTTCGATAGAATCCGGCAAAGGGGAAAACTCGGGGGTGTCACCACGTAGGCGACGACTACTGCGTTGGGCAACAGGAGTCAATTCTATGGGTCCAAGTCACCGTGAGTCCAAGCTCCTTTCTCCGACTCGAGAAGGGCTTGAAATCATACCCCGTACCTCCACCAGAACTATAACGCACAGTTGAGTGTCCCTACTTTCATCACTTTACGTTGGGCGAACTTGCGCCCGACAAACAGCTAAGCGAGATTCTCGATAGAACGTCCGCACCTCTTCTTCTGCCCTCGTGTCCCGCACTGATGACAGGTTGCTCCGATTGCACGTGCCTTGCGAGCCCGTGTTGCCCGCTTCACTGCCGCTATCTTTCGCAGGTAGCAGTAAACAACTGGACGGATGCCGGAGGCGGCTGGCGCGCGTAATTTGAAATCATCTAGTGGTAATATATATATATATATATATATATATATATATATATATATATATATATATATATATATATATATATATATATATATATATATATATATATATATATATGTATGCTTCACCTAACGGTGGCAAAAAAGGTCGCTTAGAATGTGAGTATAATACTTATCGCAATAAAGGAATTTGAAGGTGTATTGTAGACGGAACGGTTCTACATGACTTGAAAATACATTTCAGAGCGGAGCTTTTAGACGCCCGTTCCTGCGTCGACCGCCGGCGTTCGCGGCTTAACCGAGCCAACGAGCGCAGCGGATGAAAGAACGAACGCGGAGCGCAGCGGTTGATGGAGAAAGCGGCGATAGCGCGAGAAACAGCACAGAGGAGGAGGGTGTAGCGGAAGCAATGAGTCGGCTCGACACCGCTTCAAACATGAAGCACTCATTTCATTTGTTGTTCCACGTCGCCCTTTTGCTTTGCTCCGTGGCTGCCTCCAGTAGTACGGAATACGCGAAAGACAACCTGTCAACGCACGGATCCGTACACTGGCCAGCGACGCCGTTGTTGGACAAACCGCAGCCAACACGGAGCCCGACATTGGTCGCAGCCACCCTTACGTGACCTGATACATGGCTTCGGATGGCAACCTGCAGAGGCTGCTGTCACCGCGGTTGTCAAGAAGGGATGCGCGCCATATGTTGGCCTTCAACGGAGCACTGCGATGGTCCTCGGCACCACTTCAAACATAGAGCACTCACCCCATTTGTTGTTCCTAGTCGGGTATTTCAATCATTTTACTTGTGTAAAGACCAGTAATCGCTGTCGTTTTGCGGTGTCGTGCACCGACAAATGTTCGGGTATTTTAAGCTTTATGTGTGCAACTTTCTCGGATGTATTAAGATACTCATGGTACTACTGTCCGGTGATGTCGAAACGAATCGCGGACCGGAAACTTTTAAAACTGCCCTAGAACATCACTTTACGATAGGTGGCGAGGCACGGGAAGTGGTAAGGGAATACATCTACTTAGGGCAGGTAATGACCACGGATCCGGATCATGAGACTAAAATAATCAGAAGAATAAGAATGGGCTGGGGTGCGTTTGGCAGGCATTCTCAAATCATGAACAGCGGGTTGCCACTATCCCACAACAGAAAAGTGTATAACAGCTGTGTCTTACCAGTGCTCACGCATGGGGCAGAAACCTGGAGGCTTACGAAAAGGGTTCTGGTTAAACTGAGGACGACACAACGAGCTATGGAAAGAAGAATGATGGGTGTAACGCTAAGGGATAAGAAAAGAGCAGATTGGGTGAGGGAACAAACTCGGGTTAATGGCATCTTAGTTGAAATCAAGGAAAAGAAATGGGCATGGGCAGGACATGTAATGAGGAGGGAAGATAACCGATGGTCATTAAGGGTTACGGACTGGATTCCAAGGGAAGGGAAGCGTAGCAGGGGGCGGAAGAAAGTTAGGTGAGAGGACGAAATTAAGAAGTTTGCAGGGACACCATGGCCACAATTAGTACATGACCGGGGTATTTGAAGAAGTATGGGAGAGGCCTTTGCCCTGCAGTGGGCGTAACTAGGCTGATGATGATGGCGATAAACTGTTAAACGAATATAAGGCGGTTAAAATGATATACGTGATGATAGCTTTGAAAAACTGGCAAGTTTCTGTCGACGTTGAATTGAAGATACTGTCCACAAGCACTCGCGCAGTCAAAGTTGATTTTGTTTCCTTCAAAACTGCCACACCAGGGTCCGCATCGGAAATATCTTAGTCTCATCTCACATTTTCAAGCCAGCTCAACTCTATTTAATCTCGTTGCGATGACGCTGAAAACGGACTTTGCCGCTCTAATCTCGTGTCTTTTCGACTCTTCAGAGACTTCGTCATCTCCTGAAACTAAAATTCTTAAACTGGTGTTCCAGAAACCTCGGCACCACTACCGAACCAAGACATATCGAACGCACTCATTGTCTTGGGCGTTTTTCTCCCGATAAAGGTAGGCCAGTAATAGTCAAATTTGCCTGCTTCAAGGATAAGCAGCGTGTAATAGAAAATGGTTTCAAGTTTAAAGGCACCCAGTTCGCAGTTCGTGAAGAGTACTGTTTGGGAACACGTGTTGCAAGGAAGCATCTTCTCGCCAACGTTAAAGCTGAAAATCTGCTCTGTCATTTGAACACTGACTGAATGAAAATAATCACGTGTTCACATATAACGCCATCTCCGGTTCCTTCGTGCAATCTTCCCAATAGCTAGAACACAAATGTGTTCCACGGTCAATTGCCTCTAGTTCTAAGCCGCAGTGCGATAACAGCAAACCACCAGCTACCTTATGATTGTCACATACTAAAGTTCCAAGCGTGCCTCCTAATGTCACTGATCTGTGCTCATACCTACGCAACAACGATAGTGATACTTTAGCGTTAAAGGAAACATGGCTTAACCCTGACGAAGAAATTCTGCCATACTTCAACGGAGAGCCGTGGATCACGCGCGAGGCGGCAATGAGCGCCCGCCGCCGGCACCGCGGCTGTGCCGCTACAGCGGAGAAGGGACGGCGAGGGCGGACTGGAATGTAGCTGCGAGAGTCACCGCGACGGTGCAGCGTGGAAGAAGGGGGCGAGAGCATTGGCGACAACACGTGATCCGTTTTGGAGGGCAAGGGGAGGGCAAGGATAACGACGTGCACGTGAGATGGCGCCAGGAGCGCGCGCAGCAAAGCAGAACGCTGGCCCCGGCTACGGAGCCGGTTACGGCGAGGCACAGCGGCGAGGCCGACGACGACGCGCAACGTGGGAAGTGGCGCCAAGGAGCTGCGCTCTGAAACCGACGACGGGAGGAGCGGCGACGGCACAACGCGTTCGACATGAGCGAATAATTCCAAACCATTTTAAGCGCTAGAAAACGAGACTGCTATGTATTCGCGGCGAGCTAGAATATTGGGAACCACAATGTTTAGCAGCATTGACACGGCGACGCAAGTTCTGTGTGCCCTACGTTATTTTTTTTTTTCCTTTTTTCTCCACGGGTTATTTGCAGCAGTGCGTCTGGAATGTAGAGGCTATTGGGTTGTCGCCGCCGTCAGTCAGTCGCATCGTTAGTGCTGTTGCTAGGGTCGTAACGGTTCAGTGATAAGAAGAAAGGGTGTGAGATTCCTCTGCGCGAAGTAGGAGTAAGCCGCAGTCAAGAACGCTTGTTTGACCGAGGCAAGACGCTCGAAGTTGTAGGTTGCGTGGATGGAACCGTCATCGCAATCGTCTGCTTTAAAAGCTCAGCCACGGCTAAACGAAATTCTTGTAGAACAGCGACTTAAACGCAGACAACCGCTTTGATTGCTTAACGCATCTCACACCACCAAGCGACGAAACAAAATAAATAAACAAAGCGACGCAGATAAAATTGAAGCACCCGCTTCAATTTTATCTCACACTTCTTACTGGAAATTAAATTCGCAAGTGATGTATACATACCAATATTTCTTTTTACTAGCCTAGCAACATCCTTTAATTAATATATCGCTCACAATGTAGAAATAAAAATGATGACGCGACCTTGCGGCAGAACGCCACTCGTTCATTAGTCTCCCTCCCACCACGGCGTTCCACTCTTTCTCCGAGTGACGTCACCCAGACGTAACAGCTAGAGCAAACCGGTTCCAAAGCGAACCGTTAAAGAATACGGCCCCTTAATTGCACAAACTGCATACGAACTTTATGGCTAACTATTGAATAGCTTCCATTTTCCATAAGGGTGATTGCACGTACAAATCTCCTTGCTTCTTTTCATTGTTTTACGTTATTGTAACCACCCTCACGCAATAATCCGGAACCTAGGAGGACCTTGAATAAATAAAGATAAAACGAGGGAGGAAGGGACGACGAAAGCGCGAGAGCAAAAGCGTAGTGCTGCGCAAGCGTAGTGTCTGCGGCATCAACCGCTACGGGAAGGTGCCCGTTCACTTCGATTTTCAATACAACAATGGCTTCTTTATCTTTCTTCGGTCACTGCTTTGCACCGGCCAAGGAAGCTTGAACGCTATCTCTCGACGCATGGCGCGGCTGCATGCAACGGAAGCGGCAGAAGTTTCTCGAATGTTAGCGATACTTCTATCGGTTTTTTGTAATGTGATCGTATGCGCGACGCGAATTGTGTAGTACTCTCTGGAAGCTCCGCAGGCACCTGCAATTACACTGGAACCTTCGACGAGTCATGTATAGAAGCCGAAGCGCTTGACCCGCAGATCAGATTTTCGACGATCGCCGACTCTGCTACATGTCTCTCAAAATCGTTGGCCCGAATATATCGGGAAATAAAAACACGCACAGCGCTGGGCTCGAACTTCGCATGGAGTAATTTATGCTGACAGAGAAATTTATTCACCCATAGACAAGTATGTCCTAAACTGCCTCACATTGTGCTCATTGAGCTTGGAGCCAATGTTTGCAACGGGACCACGATGTGCAACTGTGTCTAACCTACATAGCTTCTCGGGCCGCCGTCGTAGATTTTTTTCAGATATTTCCTCAATCTTAACATCTTCTAGAACAAGCTTACGCGGCCCAACGCCATAGTGAACCTAGCGAAAATCTTTTTATGTAACTTATTCTTGGGATAAGAAAGTTGCCCTGTGTATCGCTAATATAAAATCAAATAAATTAAAGGCCAGCCAGCCGCTACCGGGAACCATGTGCCGCCGAAACCTTAGGTTTTCATTTTTGCGCTAGATCATACAAAGGGCCCGTTTATTTATTTTCTTGATTTGCCCAATTTGTAGGTATTCACCGGACAAGAAATGTGGGCCAATTTCATAGGCGGAGCAGTCTAACACGGCTTCTCAGAGAGGAAGCTGTCACGATGGAAAAAATTCACCCACGATTACGATACTACTTCTTGCGCAATTTGAGCGCGGCTCTAGGCGCGTTTTCATTTGGCTGGTGTGGACAACCATCCTCGTCCACAACGTCGCAAACGCAGCGATTGTGGCACGCGTGCCTCGATAATCGTAGGGATTGAGCCGGTGAAGGAAGTTTTGAAGCAGCTCTGGGAGAAGCAAATTTGGCACGTTGGAGCAGGTTTGAAGCATGAATTGTCCGTTTCGAAGCAGCAAATAAACGTTTCTTTCCTTCTTTGCCTGAGCTTGGTAGAGGTGAATGTGAGGGAAATGGAAGCATATGAAGACAAAGATTTCCTTATTTGACCCTGCAGAACACCTTTAGGTTACGGCAGATCAGTTCTGCGGCAGTCCGCAGGACGAGAAAAATTCATGACAGGGAAAAAATTGTCATCCACCCGACTCTAGCACGACGCTACAAAGGAAACCCTACAGTTTCTTAGAAACCTCCAATAAATTACATACAGGATGTGCCAACTAAATGTTGCAAAGAAATAAATAAACGCGGGCTTTCCGTAAAAAGCGCCTATACCCTATATTGATAGGATAAGTTTAATGATAGTCGAGCTTTCTTTTTTTTTCCTTGTGAACAAGTAACAAATATTTAATTTTAATGAGCCAGCATTTATTACCTTACTTATTAAATAAGGTGCCAATGCAAAGGTTGTGGACTATGTCGAGAAATGACCGATAACGGCGTATATAGCGACCCAGGTCACGTATGGGCTTCTTCACCAAAAAAAAAAAAAAGAACAATGCCTGCAATTTTTTTTTTTTAATTTACCCAACAATGCATCTCCACACCAGTTATACAGTCACAGAGGTTAACGTCGTCAGTGCACTGTATATACTAGGAACGGGCAAACCTGGGGCACGGTTTTTGGATGGTCCGGAAAGCGAACCGTTACAAGATCGCAATTGCTCGCCGAGAACTCTTGACACTTCGAGAATGAAGCGCGGTCACCCGTTCCCAGTGCTTCCATGCGCAGAAACGTTGTCATGGTCACAGCGATTTATGTTTACTTTTTATTTATTTCACATGCTTTCTTTATCGTATAAAAAGAAAGCCTTCGCTAGTTCTAGGTTGTTTTAAATTCTGTGATCGGTCATTTGTCCCCCTCATGACTTTTTCCTCGACATATCATTAATTAGGTAAATTTATCAATTGAACTAATTAAAACTATTCGTGCGCAATAAAGGAGAAATATTCACAGTGGCCACCACGAAACGCCAATCATGGTGCAGTGAACGCCATTCGAGTAGTGCATTCAAGTCAATTTTAATTCTTGGCGACCTGCAGTTCAGATAGCAGAAAACCTCAGGATACAAATCATGTGACGTAATGACCTCATTCCGCGTTTCTCAGTATTTCACATCGCTCGCCGACAAAAGGGTCTAAGATATATTTGAAAACAATAAAGGTAATCAAACTGTTCACTGTCTTTCTGATCTGAGTCGTCATCCAATACTTTCAATAGGCTCGCTTATTTCAATTCGCGCTTATTCGAGGTTGCACCACAGGCGCCATAAAGCCAGTGTAAAACGGCAACCAAGTTTTCAAACATCGAACGCCGGTTTATTAAAATTTTTGGTCTCGACCTGTGCAAGACGCATCGGAAACATCCTTCTAACGTATGCAATTTCAGAGGCTTGCATTGTCCCAGAACTTTTAATTAGGACTACAATTTTACCGCTAAGGTTGACTAAATACGAAACTATACAAGCTTGGCTTGCCTTCTGCGACGGCAAAAGGTTCATATTGTGTTACGTGGCCCTGTAGATTATAGCGTAGCCTGAGTGAACAAGTGAGCGACGATTGCGGTTGCCTTTGGATATTTGTGACCAAGAAGTTTCCTGAATCCAAGCAGGTCGTTTGTCGGTGTGCTGTACCGTCAACCCGGTAACCGAACGTGGCACGCCTGCGACATAGATGTATAACGTCACACGAACGGCGTTCCCCCATTCATCGACTCAGATGTGCCAATATGGCACAATACTAAGGGCTAAAACGTTTAACGAAACTGATGAGCTCTACGCTGAGCCAGACTCTACGACCATATTGGTTCTAAGAACCAATATGGTCTGGCTCTAAGAAGTGAACGCCTTTTCATGTCATCTTTAGCTGGTCTGCATGTAAAAAAACGCACACCATCTTTATAAAACTTTTGTAATGCATTCTGTAGCAAAAAAGGGTTTTCATTTCCTTTTTGTCATTTCATTTCCATTCCAGTACCGTGTCCAGAGAGTGGACATAAATCAAGATCTCTCCCGTCTGCTTTGTGTATATTGTGGTGTGCCATAGGGTAGCATCCTGGGCCCCTTTCCTTCTTAACCTTAACATTAATCCCATCATCAATAGAAGCTAGCGCTTCGCGGTAATGATGTTTCATATCTGTGCTTGTTGTGTTGTTGTTGCGTTGTTGCGTTGACGCAGAAAACCGACTCGGCGGACTGCATTGCGTCGACTGTCCTCAGTGCTCGTGCACTTTATTTTGTGAAGATAGGTTGTGCATAGCGCTCCGGGTTTGCAGTTTACCCAAGAATAATCATATTCCATTTAGCAACTTCCCTTGTTTTGATGACACATACCGAACTGTCCAGGGGGGCTAGCATGCGTTGCGCCGTTTGAACGCCGGCCGCCAATATACGAGGAGCACACAGCGTCATCCCTCAAACTACGTTAGAGGTGCGCTCCCAGAAGATGGCGCCACAGTAATTATTCGCCCCCATAGCAAAGAAAATATGTCCGCGTTGATAGAAACTATCAATGACTTTTTATAGAAGTTGTTCACTTTATTAATGCAATGATGCTCAAAGACATACATTTGTAAGAGTGAAGCTATTCAGATAGCTTCAGTTGTTACATTTTGTAGTGAAGAGGGCCGTTAACAGCCCACCTGCAACTGTGGTATAGGTGACTATACACATAAGCCGATTCGTCATATATACGTCTTGCCACGAGCGATGTGACCACAGACCCCATCCATAATGACCACAGCGCTCTGTCATGGGTCCCCTGCTGTTTGTTTTCTGTATAAATGATGTCGTTGATGTAATGGCGGGCACTTCTCAAATAATACAATATGCTGATGTCATGCACCTTTTATTCTAGTTCGAGTAGTACTCATGATCAGTTAGCTAGATTTGAATGAAGAGTTCTCGCGTTTTTGCGAATGCAACATAACGCGGCAAATGTCACTAAATTTAAAAAAAGAACAGTTTCGATGGCCTTCCGAAATAAAGAGAACCATTACAATTTACATATTGTATTAAAGCACAAAAGTTCGCATGCGTCCATATACTTTCAAATATATTTAAGTTATTTTCTCCCCTGATCAAAAATGGCATGCTCACATTTAAATGCATGACCAATAAGGCTTTGAGAACTTTGCGTTATCTCAGAAGAAGCTTTCGAGATGCAAACAAGGAATGTAAATTACCGGCGCACTGATCACGAATAAGATTTCTACTTGAGTTCACATGGAATGTGTGGTCACCACACCATTGAAAACATTACGACATGCTTCATACTATTTAGAAAAACAAAAGCCTCTAAATTTATATGTCACCAGTTAGGACTTATACTCCTCACAGATATCACACGCTAATAAGGCGCTACTAAGGCCACTGGCGATTTCTTAACAGCGCCACGCGAGCGTCGGTTGGCCGGCCGGTCAGGGCCGCCTAAACCGCGTGGAGCGGTGACATCACCAAGATCAGCGCCTGCGCACAAATTTCACTGTAAGCCCTTATCTCTGATGAGCAGGGAATCTTGAATAAAGCTAATCAGGCAAGGGGCTGTGTCGTGCTGCTCGATAGAACCTAGCAGACGAAAGTTGCGCTCCCAGTGACCTTTGTGCGCATGCGCTACTCTTGCTGATCTCTTCGCTTCGCGCCCTTAGAAGGCGCTGACCGCCAGCCAATCGACGCTCGCGTGGTACGGTAAAAGAATCGGTAGACTGTGCTTGTGACCGTGTTGCTTGCTCTGCTATGCAAGTTCCTCAAGGGAAAACCTATATCCTATATAACCTATATAGGATATAGGAAAACCTATATGGGATTGTTTTCAGTAACCCTTCTCGGCCCACCAAAAGAAGTGATCGCCTTAAAATTCTTCTTTGAATTTCTCGATTGATTCTTTTGTGTGTTTTTTTCACATAGAATTGCGATTGGGAATGCACTTGAAGATCCTTGCGCAAATTATTGAATGATGCATTCGCCGGCCAAATTACAAGTTATTTTAGATAACGACCTCTTCTTGATATTGCTTCTTCTACTTTGTTTGATTTCTATTTTTGCGCCTAAAATGCGTTGTTCATTTGATTGAAAGTATGTATGCACATACGCCTGCGATATCTTGCTATGCAAGATGGCAGTATATCAAAATAAAGATCAATAAATATAAAATATTTCGCGTTCACTGACACTTCACCCATTCACCTCTCACACCATGGCCGACGTTGGCCCGCACCAGCCTGTGACCAGCACCAGAGCAACTCTGTTTACTTTTGGTACGCCACGCCCTCCACATCCCGAAGGCAATGACACCCGTCACCACTAGACTGCATCACCGGGTAACGCAACGACGAATTCTCAGGACTGTGCCACTTTCTAGATATTACGGCGAAAACCCTAAGCGCTTGCGCCCCTTTATAGGCAATGCATCATGACTTCAAGTGTACCAGAGAACTGGAAGAATGCAACATTACACTAATCCATAAGAAGAGAGACGTTAAAGAATTGAAGAATTACAGGCCCATTAGCTTGATTTCAGAATTGTATAAACTATTCTCCACTATAATTTCCAATAGAATAAAGGCCACACTTCAATTCAGTCAACCAAGAGAACAGGCTAGCTTTAGGAAGGGATATTCTTAAATGGATCACATCCACGTTCTAAATCAGCTAATCGAGAAATCTGCAGAGTACAGTAAACCTCTTTATATAGCTTTCATAAATTATGAAAATGCTTGATTCAGTAGAGATACCTGCAATTAAAGCGGCATTACGTAAGGCAGTAGTACATGAGGCATACGGGAATATCTTGGGCAATATATACAAAGATTCTACAGCTACCTTGTTCTTCTAAAGGAATGTAGAAATCCACCTATCAAGAAAGGGGTCAGGCAAGGAGACGTAATCTTTCCAATGCTATTCACTGCATGCTTGGAAGAAGTATTCAAGCTATTAAACATGGAAGGCTTAAAGAGTGCGGATTATCGGCGAATATCTCAGCAACTTCCGGTCTGCAGATGACATTGTCCTGTGCAGCAACAGTGGGGACGAATTGCAACAGCTGATTGAGGACCTTAACAAATGAAGTGCAAGAGTAGGGCTGAAGATTAATATGGAGAATACAAAGGTAATCATCAGCTGTGTGGCAAGGGAACAAGAGTTCAGCATCGCCAGTCAGCCTGTAGAGTCTGTGGGGGAGTACGTTTATAGAAGTCAATTACTCACTGAGCACCCTGATCAAGAGAAGGAAACTCACAGAACAAAAATAGGTTGGAGTGCATACGGCAGGCATTGCCAGCTCTTGACTGGGAGCTTACCACTATATGGAAAACAAGGATTTACAATCATTGCATTCTGACGGTGCTAAAACTTGGGGCAGAACTCGTAGGTTACCAAAGAAGCTTGAGAACAAGTTAAGGACCACGCAAAGGGTGATATAACGAAAAAGGTTACGCGTAACATTAAGAGACAGGAAGAGAACAGTGTGGATCAGAAAGTGAACGGGTATGGCCGATATTCTAATTCACATCAAGGCAAAAAACATGGAGCTCGGTAATGGGTAGTATGGATAAGCGGGGGACTATCAGAGTTACAGAATGGGGGCCAACAGAAGGGAAGCACAGTCGAGGATGGCAGGAAACTAGTAGGGGTGATGAAATGAGGAAATTTGGAGGTGCATGCTGGAATCGGTTGGCGCAGGACAGGGGTAATTTTAGATTGCAGGGTGATAGGTCTTTGTCCTGAAGTGGAGATAAAAATGGTTTGATGATGACGATGATGATGATGGTGATGAAGAAGAAGATGAAGTAAAAAGCTTTATACGCCCCCGAAATGAAAACTCTGGCGTCATGCGTTATCGTGCAATGGTACATAATCCCACGTGACCAAGTGATTACGTCACGTTGCCAGTGCCGGACCAGCTGTGGCTCGCACTGCGAAATCTAAAGGTGAAGTGCATAGAATGGAATAATGTGGGTCAGGGTGGATCAAGGTGGATTAAGGCGGAGTTTTAATTTAAGCTGATAGATCAGACAAGTCCTCAACCCTTCGCCTTCGAATCCGTCAATCATATAGCAACATCCTTTAATTGCTGTATCGCCCACAATTGCAGAAACAAAAATGATGACGCGACCTCGAGGCAGAACGCCACCCGTTCATAAGTCTCGCTCGCGCCGCGACGTTCCACACTTTCTCCGAGTGACGTCACCCAGACGTAACAGCCAAAGCGAACCGTTAAAGAATTCGGAATCTCAGTTGTACAAACTGCATACTAAATTTATGGCTAACTATACTGTAGCTTCCATTTTCCATAATGGTGATCTGATGTGCAAGTTTGTTTGCTTCTTTTCATTGTTTTACGTTATTGTAACAACCCTCACGCAATACTCAACATCGGAACCTAGGAGGACCTTGAATAAATAAACGTAAAACGAGGGAGGAGGGTACCGCGAAAACACGAGAGGAAAAGCGTAGTGTCTGCGGCGACAACCGCTACGAGTAGGTTGCCAGTTTACTTCAATTTTCAATACAACAATGACTTCTTTATCTTTCTCCGCTCTCAGCTTTGCACCAACTAAGGAAGCTTAAACGCTAGCTCTCGACGCACAGTGCGGCTGCAGTTTCTCGAATGTTATCGATACGTCTATCAGTTTTTTGCAATCCGATCGTATGCGCGACGCGAATTGTGTAGTGGTCTCTGGAAGCCACGCAGACAGCAGCGATTACATTGCAGCCTTCGACGAGTGCTGCATAGAAGACAACGCGCTTCGCCCGCAGATCAGGTTTTCGACGACCGCCGCCTTTTCTACGTGTGCCGCAAAATATGTTGGCCTCAACATATCGAGAAATAAAAACACGCATGGTGCTGGTCTCGAAGTTCACATGAGCGAGTACGGCAACCGTTCGACCACTCGTATTATGTTACCTGGAAGAATGGAGATTACTTTGGGAGACTGTGTTTGGAGCCAATGTTTAGAACGGCGCTACGATGTGCCACTATGCTTAACCAACGTTGCATCTCTGGCTGCCTTGCCAGACTATTTTAATATATTTTCTCAAACTCAACATCCCTTCAAAAACGCTGAAGTGGTGCAATGCGACTGCACACGTAGCATAAAGGTTTTATGTAACTTATGCTTGAAAGACAAATACGCGCTGCCTATCGCTAATACAAAATTAAATAAATAAAGGGTAGCCAGCCGCTACCGCCAGCCATATACCGCCCAACCATTAGGTTTTCACTTTTGGGCAAGGTAGCATAAAGCGCTTATTTATTTATTTTATTGTTTGGCGCACTTTGAAAGTATTCATCAGTTGAGAAATGTGGGCCAACTTCGTAGGCAGAGCCGTCTAACACAGCTTCTCAAAAAGCAACCTGTCACAATGGAAAAAATTCACCAACGATCACGATACTCCCTATTGCGCAATTTGAGCGCCGCACTATACGTGTTTTCATTTCGCGATATATTGGCTGGCACGGAGAACCTGCCTCGTGCAGAACGTTGTAGACGCAGCGATTGTGGCGCGAGTGCCTCGATAATCGTAGGGATTGAAGCAGCTCTGGGAGCCGCAAATTTGGTACGTTGGAGGAGGTTTGAAGCAGGAATTATCCCTTTCGGAGCTGTAAATAGCCTTTTTTTTAGCAGCTTGGTAGAGGTCATAATTTGTTTAGGGCAACACAACGGACACAAGAAAGACGACAGGACAAGGTGCCATTCTGAACTAACATAATTTTATTGCTTCACTCCTTTATAGACAGCAGAAACTAGAGGAACATGCGCAGTTAGCACCATGTGCAGGAACCACCAACCTCCGTCACAAGAGCGCACTCACGCGAAAGGATTCAAAAAAGCACATTCAGCACTGTACAAGGCTGAAGAAGGCACACTAATGCACTGTGACCCCAATGACTGTATGAAGAAAGCTTCCGATAATTCGCGGGCAGTGGTATGGTATGGTATGAATAACTTTATTTAGGTCCTGAGGGATCAGTCTGGGACTGATGTGGGCCGCTCCCACGTCGGCACAGAGAGGCCGAGCCCCTCTGCCGTCACACGGGCCCTCTGGACAGCGCTGAGTTGGTCCGCCAGCACTTCACTGTGCAGCATCCGCTGCCACCACTGTTCACCTCGAGAACCATCACCGGCCAACGCCAAGCAGCGCCAAAGCATGTGTTCTAAATCGAGCAAACCCCCACACTTACTACAATAGAGTGAAACCCCGCAGTCCAGGTTAATTTTGTTCATGATGACCGGGCTGGGGTACGTACGCGTCTGCAGGAGCCTTAATGTAACCGCCTGTGGCCTATTTAATTTAGAATGTGGCAGGGCGAATGCCCTGCGCCCTAGGTAATAGTGCTTAGTGATTTCGTTGTAGGTTAACAGCTGGTCCCTGTACTCAGGAGCGGGAGATCCAGCCCCTTCAGGGAGTACACGGCACACTAATCCTCGTGCCTCCCTGTGCGCCACCTCGTTGAGGTTACGCGGGGCTCACTCCACGGTCCCCATATGCGCCGGAAACAAAGTAACTGGATGCGAAGTGATATCCCTACCCTGCAGCAGTCTGTTAGCCGGTTCCGCAACAAGTCCTCTCGAGCAGGCTTTAATCGCAGATCGCGAGTCACTAAACACCAAAACTCTTCTTAAATCAATCAGTGCTAGAGCAATAGCCACCTGTTCGGCAACCCCCGGATCTTTGGTATAAATGGAAGCAGCATTTCTAACGCTCCCTTTGCCATCTACCACCACCACCGAATAAGCATTTTTACCATTAATCCATGCGGCGTCAACAAAAGCAGACACCTCCTCCTGATCCTTTGCCTCTCGCAACAAAGCCCTAGCTCTCGCGACCCGCCTCCCTACATTGTGCACAGGGTGCACATTCCGCGGAAACGGACGAACCATGATATTTTATCCGTTATTTTTTTTATTTTACATGTACTGCCAGCCTTGTTACCGGGCCTTAGGCAGGAGTAGGCATTTGAAATAAAAAACATATATGAAATAAGATCAAACAAGATAACAGACACTGAACAAGAATCTGCATAAAAAAACAACATAAGAGAAACCTTTCACAATCATGATTTGATTAGTAAAAACGAGAGAAGAACGCTATGGTTTATTCACAAAGTGCAGAAAGAAAGGATGAAACCGTTGGACATTCGACAGTTGTGGCAGGTAGTGCGTTCCATTCAGATATCGTGCGCGGGAGAAATGAATTTTTAAATACGTTAGTCCTGCAGGTAAAATCTCTAACCTTTTTGTTGTGATAAGAGCGCGTGTAACGGTGACTAGCCAGTAGAATATATGCTGTTTTATCTATTCCTAATTGATTGTTATACAGTAAGAAATTTCATTCTGCCCCGGTAACGCCTTATTGCAAGGTTTTCCAGTTCTGCAGCTTCTAGAAGAGGTGATGGGGATGTGCGCCAGCTGTACGAATTGAAAATAAACCTGGCTGATTTTCTTTGGACTTTCTCAATTTTAGTGATGTTGGTTAATGTGTGCGGATCCCAGACAATCGCAGCGTATTCTAGAATGGGTCGGATGAATGTTTTATATGCTAAGAGTTTTATTTCAGGTGAAGCGTTTCCTATTGATCGCCTTAAATAGCCTAGTTTCTTCATTGCTTTATTATAAATGTATGCTACATGTTCATTCCACCTAAGAGCTGATGTCAATACTGCTCCCAAGTATTTGTACGTGGACACGACTGATAAAGACTGGTTGTTAATGCTATAAGTAGGGGTTAAGGGATTCTTTTTGCGAGTAATGGTCATTGCAACAGTCTTTTTGAGGTTAATACTCATCTGCCATTTCGAGCACCAGGTTTGTATTGCATACAGCGCGGTGTTTAAAGCTTCCTGATCACTTGAATTGCGTATTTCGTTGTACAAAATGCAGTCATCTGCAAAAGGCTTTATCTTGACGCGTATGTCACTGATGACGTCGTTGATAAAGATAAGAAAGAGGAGCGGCCCTAACACTGATCCCTGTGGAATGCCTGAGTCTACGGTTGCGGGTGTTGAAGCTGCATCGTTGACCTGAACACTTTGTTTGCGTAATGAAAGGTATGCTGTAATCCAGTTAACTAAGGCGTCGTTCTTTAAAATGGGTTTTAGTTTAAGAAGTAGCTTGGAGTGAGAGACGCGGTCAAATGCTTTTTCAAAATCGAGAAATATTAAGTCTATTTGGCCTTGTCTATCTAAAGCTGTCGCTAAGTCATGAACTGTTTCTACGAGCTGAGCTACAGTAGAAAAACCTCGCCGGAAACCATGTTGTCTTGCGTCAATTATTGCGTTGTCGTTAAGAAAGGCGGAAATGTGCTTAAAAATTATGTGTTCGAGGATTTTTGCGCATGTGCATAGTAAAGATATTGGCCTGTATGATGTGAGGAGAGACCGATTCGCTGTTTTCGGTATGGGGATGACTTTCGCGTACTTCCAGTTGGTTGGAATTTCTGCGCATGACAGTGATTTCTCAAATATTAGGGTTAAATACTTTGAACACCATTCGGCGTACCGGGAAAGAAACGCATTCGGGATTCCATCAGCTCCGGGCGATTTTTTAGCGTCGAGGTTGAGCATAAGTGCTAACACACCTTCCTCAGTAATTGTGGCATCACCAATCGGCAGAATGTGTTCATAGCTAGGGAACTGTGGGCTGATACCGTCGTCACGCGTAAACACTGGCAAGAGAAAAGTGTATAACACCTGTGTCTTACCAGTACTCACGTACGGGGCAGATACCTGGAAGCTTACGAAAAGGGTTCTACTTAAATTGAGGGCGACGCAACGAGCTATGGAAAGAAGAATGATAGGTGTAACGTTAAGGGATAAGAAAAGAGCAGGTTGGGTGAGGGAACAAGCGCGACTTAATGCCATCTTAGTTGAAATCAAGAAAAAGAAATGGGCATGGGCAGGACATGTAATGAGGAGGGAAGATAACCGATGGTCATTAAGGGTTACAGACTGGATTCCAAGGGAAGGGAAGCGTAGCAGGGGACGCAGAAAGTTAGGTGGGCGGATGAGATTAAGAAGTTTGCAGGGACAACATGGCCACAATTAGTACGTGACCGGGGTAGTTGGAGAAGCATGGGAGATGCCTTTGCCCTGCAGTGGGCCTAACCACGCTGATAATGATGAATGATGATGATAAGCAATACCCTTTCCTGGTCCAGGAATGTTGATGACGTTTGCGCGTCTGCAACCCGCAAGCTTAGTTTCTTAAGACACAAGTTGAAATCGGTGCCTCCTGAGCTCAAGCTTCTAGCTTTCAACATTTTCATTGGAGAGGGGTACCTGATTGGTGCATTTAGGTGTTTACGCATTGAACGTTGTTTGCGAGCAACATTTTAGCATTCAGTGAAAGCCAGAGTCTTTTATTTGCTCATCGTCATTGGTGACTTTTCCCCCTGATTGCATAACAAGCCTCGTTCTTTTTCGGTAATTGCCTACAAATTATGTATACCGTATCAAATGCTATGTACGTTGTTATCAGTATCGGAATGTTGTTGTTTAAGTGATATAAGTATGTACCTTACAGATGGCTGAAACTTTTTTGTCATTATTCTTCAAGCCAATGATCGATATCGATGTCCTCCAATACCACAATACCATGCGTTCCTTTATGCATATATATATATATATATATATATATATATATATATATATATATATATATATATAGTCGAACCGTGCCTTTAATGCAATATATTTGCCTAGAACGGTTCGTTGATCAGATATTGCACGTTGTTAAGAGAAAGTACGCTGTTAAGTATAAACTCCATGCAAGCGATCCTGCGCGCGACAGCGACAAGCGATGCGATGGAGATGGCTGTCGCGTTCGCTCGTTGCCTTCAAGTCATACCCCATGTGAGCTACGATCTTGAGCGACGTCTCCACAATGTTGCCGGTATGAGGGCAGTAATATACGCGCCGAAACTAGCGTGACGCGTGCTTTATTAATTTAAGTCGAAGTATTTTATTGTAAAAAGCTCATAAAATATTTCTGAGGGCCTTGCAGCAGGTTCTTATCCTTGCGCGTATAAAAATTCAATCGTTTGCTCCTTCTGTGCGATAAATCGGTAGTATTAAGATAATCGCAGTCTCGTAAAGAGCGCGCGATAACGTTTTATGCTCGCTTGGCAGCTGCCCCGTTCCGTGCATCGGTTGCGCCTGACCGGCGCGGCTCCGACATTCGCAGGCCTCGCGTTTATCTGTACTCGCTGATGCAGTACATATCGCACACTCCTCTCCAGCGCCCCTCGGCTGAATAATGCCGCTACAACGTTCCAGCGATTGCCACATGCTGGCGTCGACCGGAAAAGGCAGCCAAGAGGACTTGGGCAGCGCGAGCGAGTCTGATAAGACCGCGGAGGAGAAGTATGTGTGTCGGCGCGCCAGAGTGTGACGGTTCTCCTGCCCATTTACAACTACGTGGCGTCTCACGTTTTGCTGATACGTTTGTATTCTTTAATTGCGAGGTTTTAGGTGCCGAAACCACGACGCGATTACGAGGCACGCCGCAGTGGAGGGATTGCGGATTGATTTTGATCACCTGGGGTTCTTTAACGTGCACCCAATGCACGGTACACGGGCGATCTTTTTTTCGGTTTTTTTTTTTTTTTGACGTAGTTAGCGAGACTGCGACATGAGATCCTTACTGCGTACAATTTATGGTCGCATAATGGCAACCGAACAAGTGTTCAAACGCACACGTAATACATCTTCCGGAGCTTTTCTAGAATGAAGCTTCCCAACTGGGGGATATGTTACTGGTCCGCTGGCTACAACCTGTAAAGAAGCACCTGCCAGGCCCACCCGATCTCACCATCCGAGCTAATCCTCTCTTTTGAACGTTTCTGCCCCTCTCACCCAAGAGTCGCCCATCTCCACTTAAATGCGAGAGCATTCATTTGCCTACCCCTACACACGTTGGCCTGCAGCTGCTGGGTTACATCTGGCCTCGATAGGACGACTCCGTCGCCACGCTGCTCGCCATGAGTCACACAGCGGCGCACAGATAAGCTAGCGCGTTCTTCCAGCTGACAATGAAGATAAACGTTTTCTACCTGAGAAAGGAAACCCGTACGGCCACGCCGCGATTCCTTAGAAGTCAGATACGCCGAACCACGGCCGGACAGGACTGTGCGCGCGCATATTGCAAAAGGTGGCCTTCGCGATTTTATTACTGCCCTCAGAAATATGTCCGTCCGTCCGTCCGTTTGTAACGCGTGACACGATGCTCTCCACTGGTATAAATGGGGTCCTTTGAGCGTATTATGAGAATTTCTTATGACTACGTATATATATGTATATATATATATATGTGTGTTTGCTCGATGTAGGCATCACGAGGAGCGCAGACGAGGGCGAAATCAAAATTTTCATGCGATGCATTCTTGCCGAGTTCAGGCCAGCTGTCCGTAACAAATGCCTCGCGACTGTCTCCACGTTCTCGTGGGCAGGTCGCGGAGATAATGCAGTGTAACAATGCTGGCCGACCCCGTGGTATGCACCGCGGGGTATATGCCACTGTCAAACGTGCCGCTCTTCAGCGAGCCTCTGTGACGCCGACTCGGGTCGCCTTAATTGGTCTTCAATGACTAAAAAAAAAAATTCGTTTAAATTTCTCCGGTGTTGGGCGGAGTCATACCGGCGTCATATGTACTCAAATAACGCCCCTATGAATATGTACATATACTCGCATGCGGCACGCGGGGACTTCGCTGCGGCGCTGCCAGATGGCGCAGCGCGTTCAGAGAGAAGCGCGACAGAGCATCCCGTCTGCATACACACACGCCTCATACGCATGACGCGTTTCGGCTGTTCCAATACGGTGTGTAGACACATTGCTTCAATGCTAATCGAATGAGCGTCGACATTCATCGGGAGGTGGTTTCTGCGGGATATATATTTTTTAATTATTATTATATGCAGGGGAGAAAACGCAGCTGTCTGTATATGTGTGCGACGCACATGTGTTGATTATCTAGACAGCTCACTAGAACGTATCGTGCACTACCTTCCGCTATACTTCCCGTGGTAAGTTGCCGAAGGAAAAAAGAAATCCTTTCGTCGAACTTACACTATCACCTTCCCTTATAAAGAGAGGCTGTAGGTAAACGTCCAGGAGACGTAGTGGTGGAAAACAATGTCTAGTCGCGCACAATTCATATCGGTCCCGCACCTTCTTCCATCCCACATTCGTCCCATTTGTCCACAGCGCGCATATCAACGACTCGGCTTGTATGTACACAGTAGTGAACAAAAAAAGATATCTTGAATTCGGGTCCTGCGAGCTAATGCGCTCAGAATGTTGGTGCTGCTTTATGCGAGATCGCCAACGTTTAGGGCAATGGTCTCTTGAATATGCACTGTCATCGTACTTTATTCGCACCGCACATCCCAACCATCATGTACATACATTCCGACGATGTATCGCAAGAAAGCTTATATCCACCAGCCGGGAAAAAACGCGCGCGCTGGTGACCGAAATCTTGGCGATAGGCGGGTAAGGGGTAGCCGAGCGATAATAGGAAGAGATCAAACGACGAGGGGAAAGGAAAGAAACGCACCCGCATCCACTCGCACAAAAGCTCGGAAGGAGGCAGCAGCGAACACCATAACGTGGACATCATAACTGAAAAGGATAGCGTGAAGGAGGTGGAGGGGGGGAAAAGGGGGTTTTATGAAACCGCGTCAATCAAAATATCCGTCTCCCGGTGGCGCAGCCGAAAGAATAGTGCTGGCCTCCGAGATTTCGCGCGCACGCAGTCTCGGAGACCGTGCCCCAAGCCGCATAGTTTCCTACGAAATTTACCAGAGGAAACTCTGGCGCTTCAATCGTTCGGCTAGCACTGCAGAAATGATGGTTTTTATACATGGATTTGCCTAAGTTTTGTGCCCGGGGCTTCAGACAGACATTCGTGCGGCATTATTTATTGTGCTTTGTATTGTTACGTTTCCAAGCAGTCGTGTTTTTCTAAACGCATGAAGAGCGTAAGTTTCTGCGCACAGGCATAATAATTGGAAATTTTTTGTTGAAATATATTAGTTCGCCAAGATACAATGCCGGTCGAAGCCATATGCCGAAGAATTAGGTTTAGGCAAATTTCTTTACAAACTACAATTGTCACGCTGGCAAAACCAATACTTACAGCTCCCGTGTAGGTGTCAAGGGTACCCTCTAGTAATTTTTGTGGGAAACGATGCCCGCAGCACGCGTGGTGACCAGACACTAATGCTAGCGTAACAGGTGATCCGGTCGAATTCGGAGTGAGCAGAGAAAGCCGTCCTTTCGGTGGGTGCCGCTACAAACAACGACCCAGTGTCTTGGGGGTTAAGTTTTGGCAGGTCAACCAAATTCGAAAAAAAGAGCGCGCCCGACGCAAACACCAAAGGTCGTTTGTGGCTCGTGCATGCGGGGTGGACACGATGGTATTTTTTTTTTTCTGGACTCCCCAAAAGTTCGTCGTACCTAGCCTTAAACGCCGTATTGTGACGGAAATGACGTGGAACTGACACCGGACGTTCGTCGACAACGCAAAAAGCAGTACAAAAGTCACACAACAATCATTTCGGAAGAGTGCTAATCAGACGAAACAATACAGAGGAAGCGAATCGCATACCCCTGGTTTTGTGGTTATCGCTCTTGCGATGGGACAGTGCAACAACTGCCTCGTTGCATAGAAAAATAGTACGTAGGGATGTCCTACAATATTCCTGTCATACGAGAAAGCCCCAGTTAGGAAAAGGTCCGGACGCTCGATCGTGACGTCAAGCCGTGTTTATTTTCCTTCGTCGAAAAGAAGGACCAGCCGCACAAGATCTGCTGCATACAACAGCTTGAAGGGGCGGCTGCCCCCCAAGGTTTGATCGCGCGTTTACAGCAGTATTTATTTGAATATCAGCTACTGCAACAGCAGCAGCCCACTTTCGGATGCGCACACGGCAAGAAAAAAAAAAGCAGGTATATGCAGTAGTGACATGTGGCAGATCAGCTAAAATTTGAATGATCGTGCAGTGAAAATACGGCAATCAAACAAAACCAAAATCAGACAAAACGGACTGAAGATGAATGTGCAAGCTTCTCCGAGGGAGAATTGCCAGTGCAAAACCTTTTACACCTTTTTAAGTGCAATTCACTAGAACACTAAAAACTAACTCTGGATCTATTGCACATTTCTTCAGAGAATTCATTCAGAACAGTGGGTAACCTAAGGTGAAGCAGTTGTGCGCCGTAACTTGTGCGGCGAGTGCTAACATGGCAATCAGAATCAGAATTAGAATACATTATGAGAAGTTGGGTCACATTACAAGTATTTAGTATGCAGGAGGAGGTGCCATAGTCAAAGACTGTATCGGGACCTATCTGCACAGTATATGGCGTGTTTTATATTTTGGTACATTGTCTATGTCAGTGAGAGTGGGATCTTTCATACTTAATCCTAACTTGTAAAGGCGGGAGAGTCTAAAATCGTGCAGTGATTTTACATTGACAATACGAAACCTTTGGAACGATGGTTGTGTATGGAACTTTAGAAATTAGGCGAATAACTTGTTTCTGTAACAATAGCAACTTGGAACAATGATGTCTTACATTTATTAACATTAGGTCTTATACTGTTACTGTATGGCTAGTCTTTGATTAGTGGCAGAGTTTATTAGCATGACTTGACTGGAAATTTGTAAGACTGAATAACCAGTAAAAAGGAAAGTTGTAGTGCCATCGGCGACACTGTATTTTGCTGAATCATCAATGTTCGTTATTTCATTTACGCAAATAATCAAAAGGAAAGGACAGAGACCACTGCGTTGTGGGATGCCACTGAGGACCTGCTTGGCGATTTGCACGAACTGCCTGCTATGTTGCCTGCGGAAGCTACTACTCCTCGCGTGCCATGACGATCAAGTTTTTTTAAAGTAAAAATTTGGCGACTTATACAATCGAACGCATTCGTGAAGTACAAAAATATGCACAAGACTGACTTCCGGTTTTCTAGATTTTCTAATATATATTATTTTTGGGTAAGTAGTGCTAGCCCAGTCAATTTGTTGTTCTGCAACTCGCATTGCGCTGGAGATTACATCGGTCAATAAAAGATGACAGGCGCTTTCATACGAATTTCACGAATAATTTAGAAAATGCAGCCAGAATTGACATCGGTCAGTAGTTAGAGATCATTTCTATTGCCCCTTTTTTGAATAAAACAATCTTTCACGGTCTTCATATTGCGCGGAAATACTTCTTGCCGAAATAGATACGTATGAAGTACAGCAAACAATGTAAGACTTTGCCAATTGCATATTTTATAGGTTTAATGTGTGACCCCCCCCCCCCCCCCCCCTCCGTCATTTTCGGATTTACTGCAATTGCAACACAGTAACCAATTCAACGCAAACGATCCCTTCTAGGTAAACTTCTCTCAAAAACTATACAACCGTCGCCCAAGCCTTCCCCTTGCAGAATATCCCAGGAAATGTTGCGGTCTACGTTGTCATTCTAAAGAGGCCACATGTAACGGTCTCCTTTCTACTCGGAATATTTCAATACACTGAGTAGGGACAAATAAGTTATACCGCGGAAATGCGCGCCATCTGTCTGCCGCGTACTGCACTGTAATCGCGTATTGCGCGGTAGCGGTGCATTCCACTCACTTCAGGGTTTCCTCGCAGGTTTCACGTGTCTGGTAGTTCAGTGTGGCAGGCCTGCCGGCGAGAGAGAGTCCTGCGGGGTCGCGAGCGTTGTCGCGTGGTTATGTATCTATATGCATCAAACAGCTTTCAGGCAGCACCAGTGCACCAATAAGCAGACTCGGCTCTACTGGATGATGATGTAAAAGGTACTGTGCAGTGCGCTCATTTACTCGTACCAGGGGGATTAGCGAGGGGTGCATTAGAGAAAGTGCACGGATATACGGATGCTCGACACAATGTGCGCCTCTTCAAGATATTTTATATACACGTTGCATGCCGCAATAAGTTTTTTTTTTCTCCTTTTCCCTTCTTCTTGAGCGACAGAAACCCAAAATGCCTAATTATCTTGCAGTTTGTTCGTCATCGTAAGCCCGTTTTATGTCCACTACACGGGGAAGGCCCTTTTCTCAGTGATCTTCAATTAACCGCTTGTAAATATGCACCGCGAATTTTCCAATCACATATTCAGTATGTCATATTGCACGGTTTGGCACATGCTGACCAATTCTTGCTGCAGAATGCAGTGAGGTTTTCTTTAACGCCATGCGTACTGCACTCTGTTTCACACACAGGAGGCAACGCTATCGGAAGGTGTGTGCAAGTATAGTGCGGTCACAGAAGTCGCACTCCGCGCGTTTCCCAGTACACAGTTGCTCTTGCTCCGTGACCTTTTCTGCGCAACAACTACTTTGTTATCATAAAACTGTAACTTGTGGAAGCAAAGTGACGTCAAATCACGAATTATTTATGCACGCACTTTCCGGCTTCCAGTGTGCGACGTACACCCGTGAGCAAAAGTATATGGACCAGGTGTTGCCCGGTAAAGGCGATTTTTTCCCTCTGCCTGTGAATGCAACTTGAAATTGAGGACTGCATCCAAACTTGGCATTGTGAACTTTCCAGTGTACTCGTCAATTTTAGTTGACGCATGTTAATTACAAAGAAATTTCGTTTTTTCGACGACCCTGTGGTCCGTATACTTTTGCTCACAGGTGTACAATATGTTTTGGCAACGTACGCGACCTGTGCACTGCAGCAGCTGGTCACAGAAACGTGTCGCTTCCCTCATTCGTTGGTTTATAAACTTATATCTGCGACGCCTTTAATCTAATTATGTCGTATATTGTCACACGAAAGCATCAGATCTGTAGGGGGCTATAACGTAAAGCTATTCCAAAGTGTTCTTATTCCATTTCTACAATGAGCCCGCCACAATTGGCAAAAAAAAGTTTTCGGCCCACCCCCTCTTCGCCTGTGTCACGCGACGTCACGTTCTTTTTTTTAAAATCTCTCTATGCGATATGACGTGTACCCACTGATTATGCATGATTAAAGCAAACGAAAGGAAAAATAATTATTTCTGACTCTACGCCTTTTTTTGCCATTCGCCCTCTTCTATCTATGGGTCAAAAATTTTCGAGCTGCGCCCACCTCGCCTGTCCGTCACGTTACGTCCCAAAAACGGCGAAAACTAGCCATGTCAAAGTGACGTGTATAGGGAACAAAGATGCATTAATAGGACGAAAGTAACTGACGTTTTTTTTTTTTTTTTTTTTTTTTTGAAATGGTCGTAGACTGCCCCGTTCCGAAAGGAGTCGAAGATGTCTGCCTACCGGTCACTTCGACATTGGCTACTCTGAGTTGCCTGGAAGCATGAATTTATTTGCTGTTAATGTACATTATTGCATGGCCGCGTTACGTTGTCGAGTCCTTTCACCACGTTTATGACATCGCTGTGCCGACACTTCTTCGCTGAAGATGCGCTTTAGCAGAATATATAACCTTCCGTTGCGCGCTGCGGCGATATATTTTCGACCAGCCACAGCAAGCTAAGCCAGGGGAAGCAGGCCAATCGCAGACGCCGGCATTGCCCTCTTCATCCGGTGATCAACTTTCACTGCGCGAGCTCGGCCCAACCGAAACCCTTTCCGCTGCCGCGTGCTCCTCGCCTCTAGTTAGCCAATCCGGTAAGAAGAACCTGTCCGGATACGCAATGCGATTCGTTTTGAAAGCAGACAAAAGTGACCTCCTATAAGGTTTAAACAACGCTGCGGGTCAACGCCCGATGCTTCTATAAGCGGTGAGGTAAGTTCGACGTCCGGAAACTGAAATGAAATGCAGATTGGAATAGTTTTACGTTACAGGGTCCCTAACGTTACGTTGAATTACACTGCATTGTACGCATATTACACATATAAATTTATTTCGTATGTGACGCACTACTTTCTTGGTCGCGAATGCGTGCCGTGAATGTAGTATCTCTATAGCCTCCGTAGCGTTGCTATCTATATGAAACGGAGCATAGAAGACTGGTGTTCATGCGCAAGACGAAAACCAATTACATGCAAAGTAATGGAAATGAAGTTCCGGCAAAGTACCAGCGCGCCACCGGAAAAACGGTGGCGATCGACAATATCGAACGACAGGCGCCACTCTTACACTTGCTCTGACCACGGATGAGTCTGTGCAGCCTACACCGCGGATCACTCCGCTTGGCACTTCAAGAACCGCAGTGCGGCATGCAAGAAGACACCAGTGAATTCGACCGATATCTGGCGCTCTAAAGGTACGTCGCGCGGCCTATGACAGACTCTTGGCTCGGGGAATCGCGGTCGCAGATGACATTCCGAAGGAGCAAACTTAATTATATACTTCCTCCCGCTCATAACCTGTGAACAGTAGACACAGCGGTATACAAAGAAAGAACAGTTTAACCGAAACCGGAGTTACCGTTACCCGGTAGAATGACACGCTGGGCTATTGCGATCCTCTGTTTATAATTTAGGACACGCATCTTACAAGACTAAATTGTCCCGTGACTTAGTGGAATGAGAGTTATACAAGTAGGGTGCAGCCTAGTAATGCTTTCGCCGGCCAATTGGTCAGTTGAAAACTAGACCACTTTCACACGTGCAGTCGCAGTTGCACCTTAAAGGCCGGGATACATGGAGCGTTTTTCTCGACGAATTTCGCACAGCAGAAAACGCCGCAGTGGCGTGACAGCCAACTTCTGCTGGCTGGGGATACATGGAGCAAAAAAGCGGCGGGTGCCGCCTCAGTGCGGCCAGACAAGGCAAAACTGCTTTAGTCAACATGAAACGCAGAAATAAAGATTGTAGACCTTTGCTCTTTCTTTACAAAAGCAAAATACAAAAGTAAAACCTTAAAACTTTCTCTGCAGCTCCTTCAGTTGCTTTTAATAATGTATCAGTATATTTTGTGCCTGTCTAACGGAGAGAGTGAGTCGTAAATAAGCGGCCACGCTGTGCGTAATCGGAAAAGATTGACGCATAGACGTGTCTCCGTCTTTATAACCTTTATAATCGACTCTTCCACTATCCCACAATATGGGACGCTTCTGCACCGCGCAGATAAGCTTATCGTTAAATTCCACGCGAGCTGTCTTTTGATGATGATGATGAAAAACTTTATCCCTCTTTAAGGGGAAGGGGGCAATGGAATAGAAGGTGGGGGGAGGAACTACTTGAAGTAGGCCTCCTTTATCCTCTCAGCCCACTCCAGGATGGCCTCCTGAAGATCGGGCCTGGAGCTGCGCAAGGCAGCCTCCCACTGCTCCTCACTAGATATTAAATGCCTGAGGAAAGGAGGCCTTTTGAAGTCACGGCCATGTCGCTAACCCAAAGTGCCAAGCCCGCGAACAGAGAAGCGCGCACGCGAAAAGCATGTGCCGGCGAGGAAGACGGAAGTGACGGAGGTGTCGGCCAGTAAGCCATGATTGGCTGCCCTCGCTGGCCGCTTCCGGCAGCGTCCGACGACGCGCGTCAAATATCTGGCGGGTCCTGATCGGCGGCGGCGGGCGCTTTTCTCGACGCCGGGCGTCGAATGCACGCCGTCGGGCGACAATCGCAGACTTGCAGCCGTAAAAGCGCTCCATGTATCCCGGCCTTAAAGCTGTTGCCATCTAATCTGCCGAAGTCTGCTTGTGCTACCGATCAAAATGCGGAAGCGCGGAATTGTTTGCAACCGACAAATTGGGGTTTTGCCGTTAACTTTGTGGAACCACTACTGGTCAGTTATGTCCCACGTCTGAACCAAAGCGGCTTTCCATTCAGGTAATATGCGTCGACGGACCGTACTCGGATGTTCAGCGATGGCGTTCATCAAAGAATGGTATTGCGACAACGGTGCTGGCGGAATGAACAGTGTCAGCTGTGGTACAACCGTTCACTATAGCGAGCAGGAACGAAAGCGGACACGTAGCCATAGGAACCGTGCTCGCCGCTGTTTATCGCGTCGCCAACGTGCCCTACAGGCAAGCGGGAAGCGGCATGTGAAACGGACTTCAGCAGCCATGGGTTCTCTTAAACAACTCGAGGCCCAGCACCACGCTGGACTGCGGGCGCTGCAAGGCACGCAGCCTCGAGTGGCTCGAAAGGACAAGGGCCATGCCGCTGGCGCCCCAGTGCACGCCGCGTCCGCAAACCGCGGCCGTCGTTCGCGTCGCGGCAGGGCAGCGCTCACCTGTGCCCGGTCGTCGCCGGGTCTTGGGTCGTCGACGGTTGCGCGCTCTCCCTACCGCTGCTCGTGCGGCTGCCTCAGAGGACGGCGGCCGCCATGGCGCAAGGGCGGCGGACGCAACGTGCTCGTCGCTGACCTCTCTCAGGTCGCAGTGTGCGGATGGGGTAACCCGCCGGAGCCCGAGCTCTTGCGGTTCGAAGGCTGCCCAGTCCGATCCTGCGTCGCTGCAAGGGCTCGAGCGCCACGCGACCCTCCTCGTCTTCCTTGCTTTGGGCGCTGACCGAGCCGCTGGGGGATGCTCGGTACACGGACGCGCCCGTACTGCCGATGATGATCGTTGTCGTTGTTGCTGTTTATTTTTAAGCATGCCACGTGCCCACGAGGCGGCATTCGACAAAGTTCGCAGAGGTAACAGTGTGCACCGATTTTCGTCCTTCTACATTAACAGTATTCGCTTGTTCTCCGGAGACACGTCTTCTTCGTTCTTCTTATCAACACCTTTGTATTTCGTGGTATTTTCAGTATATTCCGAAGGGCTGAAGCACGGCATGCGAGGGTAGTTACTTGAAAGGGTGAAGGCCCGTCTCGTGCAATAACTGTGAAAGTGGCTTGTCGAAGCTGTGCTTGAGGCAATATGTGCACGCTCAGTCCTATAGCTCGACTATTCTTCGTGTGTTTTCGAGGTTATGCAGTCCTCATTACTGAGCCCATGCCCCAGCAGCTCGTTAGCATGGGCTCACGACGTTGAAGCAAATCACTTTGCATAGTTCACTGTGTCTCCGGGAATTAGACCTCAAGAACAAGTGGCGAGACGTTCAAGGGCCGCCGAAAAAGACCGCGGGGACGGAGTAGACGCACGGACGGAAGGGGGGTGCGATTAAGTTGCGCGGGTCCCGTCGAAGGGAGGTTTTCGACCAGGAAAGATACAGCGGGGAGTCGCAGGGTAACAAGTACACTTCTGGCGACTAGGTATATAGACAGCGTCGTGGTCCCCTATGCAACCACTTCTCAACGTGGGCTTCTAAGTGACGATGAAATTGATGCGCTCTCAAGGAGGAGACGGACACGAAGCGCGCACAACGCCTACGTGTGACACAGGAAAACGCGAGAGGTGGACTCTTGCTATGGCGCTCGTCTCTTAGCACCTAAATTTTATGACGAGGTAATTTTGTCAATGCTACCATGCCCGGAGTATAGCATTGCGTGGATGCCATGGCGTGGGTGTTGTCTCGCATGCGGCCGGAGGATAAAACGGTCTGAGGAACAGAAAACGGGGCGGCTGAAAGTTATGCGCGGTTCCTTCAATAAGGTTTCAACCATGGGACTAATTGATAAGACATTCCTTGGTCTGCATGCTGCGCTGGTGTTTTGCATAAAAGACAACGAAAATTACAAGGACCAGAAAGAGCGCATGTTGTTGTTGACGACGACGACGGCGATGATAATGGTGATTATGGTCTCATACTGTGGCTTATACCAACATTGCGTGATTGGCCAAGAATGTTGTTGTTCATGCGTTTCCTTTTCGTTTGCTTTCGTTGTCATTGCGCGCCAAATACCAGCGCAATTAGCCGAACAAGGGAGATTCTTCGCCAGTGACATTGAGAAGGCCATAAGTGGAAAATGACGGAGTGCATCTATCCACGTGACAGAAAAGTGGTAAGCCAAGAATACTGGATCACATTTGAGAATAGTGCAACAAAGGCTTGAAGAAACTAGAGCTGCAGATTTCGGTGCTGTTGACCTAGAGGGACATAGACAGCGACATAGGGGCTCAAGATTGAATCCGGTATCCTTAGCGGTAAAACAAAAGCTCGAAATCCGATTGGTCGAATGAACAAAAATGCCGTTGCATACATTTGCAAAACTAAGAGAGATCTCAGCGAATAGTCCTAAACCGTGCTGCATTTACACGTACGGGGAGAGGAGGCCTGTCGATAACTACGAAGCTAAAACAGCTAGTTTAAGAAAAACGCTGCAGGAAATAAAGGTGGTTTAACCGGTGAAATTGTCGCACTAAACGGATGCACTCAAGACGTGATGGTCAGTTGGAAAAGCGCAGAAATCAAGGGACACCTATTTGAATAATTGTGCCACAAAAGGGCGCTTTACAATGTGAAGATCGGCCCGGGGTCAGCAGTGAAAACTAGGTCATGTTCACAGCTATATTTTGACTTCAACTTCTGATTCCCTCAATTTCGCTGGCAGAAAAGAAAAATCACGCAGAAACTCCATTGTATTTGTCTAAGTGTGTGTAAGCATTGTGTCGCTTGCTCATCTGCACGTAGCCAGGTGTCATAATGTTTTCAATAGATTGATAGATGATAGATGATGATAGATAGATGATTCATTGATAGAAGTATTTCTTCTTGTGTGCCGTCACTTTTGGCGCTTAATCTATTGAAAGCTATGCACCAACTAGCCCCACAACGTGTTTTACTGTCATAATGTTATCAAACTTGATCCGACCGGTATAGACACTCAACCTTTATCGGTCATTATCAACATAGTTGGACTGCATCCGACCCTTAATCGGCCCTTAGCGGTTGGTATCAATTTTATCAAACTCGACACGATCCTTATCAACCCTTATCGGTCGTTATCAACCTTATTTATTTTTATTTATTTATTTACCGTGTACTGCGGTCACGAACGACCATGAAGGTGGGAAATTTTTTCTATACAATTGCAGCTTTGTGGCACGAATGAAGCCGCGCGGCACACAAGCCCACAAAGTGGATAATACAAAGCAAATATATTTGTACATCCAAACATATTAATACATCCGATCCTTATCAACCTTGATCTGCCCTTATCCATTATCAATCTTAGCGGACATGATCTAACCCTTATCGACTCTTATCGGTCCTTATCAACCTTTCCGGACTTCATCCGACCCTTATCAACCTTATCAGAATTGATCCGACTATTATAAGTCCTTATGGTTCTTTCGCACCTTATTCATCCGCGTCGAACCATTATCAACCGTGATGAGACCCGTATAACCCCTCATCACTCCTTATCAACTCATTGACTGCTTATCTGTGTTGTTCGACGCGAAGCGCATGAGCCCTCAGAGATCGGTGGCATTTGGGTCGGTGTAGGAACGCGCATCACATGACCTCCGAAACGCATCGAAAATGTGGCGTGCCTGGCATAACATTTTCGCAAAATCTAAATTTTCCAAGTGTCTACAATGTTCCAAGTCGGGTCCACATTTGGTCCTAGCGATGACTTTTGTTCCACCATCACCAAATCTTTTCCGAAAGCCTTCACAGAAACTTGTCTCCTTTGGCATTTGTTTTGTACCGCCGGTTCAACACATTCGCATGGTTGAGATATATTCACCTTCTGCAAGCGTGGTTGATTTGCCCAGCGGGTAAGACACTGGTCAAAAGACGCAAAATTGCCGCTCGACTGGGTGCTCGAAGCATTCTGCATGTATCCGCGGGGTTCCTTTCATGCTCAGAAAAACACATTTACATAACACGTATTGAGCAACACAAAGCTGTATCGGGAGTTTATCACGTTGCTGTACAATTTTATAATTGACACTCTTCATCTAATTAATTTATTTACTTATTATAATATTTGAGAAGTTGATTAATTAATGAAGACTGATTATGTAATTAGGCGCAACGCAAGAAAAGTTATGAGTATCTCCAAGCGACGGCAAACAACATTACCTTGGTTCTGTCCAGCTGCGTGGCCCTTGCATATATTTAAATGTCGGTGCATGGTAGTTGGGACACCCTCTATATAGCGCCGTGCATCGCGGCTCTGCCAGTCGGTGCGATGTGATCGGTGCGAGGCCTCAATATACCGGGAAATGAAAACACGTACAGAGCTACGCTCAAATTTCGCATTGCGGAGTATCGTAATCGTCAGTGAATTTTTCCTTTCGAATTTATCATGTTGTTTTACACAATAATTGCTTTATAGCAGTTCGTCTTACGTGACGGACGGACATGCTTCCTCGTTGGGTAGGCATAGAAATGCCTAGCATTTAATATGTGTGCCTCCGACGAAGACAGCTCCTCCTATCGAAATGGTGGGCAGCCTTTCTGAGGCACTTTCCTCCTGTTTGTGGCGTTCATGTTGTCCACTTCTCTTCTCTTGCGTCCGTCTCTGCACGCCTTACCCTTTTTTGCATTATGAATCTTTACCAACTAGCTCAGCTTTTTGTCATTCTAAGCTTCCGATGTTATTGATATGGTAACCAGTGTCAACCGAGTATAGCGCAGGTAGAAAAACTAGTGTATGTCCATAAAAGTTGACCCTAGCAGTATAACTAGCCCCCGTCGAAGCACTTCTGAACCTCGCTGTGAACGCGGAACAACGCGAAACGACTTGCGTTTGCGGAGGCGGTCAGATCAAGTAGTGAAGGAACATCATTGAGCACACGTATCGTAATAGTAGCGTGGCCATTACAAAACGCGAAATCGCATAACCACCGCATACAGAAAAAGAAAAGAAGAAATAAATGAAAGGTACCAACGATAACAGTAATATATGGTATTACGAACATAGTTCACTGCGACAGCAGTGAAAGGCAAGCTACTTTTACGAAACTTTTGTTCATACCCGGATGGATAGCGTCAAATCTTTGCCTTAAGAGGAACTTTAGCTAGGGGCCAACTCCGATGCCACCTATCCAGATATATGTAAAACGCAGAAACGCTTTCGTGAAGCAACCATTAATTCTGCTTCAATGAAATGTGTTTCATGTACGAGAAAATGCTAAATTCTAGGGACTGTAGAAATCGGTATTTTGGTTTAAGGTGTGGAATATTTAGTACAATTGGTATGTTTAAGAAATTCAAGCGTGAAGAAAGGAAGGAAATCAATTTTATTCAAGGTCCTGCAGGCCACGAGAGCTTTGGGGCTCTCATGGAGTGGGCGTCTCCCACGACGGAAACGGGAGGTTGAGTTTCCTGGCGGCGTCGTGGACTTCAAATTTGCAAAACAGTGACGCTGCAGCAAGAACAGATATCGAAGATCACTAAAGTTATTATTGGTATATTGCAGGGTGGCGTATCACTCAGCAATATTTTTGGCTTTAGCTGCATTATTAGGAGCAGTTTACAGAATTCGAATATCTATTTTTCATTGCTGAGCTACAGAGTTGCAAACGGGACAGTCTTATATCAGACTGTTCCTTCAAATTTTGCAGTTTTAAACAGTTATCATAAAACATTTTACGACCTGAATCAAAATCCCGCTTCCTACAGTCACTAGAGATATTTTCCCCTTTAAATCTCAAACCTCACTCAATTCGGTGCAGTGGTTGCCGAGAAAAACGCTTTCTCCATTCGCATGTATTTAGATACGAGTCCGGCCGAGCTACATAATCTCTAACTTCTCTCTTAAGACGAAATTCAAAGCCTAATTGTAGAATTGTGGCATTATTTTTTTGTGAGAACAGTGGCTAGGGACGCATTCAAGGTTCGACAGTGGAAGATAAGGGAGGCTCCTGGCACGGCGTTCTCTGGTTTTTTAAAACGGAGAATAAAAATATAGGGGAAACGTACTTCGCTACTCGTGAAACTGCGACTTCTGCAAGTTACATGGTCATAATTACCGATATACACCGCAGTATAACTTTCTACGGCACGTTTCTAAGGCAACACCGCATTCACTAGAGGCGATCATATGTGGAAACAAAGCGCTGCATGAGCAGAAGACTGTTTGCGGCGGCTGCTGTGAATCGCACCCTCGCGTCACCCACGCGCCGCCTCTAGTGATCTCCCGATTAGCGAGGCAGTTGCGTCACACTTCACTCCGTTTGCAACGTGCCGCACGAGACAGATTTTTCGCGCCAGCCAATATATCGCGTAATGGAAACACGTATTGGAGCTGCGCTCAAATTTCGCATGAGGGTGTGTCGCAAAAGCCGGTGACATTTTTTGTTTGCTCTTTCTCTTGTGTCTTCTGCTGAAAAAAAAATCTGATCAGCTAGGTAAACCTGAAAACGCAGGCCCGGAATCCATGACGTCACAGGTAGTTTCTCCAGGAACCTCTAAGGTGCAGTATCACCAGCCCTCCTGCATATTCTGCGTCTTATTTTCGGGCTTATGAAATCTGCGCTCATGGTAACGCGTATTTTGAAAGCATATACCTGTTTAACTTATTCTGTATCCCTTCGGTAACTCTAATTCGCTTGTTGATCTAATATATTTACTCTATATATAGATCGAATATATAATATCTTTCCTTACTTTGCGTCAGACAAGGGACTACCATTTTCAACAAAAACGCGTTATGCAAGTTATGCACTTCTCACGTACTATGGGAATCGACGTAAGCGAAGCTTTCTGTGCTGTTTCGATCTGTTCATTGACGATTTTTGGCGGTGGTGTTGACGGCCTGCAATAGTCGTGATGTGATGTTAAATGTTACCTTGCATGCACCACTTGTATTTGTCTGCGTAGTGCACAGGACGCACGAGCGAGACGTGCTTGCTCGAAGAGTTGTTGTTCACCGTTGTTCGTAGCTTGCGAGAAAGTTGGCTCTGTCACCCCCTCAAACGGGCGAATCGTATCGCGGCTGAATTGTTGATTTGCTGGACAGATGCATGCGCGTTGTCGTCCTGACGCTGGGGTGCTTTAGTGCAGCTTTGCATCCGCACGCCCTGCGTCAGTTGTGCGCATGTATGTACAAACTTTGCACGGAGAGTATTTTTCGGAAATATCAGAAACGTGCTGTGTCATACCTTGAATTAAACTTTTTTTACAGTTTGTACGCAACTGTTGCCATGTCTAGTATTTAAGGTCATAAGTAATTAAGTAACTGATGCAGTAATTAAGGTCATAGCGCCTAATTGGCACGGTCAAGACGACAGGACGTGCGCTATCAAGTCACCTGCTGTCGTCTTTATCGGCCGAGTCAATTCAGCGCTATGACCTCAATTGAGGGTTATCTGAGGTTAAAAATGTGTGCTTTGTGTATTATTTCTATTATAAATGTGTATAAGTTATAAGCGTTAAAGGTGTATTGTTCATAGTATTTCAGCTGGGCATTCATTCCTAATTATAATTAAGGAAACTTATTGTGTAAACCTTTAGCTCTTATATCTTTGTGATATCTACTGCATTGGATTCTTATTTCCGTTTTGCCGCGTGGTGCTGATGTATTATTATACCAGCATGTACGATCTGTACGCCCACCTGCTGTGGTCTCAGAAAGAGAGTGGCAGTATTGAAAATAACAATACTGTAACGAAGCAACCAGCCCAAAAACCTGTACGCCTAGTAGTAGCGATTCTATCATTGAAGAGACCCCAAACGAAGCCAACTTTTTTCTGACGGCGCCTTTCCCTTTTGCCGCGATCATCCGTGCACAGCTTCTGCGATGCTTCTTCAAGGGGGGGGGGGGGGGGTCCAACGCGTAATTGAAGCCGTTCTGAGGGCATTGTGTCGATCGATGGCCAGGTGGTTCCAGAAGGCATTGTGACAACGACCAGACATCTCCAGAGAGCACTGTGGCGACGCCGACGAAGTTGTCGCTCAAGAGGGCTCACAGACGCCTCTCCCGCGTCCGTACAATGATAATTATAAACGTTCTCAACCACCCCCCGACGCGACGTGCAAGACAGCGACTGCAGCAGCAGCAGCAGTGGAAAAGTCGAGGGAAGAGGGAGAGAAAGCTTCGCTTTAAAAAATACTTTGTGCTCATTTTCTCTAATTCATTTGTATCATCTGTCCCCTTCTTTATTAGAGGTCTGAGTCGATCACCTTCCAAAGTAATTTCGTCCATACACCCTGTTCCAACAGTGGCGCGTCAGACACGCGCTATGGCTTTCACAGTCCCGCGATAATATGTCCAATTCGCGAGGCTAGTATTTCTAATCCTTCACCGCTTATCAGCTCACTCAACTGGGACTCGGACAAAACCAATGGCGACATTTACTGCGAGCCCGTCGGTATAAACGCGCATACATGTGCCACCGCTTGGTTGCACATGTATCGTGCGAAGAACGCGAGCCGTATTGTGCAAAAAAGAAGGGAGAAAAAGTCGCAGTTCCGCCCGAAAAGCGAAGCATTGATTACGATAGCAAATTATTAGACGGCAATGCGCAGCTAGGTTAGTAGTTTTATTGGTTATATAAACTGCTGTAAGCATTCGATTGCTAACTAAATTAACAAGCACGGTGTCACGCGCACACAAGCAAACACAAACACATTTCACTGATGAATATCGGCAGCAGTGGCGAGCGAAGTATCCTTCGTGCTGCCTGTCATTTCAACGAGAACTCGGCGCGCGAGAACGTAGCACCCACGAAGCCATCGACCATATCGGGTCGACTAGCCTACAAAGCCACCGCAGCTCACCTCCAAGATAGGACGAGCGCGGCCGCGTTCAGCTGCGCCATGCGCAACCGAGGCTGGAGTAGAAGCGGAGACGCGCGCAACTGTGACCCTGCCCCCTCCCAGCACGTGACATCTCCCCGCTCCCACCCTTGCGCGCGCGAAATGTCAGCACGCTCCTTCCCCGCGTTCCTTCCCTGCGCGCGCGAGAAGAAGCCACCGCGCCGAGCCGCCATCCTCGTCGGCTCACCTTCGCATGTTTTCCCTCGCACCTGCAGCACACGGCGCGGGGCCGCGTTCTCATCGCACTTGGGATTCGTACAGAACATCACGGTGAAGCCGACCGCGACGACAGAAATTTGCGCGTAGTGTCCGTACAGTTGCTATCGCAATAAAAACGATAACAATAAAAGCAGAAAGCTCTCGCCTTGTACAGGGCAGCACACGCGAGGACATGGCTTGAGCACCGTGGCCCGCCAGCTGCGTGTTTAGGGAACGCTGGCAGCGTTATTCTGGGTACTTGCTCTCGCGAGGGAGCTCATGAAAGTACTTCGTAGCACTGAAAGGCACGCGTGTAAACTCGCGCAAAAGTGGAACAAAAGGACAACACAAACAGCATATATATATATATATATATATATATATAGAGAGAGAGAGAGAGAGAGAGAGAGAGAGGGTTAGTAAGAGCAGTAACCGCTCGCTGGAGAACACTATGTGATCCATAACAACCATTCTCTACCAAACCAAGCATGCTTGGCATTACGTGGTTTCCAACAGTTTTCAACTAGAGTTAGTTAAGTATGCTTCATTTTTTAGCGAGTTCATTCTTCGTACTCCCACGCGGGAGAAGAATATATGCAGTAGAGCTAGGTGCGCGTCGTAACTGCAGCGCCGGGTGCTTCCGGAGAATTACGTCAGAGGAAAAATTCGCCTGGGCCGCGAGCTTGCGCTACCGAGCTGCAGTACCAAAACGCCTACGACTCCGTGTTTGAAGTACGCGTACGCTTATAGAGGCAGCGTAAGCAAACATCCCGCGTGTGTTCGACATGTTGAAGTCTGGCCGTTGCTTTGACGTTTGCTCTGTACGTGCGTCTAGGAGTACATACTTTGTGCACCTGTTCTTTCAGAATCGTCTATGTTGAGGCTTAGCGATTACTTTCATGCTATCTTCGTTGCTATATGAACACACGGTCCGAAAATTGACGAGCGCTTTAATATTCCCCGTGTGCTTGCATACCGGTTTCGTTATTTTTTCCATCTCCTCAGCTTTTATATGGTCTGAAGAGGAACACCCGCCGTGGTTGCTTAGTGGCCACGGTGTTGGGCTTAACTGTTAAGCACGTGGTCGCGGGTTCGAATCCCGCCCACAGCGGCCGCATTTCGATGCGGGCAAAACGCGAAAACACCCGTTTACTTCGATTTACGTGCACGTAAAGAACCCTAGGTTGACCAAATTTCCGGAGTCCCCGCCTACGGCGTGCCTATCGTGGTTTTGGCACGTCAAACCCCACAACTTAATTTTCTTTCCAAGAGGATTGACAAAAAGTGCGCGGCGTCCGTTTTAGGAGGCAATGGCTAACCCAGTTTTCTTTCTTTTTATGGTATTTGTATAAGTCTGCATGAATAATAATAATAATAATAATAATAATAATAATAAGCTTTATGGTGGCCTCTCCTTCGCCGCTCTTTGTAGGGTAGTAAGCCGGTCCATGGTCTGTGTTCTTGGCAACCTTACACATGCTTCTTTTCGCTTTGAGAGCATTTGTCGTTGCTGCCGCTAACAGAGGGCTCTTCCCATTTCACCCGCGCATGTATTTAAACGCACACTTTAGAGAAAAGTAAGTCAGGCTATACGAGTAAATTGCGTGTTTACAATAAAAAAGAACACTTTTAGCCGCAGGAGGATGCTTGATAATCCAGGAAGTACGCAAAAAAACTAAAGACAGGTGGCGACACCACCTTGACGTTCTCGCACCATCTGTCTGTGACGTCATGGATTTAAACAAACCTCTAATTGGGCATTTTTTTAGACGGCAAATAAAAACGAACTGCATCCTATTCTAGAGGAGCTGGGGACTGAATTTACAGAATTTCGAGAGCTTTCACCGAACCACAATGAACCTAAATACTATAGCAAATTTTTTGAAATCCCCGACATTATACTGACCGCGGCCGCTGGTTAAAAAACTTTTTTTTTTTATCCAGCGGTCATGTATTGACGTACCAGATTGTATAACTTGCCGTGTTACTTGTCATGGTATTTTCTTTCTTGTCATGGTACTTGCTAGTTATCCACTCTCAAACAAGTTGCAAAGATATTCGCGTTAGTCTCACAGCCTTTCATAAAGAAGGAATTTGTCTCAGATTTACTCATGAGCTGCCGATTAATAATCAAATTCAGTTTTTGGATTTACAGTTAAGATTAACGGCACAGCATATTTGTTTGCAATATAATCCCAGGACAAGCAAACCAATTCTAATCTACGCTTGGGCACACTCAAAACTAGTGAAAAGAGGCATTGCTATGACGTGTTTAGGTTCTGCACATAGAAAGTCATGCATGCCACCACCTCGCCAATCTGAGTTTTTTGCAACAACTTAATCGTCTAGAGAAGGCCCGTTTTCCAAAATCTATTGTATCAATATGTGAAGGGCTAATGAAGAAAATACAAAAAAAAGGGAAGCACTCCAGACACAGATCGAAACGATAAAAACGTTTGCAGTCATCCCTGACGTACATGAGACGGGGCATGGGTTTAAAAAGACAGCCATGAAATATGGCGTTCAACTCGTTTTTTCAGCTCAAATCTCGTTAAACAAGATTTGCAATCATGTCAATAGACCTAAAGGCGTCCAAGGCCATGTGCCGCGTCAAACATATGGGGCAGCTCCTGGCACGCTCGGTGGGAGTGGTCTGCGTTGTTCCACTTTCGTGCGGCAAAAAGTACTTTGGGCAGACGGGACGCTCCCGTAACATCCGCCTTAGAGAGCACCAAGGTGCTATCAGGAACGCAACAGAATCGAATTTGGTCACGCATTGTAGAAACTCCTCATGCAGACCATTGTTCGAAAAAAAAACTGAAATATTGTATAAAAATGGAAATCAAGTCAACCGCGACATTGTAGAAGCCTACTACATGCATGTCAACTCAAGCGCATGCGTCAGCCAGGCTTCTATCTCTCTGCATGGTAAGGAAACGGAGTTCTTGAATGGCAAGACGGGCTGACGCCCTTTCACTACTTGTAAGCGTCACTTCATGAACGTGATCACAATCTCTATATATTTAATCGCTTGTTTGGAAAAAAAAATAAACCAATCGTTAGTCTGTGCGCGTATCGTGTACTTCCTTTTGTCTTTCGTCAGGGTTGCACTGCCCACTGCTAGGGAAATGTTCAATCACCAACTCGCCCAGCTTGCCGCGTTAATCCACTCTTGCACTTTCTCGCTTAGAGTCCTCACTCGTATGTTGCAATTCGTCCCCAGCGTTGCTGAACAGCACAATGTCATCTGCAAAGTGAAGGTTGCTGAGATATTCGCCGTCGATGCTTACTCCTAAGCCTTCCCATTCTAATAGTTTGAATACTTCTTCCAAGCATGCAGTGAATGGGATTGGAGAGATTATGTCTCCTTGCCTGACCTCTTTCTTGATAGGTAACTTTCTACTTGTCTTGTGGAGAAGCATGGTAGCTGTGGAATCTTTGTAGATATTTGCCAAGGTATTTACGTATACCTCCTGTGCTCCTTGATTACGCCGTGCCTCTATGACTGCTGGTATATCCACTGAATCAAATGCCGTTTCGTAATCTGTGAAAGCCATATAGAGAGGTTGATTTTACTCCGCAGATTTCTCAGTTACCGAATTAACGACATGAATGTGACCCTTCTGACCTTCTAATGTGTGAACCTTCTAACATGGCATAGTTAAAACACATTAAATATATATTTGATAACGCTATAATATATCTATTCTCACGCTATGACACTGGTGCTCATCGTAAGATGCATGGGTTCTGCCGGAATCAGCTTAATAAATACCGATGGGCTAGTTGGTGAGTCATGATACTGGCGAAGCAGCACACTTAAGAACAGACAAGTTCACGCACACACGAAAAAGAACAAGCACAGCCGCTGGACTGCAACTCAGCTGCAGTCCAGCGCCTATCTATGTCCTTTTTCATTTGTGTGTGAATGTGTTAGTCTTAAGTGCGCGGCTTCAACATTATCATTTCTCATCGCTTTTCCCCGTTTCCTCTTCTGAAGTGTTAGGGTAGCCAACCGAGCTCGTGCCTGGTTAACCTCCCGGCCTTTCCCTCTTCGCCTCTCTCTCTTACCATCGCCAAAGAACCACCGCGCCCGAGCCGACGAGCGTCGACTGAAGGGAGGGCGTACGCGCCGGAGAAGTCCTTTCGGCAGCAGTGTTTTGAAGTCGGCGCCAGGGCAGCGGCGAAGCCTCACGGCCGAGTGGGTTTCGGGGTCACCGGCCAGACGGCGCCAGGCCCAACTACCCTCGCCTGTCCCAACAGAGCATCCCGCACGTTCCCCGTAGAGGGAGATGTCTGCCGCCATTCTTCTGTCACCCTAAAGGCCGCCCGCACACGAGACGATCGATAAGGTCAGACGCCGAAAGGGTAAGGAGGCCCCATGGTCGAGAGAGAGAGAGAGAGAGAGAGCGCGAAAACACAGACACGGACACATGTACTATCGCCATTTTTTTTCTTTTTCCGCATCGCGTCGCAGTTAACGGATACAATGTGGCAAAACATCGCGTTTGTGTATCGACGGTAGGGTTGATCTCGGCGCTGGAATTTTTTAGCGGTTGCCTTTTGGGAAGCGCAGGAGTTTAAGGCAAGATGCAAACAGTGAAGCGAAAGAATTGCGGTGGCGCTGCCTTCAGTCTATAAACTATAGACAAAACAAGCGGCGCCAACCACTTTCATCGACTTGAGCGTTCTTCTTTCTTTCACAAGTGAGTCCTTGCCAATTCTTTTCTTGTTACTTCTTCTTACTTATTTATCGTTTATAATGTATATTGAACTATTAAGCTTTTATTTCATGTTTCGCCATAACCCGCCGTGGTTGCTTAGTGGCTATGGTGTTGAGCTGCTGAGCACAAGGTCGCGGGATTGAATCCCGGCCACGGCGGCCGCATTTCGATAGGGGTGAAATGCGAAAACACTCGCGGGAGCGGGGGAGGGGGATATGCTTTGAGAGAGGCCCTGCCGCTGAAAGTTTCGGATGGCCTCCCTTCTCTGGCTATACCATTAACCTAAATTTCAACGTGTATCTTCTAGCGACACTTCAGTAAATACTTACAAACTCGGATGAGGGCGATACATCGTTCGCGAACCTCCCAAGTTGAGCTTGTACTTCCCAGATCTGCAACGTTAATGTGTTTGCACAAACGCTTTTGCGATCACCGTTCCCATGTAATGTCATTTGATATAGGGTGTCCCAGCAACCCTAGCAAAGCTGTTGTAAAAAAAAGCACAGTTCAAGACACGACTTTAAAGCCTTCGGTGTTCGGTCGTCAAAGGCCTGATGACCAAGCGTCACACCTATTAAAATGGCATCTTGTACTCTGTCTTTTCTTAATCATTTTTATTTATTACAGCAGCTTGTCTAACGTTATCTGAAACACACGGTATAGTGTTGCGCATCTTTCGCCAGCCAGTCAACTAACATATTGTGGCATGGCACCGGAAACCGCCGTCGCCAAAAATTATGGTACTTTCGCAAACCGACTACACTGACAGAACAGAGATGGCTTCAAACTGTCGGTGGTTTGTTGGGAAAAGAAAGCTGAAGACCGTATAGCTACGACGAGCGCGATTTGCCAGTTGTGTGGCACGAGTATACCCCCTGTCTTTTTCGTGTATCCTCTATGATTTAAAGCCCAGCTACGATGTGTTTCAAAGCAGCAGCATGGTTGATGCCTTGTGATACTTGTGAGAGGGAGAGTACCCTAGAACCTCTTTATTGCGTTTTTGGCTGGAACAGCCAGGAAGTCATGTCAATGAGAACCTGCTGGACGTGACCTTAGCGTCAGGCGGACAGCATTAATTTTGTAGTTTTTCTTTTTGTTAAACGTTTACATGATAACAGCTGATGTGGCGCAAAGTAAAAATGACGCGGCTTCAGTTACGGCTCACTTTATCGGGAAGTTGAAATTTAATTGAAATATCATTGAAAAGGAATGATACGCGTTATCGAAGAGTTCTATACGACGATCGGAAATGCCTAGTATAGGCATGTCCCGGTATGGAAATGTATGTCCGGAAATGTCCCAGTGTAGTAACATGTGGCAAGATTTTTCGTTGTGTTGCGGTGTCACTGGCCGCTTTAACTTACTTTGCACTATTTTTTTTGCATTTTAGTGCACGTTTCTGTGCTGTGTAATTGCGAGGTGCGATCTGCACCGACCTTTCTGACACCTTAGGCACGATGTTTGTGTTTGTTCGACAGCACACCGCAAAAGTGCTCTTCTGACCTTTTATTTTTTTTAGCGGCTGATATACTGTTCTTGATGACAATTCTGAGTTTTAGTATGGATTACCGTGCCTTAGCTCAAACAAAGTATTTGCCTTGGTTCTTACGCGAACTTTTTTCTGCTTCGCATTTCCATTTTGTTTTCGCGACACACGTTCGACATATTAAATGCCTAGGCATTTCTATGCCTACCCAACGAGGAAGCATGTCCGTCCGTCACGTAAGACGAACTGCTATAAAGCAATTATTGTGTAAAACAACATGATAAATTCGAAAGGAAAAATTCACTGACGATTACGATACTCCGCAATGCGAAATTTGAGCGTAGCTCTGTACGTGTTTTCATTTCCCGGTATATTGAGGCCTCGCACCGATCACATCGCACCGACTGGCAGAGCCGCGATGCACGGCGCTATATAGAGGGTGTGCCAACTACCATGCACCGACATTTAAATATATGCAAGGGCCACGCAGCTGGACAGAACCAAGGTAATGTTGTTTGCCGTCGCTTGGAGATACTCATAACTTTTCTTGCGTTGCGCGGTTTCCGGTGCCATGCCACAATGTGTTGGCTGACTATATATATATATATATATATATATATATATATATATATATATATATATATATATATATATATATATATATATATATATATATATATATATATACACACACACACACAGCCGCGCACGCGTTAGCCTACAGCCAAACGCCTCCCACACTATTCCAGGTTATCATGGCGACGCAGTAAAATTGCAATTAAATTATGGGGTTTTAAGTGCCAAAACCACGATCTGATAATTAGGCACGTCGTAGTGGAGGACTCCGGAAATTCGGATCATCCGGGCTTCTCTAACGTGCACCTAAATCTAAGCCCCCTCCCCCCCCTCCCGCGAGTGTTTTCGCATTTCGCCCCTATCGAAATGCGGCCGCCGTGGCCGGGATTCAATCCCGCGACCTTGTGCTCAGCAGCTCAACACCATAGCCACTAAGCAACCACGGCGGGTTACGGCGAAACATGAAATAAAAGCTTAATAGTTCAAAATACATTAAAAGCGATAAATAAGTAAGAAGAAGTAACAAGAAAAGAAATGGCAAACACTCACTTGTGAAAGAAAGACGAACGCTCAAGTCGATGAAAGTGGTTGGCGCCGCTTGTTTTGTCTATAGTTTATAGACTGAAGGCAGCGCCACCGCAATTTTTTCGCTTCACTGTTTGCATCTTGCCTTAAACTCCTCCGCTTCCCAAAAGGCAACCGCTAAAAAATTCCAGCGCCGAGATCAACCCTACCGTCGATACACAAACGCGATGTTATGCCACATTGTATTCGTTAACTGCGACGCGATGCGGAAAAAGAAAGAAAATGGCGATAGCAGATGTGTCCGTGTCTGTGTTTTCGCTCTCTCTCTCTCTCTCGACCACGGGGCCTCCTTACCCTTCCGGCGTCTGAGCTTATTGATCGTCTCGTGTGCGGGCGGCCTTTAGGGTGCCAGAGGAATGGGGTCAGACATCTCCCTCTACGGGGAACGTGCGGGATGCTCTGTTGGGACAGGCGAGGGTAGTTGGGCCTAGCGCCGTCTGGCCGGTGACGCCGAAACCCACTCGACCGTGAGAATTATGAAAAAAAGATTTTTTTTTTCTTTTTCGAGCCGTATCTGGAACGTCAATACACGACCGCTGGATAAAAAAAAAGTTTTTTAACCAGCGGCCGCGGTCACTATAACGTCGGGGATTTCAAAGCATTTGCTATAGTATTTAGGGTCATTGTGGTTCGGTGAAAGCTCTCGAAATTCTGTAAATTCAGTCCCCAGCTCCTCTAGAATAGGATGCAGTTCGTTTTTATTTGCCGCCTAAAAAGAATGCCCAATTAGACGATGTTTAAATCCATGACGTCACAGACAGATGGTGCGAGAACGTCAAGGCGGTGTCGCCACCTGTCTTTAGTTTTTTTGCGTACTTCCTGGATTATCAAGCATCCTCCTGCGGCTAAAAGTGTTCTTTTTTTATTGTAAACACGTAATTTGCTCATACAGCCTGACTTACTTTTCTCTATAGTGTGCGTTTAAATACATGCGCGGATGAAATGGGAACAGCCCTCTGTAAGCGGTAGCAACGACAAATGCTCTCAAAGCGAAAAAAAAAAAAAGCGTGTGAGTAAGGTTGCCAAGAACACAGACCATGGAGCGGCTTACTACCCTACATAGAGCGGCGAAGGAGAGGCCACCATAAAGCTTATTATTATTATTATTATTATTATAATTATTACTATTATTATTATTATTATTATTCATGCAGACTTTTACAAATACCATAAAAAGAAAGAAAACTGGGTTAGCCATTGTCTCCTAAAATGGACGCCCCGCACTTTTTGTCAATCCTCTTGAAAAGAAAATTAAGTTGTGGGGTTTGACGTGCCAAAACCACGATAGGCACGCCGTAGGCAGGGACTCCGGAAATTTGGTCAACCTAGCGTTCTTTACGTGCACGTAAATCGATGTAAATGGGTGTTTTCGCGTATTGCCCGCATTGAAATGCGGCCGCCGTGGGCGGGATTCGAACCCGCGATCACGTGCTTAACAGTTAAGCCCAACACCGTGGCCACTAAGCAACCACGGCGGGTGATCCTCTTCAGACCATATAAAAGCTGAGGAGATGGAAAAAATAACGAAACCGGTATGCAAGCACAAGGGGAATATTAAAGCGCTCGTCAATTTTCGGACCGTTTGTTCATATAGCAACGAAGAAAGCATGAAGGTAATCGCTAAGCCTCAAAATAGACGATTCTGTAAGAACAGATGCACAAAGTACGTACTCCTAGATGCACGTACAGAGCAAACGTCAAAGCAACGGCCAGACTTTAACACGTCGAACACACGCGGGATGTTTGCTTACGCTGCCTCTATAAGCGTACGCGTACTTCAAACACGGAGTCGTAGGCGTTTCGGTACAGCAGCTCGGTAGCGCAAGCTCGCGGCCCGGGCGAATTTTTCCTCTGACGTCATTCTCCGGAAGCGCCCGGCGCTGCAGTGACGACGCGCACCTAGCTCTACTGCACATATTCTCCCGCGTGGGAGTGCGAAGAATGAACTCGCTAAAAAATGAAGCATACTTAACTAACCATAGTTGAAAACTGTTGAAAACCACGTAATGCCAAGCATGCTTGGTTTGGTAGAGAATGATTGTTATGGATCACATAGTGTTCTCCAGCGAGCGGTTACTGCTCTTACTAACGTCTCTCTTTCTCTCTCTCTCTCTCTCTCTCTCTATATATATATATATATATATATATATATATATATATATATATATATATATATATATATATATATATATATATATATGCTGTTTGTGTTGTCATTTTGTTCTACTTTTGCGCGAGTTTACACGCGTGCCTTTCAGTGCTACGAAGTACTTTCACGAGCTCCCTCGCGAGAGCAAGTACCCAGAATAGCGCTGCCAGCGTTCCCTAAACACGCAGCTGGCGGGCCACGGTGCTCAAGCCATGTCCTCGCGTGTGCTGCCCTGTACAAGGCGAGAGCTTTCTGCGTTTATTGTTATCGTTTTTATTAAGATAGCAACTGCACGGACACTACGCGCAAATTTCTGTCGTCGCGGTCGGCTTCACCGTGATGTTCTGTACGAATCCCAAGTGCGATGAGAACGCGGCCCCGCGCCGTGTGCTGCAGGTGCGAGGGAAAACATGCGAAGGTGAGCCGACGAGGATGGCGGCTCGGCGCGGTGGCTTCTTCTCGCGCGCGCAGGGAAGGAACGCGGGGAAGGAGCGTGCTGACATTTTGCGCGCGCAAGGGTGGGAGCGAGGAGATGTCACGTGCTGGGAGGGGGCAGGGTCACAGTTGCGCGCGTCTCCGCTTCTACTCCAGCCTCGGTTGCGCATGGCGCAGCTGAACGCGGCCGCGCTCGTCCTATCTTGGAGGTGAGCTGCGGTGGCTTTGTAGGCTAGTCGACCCGATATGCTCGATGGCTTCGTGGCTGCTACGTTCTCGCGCGCCGAGTTCTGGTTGAAATGACAGGCAGCCCGAAGGATACTTCGCTCGCCACTGCTGCCGATCTTCATCAGTGAAATGTGTTTGCGTTTGCTTGTGCGCGCGTGACACCGTGCTTGTTAATTTAGTTAGCAATGGAATGCTTACAGCAGTTTATACAGCCAATAAATCTACTAACCTAGCTGCGCATTGCCGTTTAATAATTTGCTATCGTAATCAATGCTTCGCTTTTCTGGCGGAACTGCGACTTTTTCTTCCTTCTTTTTTACACAACACGGCTCGCGTTCTTCGCACGATACATGTGCAACCAAGCGGTGGCACATGTATGCGCGTTTATACCGACGGGCTCGCAGTAATTATGTCGCCATTGGTTTTGTCCGAGTCCCAGTTGAGTGAGCTGATAAGCGGTGAATGATTAGAAATACTAGCCTCGCGAATTGGACATTTTATCGCGGGACTGTGAAAGCCATAGCGCGTGTCTGACGCGTCACTGTTGGAACAGGGTGGATGGACGAAATTATTTTGGAAGGTGATCGACTCAGACCTCTAATAAAGAAGGGGACAGATGATACAAATGAATTAGAGAAAATGAGCACAAAGTTTTTTTAAAGCGAAGCTTTTTCTCCCTCTTCCCTCGACTTTTCCACTGTTGCTGCTGCTGCTGCTGCAGTCGCTGTCTTGCACGTCGCGTCGGGGGGTGGTCGAGAACGTTTATAATTATCATTGTACGGACGCGGAAGAGGCGTCTGTGAGCCCTCTTGAGCGACAACTTCATCGGCGTCGCCACAGTGCTCTCTGGAGCTGTCTGGTCGTTGTCACAATGCCTTCTGGAACCACCTGGCCATCGATCGACACAATGCCCTCAGAACGGCTTCAATTACGCCTTAGTCCCCCCCTTGAAAAAGCATCACAGAAGCTGTGCACGGATGATCGCGGCAAAAGGGAAAGGCGCCGTCAGAAAAAAGTTGGCTTCGTTTGGGGTCTTTTCAATGATAGAATCGCTACTACTAGGCGCACAAATTTTTGGGCTGGTTGCTTCGTTACAGTATTGTTATTTTCAATACTGCCAGTCTCTTTCTGAGACCACGGCAGGTGGGCGTACAGGTAGTACATGCAGGTATAATAATACATCAGCACCACGCGGCAAAACAGAAATAGGTATCCAATGCAGTGATAGGTATCACAAAGATATAAGAGCTAAAGGTTTACACAATAAGTTTTCTTAATTATAATTAGGAATGAATGCCCAGCTGAAATACTATGAACAATACACTTTTAACGCTTATAACTTATAGACATTTATAATAGAAATAATATACAAAGCACACATTTTTAACCTCAGATAACACTCAATTGAGGTCATAGCGCTGAATTGACTCGGCCAATGAAGACGACAGGAGGTGACTTGATAGCGATCGTCCTGTCGTCTTGACCGTGCCAATTAAGCGCTATGACCTTAATTACTACATCAGTTACTTAATTACTTATGACCTTAAATACTAGACATGGCAACAGTTGCGTACAAACTGTAAAAAAAGTTTAATTCAAGGTATGATACAGCACGTTTCTGATATTTCTGAAAAATACTCTCCGTGCAAAGTTTGTACATACATGCGCACAACTGACGCAGGGCGTGCGGATGCAAAGCTGCAATAAAGCACTCCAGCGTCAGGACGACAACACGCATGCATCTGTCCAGCAAATCAACAATTCAGCCGCGATACGATTCGCCCGTTTGAGGGGGTGACAGAGCCAACTTTCTCGCAGGCTACGAACAACGGTGCACAACTCTTCGAGCAAGCACGTCTCGCTCGTGCGTCCTGTGCACTACGCAGACGAATACAAGTGGTGCATGCAAGGTAACATTTAACATCACATCACGACTGTCGCAGGCCGTCAACATCCCCGCCAAAAATCGTCAATGAACAGATCGAAACAGCACAGAAAGCTTCGCTTACGTCGATTCCCATAGTACGTGAGAAGTGCATAACATTATTTTTTTTTAATATTCACTCTGGTTTCGCGTTTTTGTTGAAAACGGACGTCCCTTGTCTGACGCAAAGTAAGGAAAGATGTTATATATTCGATCAATATATAGAGCAATATATTAGATTAACAAGCGAATTAGAGTTACCGAAGGGATACAGAATAAGTTAAACAAGTATATGCTTTCAAAATACGCACTACCATGAGCGCAGATTTCATAAGCCGGAAAATTAGACGCAGAAAATGCTGGAGGGCTGCAATGATACTGTATCTGAGAGGTTCCTGGACGAACTACCTGTGACGTCATGGATTCCGACCCTGCGTTTTCAGGTTTACCTAATTGATGAGATTTTTTTTTCAGCAATAGACACAAGAGAAAGAGCAAACAAAAAATTTTGCCGACTATTACGACACACCCTCATGCGAAATTTAAGCGCAGCTCCATACGTGTTTAACATTTCGTGATATATTGGCTGGCGCGAACAATCTGTCTCCTGCGGCACGTTGCAAACGGAGTGAAGTGTGACGCAACTGCCTCGCTAATCGGGTGATCACTAGAGGCGGCGCGTGGGTGACGCGTGGGCGCGATTCACAGCAGCCGCCGCAGACAGTCCTCCGCTCATGCAGCGCTTTGTTTCCACATATGATATCAATGACGTCATCGGTGAACACACGGCGCGTGCCACTCTGGCGCCATCTCGTAGTCATAGTTGCCGCGAAGCCCGTCTTGCGCGGCACTACGCTCTTATTCTCACGTTTTCACCATGCCCTCCTCCACATTGAAGCCCAAATGCACTCTGACACGCTATATATAGTATCGACGTACAGGTGGAACGTTCATTATTGTCATTTCTTCCCTGAAAGATAGGACGGCAAAGTTTTCAGCTAAGATAATTTTTGCCATGCTTGGAAGGAGAACAGAATGGCAAGAGCAAGACGTTGTCGCGTGAATTTTTTTGCGAGAGTGCTAACGCAGTTTGCTCGCTCGAATGCTCAACGCGCTACGTGGCAATATCATGCATGCGGAGAACCAGCGGCGCTCGAACTCCGCTTTTCCAACAGCACCGCCGCAACGCACAGCCTATATCGAGTAGTGGAAACAATTTTCAGTGTAGCACATGCCTCCGTTTGGCGTCAGCATATCTGCCGCTCATCTTGAGCCACGTGGGTCCAGCTCTTAATATCACTGGGTACCGGCGGGCTGGAACGTAACAGAGCATGCGCTCATGACAACGCGAAAAGCCATGGACATAGCTTGGCTGGACGCACCGGGCTAAAGCACACGTTGATGCAGGTATTTACGCGGTGCCTATAATAATACAGGCACGCGTATCTTATCGCTCAAAACGGGCCATTTTCGTGCCCCCCCCCCCCCCCCTATACCGGATGGCGTCGGCACAGGTTCCACATATGTGCCTAACAGAAACCAGAAACAGTTTGGCTTACAATTCGGTGGTGATATGGTCACACACACACACACACACACACAAAAGAACCAGTTGCTCTCAGAGCAGAGCAGCTGCGGGTAAGGGCGGTTTTATGAGTTGACAGCTGCGCTTGCGCCGAAGCGTGAGTAATTAGCAAGGATTCCAGTTAGCGCGCGCTCACGCCCCGCACGCAACCAATCAGAGCCGTTTCGTTTCCGCCAGGGAGGGAAAGGGCAGGAACGGATTTCGTGCACGCTGCACCGGCTTCGTTTCCGTTCAGTTCAGCCTCAGAAAACGGATGGGCCGGCCACGCGTTGTGCGTTCCCCCGAGGAACGGGCAGCCTTCTACGAACGGAGGCGAGAGCTTGCCTGTGAAAGGGCGTGCCGTCGGCGCACCGATCCGGCCGTTAGAGAGTGTTGCAATATGGGGTCGCAAGCCCCAAGGGTAGCGTTGGCCTGGCGGCCTGGGGCACAACTGGAAGCATCCGAAGGCGCTGGCAAAGGATGAGTCGACTGCTAACAGAACAACTTGTTTATTCTAGCATCGCAAAAGAGCGGGCGGTCAGGTCGACCGAAGTGGAGAGACGGGAGAGCACGTTACTCGACAGAACAAATCGGAGCCTCTCTCGGCGTCCGGGGGCAGCTGCTTTTATACTCTCGGAGTCGAGGGCAAGAAGGAACGGCTTGGGAAGAGGCCACGTGACGACGGTGCTCGGGCACGTTGAGACTAGAAGATGACGCATCCGCCGGGCCGGCGCCGGTCAGACCTCCTCACTTCACAGTTGGGGGAGCTCCTCTCCCCGGCTGCCGCGCTTTGACAAGCGTGGGTACCAACATGCACACACACACACACGCGCACACGAAGACACGTGGCATTGAAACATGCCTGGACGCGCTTGGCGGGGAGGCGTTGCGGCAGCGCTGAACGGGCTAAAATGTCCGCCGCTTTGAACGAAGCCCCGGCGTCCGTTGCATCCGCGCCGGCTATACCGCGCGTCGTAGGCGAAACGTAGCAAGAGTTAGAGCTGTGAGGCAACCCGACAGCAATGAGAAGATTCCGAACTGAGGGAGCGGGAGGTCGAAGCAATCCGGCACCGTTACCTGTGGGTAAGTTAACCGTGACGAAGGTCAGGCGTAGGCAGCACAAGCTTCGCTTGCCCCCATTCTCCGGTAGGGGAAGCGTTGGTCATTTTTTTTATTCTTTGTTTTAAAAAACCAGAGAACGCTGTGCCAGGAGCCTCCCTTATCTTCCACTGTCGAACCTTGAATGCGTCCCTAGCCACTGTTCTCACAAAAGAATAATGCCACAATTCTACAATTAGTCTTTGAATTTCGTTTTGAGAGAGAAGTTAGAGTTTATGTAGCTCGGCCGGACTCGTATCTAAATACATGCGAACGGAGAAAGCGTTCTTCTCGGCAACCACTGCACCGAATTGAGTGAGGTTTGAGATTTAAAGGGGAAAATATCTCTAGTGACTGTAGGAAGCGGTATATTGATTCAGGTCGTAAAATGTTTTATGATAACTGTTTAAAACTGCAAAATTTGAAGGAACAGTCTGATATAAGACTGTCACGTTTGCAACTCTGTAGCTCAGCAATGAAAAATAGATATCCCAATTCTGTAAACTGCTCCTAATAGTGCAGCTAAAGCCAAAAATATTGCTGTGTGATACACCACCCTGCAATATACCAATAATAACTTTAGTGAACTTCGGTATCTGTTCTTGCTGCAGCGTCACGGTTTTGCAAATTTCAGGTCCACGACGCCGCCAGGGAACTCAACTTCCCGTTTCCGTCGTGGGAGACGCCCACTCCATGAGAGCCCCAAAGCTCTCGTGGCCTGCAGGACCTTGAATAAAATTGATTTCCTTGCTTTCTTCACGCTTGAATTTCTTAAACATACCAATTGTACTAAACGTTCCACACCCTAAACCAAAATACCGATTCCTACAGTCCCTAGAATTTAGCATTTTCTCGTACATGAAACACATTTCGTTGAAGCAGAATCAATGGTTGCTTCACGAAAGCGTTTCTGCGTTTTACATATATCTGGATCTGGAACTATTACGATACGTGTGCTCAATGTTGTTCCTTCACTACTTGATCTGACCGCCTCCGCAAACGCAAGTCGTTTCGCGTTGTTCCGCGTCCACAGCGAGGTTCAGAAGTGCTTCGACGGTGGCTAGTTATACTGCTAGGGTCAACTTTTATGGACATACACTAGTTTTTCTACCTGCGCTATACTCGGTTGACACTGGTTACCATATCAATAACATCGGAAGCTTAGAATGACAAAAAGCTGAGCTAGTTGGTAAAGATTCATAATGCAAAAAAGGGTAAGGCGTGCAGACACGGACACGAGAGAAGAGAAGGGGACAACATGAACGCCACAAACAGGAGTAAAGTGCCTCAGAAAGGCTGCCCACCATTTCGATAGGAGGAGCTGTCTTCGTCGAAGGCACCGGAGATAAGACGAGAAGCAGAGAGCGCGTGAGTCAGCACTATATGTATGAAGTCGTTTTTTACAGTGGAGCTGTTAGAACCTTGCTGGCTTTCTCTTGACGTCCGCAGCTTCGCCGAGCTGGGAGAGAGAGAGAGTGAAAGCAGAGTATAAAAATAGCATCGTGCAGCATAGCGACGCGGTGAGGGCGGATGGAGCCTAGCGGGGGAGAAGTGGCGTTCGTTTCGTCCACTTCTCTTCTGTTGTGTCCGTGTCTGCACGCCTTACCCTTTTTTTTGCATAGGAACACCGGAAGTCCGCCCTCTTTGGGAAATATACACGCATTCTCTTTGCATGTCCTCTGGGTCAGGTATACTTTTTTTTCAATATATTAATGCGGGACATATTTATTTCAACACCCCACGCATAGAATCGCCCCTGCCAAGGCAAAACACTTTTCGTCAAAATGCAGTTTGGGGCCCCTTTACGCCGTTCGCTCTACACCGGCGCCGTTCGAAAGAAAAAAATTGACTGAAGGTCAACCCTCTGTGCCCGAGGCTGCGCAGCGATCGTTGTCATATAAGAACGACAAAAAAAAAAACAGACCCCGGCCGCCGTTCACAAAAGCAATTGTTTTCACGCTGTTGGCAAGGGCAAAACGACGAGGTCATTACCTTAAAGGGACGCAGCGGAGAAATATTAGGACAAGCAACATAGAGAGAGAGAGAGATAATGAGATGCGAAAGGCGGGGAGGTTTAACTGGAAGATAAATATCCAGTTTTCCACCCTGCAGTGGGGAGACAGTGAGTCTGTTGGTCCTGAGTTCGTATCCTCAAGGGGTATTGTGACTGCTACCTTTATTTCTCTTAAATAATATAATCGCGAAGCACCACTCTGGGACTCCAGCGACGGAGCCCCATGGACAACAAGACGATTGGAGGAGTTAGCCCATAACGTCTGTCACTGACACACACACACAGACACACACACACACAAATTATGCATGGCTCTGCTTTCGCAGTAGAGTAGTGCCAAACTGCAAACTTAGTCTAACTTTTGCTGGGCTTCCCCCAGCTCCGCTGGTCTCTGGTGTTTGCGATGACGTCACACCACCTGTGTACGCGCCGCTCCTTGTCCTACGCTAGGCTCCACCCACCCTCACCGCTTCGCTTATGCTGCGCGATGCTATTTTTACGCTCTGCTTTCACTCTCTCTCAGTTCTCTCTCCCCCAGCTCGGCGAAGCTGCGGACGTCAAGAGAAACCCAGCGAGATTCTAACAGCTCCACTATAAAAAACGGCTTCAGACATATAGTGCTGACTCACGAGCTCTCTGCTTCTCCTCTTATCTCCGGTGCCTTCGACGAAGACGGATCCTCCTATTCGAACGGTGGGCAGCCTTTCTGAGGCACCTTATCCCATGTTTGTAACTTTTATACCACCGGTGTCAGCAGTCATATAGGGAAGCTGTGAACACACTGGTGCGTATAGATAGATCATGTTATAGGCCGTTGCAAGTATATAATCGAGAGTAAAACGACTCCTTTGCCCCACCGGCTATACGATGCCGCCTCTTCCGATCAGACACCAATAAACCCCGAGAGTCAGCGATTATTGACCATTTTAATTCTACAACGCTCTTTGCGACGAACGTGCGAGCGGAGGATATGCTGGACCTTTCGCGTAAATTGAACCAAGGCTAAAAAAATGTTGCATACCTCAGTCGATTGAGATCAACTGCGCCTTGTTCGTAGATGACTGGAGTTACCCGTACCATATTTTGAAGAGCAAATACATCGGTAATCATGCAGCTAAGTTTTATTATTAAAATATTGAATATTCATTTTAGGTCGTATGAATTCGATTGTGTGGCTCGTTGTGCGTGCAGCAGCATAGCAGATGACCGAGCGAGGGCCAAAATGGCACGTTCGATGCTTCCACGTGACCAACTTGTGCCTCATGACGTCACGAAATGTACACCTCCTGGGAAGCTAAACCGAAACTGGCTCGCAGACAAGCTATAATGACATGTTATTCAAGGTGCTCACATAGCAGTAACCTTTCTTGGGTTGCTAGGTCTAGAATCGTCAATAAACATAAGAAAAAAAAATAAAACTAAGTGACTTCACTTACACCCCCCCCCCCCCCCCCCCCCGTTTTTGAATGTGGAAACCAAAATTACCCAGCAGAAAAGAAAAATAATGATTAAGCGTTCTCCAGCAGTCAGCTGCGACATTTCGGTAAGAGAAGGCGAACAGCCAAAGGTACCATTTCTGACGTCATTGGGATCATAACAGTTCGCGACATGACGCGCGCAGCCAGAATGACACACGCTTACGCTGTCACCGTTGAGCCTGGGTCCTGAACTCGGAGGTGCCACTGCCGATCCATCCCCACGTGCTCTGGCCTGCGCACAGACAAGAGTAGAAGAACCCGGTAAATTATGCCGATCTGGCCTGTTTAAAAAAAGCTGCAGCGAGCTGGGGCTACGCTTAAAAGACACCTAGAAATCTCCGCACCAATGTTTGGTTTATGTTAGCTCGACAACAAATATTTTAGATATTCCTGTAAAATATCACGTACTATACACTATAGAAACATACGCTAAAGAGGGGTTTTCTAATAGCGAAATTTCTTAATTGAATTAAGTACGAATTTTTCACAAAGATCACCATCTTATATCGATTAGAATGTTGAATAAAACAACAAGAAGTTTGCGTAAGATCCATATGGTGAAAAATGAAATCAGGCTTAACATACATTGACACATGATGCAGTGCCGTTCACAGTTAGATTTTCGGGCAACTGAGGAGCTCATAAATGATAAAAAAAAAGACAGCTGGACAATCTTCTATGTAAGCGACCTACGAAATATCGTTGCCCAAGCACTCCATACGGATGGTTAACCAGCGAAGCTGGACCGTGTGGCCCCGGTGTTTATCGCTAGGTTAATCCCGACGGTTCATTACCCGACGGCTTGGTAGGCTGCCGTATCCTCGGTACGCAGTTGCTGCTTGCGCTTGGCTGCACGAGCCTGTTCTTGTGCCCGGGCTGCAGCATCAGCACGGCGTAGACGAGCTCGTTCCCGGTTCTGCTCGCGACGTTGCTGATTGAAAGCTGCCTGCTCCTAAAGAGTTCGTATGACGCGTGGCCTAACCGTTTTGGAGCCGGAGAGAAACTGCTGTGCGTGCGCTCGGCCGCTGCGACGAAGAGCAACTACGTCACTATGGCGCATCCAATCGCGAGCTTCTCTTCTTTTTTTTTTTTGCGCATGCGCATGGAGTTGCGGCGGAGAAGTTTTCGGCCTACAGGCGACAGACGGACGGACGAATCGGCTAGCCGCATACAGCTTCGCTGTAATATATTATCCATTATCCTGGAAACCATGACAGTGACATTAAAGAAGCAATGGATCAGCATGTTACCAAATACAGGGTGTTGACTTAAGGAAGGAAGTGTAATGCTACAGCATCGCACACTGTTTTAAACGGACGCAGACGCGATGAGACTGGCAAAATAATGAGCAGGAAAAAAATCGTATACGGGATTCCTAAAAGCCAGCTGTTCTTATCGAATGGCAGGAAATTATCCAGCAGAAGTTATTTTGACTCGTGCATTTGCTAAGAAAACTGTGCCTCTGCTGCAACAAGCGCAGCTATCCTGCAGAAGAATAATTCGGAACAGCTCTCGAATGCATCGTTCTGTATGCCTCGAAAGTTCAATAAGCGTACTCATGCCTCATATATTCGAAATTTAACGAATATTCTGCCACTTCGAATAGTGAATTTTCGAATACAATGCGAATCTGATAGCACGGTTCATTTCATTCGTATAAGAAATTTCGAATATTTGCAAACCCCAAATACTAAACCGAAGCATTCCCTGAGACCCCTCCTGCACTTCGCTGATCACTAGTGCTGCTGCCTGCACGATTAGCTCACACTTCTCTCACACGCGAGCAAGCATTCCTAAAACGTATCAGCTTATGTACAGCCATCTAATATACCACGCCTACAGATTTGCCGGTCATCCGGCTCTGTTGTCGTTGATGGTGCCTACCCCCTTTCTTTGTGTTGTGGAACTGTAATTTCCTAATAAAGCTAAATCTATATTTTGTATTGTTTAGCTTTTCTTCAAATAGCGTGAAACTGGCCATAACAGAACTGTGAAACAATTAACACAGGGGTTTTCCAGACTAACATATTGTTTCAAATTCACATCACCGCAGCCACGGGCCGTGGAGACACATTGTTTTGGCATTCACGTGTAGCGCGGTCTTCCGGAAACGTGAATCTTGCTCTTTGTAAGTCATCGATAGTGATTACGGGAAAAAGGAAAAAGAAAAAAAGAAAGGCGCGTTTCAATAGGTCGGCAGGCGGAGGACATTTCCTGCCGAGGGCAGCCCAAATGTATCTGCTAGAACTGCAGAATTAACACACCGCATCAAACACAGCCTGTTTGCTTCTCCCAAAGTGCGCCGTCAGGAATCGCCACTCTTAATCGACGATATCGTGCGACCGTTGCGAGGACAGTGGAACTCCGCCGGTATTATTTATAAGTAGCTCTGAAGAGGAAAAGGGAAAGGGGCAGACAGGAACTTGTATTGCTTCTCTTATTCGTTTGTTTATCGTCTCCGTGGTAACTATGTGTTTTTTTTTGTTGCCATATTAACCAAATACGGTTGTGTGAATACACGTATATACCGAGTATGTCTTATCAAGGACGTGTCGCTCGATGGGGGCGAAATAAATAAATATAGAAAGAAAGAAAGAAAGAAAGAAAGAAAGAAAGAAAGAAAGAAAGAAAGAAAGGAAGAAAGGGAGAATTAACGCTCGTGTACCTATAGGTTTCGGTGCACGTTAAGGAAACCTAGGTGGGGAAAATAATCCGCTGTTCCCACTATGGTGTGCCTCATAATCATATCGGGTTTCTGGCGCGCAAGAACCTAAATTTAATTTTGTCTTCTCTATAGTGCTGAATGAGTAATTCTTTCCACATATCCGGAACGCCATTTTAGGAGTCACGTATTCATGCGGCTTATGAAAAGCTGAAAAGTTCTCGTGTACTGATGACTTTACCGAAAGTGCATTCTAATATAAAGTTGTTTCTCCTTGCATTTTCTTTAATGGAATACATTTGCTCGGAGAGAACGCTGGCAACCATAAAATACTTGAAACCACAATTGTTCGTTCAACAAGGAACAATTACACAGCGAACGCAAGTGATTGACACTCAAAGTAGGAAAAAAAATATCCAGTCACTTAAGAGACTGAAGATAACTATTAGTGCATAAGTATAGGCATACTTTCAGAGTGCACGATTATTCCGGCTCTTGTGTCAGAGACGGTGTCGCCTGCGTCAAGAGAGGTGCTCCCCTTTCATCCTCTGTATCTATGAATCTATCTTTCTCTCACACACACGCGCGCACGAACGCACAGACAAACAAGCCTTAAATTCGCCCATTTTCACACTTTGCGTAAAACCATATTTTGTTTCACTGGCTTTTGCCAAAGCCTGTCAAGCAAGGCGATGAATAGAAAACAAAACATTGCGAGGCATTGTGCAGCGGCTCTTCTAACGATCCTTTCACTTGCAAATACCCAATATCACACGCCCGCGTGACGCAAGATGTCTTCTGGAATAAACAGCGACCAGCAGTAACTTGTCTATTCGGCCACAGTGACTCATGTTTTCTGCTAGGCAAGCCACCAGCCAGTACATGTACCCAGGGGCCCAAGCCAGCAGGCAACTTCGGTCACTTCTCTTTGATGCATCTCTGTATGCCAACTGGACTCCGCTGAAGAGAGCCCACTCTGCTTTATCGCTTATGGCTAGGGGTGGCATTCACGAAATCTTACACATTTCGGATTGGAAGGGCCGACAACGTTCTCTGCAATGCCTCTTTGCGACGAGACGCTAGAACGCATTATGTGCGACTGGCCTGAATATAATGTTCAGAGACAGTCCCTGGCGTCCGTTCTAGCGCACCTTGACAATGAACCATTGTCAGTTGAAACGATTTTTCACATGTCGCCGACAGAAGACATCGCAGCTGAAAGCGACGAAGGGACTACTTCGGTTTATGAAAGAGACGGGCTTGGACAAGCGGCTGTGACAGTGATGTCACGTACCACGCAAGAGTGACGGACAGTAACTGACGATGTGTGTGCTGTGCTATGTGCTCTCTCTCTCCCTCCTCCCGATTTTTCATCCCCCCCATCCCGCTCCCATGTGTAGGGTAGCAAACCGGTTGATCTAGACTGGTTAACCTCCCAGTCTTCCCTTCTCCACTTTTTCCTTCCTTCCTTTTCCTTGGGTCACTCCATGGGTGAAAGAAATTAGACTCAAACGTACAAACCGCAAAGTGGGCAACGTTCCCAAACAATGCTAAAGTTAATAAACCTTTTTAGAAACACCGTTACGCCTTCTTGGATTATATCTCACTGTTGCGGACGTTGTTATCTTTGTGTGAACGTTTCCAACTGCACCGCACCTTTTCGCGGCCAGAGGAGCTAACAAATAGAGAGAGAGAGAGAGAGAGAGAGAGAGAGAGAGAGGTCGTGCTGACAAACTTTGACGTTTCGGTAGCGTGTTACCTTACTGGACGATCGCCGGAATGTTCCGTAAGAATACCCAACCCCTGTTCCATCGGTAACATGGCAGAATCGATATAAGCCAAAACTGAGATTGAGAGGGAGGCACTATGCCACGTATATGATATGTTGCCCATAAGTAAGTGGAGATACGTCAGTTAGAAGGCACACAATGCAGGCGTACACGACATTGAAAACGACAACACAAACGCTGGCTATCAATTGAAAGGTTGCACAGTGGCGAAAAAAGAAAAAAATATACGGGAAAACTTTCGTTACGTGGCAAATATGAAAAATGTGCTTGAAGTAATTCTAACGGTTACTTGGCAAATATCATATGGCGGGCACCGAAGAGCAGTAGATGTCGACGAAAGTCCTCTGCACTTCGTGGCTGTATACTATGAGCGTTTGTTTGAAAAAAAAACACGCAGCTTTGCTTATATATAAACGGTGAGCACAACGTTTTCTTATACGCGTGCACATTCAAACTGCACCTTGTAGCCTCCGTCCGGCGACTCACTGTGGTGTCCGAACAATAGCGGCTGAAGCTGCTCTTCGGCCCCTGCGGAACGCATCCCGGCGACTCGCACCGAATGACAGCTCAATTCGTGTGCGCTGGGTGTTTACAGCGCACGCGGCCTTGCCTTGTTCCCCAGGTGCGCAAGGCGCTTCACAAATGCTCGCGACGATGTCCTTCTGTTTCTTTTTTACATTTTCCTTCCCGCAGGTCGATTGAGAATCTACCTGCAGGCGCTATACGAGAAGTTAAATAGAGGGAAAAGGAATTGACTGCCGACAGCAACGATCCGTGCACGTAATTAGGCAAAGACAGATTTTTTGTTTCTTTCGTGTGCTTTCCGCGGTTGCCTTTCAAGACAGAGCGTGCCTGTTCTGTGCGTTGCTGGTAGCCGCCGCTTTCAAATGGGAGTTGTGATATTGTAGCAGAAGACGGAGCAAAACGTGACAACACAGGCAGGCTGAACTGCTGCAGCGCTGTCGTTTTCTTTTAACCGGAGTGGCGCGTGCCCCGGTTAAAGACATCAACGCTGCGAGTAAATGTAACGCCAACAGAAAAGATGATGCAGCAAAATGAGGATCGCGTGCTGGAAGTAAGTTATACCAGTGACGTCGTCACCGCCGGTAAAGAGAAAGATTTTACTAATTTAACTAAGGAAGCGGTAGATTTTATTTTAGAAAGGCAACTGTGCTGGTTCTGATTTTTCTTTTTAGATTTCATTAAAGCTTTTGATACAATTAATCGTGACATTCTCTGCTCTAAACTTTTTGCGGCATTGAAGGAAGCCCTCTTCAACGCCTTCAAATTTACTTACGCAACGGTGAGCGGCTGGTTGTCTTTTTGCTGGCAAACAGAAAGACAACTAGCATCGGTGCCCCACAACGTTCATTTCTAGAATGCGGTGTTGGGATAGTTGGTTTATGCTTTAAATCTAGTTCTGGCACAGCATAACTAAACGGTAGTGAGAAAGGACAGCAAGAGCGCCAGAGAAAGGGCGCTCTTTCTGTACCTTCTTCTTTCCGCTTAGTTTTGCTGCGCCCTGCAGAACCACGTTTCAAGCTCAATTCTAGGTCCGCTGATACTCTTACTACTACCGATATGTCTAACCACAACGACGAAATGCATCCTATTTGCCGACGACACACCGCTCTCATGTCTTCGGGTAATTGTCTAAACTATCGTATGACCTCTCTTAATGCCGATCTCGTAAATGTCATTAACACACCATGGTGTGTTAAAAATAAACCTCGCATTAATCCTTCCAAAACTGAGTTCGTAATCTTTAATTCTAGGTCTATACATGACACAGAAGTTGTGTCACTTTTTATTATTGTGAAAGAAATTACATGCACACTCCAGGCGCATTTCTGCCGTCGCCGTCGCCGTGATGTTCCATATGAAGTCCCAAGGTCGATAATAAATCGCTGGTGCGCGCCGTGTGCTGTATGTGCGCGCGGCTCGATCTCGCGCGCGCAAGGGAGGAAAGCGGGGAGGAAGCGCGCCGTCTTCCGTCGGGCGCTTTATTTTTTTATTAATACGCATGCTATTTATCCCTCCAACCATTGTTCGTTATTTCGCGACGGGCTTGATTCACGCTTAAAGCTTAACTTGCACATCCAAGAACCACAAAGAAGACGTTCTTACGAAATTAGCGTGCTACTCAAGGCTTATAGATCGTATTTTGATATGCATAATTTGATCACTACCACGCGTTCATCCGTAGCGATCTAAATTATTGTATAGCTTAATGGAAACAAGCCTGACTCTCGTCTTACTTCCCTGCTACGCGTACAAAATTAAGCCATCCGCATTTTTACTAGGGGTAATCGCCGATCTCGTGTTACTTATCTGTACCATAAGCTCAACATACTTTGCAATACTAACCTAGGCAAATCGAATGTCTACGTATTTGCATATCAATCAATTAGCGATAATAAGTTAGTAATTAAGAAGTTACTAATTGAAATGCTGCATGTTTTTCTCTACGCATTATTTTTTTACTTCCCAAGGTAAGTATGACACACACACACACACACACACACACACACACACACACACACACACACACACACACACACACACACACACACACACACACACACATACACACACACACACACATACACATACACACATACACACAGGAAATTAGTTGGCAGAAGTTATTTTGCCCCGTTTGTTTACTAAGAAAACTGCGCCTATGTGGCAACAATCGCAGCTATCCTGCACCAGACTCATTTGGAGCAGTCCTCGAATCAATCGTTCTATATCCCTCGAAACGACGATAAGTGTACTTACGCCTCATATATTCCAAAGAAAGGAATGTTCGACAACTTTGAATACTGAATTTTCGAATCCAGTGTGAATCGCATAGCAGGAACCATTTGATTCGTATTCGAAATTTTGAATATTCGCAAACCCCTAATGTTAAAGCGATGATCTCCCTGAGGCCCCTCCTACTGTTCGCTGATCTTTGAGTGCTGCTGACTGCACGATTAGCGCACGCTGTATCTCACACGCGAGCAAGCATTCCCGTAACGTATCGGCTTATGCATAGCCATCTAATATACTACGCCTACAGATTTGCCGGTCATCCGTCTCTGTCGTCTATGCGATGAAGCAGCAAGTTCCATAATAGAGGGGCGTTGGAAATCATGGGTTCGCGGCACTTCAAATATTTCTGTCTCTGCTATTAATGAACTAATTCGAAAAATGTTTCCTGTAGAGCACTCCGGGCACGTGACGACTTCCAGCGCATACACAAAATTTGCTATGTGGCCTGATAAGACGCCCTTTGAAACTTATTTTGCACGCACCGTTTCACAGTATTGAACCGGCTATTTCCCTCCCTAACATTCCGTCTCTGCGAGATTCTTCTTGTGGACACTTCCATTGTGATTTTCGCTCAGCGGTTGAGGAAATCCTATTTGTTTCTGGTGATTTCTTCGCTAAATTATACGGTGCATTATTTTACTCTTCCTCTGGTTTTCCCCCGACTGTTTCATTTGCTTTCTGGACAGGACTAAATATATTATACAATTTTATCAGGTTTTACTGCCAATTCCCAATAGGGAGTATGCGCCATATTTGCAAGACAATCAAACTAGAACTATGGACTAGACCGTCTTCCATTTACGACCAAGGTCTACGACTGCCTCAAGGAAACAGAAATGCTACATTGTTAGTGTTTTCCTATGTACCCTGTGTACCAGCTAACATTAGCCAAGCTGTTCAACGAAAAGGACATGGAAATACATGGTGCAAAATGCAATTACAACACCTTGTTACGTCTCAACACGGCGAAGATCATTAATTACCCCCCCTTTCATCAGCTCCCATCCAGAAGTCAACGCAGCATTGACGCTGGAAGTTGACGGGTAAACACAAGATCCATCTACCTGGACCTGACAACCTGGACTAATTGATGAATGGGGCCAACGTCAGATGCTACCGTGGGAACGGCTTCGACCTCGGATTTCCAGATTGTTGTATATGCGGGGGCGAAGGTGCCACATCGGAGGCGAAGTTCGGTGGCACGGTGGGACATCATGGGTGGGATATTGCGACCGATTCGACGATTGCCCGTACTTGAAATTTTATTGAAGCGCCCCTAAGACAGAAACACAGTTTAACACAGAAAGGAAGTAGACAGGACAGCGCTCGACTCTCAACTGGATTTATTGTTGGACGGAAAGAACTTTATAAATATGGTAAAGTGTTCTCGCGCATGCGCAGCAAAGCAAGATGAGACACTAATGACACCAGTGCCAAGACTTCAGACCCCTCGAAATTCTCTCGCAACTCTTGTCTGTCAAGATACGCATATATACTCTCCATCGTGCAGCGTTATGGTTGTGACTGACGCAGTCACTACCCCTTTTTCTAGTATGGTATGCTTCAGCTATTTCACGAGTTACTTGACCTTTGTGTCTAAAAATAATCTGCCGGCTTGGCGCTCTTTGGTCATACCTGGCCCATGCGCCACTAAACACCACACATTTATTCATTCAAAAATAATCTGAGTATCACGAAACTGTGGCTTACACCTACCGTTGCTGCAGTTTCTGCAGTGCATGGCTAGACGAGTATAGCTTGTGGATTTTAACGATGCGTTGTGTTCCCTAAGTCGATCGTTTACGCATCTGTCGGATTATCCCACATGTACTTTACCGCAAGGAAAGGGGATCACGTAAACCACCCCATTTCCGCATTTAAAAACTTGTTTTTGATGAGTAACAGATCAATACTTTGGTTCTATTGCTTTGTTAATGCTAGGGCAGATACGCACCAGCTTGTTTCTTGCCGAAAGTATCACGTCAAAGTTTTACCTAATTCCAATATTTCGAAATATTTCAATATTTCGGAATATTTCGAACGAACTGCCCATAGTCAAGTCGAAGAAATACGCATAAACGCTCGAAAGAACATCCTTTCGGTGGAAGTCAATACACAGACAATACTGGAAACACTGACAAACGTCACTCAGTTGGGAAGCATCCCTCTTCGCGCATTCCCCACATACGGCAAGGAAGTGACGACAAGCATCATCTACGACGTGGAAATTGATATTACAGACACTGACCTCGCGAAACTACTGTCATCATAGGCTCCTGTGCTCAGCTTCCACCGTTTTGGACGGTCCCAATGTGTGAAACTAGTGTTCCAGTCGGAAACTTTGCCAACACATGTCAAGGTTGGGTATGTGAGGCATTCGGTGTGTCCTTACCTGCCGAGGCTCTTACAATGTCATAAGTGCATAAAATTGGGCATGTAAGTGCAGTTTGCAAGGGTGCAGTAACGTGCAAACGATGTGGTGGACCTTATGGAGACAGCAATTGCAACATTGCTGCAAAGTGTTTAACTTGTTCTGGTGCCCATGACGCAACGTCAAAAGAGTGCCCAAAGATCAGGAATGAAATCGGTATTCTGAAGAAGACGGTTAGAGACCATTCCTCACACAGGGAAGCGGCAGGGGCTATCCGCCACGGGACCACAGCCCGGGACCGCAGCCGTCCTCGCGGGACCGCAGTCCTCCTCGCGTAGAAGGATCGACGGCTCAAGTGCAGCTTCCACCCCCTCCTTGCCTGAGGAATGAAGAAACACGTGCTTCAAAGCCTTTGTATTCTACGAAAGTGCAAGGCGACCCGTCATCGGCCCCAAAACACATCGGAGACTCAGTGTCCCTCGTTACCATCAAGGCCTGCAGGAACGCCCTTATGCACCACTCCTACACGTACTGAAGAGGATGAAAAGATGGATGATGTTGACATCAAGAGTATGTTGAGAGAGAGAGGGCTCTTTATTAGAAAAATAGAGAATTTTGCCGGCGCGTATACAACCGCTGGCATGTTGAAAATTTTATGGGCTCTATGCGCAGGATCTTTCCGGCCTAAATATCCCGGCCGCCAAGGCTGCCGTGCTGCTACTTGATGTGTTGGAACCGCCTCTAGTGGTTCTACACTACGCAAGTATGGCGATGATGTTTGAAGAACGGATGCGTCAATCGCTTGTTATGCAATGAAATGCTCGAGGTCTACGTGGTCGTTTGTCGGACTTCTGACAGTGGGTATTTAAGTACCAATTTCCAGTTGTTGTTATCTGTGAACCTAATATGGATTCTTCTTTTCGTATTTCTGGATATGTCCAGATATGGTCTCGTAACGATACCAATGATTACATACTATTAATAATTAGGTATGCCTTGCCATAAAACACAGATGGCGCACGTTCACAGTGATTGGAGGATACATCCACCCAAGAGCAAGGATCGATTGCTTGCACCTGATGTCAGTGCTGCGCAAGCATCGCAAGTTCCTCATATTGTGATTGGTGACGTTAACGCGTACCATCCCCTGTCGGGTAGCACTGTAATGAATTATCGTGGCAAACATTTGGCCGACTTCATGCGTAGTCTGGGACTAAATGTGCTCAAGAAATGTGTTCTGTAGGACGTGGCACATCCTACAGAAATTGTATTGACCTAACGTTTGTATCAAGGAGCCTTCTGTCTTCATCATGCTGGTCGACGTATGTAGAGACTAATGGTAGTAACCATCTCCCAACTTACATTCAGTTTAGCTGGTTTCGCCATTCAGCCTCACGTTGCATCCGTCAAACAGAGTGGATTTTATTTAAGACCTCTGTCGACACCGGCTGTCAGAGTATGACATCTTCATCCGAAATGGAGGACATCACTGTATCTACCCTGCGGGACAAACCCAGAGAAGTTAGCGTACCTAGGCACAGATCGGTCGACATACATTATGAGGCCCTTCGCGCAATCCGTCGTCGTGCGGAACGGCATTACAGAACAAAGTCACCATCAGATCTTTCGAACAGTCGCCGAGCCCAACGACATGTTCTTCGACATCTGCACAAGCTTGACAGACAGCGTTGGAAGATATTCTGTGGATACCTAGATCCAAGACAACCTCTATCTAAGATCTGGCGGGTCATATGAAGTAACCAGGGAACTCCAGAACAAAGACATGCATTCCGTGCCGTGACTCTACATCAAGGCCGGACCGAATTGGAAATAGCAGAGCACTACTGTAAACTTATTGTGGATAAGCCTAACGCAGTGACTTCATCTCTTGTCACCATCGCGCCCCCGTCACCTGGTGAGCGACTCGAAGTACATTTTACGATGCAAGAGCTTGACGCTGCAATTTCTGTTTCCCGACGCTCGTCAGCACCAGAACCTGACGGAATCACGTACGCTGCACTCTTTCATCTTGGCACAGAAGCACGATGTATCCTTTTATCTTTTTATAACACGACGTGGGAGTCAGGAAATGTTCCAGATAGTTGGAAATGCAGTTGCAATGTGGCGCTGTTTAAGCCGGCGAAGTGTCCTAACGAGCTTTCCTCCTACAGACCGATCGCCTTATCCAGTTGCGTCGGCCAAGTAATGGAAAGAATGGTCTTTCAAGGATGGAATGGTTCCTAGAGAGCAATAATTGCTTTCCTGAGTTTATGCACGGATTCAGAAGAGGCCGTTCTTACATTGACGGTGTAGTCGATTTGGTCTCCACTTTTGAACAGGAAAGTAGGCATCGGTTAGTTGGAGCTGCTTTTCTAGATATTAAGGGTGCACACGACAATGTACTTCATTATGCAATCCTTGATGCACTGGAAGATTTAGACGTCAGTGGATGGCTATATGCATAGTTTGTTAGCTACCTCAGTGGCCGCACCATGTATATGTCGACAAGTGATGGCAACACCGGCCAGTACAATATACATCGAGGTGTTCCACAAGGGGGAGTTCTCAGTCCAACTCTTTTCAATGTTACTTTGATTGGCCTTGAATCTGAACTTCCTAACACGGTGAAGATTAGAACATATGCGGACGACATCTGCATATGAGCGTCTGGAGCCACCCGTACCGAAATGCGTGCTAGGCTTCAACGTGCAGTGAAAATACCAGCTAAGTACCTGCGGCGTCAAGGCCTCCAGCTCTCAACAGAAAAATGTTCCGTGATTGCATTCACGCGGAAACTAATGACCAGGTATCCGACAATCGTTAACGGAGTAGCGATACCTGCAATAACACACCACAGTTTCCTTGGAGTAGTCATACATCGGGGACTATCTTGGTCAAGACACGTCGCTACACTGAAGTCAAAGCTGAGGAGTTTTGTTCACGTCCTTCGCGACGTTGCAGCTACAAGGTGGGGCCCCTCGGATTCATCATTGCTCCAATTGTACCAATCACAATTCGTGGGGTATATACGCGGTACAGCATGCCAGCGCTCTCTTAGCGCACTGACTTAGCTGTGTGCGCACGCTGGGGAGCATTGAAGCTCAAACATTGCGCACATGTTTGGGCCTCCTAGGATTCACTTCAGTTAATGGAACGATAGCGGAAGCGTCTAAGGCTACGAAAAAGAAAAGACGAAAGCAGCATTTTGATTCTGCTTGAAAGAAGAAAAGGGCGAAGCGCGTGGGAACGATGGAAGGTGAATACGGCTGCTACAATTTTGCCTTTGTACACATTTGACCTTGTAGTAGTTTTCGAATTGAACAATGATGCTGCAACTTTAAATCTTAGGACTCGAATAACAGCGGATAAATCACACTGGGACAAGACTAACTAATGGTAAAAAACCTTGGCTATATTGAAGGACGATTACGCATGTCTTCTTTAGACGATGACTATTTTCGCACTGGCCCCGTCTGCTCTCCTTCTCACACTTACTGTCTATACCAGACGTTCTTTTTTGATCCCACACACAGCACGTGCGCATCATAGGTGAGGTTAGGTTAGGTTATCACTTCGGTGTCGCAGTATCGGGTGGCCGCGTCTGGCTTCACACTTGCGCACCGTGACCGCCGCGTCAGTCACTGAGAGAGTGCGCCCGCAGGCTGTTCCAGTTTACCGGATGTAGATCATATATACCCTATGTACCTCGATTGAACCAATCCCAGCGAACTGCAATATATCCGGTGCTCCTTAGGCGCCCGTATCCTTGCTTGTTCTCCACAGCAACGCTATTTGGCTGTGACCAACTTTGAGCAGCAGATATGGCTTACGCCAATGAGGAAAGAGCGGATATGATTTTGGCTCTAGGTGCGTAAAGTGGACATAGAAGGCGCGCAGTTGAGCTATTTCAACGCTGGCATGAGATATATCGTGTTCACGTGAGATGTACCTGTTCGTATATACCAATACGTGAGACATACCACGTGAGATATATCCTGTTCGAAACAATTTGTTGAGAAGTTTATCAAGGTGCTCTACAACTTCGCGTATCACACTTTCGGTCTGCAGCCAATACTTAAAAAGTTGATTAATTAAACATAACTAATCCATTAGTTAAGGGGAAAATAAAGAATAGCCTGAGTAACTCTAGGCCGGTGCCAACATTATGCATTCGGTCCAACTAGCATCCGTAGTGCCTTTCATATTTAAAAGTTTGGCTCAAGTTATGTGGGACAAGCTGTATAACATACACACATGCACACTCTTCCAAACTCGCCCAACCCTTCTCTGTCTTTACCACGTGACTGCCTTCCTATACTTCATACAGTATACACATACACTCTTTTTTTACTTTGACGCTGGTGATGCTCACGCATTAAAAGGACAGCAGGCGGCGACTAGCTCCTCGTGACCTAATGGTCTTTGACAGCATCTGATGCCAAAGACAATTCACGCAGAAACTCCTACGGCCGTTGTCTAAGTATGCGTAAGCATTGTGCCACTTGCTCATCTCCACGCTGCCTGGCGTCATTATCAACGTTATGAGACTTGATCCGACCAGTATAAACCCTTATCAACCTTATGGGACTTTATCCGAGCCTTATCAACCCTAATCGGTCGGTATGAACCTTATCGCAATTGACCCGATCCTTATCAACCTTATCGGACATGACCCGCACGCTATCAACTCTTACCGCTCCTTATCAACCTTATGGCATTTGATCAGACCCTTATCAGTGCTTATTGACCTTATCGGAATCGATCCGACCATTACAAGCCCTTATCGCTCTTTAGCACCTTACCCATCAGCGTCGAAACATTATCAACCGCGATGAAAACCATATCACTCATCATCAGCACTCCTTATCAACTCATTGACTGCTTATGCGACTATAAGCGCATGAGCCCTTTGAGATTAGTGGCATTTCGGTCGGTGAAGAACGTCCCAACGGAAGGCACATTCCTCGACCACTGAAGTGCATCGGGAATGTGGTGCGTTTGGCATTAATCTTTCGCAATATCGACATTTTTGCTAATGTCTGCAATACTCCAAGTCGGCTGTACTTGTGGTCCTAGAGATGGCTTTTATTGAATCGTGACAAAATCTTTCAATAGAGACTTTATAGAAACTTTTCTCCATTGACATTTGTGCCGTCGGTACAACAGATTCATAGGGTTCAGATATATTCATGTGCCGCCAGCGTTGGTGCGTCCGAGCGTGAGGTTGTAGGCTCAAAACTCACCATCGCCATCGTTTTTCTTGACGAATTTGTTGTTTTATTTAATTTCTTTATAGCGATTCGGCTTACGTGACGGACGGGCGATTTTCGTCGTTGGATAGGCGTAGAAATGCTTACGCACATAAAAAAAAAGAAGGATGACAATTCCAGTGACATGCCTTTTCTGTTTCTCAATTCTCCTGCTGTTTCGAAACCCTGTTTAGACTTTTGTTTTAGTTGTTTTGTTCCTCCCCCCCCCCCCCCCCCCATCTTGCAGAAAAACTTTCTTACATACTCAACTCCATTGTTGGAGTAACTTTCACTCCCCTCATGACTGCAGCTTTTGTCCTCTTCGATGAGCTTTCAGGGAGTGTATCGAATCAGTAAAATGCTTCTCGATGCAGTTGTAACAGGCCACACGCGTAAAACCCATAAATGATCCAAAAGTAACGACATCTGCTCTCTTCTCCTCCTGTGCCGGCGCTCCTTCTCTCGGCTCCTCCCGGGCGCCGACGGTGGCGGCTCCTAGGCCGGGTACAGCCATAGCAGACGCTCCCAACGTCCGCCCCCTTTGGCGCGCAGTGCACTCAGTGGCGCGTCTGAAGGGTTTGGTTGTTGCGTTTATGACAGGAAACGTTCGTAAATGAGTTACTCCAATAACTGCCTGTATCCGCGTTGCACTGCTTTATCGAAGCTCCTTCCACTGCGATCACTTCGACTGCGGTGTCAACGTTGGAGGTGGTGTGCCCAACCGAGCTAACGGAGTGATTTTTTTGTCGAACGGTGCTTTTTGATCAGCTTCATTTGAACTTCAGCGCCGCCAAGACAAAATGGAACAGCATACGCTTTGTATGTGGATGTTTACCTTTCACTTTTTTTTTTTAGAGAGAGACGTGTGGTCTAGGCTTTATACTAACCGATGGTGGTGTACTACTTCCATAATGTAATCTGTCAAAGGCGCGTTTGATGGTACTACAGAAAGGCTCGGTAATGCATCTGGTCATAATTTCTTAATGCCGTAATTCCGAAGGATTCGGATTTCAAATTGGTCTTCGGTGAAATGACTCTACGATGAATAAACTAAGATTAGGTATGGCACAACTTTTTGAAAAATAATACAAGGCACGGAAGAAAATATACACCGTGGGATTTCACAAATGATTTCGAAAATAAGAAATGTTGATATGTCAGGCCGCCGTGTGCGTGGCCATAATAATTTTACCAACGCCGATCGTTGAACATAGTATGGGTCGCATCAGTCCCAGACTGATCCCTCAGGACCTAAATAAAGTTCTTCATACCATACCATACTGCGCGCCCCTTCGTTAGAGGTTTCTTCTACCCGACCTATCCGAGTTAAACAATTTTCAACCAGCTTAGATCTGCACATCTTTGAACCCAGTATAATTTAGGCTGTGTTTAGCAGATATCTGCATTCTGATTTATTATGCGCGCAAATATGGCGTACTCAAGACATCGCTGCCGTTACTGTGCCTAGGCACAGTAAGTGCCGACTTTGGTAGCAACCCCGCAAATACAAATGTGTGCGCCAACGCGCTCTACGTAAAAGCTAGGCCTGCACCGCGAGTAGCGTGAACAGTGGGGGCTCAAACGATGACGACTGCCGTTTTAGTGTCGAGTTCTTCAGCGGGGTCCAAGTAAAAAAAAAAAAAATACGTCTAGCAATGCGTGTCACTTCAGTATGCAATACGCGTCACTGAATGGCGGGTCGAACTAACATATATGAAGCGCAACTTTCGTGTGTGAGCCCAGCAACGGTTTCAACTACAACGAAACGAGTGCGCCAAACAATGTGCGTAACATGATAATGAAGCCTGCCGAACCAGAAGCGTGAACGACGAGGCTCAGACGACATGAAGCACGGCTTTCGTAGCAGCGAGTGAACGTTTCCAATTACAACCATGCCGAACGTTATTTAGTGCGAAGAAAGGCTGCAGACGCTCGCGCTTCTCACCAAATCGTCCGAAAAAATACGAGTGACTTCTGATGAATGGCCACGTTCCTCTCAAAGGTGCGGGTCCCGCGCATTTTCAAAGTTTACCCAGCCGATCTTGTGCAGTCAAATCTTTCGGTGAGCCGCGTTGCTTCTTCCGGACGGAATAACAAAAAGTCCTTTTCCCTAGCCTCCTCGGTCGTTGCACCCATAAGCTAGGCAACGCCGCAATACATAAACGGCGCCAGCGCTAGCGAAACGCTTCCCGCCAAAACTCCGCCGCCAGAAACCAACCGAAGCGCGATTTCGATAACCGGGAATGGCGCCGGCGTCTGCTTACGGACCAAAAAAGCGCGCGCTAGCACGTGACCACGGCGCGTCGACCAATAGGAGGGTCGACTCTGCGGAGGCATGGCAGGCGAGAGAGAAAGCGGCAAGGTTAGGAGGAGGTCGTTACTTCTTCATTTAGGGGTTTTACACACGCGCAGATAACAGCGCCGCTGAACAAACGACAAGACAAAAGGCACGCGGCGCTATCCTACTATCAAACGTGTTTGCAGTGCATATACGTATATATAGCCATGCTCGGAGTGGCAGAATTGACGCGGGGAGCAGCTAGGCTTTGCAGACATTAATAATGACTGGATCGCGCGTATGAGATTTGTCTGCCTGGGTGGTGAAGCTAGCACGCGATCGTTAATTAAGGATAGCAAAGAAAAAAAACAATTCATTTCGCTCAGTGCTCACGACAAATTTTTCACAACTCTGTCTAAGCGTAAAGAGAAAAGGAAATAAAGTTGTTTTGAAATTAAAAGAATTACTGTACTTTCCATTCACGATATTTTTCTGTTGTAAAAATGGGAATGTTCGGCTTTTCCTTTCATTCTTAGTTTCATTTTACTGTGCATAGTTCAATTACGCACAGTAAATCGTGTTAGAAAACAACACTGATTCAACGCGGAAACGTTTCAGCACTTTTCCTGGCTAAAAAAAAAATAAAAACGTCCCAAATACGCAAGCGTAAGGCGTGGCATATACATGTAGTACCTTATACACGGAAATTTTCGCTCACGGAGAACTCCGCCGACACCGGTTTTTTTTGCGACAAGGGGCCCTTAACACTGTCGCGTTAAAATGAGGCCCGTGGCGTCCCACCGATGTCACCAAGAAAGTGCGTGGTTTTCAGTAAACGGAAATCTAGATTTACGAACGTGAACAGAGTTTACAGACCATTCTCCTTACTAAGCTGAACCGAGTTGATGTTTATCTTTAACATAGTTTCAACGACATTTTAAAGGGACAATAAACTAGCGAAATCAACAAAAGACAGTTGGAACGCCCCTTTTCTGTTTCAGTAATCAATCTATTACCGCGAAATCGACGAATTAAGAGTTTTTTTTCAAGAGTACCTTAGCAATATAAATTGATTCAGTGTTTCTCTTTACTGTTAAGATGGTCTATATCGTTACACTGTAACGTCGTGTAGCAATTAAACTAGGTATGCTAATCTTGCTCACGAAAAAAAAAAATGTGTACGTGCGTCATGACGCATATATCGGCCTCCTGGGTCTATCGTAACCGAAAGAAACTGTTTCTTAGAAACGAGCATCGTAGTAAGCTGTTTAGTGCGCTCTTGCGCTTCCCAGTGTATATTTTTTTAAAGGTTTAAACCTTCATTTAACAATAAAATTGACAATTGTCAAACATGTGTCAGTATTAACCGCTTAAACCACGGTCGTACGTCCCGTAACACGCATTATCACCCAGACATTTGCAATGATGACTTCACTAAGCTCGAATGAAATAACCAAATAATAACCTCCCAGAAAACATATATAGTTTCATGCACTGACAGTATAAATCATTCCGGGAAACCATCTTGTCTGATCCTTTGAAACGTACGCTTCCCCTACTCCAGCCCACATGATCTTATTTTTTCTTGTTTACCCTGCCGCCAAAATTAATTTTTGTAATTGATTTTTTTTTTATTTCTCTTTCTATTCTCGACGTTCACTGCGTTATGTTCTGATACTGTCACTTCGGGTGGAGCCCTCCCTCGTACACCTTCAGGCCGTTGAGGTGGAAATAAATGAAATATTAAACGCGCAGTATTTATTTGAAGGCCACGTTATAGCGTGCGCGCCAGCTTGTAACGGACGCTGGATTCGTCGGCCGCGCCTCGCGTAGGACTAACAAACAGTGCGCTGCGCTTTCGAACGCACACGCGCCTTGGCAATTGACCGACACGCAGGCAGCTGGGCAGGTATATTTTGCTGATCATCTGTGTGATCCATGAAAGCACCGCACACGAGCAACCAAGACCGCTGCTGCGCATTATGCTTGTACAATTACACATATCGCTCACGAGCGATGTGTTGCTGCATCACTGCGAAACACACAACCAAACGAATTATCCGCCTAATGCGGGCTTCACTGTACTGCGTCGCAGCCTTACAGGTTGGAAGAGCGTCGAATGAAATGTTTACAAGAATAGGAAAATGCAGCGAACAACATATCCATCAACGTAGAAATTGTTTCAAAAGTGGCGGCGACTTCGGCCTGGCCAAGGTCAATGTTCGCGCCAGCGAGGTTTTTTTTTCTTTCGTTGTTTTTCGCATGTTTGACGTACCAAGCGCGCAAACACCCGGCGACGCGCATATCGCACAGGATGGAGAAACGCGCGCGCGCGAGAGCGCTTTGTGCCGCATTATGCAGAATCCCCGGCAGGTGCTGTCACAGAAGGAACCGTTACAACTGCCAGCGAGTGCTGCGATAAGAGACAGGCACGCGTGTGCAAGACGAGCTCGAAATCGCTTACCAAGTCTTCCAGGATAATCTCATCCCGTGTGGCCCGCACGGCGCCCGACATCGCGTCGGTCTGCTGCTTTCCCGACGAGCTGAGGTTCACATGCGATAACAGCATACCTGATAATGCTGCACTTTCAATAGCTGCGCGATAACAGCGCTACGTGGGTGTGCTTGCGGTGCGCTTCATGTTATCGCGCGTATTGCGCATATCGAGCGAAGCGGCTGGTAGCTTCCGCACCGACGGTCGATAGCAGAAAAGAGAGGATTGAAATCGAAACTGAACGACTAAACAGCGGATTTTCTTCTTGTAGCCATTCTACTTTATCGCCTTGACAAAGTTGTAAAAATAACCACGCTACTTTAAGCAATACCGTCATTTTTTTTTGTATTTGTACAGACTAAACAAAACGTAAATAACATATATTTTGTAACAAGTAGTTGCATGTCGCACCTAAATGGCGCTGCTGTAGTACTCGTAAAAACGCGTAATTCAAGCGGTCAACCTTGGCGAAGAAAACGTGCTCGTGTTTTGGTTTGTGCACGTCGTAACATTTAATCCTACTTAAGCGATTTGTCCAATGGCTCGTCCGCTCACCGTGAGTGAAGTTTGTTTCGAATGTGCCCAACCTTCTCATTTTCTGTGGACACTTGCTAACACGTGATACGCTTGAAACACTTGCAAACCACGTGTAAAGCCGAGAGGCCGCTTTGTCCGTTTTTTTTTTTTCCCGGTTCCTGGTGCTGTGAGATTTTAAAATGCCGTTTTTGTTCGCATCTTCTTTGTGCTTACATGCGGCTTTTTCTTGTGCAGGCCTGGATGCGAGGGCTCTTGAAGACGTCGTACCTCAGCCCTCCATCCGTCTCGAAAGCTTGTTTTTCGCGTCAGTCTAACCCGGAAGAGTGGGATGCACTTAGCGGGGATCTCTTGGCCATACACTCGAGGCGTGAAAAGGACAAACTAGTCTCCAAAAAGCGCAGGTACTTTAGCCCCCTGAACTCCAAGATGTTTTGGATGTTTGTGATTCGTGCATTGTAAAAACTGAATCGATTTTACAAACGTTGTATAGTCGCAGTACACTCCGCTCAACGGAACTCGAGGCGGAAAGAGAAAAGTGCTCCCTTTATTGGAATTTTCGTTCCAGCTGAAGAAACGAAAGTCATAATGTACGTCATAAAAGCGCAGATGTTTTTGTTCTTGTTATATGGAAGCAAAGGAAGGCATAATTGGACGCTGCTTCATTGTCGCATATTGTTTTACGCAAATTGTGCGTTTACGTGAGGCAAATGCAGCTGTCACTTCGCGTAGCCGCTGTGTATGAAGCAACACTGCAGGATAACAACTGCCCTTGATGCTTGTGCGTTACTGTAGCACACACAGGATAACAACGGAGGAAAGAGAAAAGTAGAAGGCAGGGAGGTTAACCAGAATAACGTCCGGTTGGCTACCCTACACCGGGGGAATGGGAAAGGGGAAAACAAAGATCACAGGGAGAGAGAGAAGGGAAGGAAAGAAGGAAATTGTCACAATTTTCATGCCCGTCATGGTTTCACTTGTCACTTTGACAGGATTAGCCACTTTGATGACAGCCATCATCACATCTTCCTAGTGATTGAGACACTGTTATTTGATATGTTCAAATTGTGGTTTGCAGCAGAAAGTGCACACTGTCAAAGGGCACCCTCAGCATGTTTGGGCGTTTGGAAGTAGGAAAGTGCAGTGTGTAGATCATGCGCAGGCGATCGTGCCTGCAAAGCATCGAACCACTCCACAGCTTGAAAACAGCCGAAATTTGAAACGAAAGCCTTCCCCTTGAGGCAACTCTGCATACTTCAGAGAATCAAGGTTGCATGCATAAACGCTTATATGCAAGGTGCGCCACCAGCAGCATTGCAGATTATGGCATGTGACTCAATAAATTGTCTAATGTAGAACACACAAGATAGTTGCTGGAAGGGTGCTGCATGGCAGCGACGAAAGATGCGTGGCTTGTGATGTTAACATAGATGGCCCCTTAGGTGTGGTATGGAGCAACACAGAGAAGGACTGTCAATTGCAGACACTAATGATGGCAAAGGGGGAGAGTCTGTCTTGACTGGGAAGTTCACCTCCTTGCAGCGTGGCGATGCAACTTTTCTATTTCTCCTGAAATGCTCCCAATGCAGCAGCACTTTATAACCACATGACAGCACTTACAACATACTGGCAAGCCTTGGTGCACCCTAAATAATTTTAATATAATAGCTTTTCTACGAAGTAGTTTTGGTTTGTTTTTCCAGATGGTAACGGTGTCGTAACATCACGACGCTGGTTGTCTCGTGGGAGCAGGACATTGCCACATTTTGGCACTTGCTACGGTTCACTCGGTCGTCTGCCATGCTGCTACATCAGGCCTTGTAACAAGTGGCTGCACAGGAGGGAATCCAGCGAGCTAGAAAATTCTTGTATTGGTTATCCCAGTTAATCCAGTATTGTCATTTGATCTTCTCATGTGCTTTGCTTTAATCCCTTTCCTGCTGTGGTCTTTTGAGGCTAGCAGTATTCTTATATAGAATTCCAATGGTAGAGTCTGAGTGGGCAACCAACTCCGTGGGTGAGCATGCCACTACAGCATAGAGCGGCGCCTCCAAATGTGCAAGTCAGACACAGGCCTTGCAACTAGGGCAGGGATATGGCAAAAGCTCATGCACACCACGCAACCAAATCTTCAACTACCCAGCATGGCTTGCATGCCAGAGGTGATTATCATCTGCTGTCTCCACCCGCCGCAGCGGCTTCTCTGCAATGCAGTGTGTTTGAACAGCATGCACGACACTATGAAGATGTAGACAGGCCACAATGGGAGATTTATTTCCTGAAAAGCAGGGTAGAAGCAAATGTACCAAAAAAAAGTGGAAATAATGTACAAAAATGTACAAATGCAAAAAAAAATATACGGAACCCCCACGTACAGTGGGAATCGATGTAAGCGAAACTTTCTGTGCTGCTTGCGTTTGTTGACGGTATTTGGCGGAGATGTTGATGGCATAGGATAGTGGTGATGGGATGTTAAATGTTACGTTGCCTGCACCACTTATGTTTGTCCAAGTAGTACATGGAACACAGAGAGACTTCTCGTGCATTCACTCATCCCTTCACTGAAGAGAGCCCAAATGAGCAATGCTTTCTGACGATGCACTTTGTTTCTCCCCTGTCATGTTAGGTGTACTGCCACGAGTGCAGAGGGGTAAGGTTAACCACCCGTTTCCTAAGTGCGTCGGTATGGGATTTGGTTGTACCCACTTTCTGCCTCCTCTCTCTCTATTCTCTCTACCTCCTCAGTGGACTGTCGTTGCTGTTGCACATGAGCGTAGAGGCAAGCGCTGCAGCTCCTACAATGCTTTTGCAGGGGTTTACACCTAATTTCAGCGTCCAGCGGGCATTGTTGCGTTCCCCAGGGTGTGTCAGAGGGCACCTCCTGATGCCGTGGCATGCAAAGCCGTAGCAGCAGCAGTGGAAAAGTTGAAGGAAGAGGCAAATAAAGCTCCACTTTAAAACATGAGCAAAATATCAAACTTTTGCAAATTGATGACTTCTGCATTGCGGCTCTGCACATGCGGCTGTCGGCGTTGGTGAAGAAAAGGAAACATCCTCCAAGATAACATGCAAAAGGACAATTTAAACTTTGATGTACTAGACGCCTAATGAAACGCACAAGGGGACGGGACAAGTGGATCTGGCCAGAGGTAAACGGGACACGAAACTTATATCACACACATGGTGACAGCACCGGTAAGCTCAATGTCGGGTGCTGGGATTCCAGAGAGCTACAGGGAATTGTCGAACTCAAATCATAATATGAAGTGAAGCAGCCCTTTTCCTAGCAGACAGCATGGCTTTGCAGACTACCATATTCGGAGCTATGCTTGCCAGTTACTCGTTGCCACAGTTATGCTACAGTCACTGTGGTTTGTGGCCTAGTGGACTTAGCAGATTGTATTGTAACAATCTTGATTTCTATGACCCTTCTCGAGATTTATATAACACAACCGACACCAGTCGTCGGCTTTTTGATATTGTCAGTGGTGAGTAGGGCCAGTCGTGCCAATCAGGGGATATGCTGCATCCACAAGGAGGTCACAATTATTCTCGCTTATAGAAAGGAGTTCTTGGCTAGATGTGACAACCAGAACACAACCGCAATAGGTAGTGATACCTGTTGCAGTATGTGGACATGATTCGATGCAATCAGGAACTCCGGGCACTCTAGAAATCTGCAGAGAAGTAACAAAATTAATGTTTTGTAGTCTCGTATGCAAACTGAATCGCAAAAATTAAACAAAAGCAACATTATCATTACTAATTAACCCTACACTGATTAGGCACAGACGACTTTCGTAGAAATCTGTTTGCAATTTCTCCAGGTTTGCTGGAAATTTCACGACCAGTGGCCCTAGTGGTCTGATGCACCGAGCTTTCTAAGAGGCCGAAGCTGCTTGCTACGTTTTGCATGCAGGTTTTTTTCGCTGTGTGCCTGCACAGGCGGTTACGATGCACACTCTGACAAATGTACAGTCGACTGATTCTTTAACAGTACCGCATACCGCGCGAGTGGCATCAAGCCAGCTGGTCAGTGTCTTCTAACAGCGTGAAGCGACGAGATCAGCAAGAGTAGCACAAGTGCACCTAGTTCACTGGAAGCGCAAGTGTCGTCTGCTAGGCTCTCTCCATCAGCACAGCGCAGCCCCTGGCACGATTAACTTGGTGCAAGCTCCCCGGCTTATCGGGGATAGCGGCTTTCAGTGAACTTGGTGCGCATGCCTTACTTTTTCTGATCTTGTTGCTTCACACGGTTAGAAGGCGCTAACCGACCGGCTAGTCGCCGCTTGTGTGGTACTGTTAAAGGGCCCCTCACCAGGTCTGGCCATTTTGAGCTGACAAGCGCAGAGTATACGTTGCGCAATAATGATCACGTCTGCAAAGTATTACATTGCTAGGCACCACGAAAAGATCTTAAATTTAAAACCGAACGCCGTTTTTTCTTCTTGCGGCTGCCACGCTCCAAGCCGGACGGTGACGTAATCCTGTCCGCAGTGTGACATCGCTTGTGGTGACACGTGACTTCAAGAATTATTCAAGACAACATTTGTTATCTGTGTGATCTGTTGTTTTAATTGACGAATTGAAGTTTAGAGAAATAATAAAACACGCAAACGGAATTTCTGTGTTCGTTGTTTTACTTCGCACCGAAACAAGAGCGTTGTACTTCCGCTTCGTCTGCTTGTTCCCATGGTTGTGCGGTCATGTGCGCAGGTACCGAAACAATGTCATTTTCTACCTTGTTGCAGCTAATGATCATGCTCTGCTATCCGCTTGTTCTACCGCAGTATTCGTGTAGCACTGAATTATACCGCTAGTCATGTTTCCTTGTGCACAGCACGCAAAATAGTGCGCTGCGCGAACAAGACAACAGCTTGCCAGCGACGCCATCGGTGGAAATGCGTAGTGCCGAAAAAAAAATAAATGCAAGGAGCAAAAAAAAAAAAATGAGGGTTGGGTCTGTGACATATGCATCATGCGATCCTCGAGGTCTGGTATGGGAGAACGCAGGGAAGGAATTTCGCTTGCGTAGGCTCGACGGCGCGAGTGGAGAGAGCGTTTTGCTTGGCAGTGGAGCCTGCTTGCTGAAATCATGGGTTAGTGGCACTGAAATATTTCCATCTCGGCTATTAATGAGCTCATTTGAACATCTTTTGCGGCAGAACGCTCCCTAGAGGACACCTAACAACTTGCAGCGTATAAACAAAATTTGCTATGAGGCCTGGTGAGGGGCCCTTTAAAGGGATACAGAAAAAAAATAGAAGAATATAGAGAAAGCCCCACAATTGCATTCCTAAGACACGATTGCTATAGTATATAGTCATTATTCGGGTTACTTTTGAGCGGATGGCTTTATTTTTGACGCTCTATGAGCGGCCACCGCTTCACTCGCAAAGCGCTCCCGACAACAAGCCGGCGGATCTTACGTCGCAGCTACCCTCAGCAGCCGTGAAGCGAACTGACCGGCTGCGCAGTTTTGTTTTCCTCGCGCTGCGCAGTGCAAAATGCAAAGTTCTAGTGAGAGTGATAGCATGAGCGGAGATTATGACTCCGACTTGGATGAGCGGCCTACTGAACGACCACGAACGATAAAGGCGTATGCCTATACGATCTGTCTGCGTCGGCAAGCGAAATTGACGACGACCCGCCGCACCAGTCCCCCTCCGCGGTGCCGAGGGAGATGAGGGGCGGCATCATAAGTGGAAACCAGATATAAACGCAGATCCTGCGGCTTGGATCGCAAGCTCGCACCTGTCATGAATGAGTTAGTGAGACGAGAGGCGCACGCCTCATTGACAGTGTTGCATCCGTGGTGGTGCTCCCAGCGTGATTCATTCACGCAAATGCTTTGCCATGTTTGGTTTCAACAGAGCGAGGACGCTTAGGCCTCAGGCTATGCAATGTCAGGCGACGTAAGGAAATTACTCTGCGTTCTGCGCAAAGTGGCTTGCTCCGCCTGCTTGGTTGTATATGTTATGGGTAGCTGCTGGCGCGTAAAACATGAAAGCTACCAATGCACAATACAGGTGCCGTGAGTAGACACTGTACAAAAAAAAAAGTAGAAATCGTTGAAGATATTGACGCGTGTAGACCTCCCTATACCTACGCCATCTGCGCAGGTGTGGCCGGCGGCGTGAGCGTAACAGTCGGCTGCCGACTCTCGTGCGGCAGGTGCTTGATGCACGCAAGTAGCTGTTATTGAGAATAGATGCGATGAAGCAACAGGTGAGGATTGAAGCCAGGCATGTGCGGTGACTGAAATGCGCCTCTGTAAGCAGGGAGCGTCTTGTTCTTCACGGAGTGAACTAGTACACGTGCAGCGGTTTCAGCGTCGCATTGTTTCATCGCAGCCGAGCACTCCTTCCCTTGGTGCAAACGAGATGGCGCCACCACTCTCATGTCGGCGAATTTTTTTTCGTCAGCCATCGCTTCAGACGATGCGGATTTCGATTCATTCTGGCAGAATTGGCCAAACATCTGGCTCAGAACGTTGTACAAACGACAAATTACGGTGAAACGGCACCTGTGCGCAAACTACAGCGTGAACAAGCCAGCGGTTCATGGGAGAAGCATTCATGAGAGGTATGCGAGAAAAAGACTACCGCTGCCTGCCGTTTTCACATGCGCACAGCAGACCCTCGGCATTCTGCGGCATTGACACGGCTGCTCCACACATCAAACCACAAATTGACGAGATGAAGGATAAGGTTTTCGAACAGCTCACACGAGGAAGCGGTCCGAATAGGACGGTCGAACAAAGAAAGCGCGTTGCTGCAAACGTCAACTCGCCCCTTTGCGCGCTCAGTGTGGACAATCGCTCGCAATGGGCCTTGAGGTGGGTAAGCATGATGTGATATCCGGTTTTGCTGGAGCTTTCGGAGGAGGCCGGTAGGTGCTGTGATTTGAGAAATAGTTACTAAAATAATTACTTTTCGCTCACTTCTCCTCAGAAAGAGTGTTGTTTTGGTTGCTCTCGGTGTGACAACTATCACTGGAGACAGGAATCTCTGCGACAAATTTTTTATTCACCATCCCTTTAAAGAGTGGGTCAACTGTACCTGAACACATGGAAGAACATTACATATACAAGTCAAAATAAGCATAAATACTGATGTTTATAATTTTATAGTCATTACTGGTCAAATAATAAGTAAATATGTTAAACAGTTTCCACAGATTTAACTGGTACCCCACCGTGCCTGTTTGATGGGCACATCGAAGAAACAGCAAAGTTGGCGATTAATCTCTCAACTACTGGTCGTGTCAGCCAGAAGTGCCTGTGAAACTGCTATAATAGCGGAATATTTATTGCTAAACTATTTTCTTTCCTATCGGTCTGTTAGAAATTTTGGTACCTCTTCATCAGAGTAGCAGTGAACAATGCCTTCGACACTGCCGACAACTTTTGATCTTGACAAGGACGTGAAACAGCATCTTGAAGGCTTGCTCATAAGTGGTTGCTTCAGCGTTGCTGTCAGATGCAGCGCTACTCGAATCTGAACTTGAAGTGTCACATTCAGAGCTGTTGCTCTTGAGTAGTGCAACCCAATGTAGCGGCGTCTGTCGATACCAGAGACCCAGCATGAATAGAAGCATGCAGGGAAGAAAAAGGAAATGCGTCAGACGAGAGTTCATGTCCCCTCCGCTGATTTTCGCTGAGCAGTTTCGGCTGCCCTGCAGAGTGATCTTGCCTCTTCACGTGCTCTCAATCTGCCATTGGAACCGTCTTGCTCCAAAAAGCAGAACATGCTGTTCCAGAAGTGCTCCATATCTTCCATTGGAACTCGGTATTAAACAAATAAGTAAGACTACACCTATCATTTTCACATCGTGTCACTGTCTCTGTAAGCCATTAACGCGGACAGTGCTATGTGCCTTATGTCGCACTCCCTTGCGTGTGTTCTAGTATCAGAAGACCAACTCTGAAGTCAACGGAGCAACGTCCAAGCAAAGAGCAGATGTCAAAACCAGGCATGGGCGCTGAGCACGTGTTTGGACTGCACCCCGTGCTGCTTGCGCTGCGTTCACGCAAGCGAATCCTGTACGAGCTGCATGTTGATGCTGGAAAGCTGTCCAGCGCGAGCAGGCTGGAGCAGAACCCACTGTTGCTGCAGATACTGGACCTGGCCAAGGAGCAGGAACTTCCCGTCAACGGATGTCCGCAGAGTCGCCTGGGGCAGCTGTGTAGGGGTGCAAACCACCAGGTGGGTGAGGGCGTCATGTGGTACATGTCAAAGTGCCATTAGACACAAAGGCACATTAAAGAGGGATGGTGTTAATAACCCTTTCTTGTCTGAATTTCTTAAACGAAGTGATGATGTACATCTGAATGACTAAAGTCAAGGGAAAATAAAGGAAAAGCTCCCTATAGAGTTTTCAGTAATGCATTGAAGGTTTTTCTTGTGAACTGTCAAAAACTAAAGTGTTGTTAGCGTCATGCAGTCATTCTTCAGACTTCTTCATTCACAATCGCAATAGTGTGAAACATGGCCACAGATTACCGCATTTACTCGCATAATGAGCAAACCGCCTACTTTTCCAATCAGAAAGTGTGTTTTACAGCAAACCTGTTAGCCTCTAGTTGGTTGGGATTTTCGTGGCATGCTCACCCAAGAAACAGCAGCTGGGAAAGGGGTTTATGCTTGAGTCTCCATGTCACAAAATTATGTTTTCTCATATGTTCGAATTACAATCCGATGCAATCATGCCTGTAGGTAGTGTGAAAGTCATACTTTACAAATTTTCTGGTGCATTTTACTTTGAGTAATTCAATTAGTTAAATAACGCACTTTCGCTAGGTGGAGGGCGTACAACAATGAGGCTATATACTGTGCTAACGTTACTGCTGCCTAGCGGCTGGAGCCTTTCAGACAGACCTCAAATGGCAGCTGGAAAAGGGCTTTGTCTTTCAGTTTCCACATAACAGATTTATGTTTTCTTGTATATTTCAATAACAGTCTGTAGTTATGTCTGCAGCTTGTTTGTATGTCTTACACATTTTGTTTGTATGTCTGTATGTCTTACACGTACACGTTTTCTGGCGCAGTTTACTTTTAATTATTAATTTAGTTCAATAAGGCAGGGTACTGGTTTGGGCTAGTTGGTTACAGTTGAAGATCAATGTTATTTGCGCACCACTTAGAACGAGGACTGGTCCTTGTTCCAAGTAGTGCGTAAATAACATTGATCTTCAATAAGGCATTCGCGCTTGGCGGACGGCTTAGAAGAATGAGGATCTATATTGCAGTCTTACGCACACGTGCACGCATGCGTGAGCTATGCCGCTTGTGGTGGTGCTTGTCTAGTGCCAGCACCAGCTTTGCTGTACATCCATTTTCTCAAGGTGCAACAAAGGCGGATTTTTTCTTTCCTCGCATAATGATCGCACCACAAACTTGCTGCCATAAAGTAGGAGACATATGGTCCGATCCGGTGTCCGATGCGCTAAAATGGCATCTGGATCCAAGGCATTCTGTCGTGCGGTAACACTTGATTGGATGCCTGACATGTGACAAAAGAGACGCGGTATGATTCAGTGTCTGAGGCGCCTGAATGGCAGATGGATCCGAGGTGCTTTGCTGTGCCATAGCACCAGTGGGACACCTGGCGGGTGACAAAAGTCTCGAATCCAGCTGCGATTCTGGTGTGTCGGACATTGTATTGTACCGTGGGTTTCCTACTGTTTAGAGACTGCCGTGCAAAAATAGTTCACTCAAAATTGAGAGTAGGTGGTGGCCAACTCTGCAAACGCAGTTTTGGTTTTGTATCCGATTGTAACGCACAAGGAATTTTCGAACCTATTTTCTTTGGAAAAAGATGGGCGCAAGATTTGGGTAAATATTGTTACGCGTCTTCTCTCTGTTCATGTCGTCGACGGATATTTGCCAGTATCCGGACCGTAAGTCGATAGAAGAAAAATAGGTGGCACCGTACAGGCAGTCTAGAGCGTCATCAGTACGTGGCGAAGGGTACACGTCCTTTTTTGTGATTTTGTTCAGGTGGCGATAATCTACACAAAAACGCCACGTTCCATCCTTCTTTTTGACAAGTACAACGGGAGAAGCCAAGGGACTACAGGAAGGCTCGATAATGTCCTTTGCAAGCATCTTTTTGACTTCCTGTTGGATAACAGCTCGTTCTGATGCAGAAACACGATATGGACATCGGTGAATAGGGTTCGCATCGCCAGTGTTTATGCGATGGGCCACGACGGACGTTTGACCTAAGGGTCGATTGTTAAAGTAAAAAATGTCGCGATAGCCTTCAAGAATGCGGCAAAGGGCTTCAGCTTGAGTAGGTGTAAGGTCAGAGGAGACCATCTTCTTAATGTTGACATCAGTACTGTGCGATGACGTCACAGTATGGGCTGAGCTGTAACGATCTTCCACTGTGAATGGCTCGACCTCATCAGCCTGCAAAGCACGAATTATAGCCAAGGAGATCCCCTGAGGCAGAACTTGCGCGGTTAGCGCGAAATTGACAAGTGGAAGGCAGGTGCGGTTGCCAGTAATTTTCAGCACAGTATGCGGCATGATAACACCATGTGCAAGCATAACGGCCGGAATTGGTGCGGCCACGTAATTACCGTCAGGTACAGCTGGTGAGGACAACAAGTCTACGTGTGTCACAGAGTGAGGTGGTAGGCAAATAATATCTATGCAGCTCAGATGGCTTGGAGGCGGGTCCACAGGGTCGGCAAGAAGAGGCAAGTCAAGGCGAGTGAGCTGGCCGAACAGTCAATGAGGGCAGAATGATGGGCAAGAAAATCCAGACCGAGAATGAGTTCGTGAGGGCAATGCTCGATGACGGTGAAGAGAACGACGGTGTGTCTCTCAGCAATGGTGAGTCGGGCAGAACACATGCCAACAATAGCGACAGTCCCTCCGTCGGCGACTTGTACAACTCGGTTCGGGGCAGGCGTCGGAACTTTCTTTAGCCGACGGCGAAGAGCAGCACTCATAATGGACACATGCGCCCCGGTGTCAATCAATGCACACACAGGAACATTATTGACGAGAACGTCCAGAAGATTCTTGTTCGTGGGTAAGGTGAAGCGAGGATTTTCTGCCAATGTCGTCAATGCAGCTTCACCTCCAGAAGCTGCACTGTCTAGTTTTCCGGTCGGGGGTGCAGCGAGTAGGTCGGAGAAGGAGCACGGCGAGACGGGGGCGAGCGAGATTGACGACGGGAGGGAGAAGGCGAGCAGGAGTAGCGGGGTCGTGTCAAAGGCGTCGCAGGGTCAGATGATGGGGTGGGCATAGAAGGGGTGAAGGAAAAGGACGCGCTAGAGGGGCGAGGGTGGTAATTAGGAGAATAGCGTGTCGGGGAAGTCCAGCGGCTGTGGCAGTGGCGAGCAACATGTCCAATGCGTTGGCAGTTAAAACAGATCGCCTTGTCGTCCACGGTTCGCCATTCGGAGGGGTTGCGCTGTCCATAAGAGTAAGAAGGGCGCGGTGGGGCCGTGCGTGGAGAGAGAGGTTCTGAGCATACGGAACGAATGGAGTGCAGGCCGACGTTGGACAACTCTTGACGGACGACGGCCTGGATCAAGGAGATTGTCACCGCAGAATGATCAGGTGACGGGAATGAAGGGGCTGCCGGTTGTGCCGCTTCAACCTCACGACAAATGATGCGGGTCAAGTTGTCACATCGCGATGACTGGTGGAAGAGGTCCTCACAGGATGACGTAGCAGCTGTGTTGGGAAGTCGCATGATGTGCTGGGATACCCGGCGGCTTTTAGCATGCTCGAGACGGCGGCACTCCTTGAGGATCGTATCGATGCTGGTGACGTTCGTAAACACCAGTAAATTGAAGGCGTCGTCAACAGTGCCTTTGAGGACGTGATTAACCTTATCGTCCTCAGGCATGTTCAGGTCAGCCTTGGCACAAAGGGCCAAGATGTCGAGAATGTACGACACGTAGGACTCGGTCGACGTCTGTACACGTGTGGCAAGCGCTTTCTTGGCATTGACTTGGCAACCAAACAGATTGCCAAAAAGGTCGCGGAGCTTCTCTTTGAAGAGATCCCAGCTCGAGATCTCCTCTTCGTGAGTCTGGAACCATGCAAGCGGAGCTCCGTCAAGGTAAAAAAGAACGTTCGCAAGCATAACAGTCGGATCCCACCTGTGACTGGTGCTGACACGTTCGTATAAGCGGAGCCAGTCGTCAACATCAGGACTGCCGGCTCCGTTGAAAACACCAGGATCCCGAGGGGGGGAAACGGCGACGTAGGTCGGGGCTGCAGGCGGAGACGGTTGTGTAGATGATGTGCCGCCAGCAGGAGCCGAAGTTGCACTGTCGCCGTTGCAACCGCTGCAAAGCTCCATGACGGGTACGGGGAACGTCCACCTCCACCAAATTAATGTTACGTGTAGCTGATGCCCAATGCTATATACACTCTAATTACAGAGACGCTAACGGAAGGCCAAAATGGCGACGCTCTATCAAGCGGGCCCACGTCGTCTCCCTCCTCCTCAGTGCAGCCACACTGTGGTGGCTGTTCCGTAGCATCATGGTACAATACCCAATGGATTTTTCAGACTCCAAAAATTCAGGCTTGATGGATATTCTGGACTTCATAAATGCACTGTCAGGGTTTCCATAGAGCTAATGCATTTTTGTAACTGATTTTTAAGACGAATTTAGGCCCCAAAGTTCAATTTTCTGAACTAAATCGCTCGTTCCAAGCCTTGCTACCCAATCTTAGAGAAGCCCATTTTGGATTTTCATCTGGCTTGGCTTCCAGTAGCCTGCTGTATAGCCTCGTAAGATTGAGAGGCGCATACTCTTAGGTCCGTTCGATTCGCCCGGACCACTGTCAACCAGTTCACACGGAGTTAAAAAATTGTGCAGCTCGATTTCTTTGGTGCAGACGCAGTGCAGGCGTTTTGTTTTTTCCGACTAATGCGCACGGAGTGCATAAGTTTGAGAAGTCCTTAACGTCTGGTATGATCGGCTTCTGAGGTGTAAAGACATCCACACTTGCGTAGACACAGCAGACTCGCGTAAGCGAGGTTATAACGGCGCTTCCGCATATGTGACGTGTCGTCTGCTGCGCTGCTGTTTCGCACCTGTACTTCTGCGCCAAGTCGGCACCGACAGTAGGGAAAGTGCAGCAAAATCGTGAACCAGTCCTGCACCTTTTAAAGTGAATGGCATGGTTCAGAGGGTGCCATTACTGCACTGCTGAAACAAAAGGCACTGTGTAGCACCTTGTGAAGTGGTTCAGGGGGTGCATGCGAAATAAATGTACCTATCAACAGAGAGTGCGTGCCATCCTTCTGTCTCAGAGGCTGTGTGCACTCTTCCTTGGTTGACAAAATGCTCTAGGGGATGGCACTTTTTCTGTTTTGTTTCGTTTTTTTTGTTCAGCATTATCGTCATAACCACTTAATGCAGGATCTGTTTTTTCTTTCTTCTAAAGTTTTGGTTGCTATTTTTCACATTTGTCCACTGAGCAGGTGTTTCAGAGACATCGCGTCTTTGTGTGTGTGGGCGCGACTTTGCATTTGTGTGATCTGACCCGCTGTGGTTGCTTAGTGGCTGTCGTGTTGCGCTGCTAAGCATGAGGTCGCAGGATCAATGGCTGCGTTTCAATAGGGAGAAATGTAGAAACTCCCATGTAGTTCGACTTAGGTGCTCATTAAAGAACCCCAGCTGGTCAAAATTTATCCGGAGTCTCCCACTACAGCGTGCCTCATAATCAGATAGTGGTTTTTGCATGTAAAACCCCTTAATCTAAATTTAAGAATTAAATTTGCATCATTGGTGCCACCTCCTCTACCTTTGCGAGACCCAAGTGGTGCGAAGAAACGTGGCTCGTTTCTTCGATCTCCATGGTGAACTTCATTGGCGGAGATCGCCCACCCGGTGGATGCTCTTGTCGACTGACTCATGTGCAAATCCAAGCAAGTCTCATTGCCTCCAAGCATATTATGAAGAAAGACATTATTGGAGATTGCTTTAAGCCGCTCTAAGGCAAATAAATTTTCTTTTTATTGGCTGAATGAGTTTTCAGAGTCTTCGATTTTTTGGACTAATTTTGGTTCTCCGCGAGGTCAGGAAAATCGGTCGGCGACTATGTGCATTAGACGGTGTGATGTGATGCATGGATATTTCTGAAATTGCAGGAGAAGTGATATTTATCTGGGGAAAAAAGCTGACATACACAAATTACTGACATACACATTTCTGAAGATAGTTTTATTGTTTTACTTGATGTTGGATAATTCCTGCAAAACTATGGTACTTACAGGAATCATTGAACCAGAAATGGTTAAGGCCAACTGCATTGAAATTTCGTTTTGAGTAAACTGGTTACTAATGAATAATTCCACATACTGCTGAAGTAATCTTCGAAAGTTGCAGGGCTAGTAATCTCATAATTTTCTTATTAGCAGCCTAGCACCTAAACTGATGGCATGTGTACCTAGTTGTTAATGGGCATGACCCAAATCCCAGCACTTCTGAGATCTTCAGTGCGCTGCCTAATGCCTAATTCCCAAGGTCATGCCAAGGTGTCTAGCAAGTTTGTTTCGTCACATGCACACTTATATATCACACGTAAAATTTTTAGGGGTGTGCGAATATTGAATACCGCCAAAGCGAATCAAATAGTGAGCATTTGAATAATTCAATTCACGAATCAAATGTGTACTATTCGATTTCTCGAACATTTGATACATTCATTGTGGAAGCCCGTGCAGTGCCACACGTCGCGTGTGCCGCGGAGCCCCATGTCCTCGGTGTCACCCAAGCAAGCGTGTCACTTCGTTTTTGCTACAAAAGGGCTACCGAGCACGCTGCTGTTGGGTCACCCCGGCTGGTGCGGTAGCAGACTTTGTCACTGCGAGCATTCCCTGACGTTGGCCCGATGCAAGGATCACAAACACACACGATGAAAAGACGACACGACGACGAGGAAACGCTTTTCATCGTGTGTCCGTCCTTTTTAGCGCTACCATCAGTTTTAAAGAATGCATCACCAACTAGCCCAGCACCAAGTTTTATTGATCACAAACACAGTTCCTGAATGCTGCAATTCGCAGAACGGCACCGCGTCAGCTGGGGCCCCCTCTGATTATAGAAGGTTTGACCGGGTTGACAGGACTGATCGAAATGATAATGCGACATAGACAGAGGGGACAGCAACATTGGCAGTGCGCATTTCATAAAACGAAGATCGGGACAATTAGCATGCAGTTAGTGTTGCATATATGGCGATTAACTTCACGCCGCTTCAGCAGCCGTCATTCTAACTTGCACGTAGGACCTTGGGACTGGTAACATGATGAGCTACCCGTATAAACATGCTGTTTAACGGCAAGCATTCCACGATGGCTTGCGGCCTGTTACCACATTGGCTGCGGTGAGGTTTCATCACTGCCACACTGCCTAGGCCATTAGTCTCAGTTGGCGCTGCCTTATGGGGCATCAGCAACCTAAGTTACGGTCTTGTGTCGCATCGATGTACGTCGGAACCCGCGATAACGAAATACTGCAACAACGAAATTCCCGCGACAACGAAACATTCTCGTATGCCTGGCGAACGCCCATAGGATTCAATGCATTTCGTACCTCCCGGCAACGAAATGTAGCTGTACTGCAATCCCGCATCAACGAAATTTGCCGGAACGTAACTCCGCATATTGCGTAAGGCTAGCAGGCTCCAAAATGTGCTCAAATGCGATTGTTTTGCATTATAATTGCGTAAAATACCACCACATTACACTTGCGTGGGCGCCGCCATTTTTGTTCACCAGAACAACTGAGCGCCGGAAGCGATCAGTGCGCTGGAAACACGTCATGGCCGCCATCTTGTTTGTTGATCGCCCGTTTGAAGCGGCACCATGAGGGGCACGCACGTTGCTACCGACATGTGACGACGGTGTTTGCGTGCCTAGCAGGCGAGATCTTTGTTTGAAACGAGCGTTCATTTTGCATTCCCCGTGGTTGACTCGGCGAGGCCTAGTCCAATCGCGTGAGGCGAGACTGAACGCAAACTGGACGCGCGTTTCGAACAACAATCCCCGATCGCGGCAGTGCACTGCGTAATGTGCGCCTCGGTGGGGAAAATGCAGCAAAAACAAAGAAATCCACGTCCCACCTACGTGGAATTGTTTATGGCGCTTGAGATGGCGGTCGCGGCATATAGAATGTCACGCATGGGGCCATGATTGACTGATCGTCCTGGAATACGCATCCCTTGCTTCAAGAACGCTGGTTTTGGTACCACCCGACAGGCATCGTGTGCGGATTCTACGCTGGATGTAGATTTGCGCGAAAGGGCTGTTATCTCGATCGTTTGTCTTTGCATACACAAGATACGATCACTCTTGCGATCGGCACCGGCCGCGTCGGCGCCTACGGGCAACAGCGTGCGCTGGAGAAATGCTGCTGCATGTGCTGTTGCTCTGCATCCGGTGCCGAGTTACGCAAAATCTCGGCAAGTGATCGCATCTCCGAAAGCAGTTGACCGTAAATTCTGCGCTACGGCACTACTGCCACTGCTGGTCGACGCATGCGGCACACTTTGTACTGTCAACGATGCGGTTCTATATCCTCGAGCAAAGCCTGCAAAGTAAGCTAACGGAATTTGGACAGTAAAGTTTTGTTCTGCGATGCATTACCTATCTGTGCTGTCTCTTTTCGCAACAACGAAATTCTCGCGGCAGTGAATTTTTTTCGCGTTTCCCGCCGATTTCGTTATTGCGAGGTTCAACTGTAGATCTATTCTCAGCAGTAGTGCGACACTTGAAAAGCCAACAAACTGCCTCGCAAATGAAAGCTAGTGCGTGGCGTGACAACACAGGCTTTCACGGCCGCTGTATTTACGACACGGAATGGTGATCTCCTTATCGATGCCGTTCGTAGGTGCACATCGGTCTTTCTGTAGCTGTAGGCAACTCGGCACAGAACTAGCTTTGGATTTACACGGCAGGTGCGAAAGGGTCATGACCTGGTTGCAAGCATTGGCGCGGATGGCGGATAAACAGGAAAACCATGGGGGGGTCGCACAAGCTTGCCGTGACCTTGCAGATTGTAGAATCTTTCACAGGTGGCAAATCACTCTGAACCTAACAAAAATTGACAGTCACTTAAGTATCCTTATATGATTTCAGTGTGAAAGCATTATGATTTCTCAAATTAATTGGTTATGTCCATGATATGTAACGTCGTATATTGTCATGTGTACTTCACAACTCTACCTTGATCCACTTTGCTCCAATTTGTACCAACCTTAATCCACTTAATCAACTTTAATCCACCCTAATTCACCTTCATTCACTTTACTCCACCTTAAAAAGGGGCCCTGAGCCACATTTTATTGAAGTGGATAAGTGCACTTGAAGGTAAAATAGGCTATTTCAGAAATGCTTTGCCGCAAAAAGTACTTCAATGCGTTCAGCAGCAGCGGAGTTGTTGGCAGTCAAACACGCCCTGTGTGGTGCTTCCGCTGCTTCTTCAATGCCTTATACTGCGAAGACTACGGTGGAGAGGGATGTGTCGACTATGCTCTGCCTACTGCATGCACACAGTCCAAATTCGGTTTTGGATTTTACATAGGCACTACTACTTTGGTGCTTGGTGCTTTGGTGATTTTGGTGCCTATGACGCGCCAAACATAAGCCAAGTGCGGTTGTCCTCGGCAAGTCACAGTGCGCTTAGCCAGTGGACTCGTCATTGCAACCCACGGCAGCCGCAGTACAGTGCAGCCCACTAACAATATCAAGAACAAAAAATCTGATCGTTATATCCAATCATCGCTATATCCGGATTGCCGTAAAAAAAGCTACCGAACATACCCATGTAGTTCCAAAACCACATTTGCCACTTCACTAAAAGATAGCCATATAAAGAAGATGAAAAATAAAATGTTTATTTATACCTGTAAACAGCGTATCAAGTGTTAGGCGCACTGAAATATTGCGAAATCTGCCCTTGCTTTCATGGGAGTTTCAGGTTCACAACTGCAGTTTCCAGCTGCTGTGTGAACACTAGTGGCAATAATTTCATCATCATCAGCTTATTTTCTGTCCACTGCAGGACAGAGGCCCCTCCCCGCGATCTCTAATTACCTGTCCTGCATCAACCGATTCCAACTATCACCCCACCTAGTCTTCTGCCGTCCTCGACTCTGCTTCTCTCTTGGCACCCATTCTGTGACCCTAATGATCTACTAGTTATCTAACCTACGCATAACATGACCTGCCCAATAATTTAGCGTGCATGAAATCGAGGAGGGACTCTATCGACAACAGCGCACTTCGGGTGGACATTGGGGTCGGTGTCAAAGATGGGTCATTGTCAATCACGTCGTCCCCATTGCACAATGCTGCCGTCAGTTGTGACAACAATTGCCCCATTGGAGACCTCTTTGCATAACGAGGCAGCACTATTTGCACTTGGAAACTGCTCCATTGAACCACTACCTGTTTCATTGTCAGTAGTGACATCCTTCCCGAACTCGATAATGTCAGCGGCTTCCACCGTGTTGGTTCCACTATCATCGGGGGTTTTGCCATGGTGCACATAGCCCGCCTTTTTCGTTGATTGTCATGGCCCCTGGGTTCAGCCGTCATGATCATGGTGCTCATGCATGAGCTCATACTTTGAGTCTTGCAAAATTTGCAGCATCGTCTCGAGCGACACAACATTGCGCTTTGTTGGCGCTGCCTTCTATGAGCTGAGCTGTCCGCTGCTGCTTCTGCAGTGCACTTCTGCACTCACTGAGAAGGGGACATAGGGTAGATGCTGCTTCGCTTCTTGCTTTCTATAAATTTTTTTCTCTCCTTATGCTAGCACGATCGTAGGCGATGCTGATGCGAAGTGGCTGGCGCCATCTTGTGGGGCGCTCTGCCAACTAGCTATGCTCTCCGTGGCTTTCGCAATTGGCGTGTAGGTGGGATGCGCTGCTCGGTTAATGGTGGCAAATGAGAATTAGTGTAGACAAACGTATCGCCCTGCCTCAGCATCGTTCGTTTAAGGGAAACTTAGCAATGCAAATTTCATGATTATTCTGCGTGGAAAGCGCCATCCAAAAGGCAAGATTTTGACCGTTATACCTTATATGCGGTGAGTAATATATCGTTATATGTTGTTTTTTTCCATAGCCCTAATGTATAAGTTGAGACTCTTTAGTCTGCTCATCGTTATAACCGATGTATCGTTATATGTGGTATTACGATACAATAAACTCTTGTTAAGACAAACTCGGTTAAGCCGAATTCTCGCATATAACGAACAACATGGAAACGTTTGTTTGGTTTTCAATGGACTCAATACAAAAAAAAATCTGCTTCAGATGAACAAGCTTAAGACGAAGCTTGCATGTGGCCTGGCCTTAAGTTTCGCGGAGTTCAATGCTAGTTGAGCGTTCAAAACTAGTCGAAATTAGCGAGACCTGATAGCTATGACACTGATAAGCAGGGTGGCCAAAGTTTAATTGCTATGCAGGCAGTCGCACCAAGTGTGAGCAGACGATAGTCCATTTCTTCTGGAGGTATGTAATCATTATCGAAATTCGAAAGCAGATTTTTGCTTACTTCAGCCTGCCTATTAAACTTTGTCAATAAATATACACAGTAACAGTACGAAGAACGTACTGATTATGAAATAAAGCATCCAGGAAAGAGTGATGAGCAGGCTTCTGTTGAAAAGAGAGCGTACGAGAGAAAGGTGACCTTGCGCTCCACTTGCGAGCTCCACGCGCCACGCACAACTGCAAAATTTGGCTGAGGTATCCAAAGCAGCATATGCTATCCGCAGACTAAGTCTTTTCACCAAGCCCGAGGGGTGGTTCAGGACCCCTTTAAGCCACCTTACTCTAACTTGTTCTAACTTTAATTCTGTATTGCTACTGGAGGCAAACAAGACACTGATGACGTTACTGATGATGATGATTTTGTTACCACTCGTTGCGGACAACGCCGGCTTTTCTTCCTCATGGGACGTACTATAATGCTTTCGTATTAAAAATTGTGCGGATGGTGCCTGCTCTTTATCGTTGGCAAAGGCTGCATGCGAAGTGGTGGTAGAGTTGCGTGATGCGTCGTCCTTTCGTCTGTTGCACAGATTAAAACATTGTGCGACGTGGCAGCGTGATGTCTCTGCATTCACAAGATGCAGGTAGCATTGTGCTTTACATGGGCAATGGCCGCCAAGTCCTCGATTTGAGAGCCATCTTTTGCAGTACCCCAAAAACATTCTCTTCCTGCTCCATTAAAGAAGTGCTTTTCGTTGCCACCAGCCCCAGCTTCGATCACTGCAAACTGTCATGTAAGCAGCACTGTTGCTGGCATTTTTAGCAGCCAAAATCACTTTCTGCTTGCTGCATTGCTGGTGATGCCATCGTGCACCTCAACATCAGGGAAAAGGGATGATAGCCCTTAGGGTATGTGGTATACTGTCCTTGGCAAATGTATCGTCACGGTGTGCGCGTTGAGCACGGGCGTATCTGTTTTTATTTTCCACTTCCATCTATTGCAGCGCCTAGTGACAATAGCGATTGATGCATGCTGCTTATTATGTTTCAAAACTGAAGTCATGACTAGATTCATAGAGTAGCGTGAGAAGTGTTGAGACCTGAATATAATATGAGAAGGAAAGTATGCTTGTTAAAACATAAGAAAATACCTTGTATTATGTTTGTGTTTTTACGGTATTTGTTCAGAACCCTACTTCAGCAGCACCTCCTGTTCGGTGGGTTGTCAGATGGTGTGTTGTCAACTCGTGCAGCAGACGAGTTACCGACGCCAGTCATCTCGCAGCACCAGCTGACATTGACACAAAATTATCAGTTAATTTTAGTTTTAAGCTAGATGTGGTTCATTATATTGATTTTTGAAATGTTTGCTTCGTTAACAAGAGAGGTTCAATTGCATTTCATTACTTGTATGCGTTAGCTTGTTACAACCTGTTTTTGTAGAACAATATTTGCCTGTATCTTGCAGGGGGTGTGCCTTGATACATCCAAGCTTCCTGTTCTGCAAGGGGAAACCTTGTTGGGCTCCTTGGACGATAGGTAAGGTGCTTGAAATGAACCAAGTTGCTGACTAAGTCCAGGAAAACTGAAAGATTCACTGACAGGGCTTTAACATTCTTAACCCTTTTTGGTCCATTTGTTCTTGTAAGAATCAAGGTTTTGCAGGAAATGCCTGACACCGACAAAAACAGACAGCAAAACTATTTTCAGTAATGGGAGTGCCAGTAATGTTAATTACATAGTTTGTCGACTTGTGTCGCAGATAAATATACTTGTGCACACCCCAGATCCCCGGGAGTATGTATCATTGCATCAGAGGTCAATGTGCAGCTAGTAGTGGCACGTGTAAGTACGCAGCGCACAGTATTCGGGCACCAAAGGCAATGGCTTCTCTGTAGGAAAATTTTTTCCCCAAATTTTGGCCTGCCAAGTTAGCGGTGCAGTCCTTACACGAGCCTATACGGTAATGTGAAATTTTTGCTTCCCTAAAAGAACTTTGTTCCAGAAAGGGTCGAAGAACAAACTGCAGCAGTGACATACATCAAACATTGTGGTAAATATTGCGATGGGTGTACAGAATAAAAATTGAGATTGAGGGCAGAGTTTGTTCGTGCACTTGTCATTCTCCACCACTGGTTAAGGCTGTCATTTTGTGATGTCCCATGCACTGATTGCTTGACTGCTGCTGTGTAGCACTCAAACAACTGCATGAAAACTGCCTCATCAAAGCTGTGTTGGCTGTACTCAAAGAAAAAAAATTGTACGTGACATAGTGTCCCTCCTTGCGGGGGGGACCTGTACTTGAGGTTCGCAGTGGTGTTTGAAACTATTCAACCCTGCCGAATATGGAACTGCCATTTTCAGGGCCTTGAAGGAGTTTAAAGTCTCATGATGTGCTTTAAAATTATTGAATTTTGCTTTCAGCTCAACTTGGCGGATTCTATGTATCTGACTGTGAGGTTCCAGCCAGTCCAATCTGATTAGCACCTTTGTGGTAAAGACTTCTTTGTTTGTGGTGGCTAGTGATGTTCTATGTGAAAAAGGCGTAGGAGGCACTTTACTGTTAAAAAAAAACAGGTTTTTGCTTATTGCCTAGACAGTGCCATTCAGTCTATCTCAACATTATATGGACTGCGTTGCCTGTGATCGCCATGCTGACTACAGGCTATTTAAGGAAGTTCCTGGGGTATGTTAAAAGTTCCAGTGCCTTGGTGAATGAAAACAATTCTTGTACTCATCATCCAGGGGTCTGGAGTGTTAGAAGTGCCACAGAAATCGGACCACACAGCTGAATGGCATGTATGGTACAGGCACGGAGTAGCCCATCTATTATTGAAAAAGGCTGTTCATGCGATGACCGTGTGTCCACTGCTGTATGCTTTCAAGTAGGCAGTATTATTGTACAGTCAACTTCCATTAATTCGAATGTGACAGTAGCACTGATATGGGTTTATAAGGGTTGGATCAGGTTCAGTAAGGTGGTTAAGGACAGATGAGTGAATAGGATCAGATTGTGATAAGGTTGATAACAACAGATAAAAGTTTATAAGGGTTGGATGTAGTCCAATAAGGTTGATAGTGGCCAATTAGGGTTGATAAGCATTTATACTGGTTGGCTCAAGTTTCTTAACATTGATAATGACACGGGCTGCATGGAGATGAGTCAGTGGCACAATGCTTACACATACTTAGACAATTCCCATAGGAGTTTCTAGATAAATTTTTGGGCTAGGCCTGTACTTTGTGCTATGTCTGATGAGTTCTCCCCCCCCCCCATCCTCTTGTTGCGTTTCAGTGACATCAGGGATAAGCCTGGTAGGCTGCTATGGCTCTACATGGATAGGATACTGGTAAGATGAACTTTTAATTAAGATGTCGCACTACGTCCTGGTTAAAGTGGACTTGCACTGCAGAAATTATAAGTTAGTAAAATAAAAAATTTTTTCCTGATCACCACGCACGCCTTATAGAGGGAGGCACTGATTTGGCCTAGTTAGTTTTGTCATATTGGGAACTTTTAAGTGGAAGTGGAAGCGCTGTGTGTTGTAGTTTTTATGTCTGTCCCTCTCTTTTTTAAGCGCTATTGGGTATCCTGCTGTAGAACGAGGTGCAGTTTGCAGCAATGCGCAATTTTGACGCAGAGGAAGTTTGCTTGAAATTGCATATTATTTGTGCACCTCTGCGCTTTCAGTATGCGACGCACTACGTTTTGGTCATGAGCGTTGCATTGCGGTCACTGGTCACAAAATCGTGTTACTCTGCTCGTTTCCTGGTAAATAGGTTCAGGTCCGTGATGTAACAAATACAGTAGAACCTCTTTGATGTGATCCCATTATATACCATTTCCTTGAGTCAACATTCGCAATAGAGAACAAAAAAAAATGACCCAATACAGTTACGCTTCTCTTTTACTGGTTCATACATTCTCAGGGAACACAATCCCTTGGCACCAACGGTCACTAAATCGCCAAACTGCGATTGTATGACATGTTTTTCGTCCACTAGATCCCATGTAAACAAGAAAAGGTGCTAGGCACGTATCGAGAGCAGTAGCGGCCCGCAGCAGCAGCTTCCCCCTATTAATTGTCCACTTGTCCCGCATGAAAACGCCGATGCGCCCCGAGTTTCCTGTTCCGGTATCAGCACATCTCTTCCCCGGTCGTCGCACACCGCATCTACAGCTATTGCTTCCAACCTCACTGTTGCTTCCAACCTCGCGTATCTGTTCCACAGCGTGTGTGGTGCTGTGCCATAGGAAGAATACTCCACGCTTTTAACAGGTGATGACACAAACGCACTGCTGTTCCCTGCTGCCGGCGGTGCAAAGTGAGTGTCATGTTTCACACATTTCGCTCAGGGGCCATCATAGGCATTGTATTCTGGCATCATGCACAAGCTCGATTTCGTTTTGGTTTCGCAAAGGAATACGACGAAGCGCAATTGAACGAGAATGTGCGTTTCAACAACAACGGTCGCTCGGGCGCCACCAGCTTCACACTTCACACTTATGCGACTTAACGATCTGTGCCGAGTGGTCATCTCGAAGCTTCCTGCAAAAATGCCTCACTCGAAAAAGCTGCTGATCCAGGCCGAATTCGAGGGACGCAAATATGAGCTTTGTCGAAGTCACAAAAACGACAATGCACAGCTTGAGCTTCTCAGTCCCCATCAGCGTGGCATGCGTCGGCATCTTGTGCTGCAGCTATTCGTGCAAAGCATTGCGTTACGTAGATGTCAACTAATTTAACTCTGCCAGTATATTTAACAACTTCGGATGATAGACTTTCCTGTTTAGTATGTTTTTCTCGCATCTTTCTTTTGCAACATATATGAACGAGGTTCTACTGTACTTTGTAAATCACAGCGCATTGGACAAGGGACGACCACAGAAACAATACACTGCTTTTCGTGGCCATCACTGCCAATGTTTCTGCAGTCTGTGTAATGCATCATTATCATCATCATAATCATCATCATCATCAGCCTGGTTACGCCCACTTCAGGGCAAAGGCCTCTCCCATACTTCTCCAACTACTCCGGTCATGTACTAATTGTGGCCATGTTGAACCTGCAAACTTTTTAATCTCATCCGCCAACCTAACTTTCTGCCGCCCCCTGCTACGCTTCCCTTCCCTTGGAATCCAGTCCGTAACCATTAATGACTATCGGTTATCTTCCCTCCTCATTACATGTCCTGCCCAAGCCCATTTCATTTTCTTGATTTCAACAAAGATGTCATAAACTCGTGTTTGTTCCCTCATCCAATCTGCTGTTTTCTTATCCCTTAACGTTACACCCATCATTCTCCTTTCCATAGTTCGTTGTGTCGTCCTCAATTTAAGTAGAACCCTATTCGTAAGCCTCCAGGTTTCTGCCCCGTAGGTGAGTACTGGTAAGACACAGCTGTTATACAGTTTTTTCTTGAGGGATAATGGCAACCTGCTGTTCATGATCTGAGAATGCCTGCCAAACGCACCCCAGCCCATTCTTATTCTTCTGATTATTTCATTCTCATGATCCGGATCCGCGGTCACTACCTGCCCCAAGTAGATGTATTCCCTTACCACTTGCAGTGCCTCGCTACCTATTGTAAACTGCTGTTCTCTTCTGAGACTATTAAACATTACTTTAGTTTCCTGCACATAAATTTTTATACCCACCCTTCTGCTTTGCCTTTCCAGGTCGGTGAGCATGCATTGCAATTGGTCCCCTGAGTTACTAATCAAGGCAATATCATCAGCGAATCGCAAGTTACTAAGGTATTCTCCATTAATTCTTATCTCCAATTCTTCCCAATCCAGGTCTCTGAATACCTCTTGTAAACACACTGTGAATAGCATTGGAGAGATCGTATCTCCCTGCCTGACGCCTTTCTTTATTGAGACTTTGTTGATTTCTTTATGGAGGACTATGGTGGCTGTGGAACCGCTATAGATATCTTCCAGTATCTTTACATATGGCTCATCTACACCCTGATTCCGTAGTGCCTTCATGACTGCTGAGGTTTCGACTGAATCAAACGCTTTCTCGTAATCAGTGAAAGCTATATATAAGGGTTGGTTATATTCCGCACATTTCTCTATCACCTGATTGACAGTGTGAATATGGTCTATTGTTGAGTAGCCTTTATGGGATCCTGCCTGGTCCTTTGGTTGACAGAAGTCTAAGGTATTCCTGATTCTATTTGCGATTACAGTCGCCGACCGTTAATTCGGACTTCACGGGGACTGCGGAAATGTCCGAATAAACACGTGTCCGAAAAAGCGGATTATTAAGAAAAAAAAAATGAGATCCTTTATTTCCACGCACTTATTCGGGCTCGGCAGTAGGCTTCAAGAAATCGTGAGTGCGCCGTTGCACGCTGTTCCGTTTACGCGCAATCAGATAAGCCTGAATCTCGGAGAGGGTCGTACGGTCACTATAGGCGGCTGAAAGCACAGTCACTGCTTGTGCACGCTCCACCTGCGAGGGCAGCGTAGCACATGGTGCGTCATCTTCCGACTCGGAGTCATCGTCCGGCGGTGCAGCAGAAACCTGACGAATGATCTCGCCGTCGTTGAGTTCTGCGCATGTCAGTACAGCAGTGTCAGCACCTGTGAAGCTGTCAAATGAGACGGTGTCCGGAATCGCAATGCAACCACTGCGCAGGTTTCGGCAGAACATTTTCCGCGTCAGTAGGGAGCACATTGGAAGGCGACAAATCTTAGGCCTCCCGGCACCCGCTTGCCGGCATTCCCCAGCGCAGTCTGCGCGGGCACTGTCGGCGCCATTAGACACCTGATGCGATGTTTCCGTACGCCGAGTTAGATCACCGAAACCTCGACACAGCACACAAAGCAAACACCACCGTGCCGACGCCAGTCGCACAAACGAACAATGCGGCCTGCTCGCAGCGTCGCGCGTGAAAGAAGCAAATCAGCTGCTGGATTGTCTTGACATGGCTTACTAAGCTGAAAACGGAACTGCTGTACAGCCACTCTATCGAACCAGGCAGAAACGATGATGATGAGCGGGGATTTCCAGTAGCGCCACTTCGTGGGACAGCAAGGAGGCTCCGTTCAAAACAAAAATGGCGTTCAGCAAGTCGAACTATGCGCCGGTCAGAGTCGGTGCATGATGCCCTCGATCGAGTTGGCTCAAGGAGTATCCGAAAAATCAGACGAGAGGTTGCAAGGTGTCCGAACTTTCAGCAGTTGTTATACATTATGGTCTATGGGGAGAATGGCGGTGCCGCGAAGCTGACCGAATAATCGGGCATGTCCGAATTTTTGGGGTCCGGAAAATCTGTCGGCGACTGTACCTTAGTAAATACTTTGTAGGCAACAGACAGTAAGCTGATGGGTCTATAGTCTTTCAAGTTTTTGTCATCCCCTTTCTTATGGATTAGGATTATGTTAGCATTCTTCCAGGGTTCCGGTACGCTCGAGGTCATGAGGCATTGCGTATACAGGGTGGCCAGTTTCTCTAGAACAATCTGCCCACCATCCTTCAACAAATCTGCTGTAACCTGAGCCTCCCCAGCTGCCTTCTCACTTTGCATAGCTCCCAAGGCATTCTTTACTTCTGGCGTTACTTGTGGGATTTCAAATTCTTCTAGACTATTCTCTCTTCCATTATCGTCGTGGGTACCACTGGTACTGTATAAATCTCTATAGAACTCCTCAGCCACTTGAACTATCTCATCCTTATTAGTAATGATATTGCCGGCTTTGTCTCTTAACGCATACATCTGATTCTTGCCTATTCCTAGGTTCTTCACTGCTTTTAGGCTTCCTCCGTTCCTGAGAGCATGTTCAGTTCTATCCATATTATACTTCCTTATGTCAGCTGTCTTACGCTTGTTGATTAACTTGAAAAGCTCTTCCAGTTCTATTCTAGCTGTAGGATTAGAGGCTTTCATACATTGGCGTTTCTTGATCAGATCTTTCGTCTTCTGTGGTAGCTTACTCGTATCCTGTCTAATGGAGTTACCACCGACTTCTATTGCAGACTCCTTAATAATGCCCATAAGATTGTCATTTATTGTTTCAACACTAACGTCCTCTTCCTGAGTTAAAGCCGAATACCTGTTCTGTAGCTTGATCCAGAATTCCTGTATTTTCCCTCGTACCGCTAACTCATCTAACGGCTTCTTATGTACCAGTTTCTTCCGTTCCCTCCTCAAGGCTAGGCTAATTCGAGTTCTTACCATCCTATGGTCACTGTAGCACACCTTGCCAAGCACGTCCACATCTTGTATGATGCCAGGGTTAGCGCAGTGTATAAGGCCTATTTCATTTTTAGTCTTGCCATTCGGGCTCCTCCACGTCCACTTTCGGCTATCCCGCTTGCGGAAGAAGGTATTCATTATCCGCATATTGTCTAATGTACTGTGATTTAAATTTATTTATTTATTTTGAATACTGTTAGCCCTTTTTGGGCTTGTACAGGGTGGGAGGATTGACTCATTTTGTCAACCCATCAAGCAATGAAACAAAATAAATACATCACAAGAAGTACATTTCCAGCTTCCGTTCAAGTGATTGTGCAGTCATTGTGCCATCAAAAATCTGTACATCAAGGGCATTCCAGTCTTCAGTTGTCTTAACAAGGGGAGAATAATTAAAAACATCAATTCTGGCATGATAAGGCATAAAAACATGAGGGTGATTCACACGGGGAGAGACTCTGCCAGGACGTAACAACTAGCACGACTGATCGAAGTTAAATTTATTAGTAGAGAGCTGGTACAAAAACTTCAGTCGTGCGATTTTTCTGCGTGTTGCCAGTGCCCATAAATTTTCCCTAGCGAGCGAGGTGGTTATGGACTGTGTTTTGTGATATGCTGAAAATATAAACCGTACTGCGAGTCTCTGAATCCGTTCAAGTTGGTTAATCTGATATTGCTGGTGAGGATCCCATATAGCACTAGCATAACCCAAAGAAGGGCTTACAATGGCTGTATACGCCTGTATACAATGGCTGTATACGCCTGTATAACTGGAGGCGTTGCATGCGCCAATTTTCTTTTCAAGAATTCAAGTTTTTGCTTATCCACATATGTTATTTACATCCACATATGTTAAATCCACATATGCTATTTACATGATCCTTCCTATTGACGTTATTTGAGATGGTGACACCAATTTATGCAACATCAACTGGTCTGAACTTATGTTTCCACGGTAGTTATGTGTTATATGATTTTGGGTGTAACGTTAAGGGATAACAAAAGAGCAGATTGGGTGAGGGTACAAACGTGAGTTAATGACATCTTAGTTGAAATCAAGAAAAAGAAATGAGCATGGGCATGACATGTAATGAGGGGGGAAGATAACCGATGGTCATTAATGGTTACGGACTGGATTCCAAGGGAAGGGAAGCGTAGCAGGGGGCGGCAGAAAGTTAGGTGGGCGGATGAGATTAAGAAGTTTGCAGGGACAACATGGCCACAATTAGCACATGACCGGGGTAGTTGGAGAAGTATGGGAGAGGCCTTTGCCCTGCAGTGGGCGTAACCAGGCTGATGATGATGATTTTGGGATATGAAAGTATGAGACTTGCGGCACATGCATTACATGATACATGGCTGTATGTTTCTGTCCTATGTGACGCCGTTATTGTTGGTAGCAAATGCAAGCACTGACAGAAGTCTCCCTAGCCTTCATGTGTGAAGCAGAGTGTGGTGTCTCCTAGTTTAGTGTGTGTCCACCTTGGTGGCTTAGTAGTTGTGGTGCTTTTTGCGTGCGCCACAACGAGGATGGCATTTACTGGACCACGGAAAGGCCGTGACCACGAGGTGGAGACAGTATTGGCAGACTTTGTTCGGACACATAGAGCAGCTGCCCATGATTCAGATTTGGTAAATGCCGTTTTCATTTTGTGCATTTGTTCGACCTACATTTGAGGTAAGTTCCTTTTTTTTTTTTTCTGGCTTCGGATTCTTGGGGGTCGGCTTAGAATTGGGGCCAGCCTAGATTCGAGTAAATGCGGTGTGTACTGGTGCTTAGGGTGTGCATTAAGCAAGCCAAGGTGGTCAAAATTAACCCGTAGCTCTCCACTGCGCTGTCTGTAATAGCCTCTGTGTTGCTTGTGGGTGTTGAACACTATCACTTTGTTCATAAGTTGATTGATTGCCGTCTGTTAATCAGTCATCTGACCAATCAATCAGTTAATCAGTAATTTGATCAATAAGTTTTTCAGTTTGATTAATTGGTTAATTTGTCATTGATGAATCAGTCAGCTAATTAGTTATTTGATCAATCAGTCAATCCCTATTTGAACAATCAGTATCTTAGTTAAGAGTGTGTGTGCTCCCTCATTGCCTCAGTGCTTTGCCGTGAAGGCATGCTGGGCTTCTTCTGGCTTTCCTCCTAAGATCCCAGTAGGAATTTTAATATGTGCGTTGCACAAATTATGACCGGCCACTTCTTGCTTCTCCTGCAGGATCCAATGAACTTTGGGGCTGTTCTTCGATCGTCTTGCTATTTTGGTGTCCAGAAGATTTTCATGCCTAGCAAGGACAGGTAAGTCTTTTTTCGTTTTTGTATAGCATTTGTTTGTTGAACCGTAATTTCTCGCTGCAGCACTGCGGATTGGCACTGTTGAAAAAGCTGCTGCCATCCAAAAGAAATATGCCTGACAAAGCTAGTGCTGGTACAGTACTTACAGTAGGAATAAACCCAGTAAATGAACTGGAAGGTTGGTTTCCCATTTGGCATTTACTACTGTGACTGTGATGCCAGTGGGATCAGTTAACCAATAATTGCTTAGCATGGTCAGTTGTGGCACTCGCTCATACCTCAAGTACTGGTTGCCCAGTCACATTCTGTGATTGACAAAATCCTGAATAGCGCAGCAGTGCGGCAGCATATATTTTTGGTGGTGGCAGCATCCGACAACACTTGAAAGCAGTTATGTAACTAGGCTAAGGGAGCCACACTCAACATGGCTCCAGGTCTGCATTGAAATTGCACATTGCAGTCACTTTCATGTGCTTTATGCATGCTGGGAATTTCGATGGGATCTACTAGGCGCTAGCTGAATGTTGATCAATAAAAGAACGCTCTCCCTCACGACTTTCGAAAATTGTTGGGAACAAAAATGAAAGCGCAGTTAAACCACATCATAACATAGTTCGTAAAATCCACAATTAACATCACTGTATAGAAATTTCGTTGCATTGTGTTCGATCTTTCATGCAAGTGAATACAGTTGCCCATAGATTTTTCTTACACAGAAGGGGCCGCAAAATTTTCCAAATTATCATGAAATCAAAAAAGGTAAACTTGAATGAGAAATAGTAATCTTGTTGAATTTAAGAGTCTCTGACGAAAGGTATGGTTTTCATGCCGTGTTGACGGTACCTTCACATCTGGGGTGCAAAGTGAAGCCAGCCGCATTTTCGTATCTACTCAGCCCCCGTGGCTGATACTGTTTCTCGTAGTGGGATGGTGCTATCATGAAAAGGGCTGGCAGTGGTGAGCAAATGCGTTGTCTGGCTCTTGTTTCAATGTGTCTCCGAAACTCGAGATTACGCAACGTGCACTACTAAACGCACGAGGACAGCGCGCATGATGCCGTGCCATCTTGGCACGCCTGCTCTTTGCACGTGCGGCTGGTCGCCCCTAAAGTAGGGTGTGCGCGCCGTGTATGTGCTTGGCCACGCTGACAGCCATGTGCGGGCACCGTCACGCTAGAAAAGGAGACGTGTGCCAACCTACGTCTTCTCCCCTTGTCTCGCACACTTGATCGTGTTACCGGGAGTTCGCTCCCCTTCTTCTGCTTTGCACGGGACTGGAAGATGGGCAATCGTCGAGCCGCCGTTCTCTTCGGCTCCCCATCGCATGCTTTCACTTGTACTCGAAGCATACAGCACGAAGGGCGCAATAGGATCTTATTGCACGTTACACGGACCATGGTTACGCGGCGCATGATTTGAGAGGCGCATGCATAAGCAGCCGCTTGCAATTCAACCATCTAACCGTGTGTGTCCGTGCAAGTTTCAATTTATTGCTTAGGTACTCCTACACGGTGGCAGTGAAATTTCATTAAATTGAAATCTGGTATAAACACACCTCATTATGTTGAGGTTCTATGGACAAGCAATCATTAAAAGTTATTACACAGTTCCTTATATGAAGAATTTCGTTCTATTGAAGTTTGTTATATTGAGGTTTAACTTTAAAACGGAATTAACGACCGTGTACCAATGTAAAAGGCACTTGCATTGGTCCTCTTGCTTCTCGTATGCGTGAGAATGCCTCTAGAATTCACAAATTCACTGGTAGTGAAAAGAAGCAACGACCCGACATAATGTATTCCACAAAACATTGCTTGTGTCTGTCCTTTCTCACACTTCGCAGTTGCCGTCTGTCGCCAACAGTGAGCAAGGCCAGTTCGGGAGCGCTGGAACTGATGGACTTATATGTCCTGCAAACGCCGGAGCAATTCGTGACGGTGAGAGAGTGGGGGTTGTCATCAAGAAATGACTAAAAGATAGCTTTATGGAGGCACACACATGCCTGTTACTGAGTACAACCTTGCCTTACTGGTTTTCTGAAATGTTTCCTGGCTGTGGCTGTAGACTCGCAAACAAACTAGCCCCCGTATGAGGTTATTTATTCATTTATTGCCTGCATTTCGCCTAAGCACATGGGTTGCTACAAGATTCGGACGGTACCAAGTGTGACAGCTCAGTGCATTGAAGTGGCACATACAGTAAAACCTTGATAATTCGATCTTAGTTTGGAAAACTTGGAAAAAATGTTTCACACGTGTACCTGTGTGCATGGCCTTCTGGAATCAGGCTAGTGCGCAATGCCAGATCTCCAAGACCAGGGTGCGTTCTGGTTAACTTCTGCAAGCTGCTACTAGGTGGCACTAGTTACTGGCCTGCCGATGGGGGTATCACTATCGTCATCGTATCACAGCATATATCCAGTGCTGCATATCGTATCACAGCATATATCCGTCATATATATATCGTCATCGTATCACAGCATATATCCAGCATTGTACGTGCTGCTGGTCGTTGTTTACCTTCACCATGCTTTGGGACCCGCCGCAGTGGCTTAGTGGCTGTGGTGTTGAGCTGCTAAGCACGAGGTTCAGGGAGGAAGTCCCGGCCGCGGTGGCGGCATTTTGATGTGGGCGAAATGCAAAAACGCCTGTGTCCCATACATTGGGGGTACGTTAAAGCTCCCCTGGTGATCAAAATATAATCTATGGTGCCCCACTATGGCGTGCCTCATATGAAATCGTGGTTTTGGCACATAAAACCCCAGAATTAATTCACGCTTTGAGGCACACAAAGAGGGCATCACTGCACTAAGTTTGACTTGATATAAAATGCGTAGTGTGGGTTTTTGTTCAAGACAGTTGTGGAGAGCTTCAAGGTGACTGGAATCTTGGAACATATTGGATGGCATAGAGGACAGTGAGCTTTGGGAGGGCACCGATGAGGCGAGCTTGTCAAACGACGAGGGCAGCAGAAGCCACAAGGATGATTAATTAATTAAAAGTGTTAATAGTTGGCTGCCAGTGGTTGCATTATTCTGCATAGCATTTGGTGTGCAATTTGAGTCTACAGTGAGTGGTCATAGGCTGGCTTCATGTAAGGACCACACCCTTTGAGAAATCTTGAAAAAAGAAGTGTGGGCCTTTACACATTTAAATATATTAGCCCAGAACAGTGATAGTGAAACTAATTTCACTCGTCTATGATTTTTGTAGATAAAGTGACGGTGCTTCTTTACCGAAGTGGTTTTGTTTTTGTCATGCTTATGAATCGCAGGGGGGAATACAGTCAACGACCGATTTTTCGGACCCTCTAGGGAACGTAAAAACGTCCGAAAATTCAGGCTGTCCGAAAGAATGAATGCATGCAAAAAAACGCACTTTTTTTCTTTTTTTCTCGGATCTAGAGGTAAAGGGCGAAGTACCAGGCTTCCGAAACCCTGCCGAAGCATCAGTGAAGTGGCTATAAAAAGAGGCATTCAAAAACTCTGTATGCAGCCAGCTGCCGGTTTATTATGTACATGTGCATCGTTGGGCAGCCGGTGTTATTGCTGCAGTGGCTTGAAGAACTTGTTGATCGTTGTTTGGACGGCATTCCGGTTGCATGCGATCATATTCACCTCGATCTGAGCAAGGGTCATGTCAGCACTGTACACCGATGAAAGAGCCAACAGTGCTCGCGTCAACTAGGCGCTTGTAGGCGGCGCAGGCATTGGCTCCTCATTTTCAACATCAGAGTCTTCTGAATCCCCCACAACCTGACGGACGATTTCCTCGTCAGTCAGTTCTGCGCCGGTACTAACCGACGGTACTGCTTTCCGCACTTCGATGCCATCGGCGAGGACAACGAAGACGGAGTGGGGGCCATCAAAGGCAAGCGAAATCCTCAGGTTGCGAACAGTGGAGTTCGCTGACGAGCATCGAAGCACCTAGGCCTAGCGTCGCAGAGCACACTTGACACAGCAGCACAACCACACACCACGGTAGCCAAAATGTGGCTTGCGCAAACAAACGAGATGGCACCACTCCGGAAACTCCGCCAGAGGCGGAAGTGCGGCGATGAACATAGCCAGCGTGGCCAGACCAAATCGGTGTGTGACGGCTAGATTCTGCTAGTTGGGGTTCAAAGTGGTGATATGCTTCGGCTGCAAGTCGATTTCCTTCGCAAGGGCGCTGCGCGAGGAGCCAGAGGATCTTCCGTCGCGTCAAAAAGTCAGGAAAATTGGACGGCGGGGGGTTCGAGCGTCCGAAACTTCAGATGTCCTTATACATTGATTCTATGGGGCTCCTGGTGGTGTCGCGAAGACGTCCGAAATATCAGGCATGTCCGAAAATTTGGGCGTCCGAAAATTCAGTCGTTGACTGTAGGTGTTTAGAATCTTTTTAAAACTTTTTGACTAAATAGAAATTGTCACCCAGACAGAGTTTTCCATGCTAATTTCAAAAAGATAATTATTTTAAATTGACTGAGTTGCTCCAGATTGAATTAAAACTTAATCACCTGTTGTTTATCAGAACAGTTGTAAGAAGAGTATCAGCCAGAATGTTTTTAAAGACATATGACTGGATACTACAAAGTGTAAGCAACGCAACTGCAGGACTGCTTTTTGTTATATTGCAGGTATTATCAATTTTACAGCAATTTGAAGTTCAATCTCTATACCTGGCAATCATGTGGTCCAATTAGTAGCCAGATCTTAAAATTTACAAAAGCGAAATTAAAAATATCTGCTCCTAGCATTGTGTAGTACACACATGTAGCTGTATGTGGCTGCTAACATTATGGTTCTATGTGCCCTGAATACCGAGATAGCGCTTCGGCAAGTTTAAGAAACACCAAAAATGAGATTCTGAGAAAACTGGAAAAAGCAAAATGAGCTTACTTTTATAGCATAACACCACAAAATATTTGAATATATACAAGTGCTAGTATTGCATTAGTAGCCTCCAGGAATGTAGTCTGTTGGGCTAGTGTCACTACGGTGATGCCTTCTGAGCACCCGCTGCAAGTTTTCAGCAGACGCATGCTCAGCAGATGTAGCCAGCTCGTTTGTCCCGGCAGCAGTGTCGTCAACGTGATCTAGTAGTTCCAATTTTTGGTTGGTAGCAGGAGTTGACGCTAATGCTTGAAGCTTTCCTTGAGCTTCACTCTCAGTGTGCCGCAACAATTCCGGCTGCAGAATAGTAGCGTCGTGCTGAAGCGTCGATGAAACGCGGCTGTTGTCAGGAGTGCTTTGGGGGACTAGGCCTCGCACATCATCGGGATCTCCAGCGTCGCTCGACTGCGGGAGCGAGCTGTTATCAATGTCATCGGGAAGCGGTGTGGCGGAGCGTCGTTTCTCGAAGTTGTAAGCCGACTTCCTCTTCCTTATTTTGTAAATTTGTACTTTGCAGCGAACTTTGGAGTCACGGGTCGGTATCGCTGTCAGCGTGGGAAACTTCGGTAGCATGCATGGCATGTGCGCAGTAGCCATGGAGTGATGCAGACGATGCCAGTCTAGCCAATGACGTGGCTAGCTGAGGGTCACATGCCTTTTGTCGGCCAATTACAGCACACATTGGGTCTCCTTTTTGAGGCGGAATTTGTTCACTGCCATCGCGTGGATCAAGCCGGTGGGAGTCTGAAAATGAAGACAAGAGCTTGCTCTTTCAAACGATATACAAGTCGGCATGACTGAATGACTGCGGGGGCGGTCATGTGCCGTGGAAGAAGAGTTTTTTTACGGAAACTTTGGCTCATATTTGGCTGACACTGTTGTGAAAAATTTGTTACAGATAAAATATTGATTTAGATTGCACAAAATTTGGCAAAGTGGTAGAATTGAAAATTCCAAAAATACCGTTTTCAGAGTATTGATTTTTTCGCAATATTTTGGTCTCTAAAACCCGTGTACCCCCTCAAGATCATATTGTTCATGGCTGTAATATAATTCAGTACAGGCAAACCCAATTATAATGATGCTAGTTTTAACAATATAGTTGAACTTGACTATATTGAACCCATTTACATCGAATTATTCTATATATCGGAACATTTTCTGGACATCGTATATTTACATTGAGTATATATAGCAAAAATTACGCTTACATCGAACAAAAATAGCAGCGACTCCCGATATATCGAACGTCAAGCGGCGGAAAAGTGCCCCCAGAAGTTGGCTTTCCCTCGTCACGGCGGGCAAACCCGGCGGCGCGGCTCCATCCAGCCGCTCTCCCTACCGTGACCGCGCTGCCTCGGACGAGCCGTCGACACCCCCCTGCAAAAAATGATCCTGGCACGCCCACAGTGCTTGCTCAGACAGCCAATCAGAGGCTCTTGTGTCCTCGTCGTGCAAGATGGCGAAAGTGCGAGTTGTCTCACTGCTTTTCTGCTTCATTGTGTGTGTGCCTTGTGAGCCTTCTCCCTCAGTGTTGCCATCATAAAGCGGCACAATTCGCCTTTCGTCGTGAAGCTCGAAATTATAAATCGGGTCGAACGCGGTGAGAAGTCTGATGTCCCCGCAGCATTCAAGATTCCGAGGAGCACTCTCAGCACGATCTTGAAGAATAAGGGGGAGATTAGGGCTTCCGCATGCTCGGTGATCACTAAATTCTGATGAATGCGACGAAGCTGTTGCCGGTGTTGCCGAAGTTTGGAGCGAGCTGTCAAAATTTCTGGAAGCTGTTGATGAATCAACAGTGGACGAGTTTGCGAGCGCAAATGATGGTGTCGCGACCACGGGAGAGTCCGAAAACGAAGCCTACATTGCCGACATCGTACCGAGCACAACTGAAAGTGGGCACAATGAGGAAAGCAACGACGGTCCTTGGCCCACATCCTCCGAAGTGATTGGTGCGCTAGCACTACTTGGGTGCATCTGCGCGAATGCGGAAGGTTGCGGCCTCAGCTGCTCCGACTCTGTAGACAAAGGGGAGAAGTGCGTGCGTCGCAGGCAGCGAAATTGCCCAAGCAGAAGAAAATGCAGAACTATTTCGTGCGAAACTAAACTAGTTTCATCAATAAAGTGATTTTATAAATGGTATGTGCTTTTATGACATCCAATTATTTAGCAGGCTTATATCGAATGATGCTCTATATCAAACTGTTAAGCGTTTTTTTTGCGAGTTCGGCGTAGCCGGGTTCGACTGTATATTCAATATAACTGAGTAGCCAGTGCACTGTCAGTTTCTGTATTTGTTCTCTGGTAAACTAAGCTGCTTAATACAATGCTTCCTTGCCATTTTATCGGTTATAGCAATTAAATCTGGTCTACTGGGTGTGTAGGCCAAAAAGAGATATCCTTGGGGGGGGGGAGGAAGCGAGCTGTCATTTTTCCACACCCACCTTTGTTTTGGGCACCCCGCACTGCACGCCTTCATCGCATCGCATTGCTGCTCTTCTGCCCCTCTCCCATCTCGTTTTCACTCTCTCACCAGTGTCGGAGGGGTGGAATGGTAATGGTAGAGGGGCGATGGAAGGAGTGCCGTGTGGCACAAAAGGGGGTTGTGGCGGACTTTGCATTTTTTCTTTCTTTCTTTTCCTGTATTTCATGTTCCTTTTCTCATAGGTGCAGACACCCAGCAGCGAGATTTAATTGTTGTAGCCAATAACACAGCATGGGAACTTCGTAGTACAGTCAAACCTCGATATATTGAACACGGATATATCGAATTATTGCTTATATCGAACATGTTCTATATCACCTGGAAGATCGCGCGCATTTAATATTTTTTATTTCAGACAGGGTCAGACGTAAAGTGGATATATCGAACTCAGCCACCCCAGACCAGGTGCGCTCATTTGGCAGGCGATGGGCGTTCTCGACAGCTGCGCACTATAGCTGCTCACATCGATCACGCCGACGGTGCCATTTGAACGTAGCGGGGTACGCACGCACGTGGCGGCTTGGCTAGTTCAACAATGTCAATGACGCATTGCATTTGCCGCACTGACTACACGTCGGTGCGACGCTCCGCCTGCCGCGCCTCGTGAGGACTGGCGGTTTGCATCCACAATGATGCGTGACAGCGCGCACTCACTGGGCTCACTCATAGACGCTTTGGCAGACGCCACTTGATACTTTGTTATTGAGTGTTTCAAAAGGCTTTGATTAATGGATGTGAAGATCACAGCAAAAGTAGCGGCCAAACGAAGACTCTTCTGAGGTTGGTCCCGCAAGCACTGATGTTGCCCTGCTCCCAGCTTCAACTGAAGCCGTAGCTGCTTTGGCCCTTCTATGCTGCTACCGAGGCACCGGCCTATCGCATGTGGATCGTTTAGACTATGTTGAGGACTCCATGTTTAAGCACGCGGCTGCCAATAAGAAGCAGGCTGCACTGCTGCAGTACTTTCAGACAAATAAATAAATACTTTGTGTGAAGCTTCAGGTGAGTATTTACTGCACCACGATTTGGGCGTGATCGGGGATCGTTGTTCGGAGTGCGCGTTCGGTTGTGCCGCGTGCGATTGGCCTAGCCCACGCCCACTTAGCGTGGCTGACAAAGTCGGTGCGGTATAGGCCAACGCCTCGTATAGTTAGAGGAGGCGTTGCGTAGGCTAATTGCATGCGGTAGAATTGACAGCGCGCTCCCGGCTGACGAAGTTGGCGTGGCCTAGGCAACCGAACCCGCACTGAACAATCCCCGATTGCGCCCTTGGTTCATTGATTGATTTGCAGAAGTTCTTGACGCGTTTTTTTTACATGATTTTCTATATAGAATTCTGGCTATATCTAACTTTTTCGCGATCACTGCGCTTTTCTATATACCGAGGTTCGACTGTAGTTGGTTTGTTTTGCCACGGAACACACACAAAAGTTGATAGTGCTGCAGCTGTTGATTGTTACCTTCGAGTATTGTTAAAACCGGTAAGGCTACAGGATGGCTAGACTGTACTACTTTCTGTCTAAATGAGATGTTTGAATGTTTGTCCCCTCTGCATTTTTTCTTGCAACCTGGTCATAACAATTATTGGTCGCATCTATGGGATTTTCTTGGCACTTGAATATTGTCATAAGTGGGTATGACTGCGTAGCAAAGCAGAGTGTGCGATCAAGCTTATTTGCAAATGTAACAGTGTCAAGCTGCAGTTTTTGAAGTACCTGACAGGGCTGTTTAGAAGGAAAGTGATTAAATAGCTTTTGAACCTCTGCTAGTGGAAAAATTCTGTTTGATATTGATAGGTTAAGACTGCCTGAGCAACAATATGCCACAAGAACTAAAGAAAAATTGCAAGAAGTTTACAAACAGAAATGTGTACAGTACTTGGTTTTCAGTTATGTGTGCTTTCCTGCATTGTTCAGGCATTTTTTGGCCACAATGAAAACATTTCTGTATATGTAAGTGATAGGACTTCTATGCTAAAAATATTGTTTCTCCCAATATTATGGTGTTCGAGGTATAGAAGTGTCATATTTAGGCTGTGCTTTTGTGTGACAATGGTTATTTACGCAGGAGCTGAAGGCGAAGGGCTGGTGGATTGTGGGGACGTCAAGCTTTAACGACTCGACAAGACATGCGTCAGGCACTGAAAGTCGCAAGCTCACTTGGGACCTACCGCCACCTGACAAGCCTGTGCTGTTGATTGTGGGTGAGTGGCTGCCAGGGTGGCACGGGAGAGCAAAACCATTTTAGCTGTATGAGTGAACTGTCTTCCTACAATACCCAAAAAGCCACGCTTACCCTGAGAGGAGGATTAGTGAGCAAGGAAAGACGTAAAAGTGAGTGACAGTGCATTTGAAGTTCCCACTGTGACACACGGATTTAACTTTTTATGCTAAAGATGGACCACATTGCATTCTAGAGGAGCCAGAGAGTGGACTTTGCAGGTTTCAAGAACATTTATGGGGCCACAACTGCCCAAATACATGAAAATAGTTCCAAACTCGTCATGACGCACCGACGTATCAACATTGTTAGCTTGTGCAGAAGTAAAAGTAATGGGCAGTCACATGTTTGCTGCACTGCACGAGGTATGCACTCTGATTCCCTTGGTCGTGGAGATCATCGTTGAGCAGCGTTGCCTTATTTGCGGAACCAGTGAAGGGCACAAGTGGGTTTTGTCAACTAAAATATTGACTACCCCCATTTGCCCTCTAATCCACACCGCTGCCTTCCTGTTTGTTCCATTGCTCATAGAGCGGGTCTTTTGTTGACGTAAGAGGACAAGATAGAGTGGGTCTGATCCTGAAATGTGCTGTGCAAAAGATAAATGGTGGTCTATAGAGTTTCAGAATAGGTACAGTGGAACCTTGGTTATACAACTTTCTCAGGACTGCGCTAGAACATTGTGTCATCCGGGTGACGTGTAATCTGGCCAACAAAAATTTTGTCTACTATAATGCACAGTTTCGCATGAGAGTTGCGAGGAGCTTCAGTTCAAGCTATGGGCTAATACTCTGCCGGACTCTGAAACCAAAATCACCTATCGTATTTACTCGTATATGATCGCACATTTTTGTAAAAAAAATTGATGCAAATTCAGGGGTGCGATCATTACGCGGGTAAAATTTCCCGCGAAAAGAAACTTTTTTCATCCCGCGTTTGCTGCGGGATGACAGCAGGTCGACAAATAGGCGGCTGCCGCTGTATGTAGTGCGGGACACCAAAACAAAAATGGCGGCCAGCAGAGCAAGCTGAACGTGCCGAACGTGATTTTTTTTTTCTCCTGAGTGCATTACGTGCATTGAAACAGTTTCTTCCGTATAAGTAATGAATAATATCATTAATATTGGCAAGTTTGCGGCAATAACATACCCATGTCCACTTTGAGGGGACAGGAACAGATGGGCGCGCTTAGCTGCCAGTGACATAGAAACACATGGCCGGCATGCTGCGGAAACTGCGACATCTGTCTTCATTACTATCCTAATAGGCACGTTTCCGCCAAGGGTGGGCGAATATCTTAGGTGTGTTACAAGCGTCGGCGTATGAATAGTGTCAGGGTGTCTACCAACCGGGAAAACCTGGAATATTCAGGGAATTTGTATGGTCTGGAAACACTCCGGGAAAACTCGGGGAATATGTGTTTCTATCAGGGAAAATTAGCTGTAATTTTATTGAAAGGGAACGAAAGTCGTGTTAATGCTGGCTCCAGTAACAGACGAATCGCAACGAACTGTCGTTGACTCGTGTCATCGGCACAAGGTATTACCAGAGTAGTTAGCGACTGATTTTCCAGGCGCCCGATTTTTCGGACATGCCTGATAATTCTCACGGCTTCGCGGCACCACCATGTGCTCCATAGAGTCAATGTATATTGCCCTGACTGCAGGTCTGAAATGGCATTAATCAAAGCCACCACCGCCGCCATTCGATTATCTCACCGCCTCAAACCGGTGCTCTCGCACGCAGATTTACTGGCAGCGGTAGCCGCCACCACGCAACGTTAGGCCTAGCTGCTTCTACGTTCGCTAACTTCTTGCCGTGCGGTGCCATATCTTTAATTGAAAGAAGAATTCGCTGCTGTCAGCAATGGCACCGACTCCGCCTTTGTGATCCTCGCGATTGGCTTCGAAGCTCGCGAAGCACAGAACGTTGCTTAATGCTAGGGCGCTATAACGTAAAACTACTCCAAACTTTTCTATTCCAATTCTGCTATCAGCCCTCCACGATTGGTCAAAAACATTTTTCGACCACCCCCACTTCACCTGTCTGTCACGCGACGTCACGAAAACCGCGATACCTCCCCATCTGATATGATGTGTACACACTGATTATGCATGATTTGACAGAAAAAAGAAAAACAGTTATTTCTCATTCGACCCCTTTTCGCCATTAGCCCTCGGCTATTGGTAAAAAGTTTTCGGGCTGCACCCACTTCACCTGCCTGTCACGCGACGTCACAAAACTGCAAGAACTCACTGCGTCAAAGTGACGTGTATGCGATAAAGATGCATTAATATGCCGAACAAAACTGAATTTTCTTCGGAATAGCCGCAGGCTGCCCCGTTCCGAAAGGAATAAAAGATGGCTGCCGCCGATCGCTCAGACGCTGGCTACTCGCACCTGCAGGAGAGCATGGGTGTATTTGCGTATAATAAAGCTTCTTGCGTGGCCGTGTAACGTTTTCAAGCACTTTCGGCGCATTTACCCCCTCATTCTGCCAACTCTTCTTTGCTGAGGGTCCGTTTTAGCGTCATTCTTGAGCTTCCGTTGCATGCCGCCGCGATTTTCGACCAGCCACCGCAAGCTAAGCAAGGGAAAGCCGACCAATCGTAGACGCCGGCACAACCCTCTTCATCCGGTTATCGACTTTCAGTGCAGTGGCTCGGCCCCATCGAATCCCTCTCCACTTGAGCGTTCTCCTCACTTCTTGTCAGCCAATTAGATATGACAAGCTGCTCAGTGTAGGCAATGTTATTCGTTTTTCAAGCAAACAAAAGTGACCTCCTATGAACGAGGAGAGCATTTGATTGGTCTGTTCAAACAACCCTGCGGGTGACCACCCGGTGCTTGCGTTGGTGGTTATGCAAATTTGATGTCAGGAGATTGGAATAGAAACATATTGGAATAGTTTTACGTTATAGGGCCCCTAGTCTCTGACAGTTTCACCTCAATACAGAAATGTTACGCGGTGAAACATAAGCGTGCGAAGGGGTAATTGTCATGGGACACAGTGTGTATTCCTTAATTATACACGCGTGCACCCCCGTCTCCTGCCATAGTACGAGCACCGATATGCCTAATAAGTGTACTTGCAGCCCTTGAGAGCTTTTTCAGACATGCGTCTGGCAATTTGAGCCCTCAGCTCTTTCGTTACCGTGAGAAAATGGTAGTTTTTTATAGGTCTCGGAAAAAAATATTTACCATTACAAATAATATTCCAGCACACTTTACAGCATAGCATGTTGTGCATAATGAAATTCTCTTTCCAGAAACATATGTTGCCAACCAAAAAAAATTTCAGGTAAAATTCTAGAAAGCACCATTTTGGCGGCCAGTTGATAAAAAACAATAAAAACGATATCGGCTAAAACATTAATATCAAAGAAAATTCAGAATATACATTTCAAAGTTAAATAATCCAGGAATAGTGTCTGAAAAAAATTAATGCTCAGTACACCGCCGTTCTTCGGATACAAAGTAGAAACTAAGACCAGTTCATCCCTCATGCCATGCGGAGAAGCAGTTTGGGATTTTGTGGAGCATAGGTGCATTCCGCACTTTTCCAACAAAATGTCTGGTATTTGTTCATCTTTGTGGTCAATGTAACACATTCTGCAGTTCCGTTTTTTCGGCATCTTCTCAGGATGGTCCGATGAGAAGTCCAAGGAATGTACTTCAGCAATTCGTCTAGAGTCATGCACCTCTTCCAGGACCAATCGCTCTCAGCGTAGCTGGGCGACTACAAGATTATGCATCCAAGCATATCTGTTTGCATTTTTGCAGATTGTCTTGATCACTTCCCCAGAGATGAAGAGCAGAAAGAAATCCCACGCCGTTGCAAACTGCCTTGCGCTGATCCGCAGTGCTGGGCCAACATGTGCTACGGGTGGCCTTCTTGGCGTGAACGGAAGTTTCTTTGCTGCCGATGGCAGCACATCATAACCAAGCGAGGTGTACACCCTGAAGATAATTAGGAGAGCTCTCCGGTTGTGCAAGAAGATCGGCAGATAAGTGCGCACAAGGAAGGCGACCGCTCAAGGCCGTAACGGAAACTCGCCGGTGAGCAGTTGCGGATGTCCCATGCTGACTCAAAACATCATCACCATCAGAGCTTTCATCTGCTTTGCTTTCATCTTCGAAATCATAAATCGACTGCTCATTACTAAATTGAAGTGAGGGCACAGCATAGTTTCGAGCACGATGCTTTTCTCGCGACGCAGCCGCGCGGGACGACACCATGGGAGCCGCTTTCAATAGCTGCACAGTGACACCGGCTGTGCCCCTTGCCTGGATTTTACGAGAGAAGCAAAACCGATACTCTTGGAAACCGGTTGAAAATGTCAGGTCTACATGCTAGACATGCGGCGGACCTTCAGAAATACACTTTGTTGCAATAAAATGACTCGGACTCCAAACCAAAGCTGACTAGTGAACAGCTGGCATCATTTTAGGATAATTATTACCGCTCAGCACTGTCGGACGGCGAAGCCGGCGATATAATTTAATTCTTGGCTTACTGGGAGTCATTTGATTACAGAATTTTGATGCTAGTGCAGTGTAATCGTGAAAGACATGATTTTTTTCTCAAGCATGGCAGAAGGTGACGGCCACACCTCTTTTCACTACAAGACACGCGCATTCGTTCGCAAAAAGGTCCATCGAAGATAGCAACATCACCGGAGCGAAAAAATTTTAACTGATTCTAACAGTTCAGTGCCTCTACTAACTACTGGATGGCCTTAAGTGGATATGAAACGGCTCTAACATGTCGAGATCGGCGATCTAAAGTATAGATCACCACTGATCAATTTTAATATGCACGGTAACAAAAATGTTAGGGGCAGTTAAAAACATGCATTCGTTTTTTTTCGGACTGCCCGATTTTTCAGATTTTTCGCAGCCCCTAGGGAGTCAGAAAAATCGGACGTTGACTGTACAACTGACCAAGAGGATGCTTCAAATGATCTATGGCGCGAACGCGTGGCGGAATGAGGATGAGAACAGACGCGACCGATGCACTAAAGAATTGACAAGAAGGGAAGCGTGCCGCCGCTTTGAATGAGCTTGAGCTCAAGAAAACAGTGTTGGCTGACGCTCAGATGCAGGTGTCCCTCATCCAAACCAAAATACACTCTTTAAAGCAGTGATACCCAACACTGAGATATTGTGTATGGGCTGAGTATGTCAGGACAGCTGTGGTTGACTTTCCAGCTGTTGAGAGACAATCTTAGTTGTGACAAAGTTCACGCATCATACCGATGAGCTTGCTATCAGTTGATAGAAATAGCTCATTTTCGAAAATATTTACTTCTGTATGCATCTCCTTTCCTCATTTTTGAAAATGTTCTACTCGATTCGGAATGGGTTTTCCCATTATTTCCGCTGTGCATTTTGCTATCACCTTCTTTCTATTTTCTTCTTGAATACAATAGATATTGATGAAGAAATTGCGGTCACTGACCAAGTCAAGGTGAAAATAACACAGAGACGTTTCGGGATATATATATATATATATATATATATATATATATATTACTCTTTACTATTCAAAGCGGATTAAATCAGTTTTTTTGTTTCAACATGCTTACAAGAGAGTGACAGCATCGGGCAACATGGTGTCAGCCCGTCTTGACATAAAACAATGTTCTGGCTCATTCAGGGAATATTGCGAAGGTGCTCAGGGAAAACCTGGAAAACTCAAGGAATTTAGAAATGTCAACTTGGTAGGCACCCTGAGGGTACACTTCTAACGTATCAGTGTAAACGTGGCTACTATCGTTGCTGCTCGCGATTTGTTGCGTGCCCACGAGTGAAGATGAGAAGAATCGGAAGGTGCCTTTTTTGTTGTTGACCACAACCATTATAAAGCCTACACATAATAAAGGCAAGTTTGGTTGTACAGTCAACGACTGAATTTTCGGACGCCCAAATTTTCGAACGTGCCCGATATTTCAGACGTCTTCGCGGCACCGCCATGAGCCCCATAGAATCAATGTATAAGGACATCTGAAGTTTCAGACGCTCGAACCCCCGCCCTCCAATTTTCCGGACTTTTTTGACGCGACAGAAGGTCATTTGGCTCCTCGCGCAGCGCCCTTACGAAGGAAATCGACTTGCAGCCGAAGCATATCACCACTTTGAACCACAACTAGCCGAATCTAGCCGTCACACACCGATTTGGTCTGGCCACGCTGGCTATGTTCATCGCCGCACTTCCGCCTCCGGTGGAGTTTCCGGAGCGGCGCCATTTCGTTTGTTTGTGCCGGCCATGTTTCGGCTAGCGTGGTGTGTGGTTGTGCTGTTGTGTCAAGTGTGCTCTGCGACGCTAGGCCTAGGTGCTTTGGCGCTCGTCAGCGAACTCCACTGTGCGCAACTTGAGGATTTCGCTTGCCTTCGATGGCCCCCACTCCGTCTTCGTCGTCCTCATCAATGGCATCGAAGCGCGGAAAGCAGTACCGTCGGTTAACGATGGAGAAGAAAGCTGCCGTTATTAAGCAAGTCGTGAGCGGCCGATCGCAGGCTGGCGTGAGCAAGGAGTTCGGCGCCCATGGACGACGTGATCAACGACCTCCGCTCTGCTGGGGTTTCCATACCCACGGAAATAACTTTTGAACAGTTTGTTGATGCCGACAACCTGCTCGACTTCTGCACAGAACTGACTAAGGAGGAAATAGTCCGTCAGGTTGTGGGGGATTCAGAAGACTCCGATTTGAAAATGAGGAGCCAATGCCTGCGCCGCCTACAAGCGCCGAGTTGACGCGAGCACTGTTGGCTCTTTCATCGGTGTACAGTGCTGACATGACCCTTGCTCAGATCGAGGTGAATATGATCGCATGCAACCGGAATGCCGTCCAAACAACGATCAACAAGTTCTTCAAGCCACTGCAGCAATAACACCGGCTGCCCAACGATGCACATGTACATAATAAATCGGCAGTCGGCTGCATAGAGAGTTTTTGAATGCCTCTTTTTATAGCCACTTCAGTGATGCTTCGGCAGGGTTTCGGAAGCCTGGTACTTTGCCCTTTACCTCTAGATCCGATAAAAAAAGAGAAAAAAAGTGCGTTTTTTTGCATGCATTCATTTTTTCGGACTGCCTGAATTTTCGGACGTTTTTACGTTCCCTAGAGGGTCCGAAAAATCGGACTGTACCTCTTTTTGTCATGGAAGTGCGGAAAGTGATGAAAGTAATGAAATGGGGCATCTACTTTGGAATGTTTGGTGCGTGCAGACCGCTTGGCTTGTCTTGAAGAGTCGTTCGCGTACCATTCGACAGATGGTAAGTGCGATCATTATTAGCTAGACTTGGCACACGACATATCGGTGCGGCAAGTTCGGGGTGCGATCATTACACAGGAAATTAAATAAATAGAATTTTGACGACAGAATTCAGGGGTGCGATCATTATGCCACTAAATACGGTAATATGTAAATATAAAAAGAATACGGTTAAATGTCGATATAATGAACTACAGTCGAATCTCATTAATTCGAACACTCTTAATTCAAACCGACGCTGTGGTCCCGTCAAGGTTATCTGTATTCCAGTGGGCGAAAACAGCCGGTAATTCAAACGTGCAGGCATTTTCGACAGTTAATTCGAACACACCACGCTCCGACAATGTTATCAGCAGTGCGCCAAATCACGTGACAGCGCTTCCGACCAGCATTGCTCTTTTACCCCGCCATAGAGGAAAAACTCAGAAAAGACCCCTCAACGCTGTGCACGAAGAAAAAAAATAACCATAGCAGAAATTTCACCCGCTCTCAAATGGCAAGGCTGCCGTTTCTGCATCGTGCCAGAATGCCTCAGCCACACTAAGCCGCAAAATGCACGCTGCGGGGGAGGGATCGGTCCTAGGTCGATTTGTCGCGGTTTGTTGCGGCGCCAGGTGAGCCACGAGCAGAGGAGAGTGGCCCTTACAGTGACGTACGCGTGGGAAACTGGTGTCATGCAGACCTGCCTGACCGCTCTAGTCTCACTCGCATCTGGTTCAGCTAGGCCACTTGTTTTGTGCTATTGCACGTCAGCTCTCGCTCACGCTTGTTTTGGTTGGCTTGGTTTGGTCTTGTTCATGCTTGCTTTTTTACAATGGTGAGTCTAAACCGAGACGACTGGATGAAAAGGTTGTTGGAGACAGTGCACCACATCCGATTCTGTACGACAAGACAGACCCTGAATACAAGGATGCGAAGGTGACACCCAGTACCTCGTTCCCCTGTGTAGCAAGCATGTGATGCCCCCTCAGGCATAATGTTCATTCACCGCCAGGCTCGGTGGCCTGCCAAGCTGGGCAGGCAACCATTGGTCACCGCACCGCAATAAACGCCGACTAGCACGGCTGCTCGACGGTCAGTCATCATTCAGCACCACCACGCTGTGGAGCGTCCGTCTATCGGAGGGTGCCTCAGCCCTCCCTTGTTCACGAATCCGGGTGGATCGTGACACTGGCGACGAGTACCCACGGATCGTCCCACGCCACCGCAAGCGGCGAAACACAGTCCCCCGTTGCTGCCGCCATGCCGCTGTACGGAAGGCTCAAGCCGTTCGAGGGAGATGGGTCCGCCTGGCAAATTTACGAGGAGCAAGTCCATGTGTTCTTCCGGGCAAACGACACACGCGAGGCCAAACAGCGGGACATTTTCCTGGCCAGCTGCGGGACCCGCGTCTTCAGCCTCTTGCTCGACCTTCTCCAGCCAGCCATGCCGCAGGTTAAGACGCTGGGTGAGCTGCTTGCCATACTGCGCTCGCATTTCAACTCAGCACCGTCCACACTATTGGAGCGTTTCCGCTTCAACAACCGGAGCCGCCGGGAAGGAGAGACCCTCGGGCAGTTCGTTGCTGCGCTACGAGGGTTAGCGAGTGTCTGCATTTTCGGGAACCAGCTGGACTTGCTGTTCCGGGACCGTTTTGTCTGAGGCATCAACAACTCCGCCATGCGGACGCGACTCCTGGAGCTTCCCGACCCCTCGCTGGACGGCGCCGTGAAGGCAGCGCTGGCAATGGAAGCTGCCGCCAAAGACGCCGGCGAGATTTCCCGTGTGACTGGCTCACCGTCAGCGGAAGCGGCGGTCAACGAGTTGGCGACAAAGGGCAGTACCTGCGGTTGCTGTGGTGGTGCCCATTCCCCCTCACAGTGCCAGTTCTCTCAAGCACAATGCTTCACGTGCAGGAAAACTTGGCATCTGGCACGTGTATGCCGAAGGGGGAGGACGAACAGCAAGCAGCAGCCTGATTGAAGCCCAGGTACCACACAAGCCCGCGGCCAGGGTAGCCGTTGCAAGGGTATGCGGCGGGGGCGTGCGGCAGTAGGCTCAAGTTCTTCTGCGGCCAGGCTCCACGTCGTGGCCGAGGACCCACCGATTTTCGACATGTGGCACACAGGCTTTGTACCGTTGTCTGTGCCGCCGTACATACTGACCGTCGAAATCTGCGGGCACCCCATTTCCGTGGAGCTGGACACAGGGGCCAGCGTGTCAGTAATGGCCGGGAAACTCTGCACAGGTCAGCGTTCGCTTTGGCGACAGGGAGGCAACCCTTCCCCTTTACTTAACGAAGGGGTCGTCGCCGACGCTGCTGGGCCGAAACTGGATTCATGCACTGGACGTTCGTCTGCCAGAGTACCAGGAAGCCAGCGTGCATGTGGTGAAAGACGTCCCCAGCCTCGTAACCGAGTTCAAGTCCCTCTTCCAGCTAGGGGTGGGCACATTCGCTGGCACGACGGCTGGCATCTATGTACCTCAAGCCTCGCCCACTGCCGTTCGCCCTGAAGGACGGGGCCACCCAGGAGCTGCAACGGTTACAGCGAGAGGGCATCCTGGTACCTGTCAAGACATCTGAAAGGGCCGCTCCCATCGTACCAATCCTCAAGTAAGACGGCAGTGTCAGGATCTGCGGGGATTTCAAGGTTACCATCAACCCCGTCGCTACCGTTGAGAAGTACCCGCTGCCCTGGATTGAAGATCTCTGGTCAGCATTGTCCGGTGGACAGAAGTTTACCAAGCTCGACCTCAGAGATGCTTACCAGCAGCTGGTGCTCCAGGATGCCTCCCGGAAGTATGTCACAATATCGACAACTTTGGGGCTCCTTCAGTACACGCGCTTACCATTTGGCGTGGCCTCGGCCCCAGCCATATTCCAGAGGGAGATGGACAACCTCTTCAGGCGCATGAGTTACATGGCGGTGTACTTGGACGACATCCTGGTTACTGGCAGCGACGATGGGGACCACCTGCAGAACCTGCACAACGTCCTGGCACGACTGCAGGACGCCGGCCTCAAACTCAAGCTGGAAAAGTGCGTTTTCCTAGCCCCCAGCGTTCAGTACTTGGGACATGTCATTTCCCAGGCAGGCCTAGCCCCGGCTCCCCGCAAAGTTGATGCTGTGCTCAAGGCACCTAAGCCCCAGAACAAGAAGGAGCTCCTGAGCTACGTGGTCCTCATCAACTTCTACAGGAGTTTTCTGCTGAACCTGTTGGAGCATCTACAACCGCTCCATCTACTGCTTAGAGATGGTCAGCAATGGGTCTGGAAGGAGCAGGACCGGGCCTTCCAGCACAGCAAGGAGCTAATCACCAAGGCTCCAGTGCTGGTGCACTTCGATCCTGCTAAGCCTGTCGTCCTTACCGTAGATGCGTCGTTGTACGGTGTGGGAGCCGTCCTGGTACACTGGGACAAAGATGGCCAGCAACGTCCTGTGTCGTTTGCTTCTCGACGGCTTCATGCTGCAGAGCAACGTTACAGCCAGCTGGACAAGGAAGGTTTGGCCCTCATGTTCAGTGTCGAACGCTTCCACCAGTATCTGTGGGGCCGGAAGTTCGTGGCGGTCACGAACCACGAGCCGCTGTTGGGGCTGCTGGGGCCTGACAAGGCAGTTCCTGTGCAGGCATCACCTCGAGTGGTACGCTGGGCCTTGAGGCTGGCAGCTTACAGTTACCAGCTGGTTTACCGTCCGGGAAAAGACCTGGGACCCACTGATGCCCTGAGCCGCCTGCCCCTGCCAGAGGTGCCTGATGCTGTTCTAGAACCTGCTGAAGTGTTCATGCTGGAGCACACGTACCCGGAGGGGCTCTCCAGATCTGCGGTATCTCAAGCGACCAGCCGGGACCCAGTCCTGTCTTAGGTGGTCAAAGCGGTGTCCCGTGGAGAGGAATTGGTGCAGCAGGCCTATAGCCACAAGGCCGCTGAGCTCAGCTTGCAGCAGGGCTGCCTACTGTGGGGTTCTAGGGTGGGTAGGGTTCTAGGGTGATCCCACAATGTCTCCGGTCCAGGGTCTTGCAGTTGCTGCACGCGGGTCATCCAGGCGTAGAAAAGACCAAGATGGTGGCCTGGTCCCATGTTTGGTGGCCTGGCCTGGACCAGGACATCGCTCACTTGGTGCAGAGCTGCCAAATCTGCCAGGAGCATCAGCGAGCCTTGCATCATGTGGAAATCACCCCCTGGCCGTTCCCACAGAGACCCTGGTCCCGTCTACATGTGGATCTCGGGGGACCCTTCAAGGGCCATTACTTCCTTGTGGTTGTGGACGTCTTTTCAAAGTGGGTGGAGGCTCTACCTGTCACCACTCCATCAGCAGGCGTGACCATTGCAGCGACCATTGCAGTCTTAGGTGTCACAAGTAATTGCAGTCGAACCCGGCTATGTTGAACTCGCAAAAACAAACGCCTATCAGTTTGATGTACAGCCGCCGACTGATTCTTTGGACTCCAAAAATTCGGACATGCTCGATTATTCGGTCTGCTTCGCGGCACTGCCATTCTCCCTATAGACCACTGCCGAAAGTTCGGACACCTGCCAAAAGTATAACAACTGCCAAAAGTTTGGACACCTTGCAACCTCTTGTCTGATTTTTCGGACACTCCTTGAGCCAAATCGATCGAGAGCACCATGCACCGACTCTGACCGGTGCATGGTTCGACTTGCTGAACGCCATTTTTGTTTTGAACAGAGCCTCCTTGCTGCCGAAGTGGCGCTAGTGCAAATCCCCGCTCATCATCACCGTTTCTGCCTGGTTCGTGGCTATAGCAGTTCCGGTCTCAGCTTAGTAAGCCATGTCAATACAATCCATCAGCTGATTTGCTTCTTTCTTCGTGCTCGACGCTGCGAGTAGGCCACGTTTTTTATTTGTGCAACTGGTGTCGGCGTGATGGCGTGGTGGTGTTTGCTTTGTGTGCTGTGTCGAGGTTGTAGTGATCCAATGCGGCATACGCAAACATCGTGTCAAGTGTCTAATGGTGCTGACAGTGCCCGCGCAGACTGTGCTGGGGAATGCCGGCAAGCAGGTGCCGGGAGGCCGAGGATTTGTTGCCTTCCGATGTGCTCCCTACTGACGTTGAAAATGTTCTGCTGAGGCCTGCGCAGTGGTTGCATTGTGATTCCGGACACCGTTTCATTTGACAGTTTCACAGGTGCTGACACTGCTGTACTGGCATGTGCAGAACTCGACGACAGCGAGATCATTCGTCAGGTTTCTGCTGCACCGCCGGACGATGACTCCGAGTCAGATGATGACGCACCATATGCTACACTGCCGTCACATGTATAGCGTGTACAAGCAGTGACTGTGCTTTCAGCCACCTATAGTGACCATACGACCCTCTCCAAGGTTCATGCTTATCTGATTTCCCGTAAACGAAACAGCATGCAACGGTGCGTTCATTATTTCTTCAAGCCTACTGCCGAGCCCAAATAAGTGCATGAAAGTAAAGGATTTCTTTTTTTTTTTCTTAATCTGCTTTTTCGGACACCTGTTTATTCGGACATTTCCGCAGTCCCCGTGAGGTCCGAACAAGCGGTCAGCGACTGTAGAGCATAGTTCCATATAAGCCTGCTAAATAATTGGATGTCATAAAAGCACATACCATTTATAATATCACTTTATTGATGAAACTAGCTTAGTTTCACATGAAATACCGTAAAGACTGGACTATAGGTCGGACCGGAATATAGGTCGGTCCCCCCTACTAACGAATTCTAAAAATGAAAAGAAAAACATTTTTCAATGGCAAAAGTACCGAAAGACACCCTTAACTTGAAACAAATGCGACTCATGCACAATAGTGACAGTATTTATTGAAATGCTGCTCGCATGTGCACCCGGCCAATTTTTAACAGTATCGCGCGACCATCGACCCGCGTGCATGTCAGCACCTTATTAACGGCGCTGAGCGGCGAATCAAATGAGATACGTGCATGTGTACATGTGCGCTTACTTTGGCTATGTCGCCGCTCTGTGCCGTGATGATAAGGTGCTGACTAACACGCGGGTCAAAATTGGCCGGGTGTACAGTACACAGAAGGGCACGAAGTGCGCACGCGCTACTCCGAATCAGAGCAACGCCTTTGATCAGAGTCGTCCGAACTAGAGTCGGATGACAAGTGCTTCTCGCTGCCCAGTCCAGAGGCGCGCGCGATCTCTACCGCTTTCAGATGGATACATTCAGCAGTCACAGGCAACGATCTTACACGCAGCTCTCGGACGAACTCCGCAACCTTGTCTTCCAGTTTTGCGGTCCGCCCACGAAATGACGTTTTCTGTTGGTTTGCTGCTTCTGCCTCCGCCAGTACCGAATGCTTTTTTCGGATACTCCAAGTTCGCGCTGTGCCGCAAGGTTGCCGTGGGCTTCCGCGCACTCAATCGCCTTTTTCTTGAAGGCGACAGTGAATTGCCGTCGGCTTCCGCTCATTTTGAAACAAAATGTGAAAAGGCAGCCTTTAACCAATATAACTTTGTGACAATGTAAACACAAATTGGCAGTGCCACAATGTCGCCACGCCGCGCTGCTGCTGATGGCGATGGCGAAGGTGGCTCTTTACTTCATCCGCCCATTGTTGCAAGACTTCCGTAGTTTTTCCACCAATGTCCGGTATATAAGACGAGGGTCGACTTTTTGCAATGGTATTTTTTTAAAAAGTTCGACTTATATTCCGGTTTTTATGGTAGTCCTGCATTTTCTTCTGCTTGGGCAATTTCGCTGCCTGTGACGCATGCACTTCTCCACATTGTCTAAGGAGTCGGAGCAACTGAGGCCGCAACCTTCCGCATTCGCGCAGACGCACCAGACTAGTGCGAGCGCACCAATCACTTCGGAGGATGTGGGCAAAGGACCGTCGTTGCTTTCCTCATTGTGCCCACTTTCACTTGTGCTCGGTGTGATGTCGGAAATGTAGTCTTTGTTTTCGGGCTCTCCCGTGATCATTTGCGCTCACAAACTCGTCTGCCGTTGATTCGTCAACAGCGTCCGCAAATTTTGACAGCTCGCTCCAAACTTCAGTAACACCGGCAATGGCTTCGTCGCATTCATCAGAATTTATAGTCATCACCGAGCACGCGGAAGCCGGCACTGCTGAAGCAATTTCAGATGAACCACTCGTACACGGCCGCGCGTTCGGATCAGGTGTCACGGGCACCGGGTCGCGAGTTTGGCTGCTTTAACCTTAATCTCCTCCTTATTCTTCAAGATTGGGCTGAGAGTGCTTCTCGGAATCTTGCACGCTGCCGGGACATCCGAGTTCTCACTGCATTTGACCCGATTTATGATTTCAAGCTTCACGACGAAAGGCGAATTCTGCCGCTTCATCACGACAACACTGCGGGAGAAGGCCCACAAGGTGCAAGCACAATAAACCAGAAAAACAGCGAGACAGCTCACACCTTCGCCATCTTGCACGACGAGGGCACAAGAGCCCCTGATTGGCTGTCTGAGCAAGCACTGTGGGCAGGCCAGGATCATTTTTTGCAGGGGGAGGGGGGGGGGGTGCTGACGGCTCATCCGAGGCAGCGCGGTCACGATAGGGAGAGCGGTTGGATGGAGCTGCGCCGCCGGGTTTACCCGCCGCGGCGAGGGAAAGCCAACTTCCGGGGGCACTTTTCCGCCGCTTGACGTTTGATATATCGGGAGTCGTTGCCATTCTTGTTCTATATAAGCGTAATTTTTGCTATATATACTCATTGGAAGTATACCGTGTCCAGAAATTGTTCGATATGTAGAATAATTCTATGTAAACGGGTTCGATATAGTCGGGTTCGACTGCAGCACCATCCATCAAGCTGGCAGGAAAGCAGATCCACTTCCCTCCCGCTCTTCCTCGCAACTACGCTCCCCTCGTCCTCCCTCACTACTCCCTTGTAACTCCCTCACATACGACGGTCTCCGCACGTACGTGCCTCTGCGCTGGCACTGCCAGCCCCGCCGGCTCATTGCCAGCTTGCTCCTTGAAGTATTGTTTTCTGACGTTTTTGGGAAGTGAGCGCTTGCCGGTGGGGCCAGTTTCATGGTCCTCGCTCGCTGTGTGCTTCACGATTTGCAGCGTTCGTGCATCGTGCTATGGTGCACGAATACTTCAAGAACAAGTCTTTCTTTTAATTCGAACAAAGTTTCGGGCCCCTCCGAATTTGAATTGTGTTAGATTCGACTGTGTTTATCTTTTGTAACTTCTTGTCCATATTACACCATGTATTTCTAGAACCTCTGGACAGTCAGACCTTGACTAACGAAATTCCCAGTGTAATTGACTATTTTTCATTTCCCCATCTTAGTTTCAGTGAAAACTGTATTTCTTTTTTGCGATTTAATGAAGTAATTTCGTGCCACGAAGTTCATGAATTTTTTCTTCATTTCAAGCATGTGTAGTAAAATCTAGTTCATATGTTATGGAGAAAAAGGAAGGGATAAGAAACATACTAACTGAGAAAACATACGATCCGAAGTAACTAAAAAAATTTGACGAACTCAACTGTAGTTGACATCTACGTAATGTGAAGCGTTGTGCAAATTGTTGCAGAACGAGAGGCCAACGCGCATCAAGCTGGTGGCACTTTGGCAGCCTGAGACGCATTTTGTTTTCCTAGTGCGTTGTGTTTTAAGAGTGCGATGAGAAACTGAAACGTAAACGAGCTGGTGGGCGACGTGGGCTGCCGTCGCAGCAAAATCATACCGCCTGTAATAGAGAACGGCGGCGTGTTTGGGTTATTGCCCAGTAAAAGTGTGCGGTACGCTTCCAACAGCACTGCAGCCCATGCGCTCTAGAACAGATGGGTGAAGATGCTTACTGCAGTAGGGTTGGTGGCGATAGTTGTGAATGCGACATGAGATTACACATGAGGGGATGTGCTGGTACTGGAATAAGAAACTGAGTGTGTACCGGCATTTTCACGTGAGACGAGTGGGTGAGTATAGCGGGGAAGCTGATGTGGCGGGCGGCTGCCGTGCTCGATTGCGTGCACCTTGCGCATTTTTTTTGTTTACATGGGATCTTGCATCTGGAAAACGTGTCATATGGTCACAGTTTGGCGATGTACCAAACGTTGGTGCCGAGATATAATGTTTTACATGAACATATGGACTGGTAAAAAAAAAAGCGTATAGATTGGGTCATTTTCTTGTGTTCTTGATAGCAAACGTCGGTACCAGGAAATCGTATGTAACAGGATTGTGTCAGTGAGGTTCTGTTGTACTTGGATCCTGTATGGCTAGTAAATCTAAAAAAAAAAGGCTATAAAATTGTTGGGGGAGTTCAAGCATCCTTCCTCACGAAAAGTTCGAGTGCCATTTGTCGTGTTGGTAAACTGTTTGCAGAGGCTGCAGGGGGCATGTCAGTCCACAGCGTTCAAAGAAACACAAGAGCTGAGAACTTCTGTGCAAGGGGGATGAGGAGGGAGTGAATGCGCGGTAATGGGATCAAGCATGCGCTAGGGGGGGGCGGGGGTTTAGGGACAGGAACTCGCGCCTGTCTGACCTGTCCACATGCCATACCTTGGAGATACGGCGTGGGATAAGTGCAAAGGTTGAGCCGAGATGGTTGGTTCCTTGACGCGTATTGGGTTCCTGTGCATCTCGAGTTTCTGAGACACAGTGCAAAGTGTTCACTCACATTGTGACAGCGTGTTTGTGGCCATCGAGTGGAATCTGTTCATGTTTGCCTGAGCACACGTGACACTGATCACACTACAAACCTTACTTTGTGTAGTTGCCTCTTTGCTATTGCCATTTGTGCTTTGATTTTCTGGCAAAACTGTGACTTTCCTTGTTTTTTGTTTTCTAGCTCAGAACAAATATATCTTTTTAAGCCTTTATTTTTTCATTTGTGGGTGCCATCCGTAGGCACTAACTGTGGTCAGCCATGGCATCCAAGATTTACGGCGCCGCGCAACACAACACATGCGCATATTTTGATGATGTCAGTCATGTCGATGCATTGCTCTTGGCGATATCTGGACGGCTCGCGCAGGTGCTCATCATGGTCAAAGCTTTAACGTTGGCCATACTTTCAACACAAGTCCTGGCTGCGGCATCCGTTGCTTAGCTTATGTGCGTGCTGCTGACGTACTCGCACGAGCGAACATGGAGATGAAGTTTGTTCAACACTCGGAAATTGTGATTGTTGCAAAGATAAGTGGGAAATCAAGCGCACTACTTATGTCACTCGGTGCCAGAATAGCCATGCGTAGCCATCTAGTACGCTGTAGTGCAGTAAAGGGACGAGACACCGTGAACTCAACTGTAAACTGAGGGATAACCTCCGAGTTTGGCGCATCGTGGGCACCAAAATCTGAAGTAGTGGCTTCTACGGTACCATCCAAAATCAATTTTGAACAGTGCGCCACGGTGACATTCGTTAGGTGGAGCTTTGCAGGCGCAGGGTGTCTACCAACCGGGAAAACCGGGAATTCTCAGGGATTTTGAGTAGTCTGGAAAAAGTCAGGGAAAACTCAGGGAATTTGGGCCTCTATCAGGGAAAATTAGCGGCAATATTATTGAAAGGTTCGAGAGTCGCGGTAATGCTGGCTCGAGCAACAGACAGGAATCGTAATGAATCGTCTTTGACGCGCTGTCGTCGGCTGGAGGAGTTGCCAGTGTGCAGTCAACAACAGACTTTCCGGATTCCCGATAATTTGGACGGCTTCGCAGCACCGTCACGTAACCCACAGAGTCAACGTATCAGAACGTGTGAAATTTCGGACGCAAGAACTCTTCGACGTCTGATTTTCCGGACGTTTTGCCGTGACCGCAGGTCCGAAACGGCAATAATCAAAGGCACCACCGCACCTGTTTTGATTACTTCGCCACCTCGATCCGGCACTCTCGCACGCAGATCCGCTGGCAGCCGTTGCCACCACTGCGGCAACGCTAGGCCTAGCTGCTTCGACGTTCGCTATGAAGCGTCTTGCCGTTGGGTGCCGAGTTTTTTATTGAAAGAATTAGCTGCTGTCTGCAATTGCACGGACTACGCATTTGTGGTCATCGCGATTGGCTTAGGAACTTAGAAAACACGGTGCGTTGCATAATGTCGGTTTCCGAAAGTCAGCTTCGCCTTTGTACAGAAATGTTACATGGTGAAACATACGCAAAGGTATTGCAGTGAAGCGTAACCAGTGTGGGAAGGGGCTATTGCCACGGAACACAGTATGCATTCCTTAATTATACACAGGTGCACCCGGTATTTCCTGTCACAGTACGAGAGCCGATATGCCTAATATGTGTACCGACAGGCCTTCAGAGCGTTTTCGAACGTGCCTGTCGCGGTTTGAGCCCCTAAGGGCAGTAAATGACACGCATTTATTTTTTTCCAACTGGCCGATTTTTCGAACATTTTCCCGACCCTTGGGAGTTCTAAAAATCAGTCGTGGACTGTGCAACTGACCAAGATGCTTCAAATGGACCTTGGGGCGAACGAGTGGCAGAAGGAGGACAAGAACAGAAATGATGTACACATTGAGGAATCAACGGGAAAGGAAGCTTTGCTGCCGCTGTTTTGAAGAAGTTTGAGCTCAAAAAACAAAATTTTGGCTGATGCCGAGATGCAGGTGTCCCTCATCCAAACCAAAATAAACTCTTTAAAGCAGTGAAACACAACACTCAGGCATCGTGCGTGGGCTGAGAGTATGTCAGGACAGTTGAGGTTGACTTAAGAGCGGTTGAGAGAGAATCTCAATTGTGACAGAGGTCGGGCCTCATACCACTGAGCTTGCTATCAGTTGATAGAAATAGCTCATATTCGAATATATTTGCTTCTATGTGCATCTCCTCTTTATTCGTATTTGTGAATTTCCGACTTCATTTGCAATTTTTTTCGAAGACACTTTATTTTCTGTGCATTTTACTAACCCCTGCCTTCTATTCTCTTCTTGAATAACATAAACACTACTCCTTAGTATTCAAATTAGATTAAGTCGCTTTTTTTTTTCATGTGCTTACTAGAGAGTGACAGCATCAGGTGATATGGTTTCAGCCCGTCTTGACATAAAACATTGTTCTGCATCACTCAGGGAAATGTGCAAAGGCACTCAGGGAAAACCTGGAAAACTCAGGGAATTTGGAAATGTCAACTTGGTAGACACCCTGAGGCGAAACACTGCTCCGCCATAGCCTTTGCAGGGCAAGGCATTGAAGAAGGATTGGGAGCACCGCAAAGGGAAGCGATGGCCATCTGTGATTGCCTACGCTGCGCCCCTGCTGAATGCATTGAAGGACGTTTTTGCTACAAAGTATTTCTGAAACAGTGTAATTTAATGTCAAATGCATTTTTTAACTTCAATAAAATTTGGTTCAAAACTTAACGCCTCTCTCTGCCCCTGCATGACATGCAGGTAACGAGGGCGAAGGAGTGCAGCAAGAGTTGTCTGCCCTGTGTGACTCCATCCTCTGTGTGGCCCCTTTAAAGGAAGACAGCCCCATTGGCAGCCTGAATGTGTCCGTGGCAACGGGTAAGCTTATTTTTGTTTTTGCTTGTCCCTGCTATTACCCGAAGTCATCGTAGCTGTGATCTATCCCAGAATGGGACTGCTGACAGCTACCCAAGATGCTAGAACATGTACTTTGTTTGCATTAATAATAATGTCAGTTGTTACTGCACTAAACAGTAATGACCTAGGGAACAGGTCCTTACAGGTCTAGGGAATACTGGCAATGTCTTGCTGTTGTGTAATGTACTTTACATTGTTCGTGTACTTGTTGAGAAAGGCATGGAAAGAAGGCTTAGTGATACAGTAAAACCTCATTAATTCAACCCTCATTAATTCTGAAAATGAGATAATTCGGGCTCGTCCTCTGGTCCCAGCAGGCGGATGGATTATTTCATGCAATCAAATCCTCATTAATTCAGATGCGTTTGGCCGCACATCGGTTAATTCGGACAACTCTTGGAGCTTGGTGGGTGCGGAGTGCTGCAAATTTGCGACGCAAAAGAGCGAAAACAGCGCTAGCGTCCAGTCCAAACGAAGTGGCAGAGTTCATATCACCATAGTCATCAGCGGAAATTGTATGTGAATTGCAGCAACGCCAAAACGCCTCGTTCATGTTTGTGCCTTTAAAGCCTTTTCTTGCGTTTACCGCCGCACATAACACCACGTTGATCGCATGCCTTCAAAGCTGCGTAGTCACCATCCACGATTGCATCGATAGCGGCCGCAGTTTTTACAGCAAACGGTAGTTTCGTGTTGACTCGGTGTGTGTGTCGGCCGTGTGCCTTCAGAATCACAAGGTTGCCATCCATGATCGCGTCGATGGCGGCCACGGTTTTGTCCGTAACAGTTGGGGCAAACAGTAATTTCATTTGACTCAGTGCAAAGCTGTCGAGGATGAAGAGCACTGGCTGCATCGCGATGGGCGGATGCTCCGTTGATTAGCTCACTGGCAAAAAAAGTAATCAGGATGTATGTGCGGTAGTGATAAGGGGTTCTGAGATGAAGGTACGCCCACAGGTTCACTGCGAAGAAAGTCCCGAGACGTTCGCCGCTGCGAGAGCCAATCAGTCCCGAGATGACGAAAACTGTAGCTTCCGCACTGCTTTTGTGCAAGATATGAAGCAGAATTAGCTGATTCATTCAGTAACTAAAAACTTGCTCACATACTAAATGTTTCTTTATTGTTGCTTTCTTGATACTCTCGATAATTCGACACTCAGTTAATTTGGACATGTTTCTCGGTCCTGTTAAATCTGAATTAACGAGGTTTTACTGTACAGTTTTACTGTACAGTATATCCTTCCGCTAATCCGACTCCAGTGAATTTTTCGATTAATTTCATCCCGACCGAAGGCCCTGGCCAGCGCCTATGCATTTCCATGGGCCCATAGTTGCATTACTTCGATCCTAAAATTGTCCTTTGCTGGATAATTCCAACTTGACCAGTCAGCATGCATGCACCTGACCCCTGTGGGAACCCCAACAGTGACCCCTTTACTGACAACGTCAGTGTCGGCAGAACTCAAAGGACACTGAATGCTTTTAACAAACATCTCCTCTTGTCCAAAACGGCAACTTTCAGCCTGCCGTTAGGAATATTTTCAAGCAACACTGGTAGGTTGAAGTGTCTGATTACCGTATTTACCTGATTATAACACACGTCTCTTCTTTTTTTCCGAGAAAATTGGGCCAGAAAACACGTTTGCAGTGTTTGTATGCTGTGCCACATAATACAGCTATACCGCGGCGAAGCTGACTTTAAAATAATATGCGGCAAAACTGACTTTAGAAAACCGCCTACCATCGTGGAACACTGTTGCCCATTTTTCTGGCCGAAAAATTGTGTGCACGTTAGATTTCCAACTGTTTAGTAGCTTTAATGTTATCTCGAAGTTAGTTTTCTACTTTGGACTCATAGAAATAGGGATGCATTTGATTTGGGGGCTTGTTTGAATTGGGCAAATACTGCCAAATAAATTCAGCAGCATGTTATGACGTCTTTTTCTGCATCTTGTTTGATTCAACATGGCAGATAATTTGATCAATTGAGTGCGTCAGGATTGAATTAACAGATGTTTACTGTAGAGTAGATCCTGGATGTATCGAACTCAGATGTATCGAAATATTGCCTATATCGAACTGTTGTAACATCTCTTTGGAAATAACTTGTAAATGTATAGCACTGTCCTACGGGTATATCGTAGTCCCGTTCATCGCCACATTCGATATATCGGACACTGCACCCCTGCAAGTGTGCTTCTCCTAATGGAACCGGGACCACTTTTGAATTCATTGGAAATATCCATGCTGACGAAACAGCACTGTTCTAGCAGATGCTGTCGAACAAGACATTGGATCTGGAGATCAGGTTTACAGTCGAACCTGACTATGTCGAACCTGTTTACGTCGAATTATTCTGTGTATCAAACAATTTCTAAACATGGTATAGTTACAATGAGTATATATAGCAAAAATTACGCTTACATCGAACAAAAATAGCAGCGACTCCCGATACATCGAACACCAAGCAGTGCAAAAGTGCGTCCAGAAGTTGGCTTTCCCTTGTGGTGGTGGGGAAACCAGGCGTCGCGGCTCCATCTAACCGCTCTCCCTACCGTGACCGCGCTGCATCGGCGAGCCGTCGACACCTCCCTGACAAAATTATTCTGGCCCACCCTCAGCGCTTGCTGAGACAGCCAATAGGCTCTTGTGCGAGTTGTCTTGCTGCTTTTCTGGTTCATTGTGGTTGCACATTGTGGTCCTTCTCCCGCAGTGTTGCCATGATGAAGTGACAGAATTTTCTTTTCACCGTGAAGCTTAAAATCATAAGAACTTCAGTTTGGCCTAGTTGGTGTTTGTGTGGTCTCTTCCGCTGTCCCCGTCTTTATTTGCAGTCAATATGATATGAAATCATAAATCGGGTCGAAGGTGGTGAGAAGTCCGATGACCCCACAGCATGCAAGATTCCGAGGAGCACTCTTAGCTCGATCTTGAAGAATAAGGGGGAGATTAGGGCTAAGACGGGGCAAACTCGCGACCCGGTGCCCGTGGCACCCAACGTGTACGCACGGCCGTGTACAAGTGGTTCATCCGAAATTGCTTCAAACATGTCGGGTTCCGCGTGCCCATTGATGGCTGTAAATTCTGATGAATGCGACGAAGCCATTGCCGAATTTTGGAGGGAACTGTCAGAATTTCCGGAAGCCGTTGAAGAGTCAACGGTCGACGAGTTTGTGAGTGGAGATGATGGTGTTGAGACAACGGGAGAGCCTAAAACGAAGACTACATTGCCGACATCATACAAGTGAAAGTGGGCACAATGATGAAAATAACGATGGTCCTTTGCCCACATCGTTTGAGGTGTTTGGTGCACTCGCACTAGTCCAGGGCTTTTGCGCGAATGTGGAAGGTTGCGGCCTCAGCTGCTCCGACTCTTTAGACACTGTGAAGTGCGTGCGTCGAAGGCAGCAAAATTGCCCAAGCAGAAGGAAATACAGGACTTTCGTACAAAACTATGCTAGTTTCATCAATAAAGTGATTTTATAAATGGTATCTGCCTTTATGACGTCCAATTCTTTAGCAGGCTTATATCGAATTATGCCCTATATCGAACTGATAGGCGTTTTTTTGCAAGTTCGATATAGCCGGGTTCGACTGTAGTTGCATGTTAAAGTACCCCAGGTGGTCAATACTAATCCATAGCCCCTTCTACGGTGTGCCTTATAATGATTCTTGGCCTTGGTGCATAAAATTCCAGAATTAATTTTTTTGTTCTCCCCACAGGGATAGTTCTACATCACCTCTCCCTTGCTCAACAACCGTGAGGGCAACACAAGAGGCACAACAAACGAAGCCATCACATATTCTTGTTTGTGGGACATCACTTGGACAAGGTTCAGGTGATGTTCTGCACACACCCCTTCCCGGGTGACCATGCCAGCAAGGCTGGACCCAGCTGGACTGACTACTGCGACTTGTGCAACGTGCCTCCTGGTCTTTGCTCTGTCCTAGAACAACACTTGTGTTGCATGCTACACTGTTGATGTGAAAATAATGGGCCATGTGCAGTTTTTCTCCATACATGGTGGGAATTGTGCAAATAGCAGATTTTAGGGACCTAGGGAGTTGCCTGCTTTGTAGTTAGAGTAGTTTCAGATAGTTAGAAGAGACAGAAACGTCAGGTCTTCTTGCTAAACAGTGGCTGTTAAGGAAGTGCTCTTCGAAAAGTCTCTTTATCTATATATTTTCTTATTCAGAGTTATAAAGAAATGGTCATTAACATATTTACTGGGATCTAGGCCAGCCTCTATCCCGAGTCGATCCCTGAAAGTCCGAATCCAGAAAAAAAGAAAGGAAAGAAACTTACCTCGAATATAGGCCGAACAGAAAAGCGAGGACAGCATTAACAAAATGAGAACATTTATTGAATAGGAACACGCTGAGCTCATTCTACGTCGCTATCTTCCTTATTGCTGTCATCTCCTCGTTGCAGCTGACGCACACAAAATGCGTCGCCCATTGCCCCCTCCAACGACGGACATTTTTCTCATCACTGCCGAAGTGCCGCCCGACTTGAATGTTTGACTATGCCTCTGCGGCTAGCACAACTTTTCGTTTGAAAACGGCAGCATAGTGGCATCGCCTGTTTGGTGCCATTATGATAACGCCACGCTGCATGCCGATACGACACAGCTAAAAATGGCGACGTTGCTTGTGCACTTCACTTGGCTGCTGGTGTATGTCCAGTAGCGGCTGTGATACTGGCCTTTCTAAATGGCACTAGCCAATGCACCATATTTATCAATTTCAATAAAAAAAATTTGCCATTTAATTAAAATCCTCAAATAAGCCAACCCTAGAGTTTGGCATATGATTATTTGAAGAAAACTGTCTGCCTAGATTCGAATAAATATGGTATATGGTTTGTAAAAAAATTGGTCTATAATAGTCATTATAGCCAGTGACAACCTAAAAATTTATGGGGATGTACACTGCTGTCGAATTTAAGGGGGGACCTGGGCTTTGAGCAATACCATTATTGATATTGCTGCTAGAGGAATTAAATTTGTGGGCAATATGTAATTTAATGTGCTTGATGCAAATGTGTAATTAGTTTTTCTCTATATAACGAGAAAAATATTTTATACAATTTTTTCTGTTCCCATGTTTCGGGATGACTGGCAGAAATTTTTTTGCAGTAAGAAATGTATAAATTATGTGAAAGTATTCCTGAATGTTCAAGGAGTGCAGTAAGCACTGCCTCATGTTTCTACCTCTGTTCTATCCAAAGTTACAAAAGTTAAATGTTGTAGCTTCACATGCGATATATATATTTTTTTACCTTCCTCAAAATTTCAATATGTTTCAAGGTGCAGAAATGTGGTATTATAGACTTACTGCACTCCCTGGGAGCCTAGCTATCAGATAAAGTAAAAATTATTCAAATTGGATGATTAGGCAAGTAACTATGCCTCCCGGAAAATTGCTAATTAGCAAAAAAAAGCATGTTGAGAAAAGTGGGAAAAACTAGCCACCATGTGAAAAAAGCATTTTATCCTGGATGGCTCAGAAGGCTCTAGGGGAATAATCTGGATGGGGATTTCCTCGCTGCCTCCGCTTTGCAGCTGCTTGAAAAGCTGCGGAGGACACTCGCTTTCTCTCCCCACTAACAACGCGACAACAGTCCTTTCCAGGGGGGACACTGCTATTGATATAATATTCATTTTTTCATCAATATTAATGAAACTTTGGAGCCTTATTAAGATTCTTGTGGTGATTTCAAATATGTAATTATTTTTCGAATAGGCCATTTACTTCTCAAGATAAACGAGATGAATTGTTCATCATTTGCAGGAACTAGAGAATAATACCCGCGCTACACATATTGCCACATGCCTAGTACTAGAAAACATAGGGAACACAATGGCAGGAATACCTTTTTGATATAACTAATATTAGTAACTCTATAGCAATTCAATATCCACTGTTCGAAATGTGAGTTCCCTACTGTCTGATCTAAAATAGAACTGAAAAATGTTAAAGCATAAATTCCAATATCTGTTCCTACCATTGCGTACTTTGCACACTCAGCTACAAATAAGCCACAACAAAAACTAAGGCTCTACCTGCCTTGAAGGCACAGATATCGCTGCTGCAAATCAGCACAAATCAAGTCAAAAAACAGGTGTTTTGAGAAAACGGGAAAAAAAGAAATACATTCACTTTTAACGAAAAGTGCAGAAATAATTTTCCCCTACTTTGCAGTGAAAGTGGCTAATAGCCACCAGGAATGTAGTCGCTCTGACCACGGCCACCCAAATGTGCCAAAAACATCGATTAGCGCCGTTCGCCAATTCCCGGTGGCTTGCATCGTGCGCGCGGCAAGGTTGCCATTCACGCACGTCGAGCTCCACGCCGATGTGATATCGCCGCAGCGCGCGCAAGTGATAACGATCTTTATGGCGAGGCCATATTCCCGTTCGCTTTTGCCTACTGCGACGTTACCGCCGCACACCTTGCGCTTGAGAATCGATTAGTGCGTTCACGGAGTCCTACTGATGATAGCGTCGACTGGTGCGGCTGCAGTGCCGTTGGCGTGAGTGAGCAAATCCAACTTCCGCTTTGTCGCTGGCATTGACGCAAGAACTTGACGTTTTTTTTAGCATTAATTTCCCTCTGCAGCAAATCCGCACGCTGCAGCATTGCAGTGTCAGGCCGAATGCGGCCGCTGTCCGGAACACATTCACTCGTAGGCGAGCTGGCTAGGCCTACTTCGGCATCGTTCGCGGCTTCGGCATCACTTGCGGTTGGCGGCGGACGATGCGGACGATTATCGATGTTCTCCGAAGGAATGGAATGCATTTGAAAGTTATAAGCTGATCGCTTCTTCTTTTTGCTGTAGTTGTGCCTCCTGGCAAACTTTTTCGTTAGATCGGTCATCGTTGCGCATTCGTCACAAACCTACAAGACGCGCCGTTGCATCGCCTGCGGAATGGAGCAGACGACAGGAACCTCGCGCAGCCAACCACAGCACGCGTTTCTGATCACGCGTACTAGTCGACGAATGGGATCGCGCGTTCGGACTTCTTTTTCTTCGTGGATTTTAACGTCACCGGCGAGCCGACGGAATCCCTTTTGGCGGGAAATTGAAGAAGAAATGCTCTTCTTTCCAACAAGACCAAGATGGCTGCGACAGCGCTCGTAGGAAAAGAGCTACGCGCCGCGTTAAAAAGGGTTGTTCTTGCACAGAATTCAGCTCACAGTGATGTTATAAATTGATATTGCGGGCAAAATACTCTTCCGCGAGATGTGAAAACTTGGTGAATTAAAGGAACAGTAGTTGTAGGTACTGAAAATTTTAGTTTCAAGAAATCTATTTTTTTCGCGATTTTTTCGCCTCAAGACCCTGTAGGAGTTGAGGAGGACGTCGGGATGAAAACTGGGGAGGTTTATTTACATTATTTACAGTGAGAGTCAATTAACAGTCTTAGAGTCATTACGGGCCAGCAGCAACTCGGACGCTGCGGCCCGTCGCAAGAAGTTCGAAAGAGATGGATCAAGGAATGCTCTAGGAATCCTCTACTGCTGCTCCCGGTCTGCGTCTTTTGAGCCCTTCGGTGTCTCGAAGGCACGTCACGTTCGGCCAATGGGAGAGCCCGCTCAGGTGACGCCATTTTTGGCCGATGGTAGGCGCCCGTGCGATGGAGTCACAGCCGGTGAAGAGAGTCGCTGCTCGTGTGTTTGTCCGAGGGCTTTCTTCTCCCTGCGGTCTTGCCTTGCTGACTTGCAATGCGCCGTCACCATAGAGGGATGGCGCGATGCCGCCAGGTTGTCACGGCGCATTACAGTCGTCAGGTTGTCACGGCGCATTACAGCCGTCTTGCTTTGGGACCTACTTTACCCGCAACAGTGCCAGGCTCCCGCTTCACTTTCGGGAAGAGCCAAGCAGTGAATAGCTCCACCAGCTGCACACGAAGTGGGGTCCGCCAACTTGTTTGCACGTGCCGTGCCTCAGGAATGTGGTATCCGTGCTTCTGCGCTCCTCAATTAGCTGTGGTGCGATTTGATGTGGTCTGGGGAACTCGAAGTAGGCTCAGGAAACGGTCCCGTATCTAACAGCTCGTCCTCGCCCTGGAAGTTCGGAATGGCCGGTGAACTCAATTCGCTGCCATGAGGAACGCTGAAAGAACCTGCAGGGTACTGGTGTCGAGCCTCGTTTGATGAACTTTGGGATCCTGGGCCCTGGAGAACATACGTCAAACACACAAAACAACACAGCGCTGCATCACGTGTAAGCACAGGCTCTTCACCCCTGACTCGCCAGGCTATTACTGAGTCAAAATGAACCCTGATCTTTTATTTCCCCAATTTCGACAAAGCAGTTCCAACCACCTTTCCAAACCGCTATCCATATCTCCTTGAATGCCGACAGGACCAGAGTGTCATTGTTGTAGCAAAACAATGGGTCGTTGCCGTTGCAAACAAACAATGAAAACAGCCGAACATAGCTTAAGTGGCCTAACTACTCGAACAGCATGTTTCCAACCTATCGCAGTGGCGTACTTATCGCACGTATTGGTGCCACTGAACAGTCTGGTCAACTTCACAAGTACGTAATCACAAGCGCGCTAGCCTTGTGGTCACTAATCAGAACGCGTACTTGCGTCGTAGGCAAACTTTTCATTACGCCTACTCACGTGTCTTTCTCTAGTGGACACGTACCTTAAACAAGAACTTAATTTGCGTAACTTACGCACTCCGCAGAACCCTAAAAAAATGCGTCTTATAATTACTAGTTCTACGCACGCTCACTAAGGAAGTCAGAATATGGCTGCCCTCAACACACACGAGCAACCCAATCATAAATCTGCTTCCTTCCGTCCACACAGGACACACGCTAATGGACCTAAGAACGCTTCTCAGTGCAAATCATGCACTCACTGAAAACCTACGCGGTTAACCTTAGAAAATAAAAAAACGCTTATAAAAAAAAGGTTAACTAAAACACGCGCGCTACGATAGGCCTCTCCCCGATAACCTTGACCCTCAGGTTACTCACACACAAAAAAAAGAAAGCCTATGTACTCATTAATGGACACCTCGTGAGACTAAACTTTTACCTAAAATGCATCTTTCCATCTCGGAGCTTCTCAAACGAAAACACAAACAAAGCTCATACCTTACATATTGAAAGAAATTCTTAGTCTCAAATCGCGAAAATTATCCGAGTGCTCAAAAATAAAACAAAACAGAACGTTGCACTTCTACGGATGCTCTGTTTGCCTCCCGTTCCAAACGTTTTCGACTGACTCACTTTTGAGCCGTACTCGAGGTGGGCGCGGTCCGAAAGCTACTCTGGCTACCGAAGGACAACAAAAGGGCTGACTCACTATCAGCTCCCCCAAGATGTTACAGTCTCCCGCCAATTAGCGTCCTGGCGCCCCTCTTTCCTCACGACTTCGATTGACCGCGTCGCTACTCCCCACCTGGTCTCGTGTTGCCACCTTGCGCTTCTTTGTACTACACGCTGAGCTTCGAAAAGAACGACTGAACGACGAGGAATTTAACTGGCCCGTGCCCTTTGTCCGCGTCTGTGCAGAACATGCTTCTCGGTCCCCCTTTGACCGGTGGCTCGAACGTGTTTGGTGCGTCAGCATCGTCAATGACGACCGCACCTTTCTTTTCCTCGCGCCCTGCCCTTTAGGGTCTCTCGCAGTCTTTGGCGGCGCTACATTAGTCACCGCATTCCTATCTTTAGGGCGCTTCTTTCTGCGGCGCTTTCTCTTGGAATTCCCTTTTATGCCGTCCTCTGGCGCCTCGTGCTGGCCGTTACACATTTCGTCGGCCCAGATCGGTCTCTTACCCGCACAGTCTGAGTGATTTACATTTAAATCTACTCTCACTGCCTCGACTGGCGGACAGCTCAACCGACTCTTGAACAATGCAGCAGGCTTGTAGATGTAGATTGGACATGCCAGTGTTCAGTCTACACTTCCAGGAGAATCTCCTTGTTGCCGGCCAAGGCCGCTACTTGCAGCGCAGTCTCGTAGGTGCTTGCCAGTTTAGCACCTACCGTCCCCCGTTTCCCATGCACTGAGAGCGGATATGTCCGGTCCCGTTGCATTGGTAGGAGCGGGGTGGGCTGCAACACCGACTCCCAAGCTATGTGACCGATGCCTCCGCAGCGATGGCAGGTGAATCCTCCGTGGTCAAGCGGTTGGTACCTTTGTGGCTGTGACGGCGCTGAGAGATGTGGCGTCCTTGTGGCGAATGCGGCCAATTCGTGCAATTGGTCTCGGTGGTAGGAGGGCTGTATCGCTGCGGGGTGCAACGGCCAGGGGCATGCCGCCGGCGGATACTTGAACGGCGCGGCACTCGCTGTGATCAAACCTCCAAGTTGTGTTCCCGGCAGGCCGGCCACGTTTATAGCTAACTGAAAGGCCAAGTCCCTCGCGACTTGGTCAGTTGGAGGTGGTGGTGGCTTGTACTGCATGCGCCTCCAGAAATGCTCCATGAGGCCGTCAGCGGCCTTCGCCAACTCCACGAGACTGCTGAACTGCCTTCCCTCCACCAAATCCTGGAGTTGCAGGTGCATATGCCACAGCATGTGGTCAACCTTTTCCGACTCGGGCACTTCGCCGCCAATCCGGTTGTAGTAGGCCGCGATTGTATATATGAATTCTTTTAAATTTTCTTGGGGATGTTGCGTCCGGAGCTCCAGATCTTGTTTCAAGCAGCGCTTCGCGTCAGCGGAGGAGAACTCCGCAATAAATGCTGCAGTGAACTCCTCCCATGACGCAAACGAGTTCACAAATCGCGACCACAACTTCGCGCTACCTCCCAGCGCAGCGGGCACAATGTGTGTAAGCTACTTGTCAGCCTCTTGACTAAACAAAAGGTTTCAAGCCGGTCCAAAAGTTTCTTGGGGGACTGAGGGTCGTTAAACCCCTTTTACCTTGGAGGCTGACCTGGCTGACCTGTGGAGCGGGGAGCGCAGTCGCTCGCCGGTTGAACCGTTGCTGCCGCCGTTGTCGGAGCACTTGTAGGCACTGCCTCGGCCACCATCAGTCTTTGTCTGACCGCTGCCGAGATTTGCTCGCATTCTATGGTGGATCTGTTAGTCTGCCCCAGCAGATGCTGCACTAATTCTTTGGGAACGTTCACTGTCTCCATGTCCAGGTAAATCCCGAACGAGCCCCCACTTTTTACGCTCGACGACACGGCACACGTTCGTCCCGAACTTGCCCTTTATTTCCGCACGCCAACCATGCACACCACACGACCACACTACGAGTTCCCCCTCTCCTCCCGCTCACTCACTCGCTCCCGCCGCTGTCTTCCTCGCACTCACGCCACCTCTTCTCAGCTCAGTTAACTACTGTTGATCCTGCGCTTGGCCTCCGAGAACCATGGCTCCTCATTGCGGGTCTTGGCCTCGCTTGCCCCGGCCCTTGCGTGTCACGACGTTCAAGAGCTGTGGCCTGTTGAACAACCGCCTCTTTCATCTCTCGAAGCACATGGAAACCAAGAAATATGTCAAAAATGTTGTGCTCTGCAGAACATACACACATTTTTGTCTCCCTGGAAAATTCATTGGCCCTACAGCATCCGCAAATGGTGTGGAGTTACACGGACAAGCAATGCGCTGCCTTTACTGACACAAATGTGGCCCTGGAACTCGTATGCTGTGATCTCCTCAAACACATCTTTCAAGTCGAACCATTATCGAGTTTGCGACGGCATGATGATTCACGTTTTTTGCTTGTAGAATTGACACTGTAGAAAATTTTGATTTCTTACAGGGTGCACCCTTTTGAAAAAAAAAAAGAACATGGTTACTTAACATTTAATCTTGTATGAGACACTCACAAGTTTTAGAGTGCCCTCACTGGTGTCATCCTTTTGTTTCAAGCCTGCAAAACATAGTTGCGGTCTATGTTGAATGTATGTGTCATCTACATATGTGTCGTCATTGAAAAAAACATTCGCAGCAGGATGTTCTTGCTGGAAAGTGAGAGGATTACTTTATTGAATTTCTTCCCTTTACTAATTTGTTCAATGCATCTCGTACGTAGGGGTGTAGGTAGAACATTTTCTGCCCATTTGTCACCTGTCCTTGAGCAGGATGTCCTTGCTGGAAAGTGAGAGGATTACTTTATTGAATTTCTTCCCTTTACTAATTTGTTCAATGCATCTCGTATGTAGGGGTGTAGGTAGAACATTTTCTGCCCATTTGTCACCTGTCCTTGGGAGCAAAGTTGCTCGTGCATTTGTATAGTTATCGCCCTTGATATTCAAGTCCTCCCTAGGTGAGCAACTGTTAAGCATATGAGGAGTTTTTTTTCGAAATGAGCCAAATCCACAAACCGAAACTGGGTCAAATAAAACGGTAATGACAAGAAAAACTAGGCAACTTTCTCATAGAAAAACCGTTGCAACGAAATGGGTCAAATAACGCCAGGCGAACGTGTTCGCAGATCGTATTTCGTATCGAAATTGAGCCAGATCCAGCTGTTGCACGGATCAAAATGAGCCAAATCCATTTGCCCAATAGGAGAGCGCTTTTGGCATGACGTCATTTAGCCATCGCTGCCTCCTTGTCAGTTCCCGCCAAGGAGTTGGTTCCCGCCTGACAGCTCAGAGTGTTTCGTTCGTGTTTTCGCGAGTTCTTCGCTTTTCTGATATCGTTGTTCATGGATTCGGATGGCAATGAAGAGATCGGCGAAAGATCTATCCCTAGACGTCGACGGCGAAGTGAAAAAAAGCCGCATCACCACCGTAAAAGCAAGAATGCGCCGTTGCCAAAATGTAAACACGCGAAAAAGACTCTCAGGTGTGCGCTTGTGACAGAAGCATCCACTAAACGTTTCAAGGAGAAGTTTTACGAACTGTGTAGCGTGGAACAAAAGGCGTTCGTTTTGATGTACTGCACGCCAACAGCCGTAAAACGTAGGAGAGGAAAAGAAGCGGAACCTCGTCGGAGCCTTGCTGTTGTTTACAAGGTACGGATAGAAAATGGCCAAGAGATTCGCGTTTGTCGCGATATGTTTTGCGCAGTGCTTGATATTAGTCACAGCACAGTTACTCGCTATATAAAGCACAAGCATGAAAAAGGTGAAGTGAAAGCCGACAGTCGTGGAGGTGACCAGAAGATCAAGCGCTACGGTCGAAAGCGATCAGCTGTTGTGGGTTTCATTAAGCGACTTCGGGCAAGAGAGTCGCACTACAACCGGAAGAAGACAAAAAAGTTATACCTTCCAAGTGAGCTGAAGAGCATCCGAAACCTGTGGCAGATTTATAACCAACAAGCACCCGAAGATGTGAGGGTGAAGTATGGCTTCTTTCACCACATTTTTCGAGCGACGTTCAATCTTTCGTTCAGAACACCGAGGACAGACGTTTGCTCTGTGTGCCTGAAAAATGCGTATGAGATGAAAACTTGTGGAGATGTTTCACAGAAGCAGCGTGTCACAACAGAGCAACATGTACACAAGTTGAAGTATAAGGCTTTTTATTCCCTGCTGCGTGAGAAGAGGGAAGACTTGAAAACATTCTCATTTGATTGCCAACAAAATCAAGTGCTCCCCAAAGTTCCGGACCAGGAAGCCTACTACAGCCGCCAGCTCTATCAGTACCACCTCTGCGTGGTGGAAAACCAGGCAGATGAATCAATGCCCAAAGAGGCCATCCATTCCTACACATGGAGCGAAGATGAAAGCTCCAAAGGAAGCAACCAAGTAGCCAGTGCGGTACATAATACACTTCGAAGCGCTAACTTCGAAGGAATTAGAGAGGTGCGGTTAGTAGCCGATGGCTGTGCTGGACAAAACAAGAACAGTACTGTGCTTTGCATGCTTCTTTGGTGGCTCCAGAATGAGGCTCCAGCAGGTGTCTCAGTAGTTTCCCTTGTGTTTCCTGTCACAGGACACAGTTTTTTACCCCCAGACAGGGTATTTGGCAGAATTGAAAAAGATGTTAGACGACACGAAGAAATCCTGAATCCACAAAGCTACCAAAGGATTTTTTCAAATCACGGCACTGTGTTAGAGCTTGGAAAACATTGGCATGCGTACGACTGGAAGGCCTACTGCACGGCGGTGATGAAGTCGACATCCAGCTTGCCGTTCAAGATAACCGAAACGAAGGTCTTCTACATTCAAAGAAATGCAGCTGGTAGGAGTCCTCAAATTAGAGCAGAGCCTCACTATAAAGTTTCTGTGTCAAATTTCGTGTCAGTGCTAAAAAGGGGAAGGTCCCTTGCACAAGCACCCATAAGATGTGCACTGTACGCACACCACGTCAACGAAATGAAAGTCAGAGATGTGACCAGCCTTCTTGTGAAGCATTTCGGAAACTCCTGGCAAGACAATGAAGAGCTTGCGTACTTCGTTAGTGTCTTCAGGCGCGCCCAAGGAAATGATCCTGCGGAAGAATTAGAAGAGAGCTGCTTATGCTGCCAAGAAGACGCACCTGCTCTTCAAGTATAGTTCTATTGTTCTTGAAGCACAGCAAAGCCCTGCTGCCAATGTTATTATAGCTTTTCTGTCATTATTACATGATGCCATTCTGGAAAGCCAATTTTAATAAAGTTTTCATAACAATACCGCCTAAAATCCAGTGTTTCAATTCAATACGAGCCAAATCCAGAGTTCTCACCCTAATATTGGGCATATCTGCCGCATAATTTTTCATTACTTGTGGTCGTAAACTTGCCCTAGCCGACATGTAAAGCATATCATATAATAGCTTTGCTAGCGTTGCATTTAGGTCCGGTAACAAATTTTTGCTTTTTTCTCAACTTTTGTTTACGTGGATTTGACCCATTTCGAAAAAAAACTCCTCATATTCAGTCAGTGGGTACGTGTACGTAACCTTTATAGCATGCAGTGTGATAAATTTGTGAGAAAAGAAATGTGTTTCTTTCATCTTGCACTTACATAAACGCTATACAGGGATGACATAAAATGATCAACTGACTGTGACAATGTCATCGGCGTGGGCTAGGCTACGGGAACACTGGTCTGACGTTCTCGACAGCAACTCCCCAATGCCAGCACGTCGAGGAGCTCGTCGAGGATAGGAGCTCTGCCGGAAGGGGTGCTGCGCTGCTGTCCGCCTGCTGTTAATTTAAAAGAGTAAACACAACAATACCTTCGAACACTATTTATATGCTGCTGCGAAAACATTAACCACGAAGAAAACGCGTAGGAGCTCACATGACAAGTCACTGCTGCCCGCAGCCATGCCAACTGACACTGACCGTGCCTGGCTCTCGGCGGGCTGCTCGCTCGGGGTGCTGACCTGCTGGCTTGGGCCGTGCTCCAAAGTCGAGCTGGGGCCTTCTTCCGCTACCTAAGTGTCGAAAATGTGTCAAAAGCAACGCTTCGCAGCACGCTGACACGTTACGATGACTATACAACTAACGCACTGGTGATAATGCTCGCGAGCGACATGCAGCAAATGTGTACTAATCAACTCATCCATTACTGCACATGGGCAAACGCCACTTTTCGTGAATATAGAAGCACAAACAATAGACAAAGAACGGGACGCAAAAATTTGTATTTCTGAACATGAGCCCGACTGCATTTCCCCTTAGGTACCAAATCTCAGCCGCTCTCTATTCGCGTCCCGCTTAACCCTTTGAGGGTTGATTTTTCTTGCCATATGCGACCACCCAGGGTCTATTTTTTTATTGCACATTTAAATTATTCAGAGGGACTTATTCGAAAAAAATTTGCCGTGATTTTTCTAGGATGACCGTAAAGAAAAAAATGTTTTGCGTTGGTATATATGCAATGTTTATTCATGAAAAACAATAAAAATAGGAAATAAAGTTATAAGAATTTTTTAAAAAATTCGTGCATTGTTATACACAATGTCCACATGAGAAAAATACACAAGAAGAATGCGCACAAAAAAGTTTTTCGCAAGTCTCAAATCTTGCACTAATATTTCTTCAGCGTGTGGTAGTCCTTGAAGCATGGCTCCACACAGAGCGCTTTGTTGCACTCAACGCACATCTACAGTACTCACGGAATGGAACGCGTCAATTTAGGGCTAAGTGCAGTGGAATCTCGTTGATACGATTCTCACGGGCACCGAAAATGAAAACGTATTATCCAAAAATCGTATTATCCAAAACGGACTCCAAAAGATCGCGAATAATACATACTTGGCACAGAACTTGCTTTTATTAAAGCACTTTAAAATAATCCGTCACTTTGCGCTGCACTTTTTGCTTTTCGAGGTCCTGCAGCAAGCTTTTCTGGAACTCGTAAAAACGAGTAGCAGTTTCCTCGCTGAGCTCCGCAGACGCGACAAAGCCACGAAGCCCGTCCAAAGCTTCGAGAGCACCGTCAGTATTTAATGGCTGACGATCGCTGCTGCAATCTCCGGCGTCTTGGTTGTCATCGTCGTCGCTCTCCTCTTCAGCGGTAACATCTGCAATGATGTCTTGGACGGTGCGCAATTCACATGTCGCCAGTTGGTCGTCCGCCGATACAAACTCTTCCGGAGACGCGTCGACATTGAGGTCACCCCAGTCCGGGATGTCAATCTCTGCGCCGTCATCTCCATTTTCCTCAGTATCGCCAGGTGCACAAAAAAAGCCACACTTCTTGAAGCAGTTGGCGATGGTGTCAGGTTTGACGCGATCCCATGACATCGCCAGAAAATGGATGGCATCAAGAAGATCCACCTTCAAGCTGGCATCTTTCCAGTCAATCTTGGCCAAAAAGCGTCTGATCAACAAGCTCCTAAAGTGAAATTTCATGTTTCTAATGATTCCTGCATCTACGGGCTGCAAGTGGCTGGTGCAGTTGGGCGGCAGGAAAATTACTTTTACGTTTTGCAGCCACGAAGTATCGACAGGGTGCGCGGCACAATTGTCGAGAACCAGAAGAATTCTACGGTTCGCGGCACGCATCCGGGCATCCAGAAATGTGAGGAACTCTGTGAAATGGGCTCCGGTCATCCATGCCTTCTTATTCGCTTTATAAATGACAGGAAGGCGTGGGTTACGCGAAAAGCAGCGTGGCTTCCAGTATTTGCCAATGACAGTAGGCTTGAGCTTCTCGGTTCCATCAGCGTTGCAGCACAACAATACGGTGACTCTTTCTTTGCTTTTTTTTCCGCCTTGACACGTCTCACCTTTTATGCTGAGACTTTTCTCGGGCTGAAGATTGATGAACAACCCAGCTTCATCTGCGTTGAACACGTCCCTTGGCTGGTACTGAGCAATCACCGCCGGCAGAGTCGAAAGCCAGTTGGAGACCTGATCTTGGTCGGCAGACTTCCCTTCGCCGGAAACGGTTTTATACGACAGGCCATGCCGTGTTTTAAAATGATGGAGCCACCCGCCCGAAGCTTTAAAATCTTCGATGCCCAACGAGAGTGCTATCTCATCAGCTCTCTCGCGAACAACTGTCCCGTCCACGTTCACGCCCACCGCCCTTACTTCCCTGAACCATGCCAGAAGAACCTCTTCCATCTTGCCATGCTGGGCGCCCCTTGTTTGCTTCACGCCGGCGCCGAAGACTTGAATGTTCTTCTGAATTTCTTCTCGCTTGCCGACGATCGTGTTCAGCGTGGAGACAGGCAAACAAAGTTCGCATGCCAGGTCGACACGCTTCTTCTGCGGATTTTCGTCGACTTTTGCTAGGACGTCGAGTTTTTCTTTCAGCGATAACGCTTTACGCTTTCTAGACATGGTGAAGCGCACGGGTGAAACGCGGCACCAAAACAGAAGAAACGATAAGGGCGAAGTGCAAGCTGAACGCTCGAAACACCAAAATGGCAACGAGAAATGGCAAGCACAAAGCCAACAAAGCCTACAGCATCGTCAATGCATGCGCCAATCACTGCTTCTTGGTCACGTGATTTTACCGTGAGTACTATGTCTTAGGATAGATGGCGCTAAAAACCTTCGGTGCGTTTGGTGTGCGAGCTTGCGAAAATTGCTCCCAGAGGCCGCCACACTGCTGCAGGCGCTGTGCAGAAGCACGGCCGGACTCTAGCCGAGCCGAGCCAGGCCAAGCCTCGAGCATACAAAGCGCGCGTCGCCGCGTCTTTAGTCCGCCGTGCCTGTCATTTCGCTCGATGTTAATTTCAGTAGCTCTGCCCACCCGCTTCAAAGGACTGGCTCTGATGTTATCATCATACAGAAGACGTTTCCGGGATCGTATTATCCAAACCGACGTGGAAATACGATCGTATTAGCCGTACAAAAATGCATTTACCTCTAGGGCATCGGCCGGGAACGAAAAAAAAACGTATTATGCCGAAAAACGTATTTAGCCGAATCTTATCAACGAGATTTCACTGTAATGCGCATAATTTTGTTTCAACCGGCTGCAGTTCGTGTCAAATCAACGTAATTCTGGCGCGTACACTTAGATCGGAGTCCTCGTTACCTTTGGTGACCAAATTCCTAGCGACATGACATGGTGCTCTCGCGTACTTTGCACATATGTAGGGTTCTAGTAAATGCTCTGTGTCCCATTTCATTCCGTGAGCACTGTACCTTGTGTCCTTGCGACATTTTTGCTGCCGAATGGTGTTGGCGCAGACGTGGCATCTCCTTTGGGTGGATACTGCTTCCTTGAGCAGCGGTGGGAGGCAACTTCTGAATGAAGTGTCGCGCTGTCAACCTCAGAGGATTTTCTCCAGTTGGTCTTCCCCGTTTGCTTTTCTCAAAGTGATGTTCTTCAATGAGTTGGCTCACTATTAGCTGTTTGAACTCTGCATATTTTGTTGTCGACCCGGTGTTCTCACGAAAGAGAATAAATGCATTGAGCAGTAACATGTCAAGAAAGCGAAAAAAACATTTCTTATTCCACTTTATTGTCTTCCTAATACTCCCAGAAAAGCTCAGCTGCATGTCAACTTTGTCTACCAGTCCGATTTTTTTGTTGTATTCTAACACGCATTTTGCCTTCTTCTTTTCACCTGTCCTCCAGTCCAGCTTCTCCATTTTGGCAATCACCGCTCCATGCATTGTCGACAGCATGTGCACATCTCTTCTATCATGCCACTTCAGCGCCAGCATGGTGTTCATGTGAAAGCTATCAATTTGTCTTTGCTGAAGCTTCTTTGCGAACTTTGGAAGCCCCCTCCTATTTGCTCGCATCGTACCACAAGCACTCGTCTGCCTGCTGTGGAGAAACTCGAACAGGGCTGGGCTGGTATACCAGTTATCACTTTAGCAGGGAATGTCCCCTCCCTAGAAAGTCTCCAAGCAGCTCCACCACTACAGACCCTGGAAATCCCAGCTCTTATCATATGGTCACAGCTGTGGTAGCTCCTTTGTACATGATAAACCGCAAGATGTAGCCTGTGTTGACGTCGCAAAGCACAAACAGCTTTACACCAAACCGATGCCTTTTAGAAGGAATATAATGTCAAAAAGTAAGGCGTCCTCTCCAAGGCATCAATGCCTTGGAGAGGACAAAAGGTGCAGCAAATCTTTTATTGCTTCCATCACCAGTATGATTGTTCTCAGGCAGTCTTTTTTATCTGTGATTGAACTGAAGTGCAGCACTCATGTCAATAGGCAAAACCGGTTGGTGGAAAAGACTGGCCAGAAAAGCAGAGTTTCCAACATTGTATCTTTAGACCAGTATTCTCTGGGAGTATTTTTCCTTACCAGGCCCATCAATAGCACAACCGCTAGAAAGCAGTAAAGTTCTGAGACATCAGTCTCCTGCCACCACCTGAGTCGCAACTTTCGGGGCAGACTACGCTCGTGAACCTTCTGTTTTGTGTACTTTGTTTCGGTTACCATCTGCAAAACCACACACCTTCGTCAAAAAAAAAAAAAAAGAAAAGCAGCATGGGGGCAGCATGGAGCTGGACACTTGTCCAAAATGTGTGGCGTCAAATGTAAACAAGGAGGGAGAAAAGTCACCTTTGACCCAGTCAGCATTGTCATGCCATGAACGCTTTTGCGATGTTGCTCCTTTGTCAGATTCTGAGTCTAAACTGGTGAGTAACTCCTCATCTGACGGGCTTAGGTCCAATGAATCTCACTCCGACCCGGTACTTGGGCAGTAGTCCGCAATACACGGCATCGACCATTTCTGGACTTGGTTGCGTCGCCGTATATTTAGGTCATTGACCCTCAAAGGGTTAAAAACCGATGACATTCATGCACAAACTTACTACATCGTCCGAAGCCTCGAATAAGAGCCTGCAGACGCCGGTGAGGGACAGAGTTCTTGAAATCTCCAGGACGCGTCCCCGCCAGCCAGGGAGGCGGCTGCTGCCGGTGCTACTGCAAGTACGAGCGTACCTTGTAACATGGTCGGAGCACACAACTAAGCATTCACTCGCCTTTGGCTCTCCCTTGCCAAAGCGGCATGGTGCCGTGTCTCGTGCACTTGTTTCCGCCACCAGTCCTGCCACTGCTCAACTGTCTTTGAATTGGGGCCCTCGGCATTAAGTGCCGCTGCTAGTTGCCCCCAGAGCCGTTGCCTGTCGGCCACCGTCAGTCCGGGGCTAAGCGCACACGACCGGCGTGCCAGATGCTCCTTCATAAAACAAATTAGCAACTATTCTGACACTCCAACACGCGTGGGCCCGTTGCAGTGCGACGACATTCAACTGCTTTATGAGCAACAGGCAAACTGGCAGAACGAGCGCAATGGCAGGACTTAAGGATTGCGGCGGAGAACCCTTTGTTTGCCTACACACGTACATAGACATGGTGGAAGTAAACCTTAAAATGTGCGACAACAGCGTCAGCTTGAAACAGGGCAGTGGCTAGCGACCCGACGTAGTGACCAGTAAGAAATATAACCACTAATAAATTATTTTACTACTGAGGTAGCACTGTTTCAGTTAATATCAAAGAATGATAATAAGAAGTTTTTTTATATTACATGTATATCTATTAAAATGCGAGAAACAATCAGCAGTTCACTATACCGTCACCAAGCAGACGACAAAGAGACTACATACGCATCCGGGGTGTCACGCACTCATCTATTCGCTGTGCTGTTCCTTTTGTTCTCATAAAGTCTGCTGACGGCCCACTTAGTGAAGTCACTCCTGCAAATGGACTTCGAAAAACGAACTTGTACAAGCTAGCGCCCCTGGTGAACACTGGGGCACCCGGGTCCACTATTGGCGCAGTGCAGCAACCCTTGTTCGCATGCAGTTCTTGTTTTATCTGCTTCATTTGAACAGACGATCGAAGACTTGGGCACGTGACATCCACGAGTGTCTTGATTCTTCTTCTCATGAGCAACTTCTCTGTTACTTCATGAGGTGTTGAGTGGTAGTCAAAGACAACCTTGGCCACTTGGGTCCTGAATTCACCCGCTGTGCTTTTCTTCAGTTTATCTTTGATCGTCTGTACTGCCTGCTCTACAGCCCCGTTGAAAGCAGGGTGATATGGAGGCACCAGCATGCAACGGATGCCATTCCTGTTCAGGAAGTCGGCGTACTGGCTGCTGGTGAATGCTGGCCCATTGCCGGAAATGATGCGTGGCAGACCATGTTGAAAAAAGACAGTCCTGAACACAGATTGTGGCCTCTGCAGATGGTGACAGAACAGAGTGAACTTCTACCCACTTGGAAAAAAGCATCCACCATCACGAGGAAGTAGTGTCCCAGGAATGGACCTCCAAAATCAACATGGATCCTGGATCATGGCTTGTCAGGAAATAGCCATGGCATAACTGGTATCCTCAGGGCAGACTTCTGGTGCGCTTGGCAAACGGGATTTCCGCACCTAATTTGTCATGTCATTGTCGATTCCAGGCCACCACACATGGGACTTGGCAGTCATCTTCGATTTCTCAATTCCAGGGTGGCCAGCGTGCAAAAGCTTAAGTACTTGGGATTGCAGGGACTTGGGAACGATGACACGGGCTCCCCACAAGAGGCATCCTTCATGCAGACTAAGTTCATTGGTCCTCATAGCATAAGGACCCCAGTCTCCACCTTTCAGAAAAGGACTCCCGGTCAGGACAGCCTCAGCCACTTGTGACAGCATGGGATCCCTTGCTGTAGCACGTCTAACGACTGCAAGTGACCGGACATCAGGGTATGCTGGTTCTAACCTGAAGACATTGGCAGCCGTAGAGTCATGAACCTTAGTTGGAACAGGTAGCCAGCTGAGTCCATCAGCTGGCTTGTAGACGAGTTTGAATTGATAGCTTGATAGTGTGAGTGCCCACCTAAGGACTCTCGGTGATGCCTGGCTTGGCACACGTCGACTTGAACCAAAAAGTCCTAGCAACGGTTGGTGGTCTGTTACAGCATTGAACTGCCTTCCCCACAGGTACTGATGAAATTTGTGGACACCAAAAACCAAAGCAAGACCTTCTTTGTCAGTGTGACTATAGCTCTGCTCAGCAGCAAGCATAGTACGTGAAGCAAAAGCTACAGGTCTTTCGGTTCCATCTGCTTCGATCTGTGCCAAGACTGCACCAACACCATACGGTGACGCATTGCAGCTGAGCACAAGTTGTTTCTCGGAACAGTAGTGGACCCGAACAGGTGCATCTGACAAGGGTCTTTTACTTGTGATGAATGCTTGCTGTTGCTCTTTTCCCCAGCTCCACTTTTCCCCTTCAAGAAGCAGCTGATGCAAGGGATGTTGAGATATTTGACGAAAACTGTTCGTAGAAATTAAGCAGGCCAAGATAGCTTTGAAGCTCCTTCACATTCCGTGGCTCTGCCGCATTGATGATGGCCTCTACCTTCTTAGGTCGGGCTTTAAACCTTGCTTGCATTTAATGTGGCCCAGGTATTCTACTTTGGGAGCGTAGAAAATGCACTTTTCCAGCTTCAACCTAAGGCCCACTTCCCAAAGTTTGTGCAAGACAATCGTCAGATTCACCAAGTAGTCTTTGTCGTCGATGCCTGTAATAACAATGTCGTCAAAGTACACAGCAGTTTTCGGCACACCACGAAGCAGATTTTCCATCTCTCGCTTAAAGATGGCAGGTGCAGCAGAAATGCCAAAGTATGCTGGAACAGACCTGTGTGTGTGTGGCAATAGTCACATATTCACGGCTTTCTGCATCCAGAGATATCTTCTGGCAGGCGTCTCGCAGGTCAAGTTTTGTAAACTTCTGACCTCCCAACATGGCTGCCCACAGCCCTTCAGCACACGGAACTGGGAGGTTTCCATGAGTGACACAGCATTTACTGCTTGAAATCTCCGCAAATTCTTATTGTGCCGTTTTTTGTCTAAACAGGCACAATTGGTGCTGCCGATTTGGCTGTCTTCACGGAAACGAGAATGTTCTCACGCTGCAACCTCAGGATCTCCTGCATTACAAGGTAAACCAACACGAACGGAAGTGGACGTGGTTTGCAGAATTTCGGCACTGCATCTGGAGGCACAAGAATTTAGGCGGAAAATCTCTTGAACGTGCCAATGCCTTCTGCAAACACCTAAGCAAAACGAGCAATCAACTCACTGACATCACTAACTTAGTTAATTTGTTTGGATCCTTAGATGCCAATGTCTAAAGTTTGGAACCAGTTGCGCCTGAACAACATTGGAGCAGTGCCACTCGTGAGGTACAATAGAAGGATCCGTTCGTGCCCCTTGTATCCAACGCAAACGTTTGTCTTGCCCTTGACTTGCTCAAGCTCCCCACAAAACCTGCACAAAAATACGTCTTAAAGTTTGTGGGGATGCGTGACTCTCACGCCTCCCCTGAGATCTAGTTTTCCCGCATAGCTCGTCTCCTGCAGGGCGGCTTCGCCCGTCGCGTGACCTGGCGCCCGCGGCGGTCGGAGTGGTTGAAGCGCAGTGCGAGAGATGGCGCTAGTGTTGCGCTGCGGCGGGGTTACTTGGGCGCCGGGAGACGGGCGCTTCGGTTCTTTCCCGGCGGGGCGGCGCACAGCGTGGACGTCCCGCGCGCGCGCGGCGACCCATGCTTCTGCGAGACCGCCTCGCGTGGGCGCCTTCGAACGCACGACCGTTGGCGTGACCGAACACGCGAACGACTAGGCGTTGGGATCCAGCATGGGGCGAACATATTCGCTCGCCATCCGGTCGCTCGGTGAGTCGGACTTCTAGATTTGTCGCGCGCCCATCGGCATGTTTTGTGGATAGCAACTCGGCTAGCTGGCATTGATCTATGAAAGGTGCAATAAATGCCCTTGTGACTGTTTGCACTACTGTGTTGTCGTTTTTTTGTCCCAAGAGTACGGAGGAGAACCTCGGTATCTCCCACATCTGGCTGCCCAATGTGGGACTCTTGGGGCATCGGACGATAGAGTTAACAGTTTTGCTTCGTTTCGAGACCTTTGTTTGAACCGAAGCGTAGGCCTAGCGTGGATTTTCATCGCTAGCGTCAGCGGCGTGCTTTCTTGAGCGAGGCGACGGTGGCTGTAGTGTGTTTGAACTTATCAACATGCTAAGCCTTTTCGCAAGTGTATTTTTTTAATGACATTTGTCAGTACGAGAGCCACGTGGTCTGCATCCTGGGAGAGCGAGGCTGAGCGCCCGCGGAGCAGTGGCAAGCCTGAAGCGAGTGAGTACGGAAGCCTCGTGGGTGGTCCGAATTTCTTATGTAAATAGCTTCTTCTATCTCTTTGACTCGGATGAAGTCGCGGCTCTGGGAGCCGAGTGGCCGCGGCCCTAGCGAAAATTCCCATTAGAAAAACCAATAGCCTATTGGGTTATTGACACCTATTGGTCTATTGGTTTTGTATTTGCCTATTGGTTCTGTATTTGCCTATTGGAACTATATTGGCCTATTGGAACTATATTGGGCTAGTGGAACTATATTGGGCTATTGGAACTATATTGGGCTATTGGAACTATATTGGGCTATTGGTAATGTATTGGCTTTGTACTTGCCTATTGGATCATTGACACTTATTCGTCACTTATTTGCCTATTAGAATTAGTCTTGTATAAGTGTGTCCTTGGTGTCAGTCTTCATGCAGAGGGTCTGCAATGTGGCAACACCCCCTAGTATAATAAGCAGAGTGGATGATTGAGGCATATATATGTACAATATATTCTCCATATCAAAATTACACGTTTCTTCTGGCCTTTCATGATATCTGCGATCTTGCAGGCGACTATTTTTCCAAGGCAACTTTGTCTTGTTGCAATTTCTTGCACGTTGCTGCATCGGCACTCAAGGTAGTGCCTGAAAAATGCTGAAAATAAAATAGGGCCAAGAAATGAGAAATTGAAGCACTTTCTTTTAATCTATCAAACCTTAATTTCAATTGCAAAGTATTAGTATAGAAAGTTGGGAGCACAGTGAGAAATTATCTAGACCTTTAATTCACTGCAAATCTGCACGATGTTGCAACAGATTAACTACATGGTCTTGGCTTGTAGCGCGAAGTGAACACGGACACAGAAAGGAGTAGACTGTTTGCTCCTTTCTGTGTCCGTCTTCACTTCGCGCTACAAGCCAAGACCATGTTACCGTACCAACTCGCCCAACTGTCTATCCTATAGATTAACTACAGCAAAAGATTGCATGTATGCACCAGTTATAGCATCTTAAGTGGGTTAGAGCATACCTTTCAGAACATCATATTTTATTGCATCCAAGGGTGGCTTGGCCTCCGTTTTTGTCCTATTTGATGCAGCGCCAGTGACACTTCTGTTCATGAGGCCTGCAGTCGAAAATATTTGCACGCTGGCCTCACGAACAAAAATGCCATCTTTTGGGCGCTGCATCAAATGTTCATAGATTGACTTCTGCAGCCAGATGCCGCTACCCAGGAACACCTGAAATGATAAAACAATCGCAGCAATACTGTCACATACCAACATTTACTACTTCAACAGAAAATTAAGCAATGCAATACTATTTTTCAATAATGGTTTATGCCATTGCAGTCGCTAGACTATGCTGTAATGCAATTACCGATCAACATAAAAGGCAGCTACTTGTAGACATTTGCATGCAGCGTTTTACAGTTATCAAGGGAAAGGACGTTGGCCTTGGCTAGTGTGTGCAGGCAAACGAAACAACAAAGAAAGAAAAAAAGTAAAGCGAAAAAAAAAAAAGCATGAGATGAGTACACAGGTCTAGCGCTCAGTTATGAATAACTCGCCCCAAAAAATGTTTTGCGAAGAAACAACAGTTACATGCAGTTAAATATTGGCACCAACTTCTGACCTTGTACAATAAGCACATTCTTTGATCTCTGTTGATTTCTGTAATTACTATTTGATTCCAGCAAAATGCTTTGCTAGGCTAGAAGTGCTCTATCCTATCACCCTTCATTTTTTTTTCTTCTGCTTCCATCATGTCCTTATTTTATTGTATGGAGCTACACAGTAAACAACACACAATACTCACCAAAACCAAGGGCAGCAGAATCAAGTACAAGTTATATAAATGACAAGGAAGATCGAGCATGTCAGAGTAAGAAATCGCCTCAATATTTCAGTACTAAAGCACCAAAACAGAGTAAGAGCAGGACAACTGGTCATTCATCACCTGTACTTTGAAACAAATGACATTTAAGTGAAGTTTAATTAGCACAAACCTTGTTCCCAATCGGTGAATACAGCTTTGTACCTTCCACCATCTCACTATCAGCACCCTCCCAGCTTGCTTCGGCCTCTGCTGCAGACTGTGGCCTGGTGGGTGATGACTGTTCAATTGTGGGTGCAGCAGGTGAAACATGCTCTGCTCCCTCAGGGGAAACCTGCACCTGTGGTGTTTTCTTTTGTGCGGAGCATTTCGCAACCACTGTTGTGCAGGAGCCGGGTTGATGCTCCCGAGACAGCATGCGGTTTTCTGTGCAAAGAAACACATGGTGGTACTCAATGGAAAATAACTGTTTTTGCTAAACAACTTTCGATATTCACACACCACATGTGTTCAGTATAACTGAAAGAGATGACAAACAACAGCCAAATATGTGCATCTTAGTAGCTAGCAATAAAAGTTTACCGTTGCAAATGGAATAAAAACTGCTATAAAATGCAAACCTGTCTTAAAAATCTTGCTACACAATGCTTTTTCAAGCATTTCCACTCGTTTGTTGAGGTTTTCATTTTCAGTTTGGAGCCGCTCATTTGTCGCTTTCAGCAGGCTATTTTCCTGCTCCACCCGCTTGGCCTCAGCTTTCCAGTCTGTTTCACTATGGCCAGTTGTGGCAAACAGTGCCTCCATTTGCTCCTGCTGAAACGCTGCCTCGGCTTCTCTCTTCTTTGACTTCAACCGCTTCGCAGCCTTTTTCATTACCTACATTTAAAACAGCAATAGAGAAATGTGACCAGGTAATATTTACTCACTTTTACAGGGAAAAAACTTGAAGAGAGAATTTGTGAAACAGAAAAATTACAGCATGAGCATATGCATAGCAGGCTGTTATGAAAATGTAGTCATTTTCCCAGTAGAGGCAAATTATTTGATACGTCAAGATGTCCTAAAGCTGCTACATGGAAAAAGAAACTGTGGTTTCTTTCAGAAAACTCTCATCAATGAATTACAATCACTGATATGTTCTTTTCCGAGATGGTGATGTGACTATCATACCGTACGCATGCCACTAAGTGTCAACGTAAAGATGGCCTAAGATAAATTAAGCTAGGGCAGTATGAGGCAATGAGATATACATTATGTACACCGTTGTAATTTTTTAATGATATCACGCGACCGTTGACCGTACAGGGTGTCAGCGGCCTAGTAGCGGCGAGATAGGTGGGATTGCCAACTTTGTGTGCGGTCGTGCGAGACGAATTGTCGTTCGAATGTATTGGGCTGTGTTCGCTTCAGGGGTGCCCCTCACCACTAGAAGGCCACTGACACGCCGTGCGGTCGATGCTCGCGCGATACCATTAAAAAATGCGAGGGATATCGCAATCAGTAATGAATTAAACATATAGACTTATTAGTTGACCATCATGAGGCTCTTATAACGATACTTTTAACAATAAGATAGAGAAGGTGTTTGGCACGCACTACAACATATAAATCGTATTAACTAGAGTGTTATTATAAGGTGATAAACGCGTTTTTGACATACAAAAAGAAAGGGTTAGCGAGACTTGAAACAACGCTCACGTGCAAGGCGTGTCCTTGACAAGTCTATATTTCTGTTGTTTATGCATGCTGACAAGCACAAAAACAAACTTAATATTGTATGTGTACAAATTTCCAACCTCGGCTAAAGAATCGGCGCTTGAAACCGAGGCGTCGCTGGCCTCGCTGTCGTCGGGCACAGGACGCGGAGGGTGAGGGACACGTTTTCCCGGCCTTTCGGCTTCCTCCCTTGTTTCTAATGGGCAAAAAAAGTGAAATCACAAAAACACGAAATATGAGCAAATCAGATACACTTAACTCACCAAACAATCGGAGCACTTGGGCCTTGAAGTATCCTTCTTGTTGCTCGTCTTTCCAGTATACTTGCTGCCATTTTGTTTTGTCGAAATCGAAGACGCTTTTCGCTGTAAAATTCTTAATTTGATCGACATTGACGACGACCTTCATGTCATCGTCGCGGAAGCGCACAAGAGCAAACATAATTGATGCTTAGTGAAGTATCAAGATACCAGCCTGTACGTGTAGTGAACGCGTCAGTACACAAAGCGACTGAACTGACGGCGACTCAGCTTAACAGGGCTGCCGGCTGGGCTTGTATTCGTTCGGCCGAGCGTGGATAGCGCGATAGCGGCCGACCATGCGCCGCATGGTGGTCGGCCGCGTTTGCACATTCACATTTTCTCCCACTGTATATTTATAGAACAATTTCTATTGCTCAGCGTAAATGTCTTTCAGATGTTCAATATTATAGGAATTTTTTTTTAGTTTACAACTTGGCTGAGCCACGTTAACCAAGGAAGTTGTTGGGAAAAAAAATTCAGACATGCAGCGTCACCACACTGTGCACCGTTGCACTTTTAATGTGAACTGACTGGCTCTTGTAGGTTGTGGTCTGTGGTGCACTGATGTTTCCTTCGCAAGCACCGTGCCCCACGTGTTCCTGCAAGTTTTCTCTTACACCCCATGCGTCTCGCCGCCCTCGCTGGATTATCTTCGTTTCAAAGCTATATATCGATGGCTGGCGGTGATCCAGAAGTTGAGTGCTCCGCTCACCCTCGCTTGAAGAAGCGGAAGCAGTATTTGGAGCCTGGTGAACCTTTCGTGGTTCCACGAACAAAGCTCCGGCTCCAGCACGGTCCTAGCCCCTCACCAGACTCCAAACGCAGAGCCAGCAGATTGCTGCTCGGCGAGAGATGGTGCACTTATGTCAGAAGAGAGTGATGTTTGTCACCATCAGTCAACGCGTTGTGCCGACGATGAATGCGCGGAGGAGCGAGCTAGCACACACAGCGCAGATGTTGAAGACTATGGAGTGGATATGGAGGACGCTGCCTACGGCGCAAGCGATGAAGACACCGCAAGCAATGTGGAGGACTTTCTGAAGCTGTTTTCTAATGAACGTTTGCCGAACTCCGACTTAAGTGTTGCCGATGCAATGGTCGTGTTAATGGCATATTCGGCATCAGCTGGTTTGAATTGGAGTGATATGGAGAAGCTTGTTCATGTGATGAACTTTCTACTGGGAGCTGACGTGCTGCCGTCATCGCAGTATTTGCTGCGAAAGGCTTGGAGGAACTGGCAAGGGCAGGTGGTTAGACGCCACTACTTCTGCACATCGTGCAGTACTCCTGCTGCAAATCCGTCTCAGCGAGATTTCGTTTGCACAAACTGTGACGCTCAAAATTCAGCGCACAATTTCTTTGCAATATTGAACTTAAAAAAACAAATTGAAGTTTTGCTTGCAAAAAAAAGAATTAGCCGTGACACTGCTGGATACTCTTCGCAAGAAAAATCGAGGCGGGAGCCCATCACAGAGTTCTGGCGATGCAACTGTATTGACGGACATCACGGATGGTGCCTTGTACCAAAAGCACATGGAAGGCTGCCAGTGGAGTGATATATCCCTCACATTCAACACTGATGGCGCCAAAGTATTCAACTTTAACAAGACAGCCTTGTGGCCCATCCAGTGCGTTATCAATGAGCTACCGGTAGCATTGCGTTGGAGAAATGTTTTACTAGGTGGTCTCTGGTTTGGAAAAGGACACCCGGAGATGAGTAAATTTTTAGAAGTTTTTGTGAAGGAGGTGCTTGAGACAGGTTCCGTAAAGTGGCAATGCAATGAAGAAAAGCTGGAGTCAAGGATTGAAGTGATTTGCTGCTGTGTGGATGCACCAGCATGTGCAGCAGTCCTGAACTCAAAGCAGTTCAATGGGTATTTTGGATGCAGCTTTTGTCTACACAAAGGCGAAAGACACAAAGGTAAGTCACTGTTACGTTTTTCGTCTATATAAACGTTGCTTACACTGCATGTCAGAGCAACTAGCAACATTTTTCTTTATAAATGCTGCTAACACTGCATGTCAGAGCAACTAGCAACATTTTTCTTCTCTATAAATGCTGCTATCACTGTATGTCAGAGCAACTGGCAGTGGTTCAGTTTCTGTGTATTGGCCATTTAGTGCAAACTCAATTATCTGATTTACGCAGCTAACATCGATTCCCGTAGTATTTGTTGTTACTGAGTAGCCTGTTCTCCTTCGTGTGAATTTTATGTCCAGAAAATAAGTATAAATTCTCTGCCGCCTTATATATAGCACAACCGAGGGGTGGAGGGGCTTGGTTGTTTGTGTTTGGACCGCTTCCCCTGCCCGAGGCATGCAAGCCCTCAGTAGCGAGAGTGCAACAAGCCCCCCTCTTCCTCTGAAGGCTACTCTGGACCTACCCCTGCCTTAGCTGTGTGCTGTCAATCGTATATACTGCAATGAAACTGACGTTAAGACTTTGTTATTTTGTGCTGTACTCTGAATAGTATTATTACTTTAATATTTCAGGGTCCATGAAGTATCCAGTGCTGGGAAGTCAAGTGCCAGCTGTACGCACTTCAAGTCAGGTCAAGTCGGACATCCGAGTGGCCCTGTCAACTGGTGAACCTTCACATGGTGTCAAAGGACCCACACCACTTGCACAGCTTCCGAAATTCGATTTAGTGTGGGGAGTATGCCCTGATTACATGCATGCAGTCCTTGAAGGGGTTACCAAACAACTCGTGGAAATTTGGTTAAGTCATGTGCAGTCACCTGCATACATTGGGGAGCCATCAAAGTCTCAAAGAGTGACTGCACGACTGTTGCACCTAAGGCCACCTCAATTTTTTACTCGATTGCCACGTACACTGGATGACCGCAGCATGTGGAAGGCTAGTGAATGGAAGTGGTGGCTTTTATTCTATGCAGTTCCATGCCTTGACGGTATACTACCAAAACAGTACCATGAGCACCTGTGCCTCCTCGTCAATGGCATTTTTCTTTTACTGAAGGACAAAATTTGTAAAGATGACCTCAAAGGAGCCATGGATAACCTATCCAAATTCGTTTACAAGGTTGAAGAGCTGTATGGAAAGTCAGCTATGACATTTAATGTCCATCAGCTGCTCCACCTTCCGCAGAGCGTACGGCAGCTCGGGCCTTTATGGTCTCATTCAACATTCGTGTTTGAATCTGGAAACGGCACATTGTTGAACTTCATTAGTGATGCGAACGGAGTGCCACTGCAGGTTCTCGAACGTTTCGCAATGCGTCTACAACTTTTGCAGCTGCTGCAATCCATGGCTTTTTCTGAGAAGGCACGTGCATTGTGCCAAAAAATGACTGCTGCCTGTGCTTTAGAGAGCCCGCCAGACAAGCCACTAGGCAAGGGCTTGTTTTCAACAGAAATTTCAAGTGCAGAGACCGTTTTCATTGAAAAATTGGGCTACTGTCCAAAGAATGTTGTGGAGCACAAAAGGGTATGCCTGAAAGGACAAGTTTTCCATGTGCATACCTACCAAAGGACAAAAAGAACATGCAACTCGTATTTGAAATCTAAAAATAATGAGCACCACATACTGAGCAATGTTTTAGTACTGGAAGATGGTACGTGTGTCCTTCTGTGTCGGAAGCTTATATGTCGAAAGCACAAGATAGTGAACCACATGCACATCTGTACTGATCTTGGGGATGAAAGGCTTTTGTATGGTGCCGAAGTGGACAGAGTATGTGTTGCGATGAAAGTTGGTAAAACACTTTACATTGCTGACATCCCTAACATGCATGAACGGGATTAGGTGCAACAGTCTCAGAAATTGCAGCATATCTGTTTTTACAGCAATACTTTTGATAGGCTCACTCCCCTAGACATTTTCGCATCTGCCAGTGTTCGCCGCTGGAATTCCAGAAGGCACTGCCAGAATCTTATCATCAGCCTGGTTACGCCCACTGCAGGGCAAAGGCCTCTCCCATACTTCTCCAACTATCCCGGTCATGTACTAATTGTGGCCGTGTTGTCCCTGCAAACTTCTTAATCTCATCCACCCACCTAACTTTCTGTGCCCGCCCCCTGCTACGCTTCCCTTCACTTGGAGTCTAGTCCGTAACCCTTAATGACCATCGGTTATCTTCCCTCCTCATTACATGACCTGCCCATGCACGTTTCATTTTCTTGATTTCAACTAAGAAGTCATAAACTCTCATTTCTTTCCTGAGCTAATCTGCTCTTTTCTTATCCCTTAACGTCACACTCGTCATTCTTCTTTCCATAGCTTGTTGCGTCGTCCTCAATTTAAGCAGAACCCTTTTCGTAAGCCTCCAGGTTTCTGCCCCGTACAAGAGTACTGGTAAGACACAGCTGTTATACACTTTTCTCTTGAGGGATAATGGCAACCTGCTGTTCATGATCTGAGAATGCCTGCCAAACGCACTCCAGCCCATCCTTATTCTTCTGATTATTTCAGTCTCATGATCCTGATCCGCGGTCACTACCTGCCCTAAGTAGATGTATTCCCTTACTACTTCCAGTTCCTCGCTACCTATCGTAAGCTGCTGTTCTCTTCTGAGACTGTTATACATTACTTTAGTTTTCTGCAGATTAATATTTAGACCCACCCTTCTGCTTTGCCTCTCCAGGTCAGTGAGCATGCATTGCGATTGGTCCCCTGAGTTACTAAGCAAGGCAATATCATCAGCGAATTGCAAGTTACTAAGGTATTCTCCATTAACTCTTATCCCCAATTCTTCCCAATCCAGGTCTCTGAATACCTCCTGTAAACATGCTGTGAATAGCATTGGAGAGCTCGTATCTCCCTGTCTGACGCCTTTCTTTATTGGGATTTTGTGGCTTTCTTTATGGAGGACTACGGTGGCTGTGGACCCGCAATAGATATCTTTCAGTATTTTTACATACGGCTCGTCTACACCCTGATTCCGTAATGCCTCCATGACTGCTGAGGTTTCTACAGAATCAACCGCTTTCTCGTAATCAATGAAAGCTATATATAAGGGTTGTTTATATTCAGCACATTTCTCTATCAGCTGATTGATAGTGTGAATATGGTCTATTGTTGAGTAGCCTTTACAGAATCCTGCCTGTTCCTTTGGTTGACAGAAGTCTAAGGTGTTCCTGATTCTATTTGCGATTACCTTAGTAAATACTTTGTAGGCAACGGACAGTAAGCTGATCGGTCTATAATTTTTCAAGTCTTTGGCATCCCCTTTTTTATAGATTAGTATTATGTTTGCGTTCTTCCAAGATTCCGGTACGCTCGAGGTCATGAGGCATTGCGTATACAGGGTGGCCAGTTTTTCTAGAACAATCTGCCCACCATCCTTCAACAAATCTGCTGTTACCTGATCCTCCCCTGCTGCCTTCCCCCTTTGCATAGCTCCCAAGGCTTTCTTTACTTTTTCCGGCGTTACTTGTGCGATTTCAAATTCCTCTAGACTATTCTCTCTTCCGTTATCGTCGTGGGTGCCACTGGTACTGTATAAATCTCTATAGAACTCCTCAGAATTTTATAAAGATATTAAAAAAATATGCAGATCCCACGCATATTACAATAATAAAGATGTTATAGCAAAAATTTTGTTTCTTCTTGAACACCTTATATTTTTGTGTGTGTACCATGATACATGTGCTCTCTGCATGTTTAACATGCTTGTTGCTGAAATATCTTATTTGAATATATGCACGGAACTAAATGTAACTTGTCCACGTTCAGTTATTCCTGTGTATAAATGCTGTTTTTCTCTTTTTGGTATCTGCAACACATACTGGAAATGATGTGTACTATCCATGCATAACCGTAACCCTTCACTGTGCAAGTGACATTATTATCTCTCTAAATGTGCATTTGTGCCCATATAATAAAGGTATTTTTTTGTGAAGTTTGATCGTTGTTTGTGTCATTGCCAGCATTTTTTGGCAGCCTTCTCGTAGAATGTAACACTAGCCTGCCTGTGTCTGCGTGATGCCGTTGCTTTTGGGATACTACTTAGACAACATGCACTTGTAGCTAGGAAGCACCACGTAGTGATGAACAAGAATATACACATTCCAGCCTGTATTGTTGCAACAAGCAGCTGCCACCTGCTGGACCATTTTGATTTTTTTTATTTGTCCTATAACAGCTACTATATCCATCACCTACATGGCCCTTTTTCTAATAAATGTACAAGATCAGAATTATAGCTATCAGTTCTGTGTATCTGTTGCACTCCAATTTGCCTTCAGTAGACCAATAGCTGAGAATTTTATTACTTTTGTTCTGCCAACAGAAAAGTAATTATTGGCCATCAGATGATGCAGTCTTATCAGAAATGGCTAGTGAACCAATCTCCCTCTTAGCCATGCATATAAACAAGGTGAATACAGCTGTCAGTTATCACATACCCACTCTGTTGACCTAATAAGGGACCAATAACTGTCTGCTATTGGACTGACACGCCTTCTATCGGTTTAACAAGACATAGATAGGTGGGAGTTATTGGACTGATACACTCTCTGTTAGTCCGATAAGAGACGAATAGGTGGCAGCTAGTGGACTAATACATTCTTTATTAATCCAATAAAAGACCAATAGGTGGCACCTATTGTACCATACAACTTCTATTGGTCCAATAAAAGACTAATAGGTGGCATCGATTGGTCCAATACAACTTCTATTGGTCCAATAAAAGACTAATAGGTGGCACCTATTGGTCCAATACAACTTCTATGGGTCCAATAAAAGACTAATAGGTGGCACCTATTGGTCCAATACAACTTCTATTGGTCCAATAAAGGACTAATAGGTGGCAGCTATTGGTCTCTATTGGTTCCAATAGAATTCCTATACAGCCTATAGAGCTCCAGTAGATTTCCCATAGGACCTATAGAGATTTTGTATTGGACCAATAGAAAATCCTATTGGTATTTTTGCTAGGGGCCGGCCACGGGTGCCACGACGGGCTGACTGGTATTGCGGCCTGGCACCGGGCGCCGTCAACTCGGATGCTGTGTGCACCGAGCGGAGTAGGACCACCTCACAGAGCTGACGTCTCCTCGCGGCTGCCTGTTTTGCGCCCATTTTGGGTGTTGTTTTTGGATGCTGGTTGTTGTCAGGGTAGCGACGATTTAGGCCTAAGGCTTTACGAAGCTGCCTGTCGCACGTGGAGGGACACAACCTGGTGGACCGTGGCGTTGAGGCGTTGCAATTTGCCTCCGTCATTCTATTTAGCCTCGCACGAATTGAAATCACTCGTTCGACTCAAGGAAGCGAGCTTCGTTCACGTGAACTTAGCGACTGGGTAGCCGCCCGATCTTTTGCTAGCCGAGTTGAACATCGTACCACGTGGGCGATATGCCTGCAGAATTCCTCTCCCTTGCACTACTTTAGTGTTTGCCGAGTGTGTTAAGTGTACACAGCGTGAATGGAGTCACCCCTGGCTTGCTGTCACCTTCACATCGTCTGCGCTGCTGCTCCGGACTACGATCGAGCCACCCCGGGCGATGGTGATGCTGTGGCCAGTTCGGCGCAGCGACTTCGGCGGCCTCCTGCATCCAGCTCACGACCCTCGGAGGCGGACAAAGGAGCCAGCGGTCACCGACAGCTACGGCGGCTCTTGCCAGCAGGGCGCGTCGGCGCGAGTGACACTTGCTCGTACCGACTACTGCGTCGTCGTTTCCGGAGTCCTGGCCTGGAATCGTGCCGTCTTGTCTGCAAAGCTGCTGCTGTGACCGGCGGACGCCAGCGGTGTACCCCAAGGACAGTCGGCTCGCATGTTATGGACAGCGTGTGGACATTTCCCCGTCGCGGCCACTGTTGCATGTAGCACCTTGTTCGCGAAGCACGTGTTGATGTTAGACTGTGTGAAATGTTTCGCCGGGATATGTAGTGATTTAAGGTTGGGGGGATGTGGGGATGCGTGACTCTCACGCCTCCCCTGAGATCTAGTTTTCCCGCATAGCTCGTCTCCTGCAGGGCGGCTTGGCCCGTCGCGTGCCCTGGCGCCCGCGGCGGTCGGAGTGGTTGAAGCGCAGTGCGAGAGATGGCGCTAGTGTTGCGCTGCGGCGGGGTAACTTGGGCGCCGGGAGACGGGCGCTTCAGTTCTTTACCGGCGGGGTGGCGCACGGCGTGGACGTCCCGCGCGCGCGCGCGGCGACCCATGCTTCTGCGAGACCGCCTCGCGTGGCCGCCTTCGAACGCACGACCGTTGGCATGACCGAACACTCGAACGACCAGGCGTTGGGATCCAGCATGGGGCGAACATATTCGCTCGCCATCCGGTCGCTCGGTGAGTCGGACTTCTAGATTTGTCGCGCGCCCATCGGCATGTTTTGTGGATAGCAACTCGGCTAGCTGGCATTGATCTATGAAAGGTGCAATAAATGCCCTTGTGACTGTTTGCACTACTGTGTTGTCGTTCCTTTGTCCTAAGAGTACGGAGGAGAACCCCGGTATCTCCGACAAGTTCCAGACCTGCTTCTGGAAAGGCACATTGAAACTTGTCTACTGGCATTACAGAGATGCTTGCACCGGTGTCCAACTACATCAGAAATGGCTTCCCGAACATTTCTGCGGTGGCAAGGAAGGGCAGCACAGTTGGCTCACCGCTTAGGTGCCATAGGTCAAAAACATCAGCACCGCGGGGAACACGAAGCACGTTGGTGTCGGTGACAACAGCGTTTACCTACACAGTACGTGTTGATCGTTGCGGGACAGTCCTCGCAGCAGACATGTTTTCCTTCGCGAATGTGTCGGCCTTCTTCGAGTTGCAGACGACTTCCAAGTGCCCCACTTGCAGAATGGCACTGCGACTTGCTGTGTCTGCATTGCGACGCTAAATGACTTCTGTCGCCGCAGCGGTAACATGCGTGGGGGGCGTAGCGCCTGCCAAGTACAGCCAGTATGTCATCGAGCGTTTTATCTTGGGGAGTTTCTGGCTTTACAAGGTTGTGAAGTAGTGCGTAGGTACGAGGCCTGCAGTAGCTCAAAAATATTCACCTTTTCTTGCTGGCACGACGTCGTTGGCGTCGAAGAACTCTTGGAGCACGCTCCACGTAAGCAGGCAATGTGTCGCCTTCCCCCTTGAGCGCTTTGATCCTATCGAAGGTGGGCATGGTTGTTCCTGCAGTTTATGTGTTTTCATTTCATGATGTATTGAGGCAAAGAATTTCAGAGCCATGTAGCAGAGTCTGTAATCATGAAAAATTTGATTTGCGGGCCTAGCGCGTCGGCTTTTATGCGTGACTAGTTGAAGGTTCCAATGTAATCGCTGGTGCCGCTTGGCTTCCAGAAAATACTGCACAATTCTCATTGCACATACAATCATATTACAAAACATTCGCAAACCTTGACAATCTAAACAAGTGCGAATGAGACCAAACCAAGCAAACCATACAAATGCAAGCGAGAGCTGATGGGGGCAGATGATAGTACGAAACAAGTGGTCTAGCTGAGACCAGATACATCACATCATACAGATACAGTACGCATCATGTGTACGGGTGGCTCCACATGAAACCAGTTTCCTGCGCGCACTTCACTGAAGCGGCTGCTTTTATTGGTCTGCCGTTTGTGGCTCGCATTTTTCACCTGCCACTCTGCATTAGCTCTTTAATTCTTCGCTGTTGTGCTCGTTAGCTCGGTTATGCCGCAGCCTCCGCTTGCCGCAGGAAAGAGCCATTAAGAGGTGCACTCTGAAAACAAATGTATCCAGAATGGATAATTTTATTTACGTTTTAAGAGGGGACATGGCACCTAGAGGTTTCTTTATTTATTGAGCAAATTCAACCTAATTGCACAGATATATGATTTTGAAAATGCAATTACTTATTTTTTGTAGCTCAAGTAATTTATGAGATAATTAAATGTTCATTATCATTATTTGGTGAAACAATAAATAAAAATATACTGGCCAGAAAGTCATATTTATTGCATGAGTGGAAAGCAGAGTATACAAGAATTGCAGTGCTGAAAGCAGTTTTTGAATCCAGCAACAAATAGCAATTTAACAGCTCTTCAAAGTTCAGTGTTTACAGCACAGTTACTAATGAAAGAAAGGAAAGCAAAAAATTATGGAGATAGAGAAATAAGAATATGCTTGCAGCCCTTCAAGCTTTATTCATTTAGCTGAGTATAGCAAAAAAAATGACAGCTGTAGCTGTCCTACAGATTGAGATACCGTTGCTCTGAACGGGCAGGGTGAAAATTAAAGAAAAATGAGAACAGCTTGATTTATTCAGAAATGTTGCAAAATGTTTACAAGTTACCAGCTGCAACCGGTTAGTATCCCCCTGGCACATGATCAGTTGAGAATTGTTGCCTGTGTGGTGTTCTTTGAGGGCTTGATACATGTTTTCAGCTGATGCAAGCTTTCGAGCTGAAGCATTCAATCGCCGTTGATCTTTTTTCAGCCATGCGATCACTATAATGAACTATGGTTGAGGCTCAGCTCTTGCACTATAGGTGCAGACGCTTTCACGTTCCCTGCATTAAACTTCGGCACTGCCTCCGCCACAGCTAAGAGACCACAGAGACCACATAACTGAGTGGAGGCTGTCGTTGCTGTTTTGGTTCTTTCCCCTCTGGCACCTCTCAAGCAACTTGTCACTCAAACGCTCGTAAATGACCAGCAAGGCCTGGCAAATATGAGGAGGCAGGTTGCGAGGATGTTTTGGTGCCGGCTCACCCCTAGCCTCTGCGGCATTTTGATGGCACCACGAGTTGGGGCCTGTTGAGCAAAATGTGTGGCTCGATTCAGAGTCGGTGGAGGTGATGCGATAGTAAGTTGCCATCACTGCCTTGTGCATGGCATCCATGTCTCCCTTATGCGTTTTTAGCACCCATCCATAATATGAGCTTATTCTTGTAATAAGGTCTACTGTGAGCTGACCCTTTCCACCGAGGCTCTGAAGGCCAGGCGCTTTGTTTTTTGAAACAAGGCTGTGCAACGCCATACCCATGTGTTTCTGGATGAGGTCTATGCAATCCTTTTTGTCTGTTTGCAAATAACCATAAATGTTTTCCTCTTGCAGTGCAAGATAGGTACGGCTGTCCCCATCACTGAATATAGTGGTGTAATGGAGTTTGTGCCGTTCAAGGGACCTCTTGAAAAGAATTAGGGCGGCCTCCGCTTCAATTTCTCCCGATTGTTTCTCGTGTTTTTCTGGCACTAGTGATTCCTCTTCCAGTTGCCAAAAGGAGGTTCATTTTCATTTGGGCTCGTCTCGCATCCTGCATAGGAATTGCTTAAGAGGAGACATGAGGATCAAAGCTAACTTTTTTATTTGCCAGCCGATTTTGATAAAATTTTCCACAGGTGTTAGTAATCTCACATAAACAAAACCGTTAAAATGCGGCTGCAATATCTCAAGTACTTTTTTGGTAACAAAATCTTTCTGCTTTCATTTTTGTAAAATGCCTGCACACCTGTAATCTGATGCTAGGAGTTCAAGCAAACATTGATAGTACTCCCATATGTATTCTCCACACAATGGCATGCCTGTAATGTTGTGACCTAATAGAATTTTTAAAATTATAATTTTTTGGAAACTATTCCAGTTGCAGGAAAACCTCGACCGTGAAAACAAAGGATAACAAATTAATGAAGCAACTATTTTTAAAACAAAACATGTCATTGTGTGCAGTATTAGAGTTTGGAGAACGATCTCACCACTGGCATCCAGTTGTAAGGGTTGTAGTCGGGCATGAACTATGTGGTAGCTGGCCCATGCCGTCGTCCAAATCACCCATGCTTGGGACATTGTTGTAGGGAGGTACTTGCTCTCATCAAGAACTAGCAGTACAGGATTTACTTACAATATTTACATTAAAACAGGAAATACATTTCAACAGCCTAGCATGACTGCAAAAAGGAGCATGAAGCTCCCACCACGAAGCGCATAGCACACGAGCACAAAGCTCCAAGCACCCCGCTTGTCGACTACACAGCTTCTTAAAAACACTGTCCTCCCTAGATCCCTAGGTGAGGGGAAACTGCCGTCCAACCTTCATCCAATCGGACCGTCCACAGTCGTTGGAAGGCCTAGTCATCCCGCCTTTGGGGGAAGGACTTGCACACTCACGTACGCACTTTGAATTCCCAGAACCCACCGAGTTGAGCAGGTCCTCGTAGCCAGGTTGGCACGCTTGACCCCAGCCGGCGTCTCGTAATTCCAGAGCTGACTTCTCCAGTAGCCGCCACGAGTGTCAGCAGACTGTGACGAATCCTGGGGCCGTAGGAAAACACCGCAAAACACCCTTTTCCGAGAAGCCCTCTTGCTGCAAATAGACCATGAAGGCGATGGCAAATCAACCAACAATACTCGGTCTGCCGAACGGCTAGCCTGGCCGATGCCGCTGGGCTGTACGACGAGGCGGATGGTTAATTAACTTTGCCGTGGTCTCCAGTTCTCCGGAGGAAGTGCATGGTCGGTTAGCGTTGTCGGCGTCGCCGGTTGTCTGAAGCACGCCACCCCCGCGGGTCGATCGAAACAACTTCAGCGGGCTGAGATAGGTTTGCAGAGCAGTACCCGTGCAGGCCGATCGTAACAGCAGTGATGCACAGTGAGGGTAACAAAACGATTGGTGTAAAAATATTCATAACGGTGACTGATATATTGGCTTTGCAAGTTGACCGTGGTGGTAAAAAAAAGTGAGAAAAAGGTGTTCGAGTTTTGGACCATGTTTATTAGACTAGAAACCACCGGCCTTGTAGTTGCAGGTGTCAGGTTGATCTCTTGGCTTCTTGGATCTTTTCTGCTTGCCTTCATGTACTTTTTGTGCCCTGTTTTCACCCAAGGCATCTTTCTTGGCCGCACAACGGATTCCATGTCCCGCAGGTTTCACGCCAAGCGAGGTGCAAAACTGTGTAAGCTCGAAGGGCGCCACTGTTGAAGCGACGCTGCCTCACTTACAGCTGTCTCTACAGCAATCAGGGAAACATTCTTATCCTTTGGCATGATTGACCAAATCACGGAGTGCGGGCTTTCTGCTGCATTTTGAGTTTCTTTTCCTTTGCAACGCTCCAGCAACTGAGGCTCAGAGATATGCTGGCAAACTGGCAACATGGCCTCAGCTAAGTGCACTTTCAACCTGTACTTGTGAGCAGGCTGCGGTTCCTCTTCCGTTTCTGCTGCTCGATGCCTACACCAACTTGTCGGCCCCGCAGGACAGACCTCGTGGTGCGATTCCACATCTGTAAAGGTGGTGTGATGAAATGTTGGGCCATGACTGCTCTCTCCATGTCCTTCACATCCTCGCTTCCTCAAGGCCATTCTATATAGCTTGTCAGCCTCTTTATGAGGTCTTGTGTCAGGCCTCCTTGGCCACCAAGTGGTTGGTCTCTACTGCTCTTGGTGACCAAAGTCTGCAAGTTGGTCCCTATCCTTTTCTCAACGTGATTTACACAGTCCTCTTTAAAGAACTGGATAAACCCATAGGTTTGGTCCTCACACAGTGCCAAGTATGTCCGGCTGTCCCCGTCGCACATGATGTTGGTGTAACGCGGACTGTTTTTTGTCAAGGAGCAACGAAAAAGCTCAAGTGCGGCCTCCACCTCCAGCTTGCCGGATTTCACGTCTGTGTTCTTCTGACATTGATACGCCAGCCTTCACACAATATAGTCACCTGGCGCTGGCCCCAACATGCACCCATGACAGTAGTTCGAGAGGACTGCAAAGTCCAATACCAAGCCACTGTAAAATTCAATTACATCCCCTACACCAATGTGGCTACTGTGACCCCGGGTCATTCACGTACCATCATAAATGACTGTGATGTTCTTAGGGAATGTTGGGTCCATTTCATTGTAGACTCTTTTCACAGCTGCAACAGCATCAACGCACACGTTTGTTGCAGATTTGCTTGCAGCAGGCTTGAATTTAGCTTTCAGGTGCCCCTGAAATGTCTTCTGATGAAGCCCCCTGTACAAAACATTCATCACAGACCAAAGGTCTGTAAGGACAGTGGCACCCTTCCCTATGCTCTTGATTGCTTGCACGAACCTCAGGTTCACCTTAAAGGCCTGGCTTCCCTCTCTTGGTGAAGACCACTGTGCCTCTGAAGTACTGCATGCTGAGCAATGTAAAACCATCTTCACGGCAAGGCCAAGCCTGGTTTCCGGCACTATCGCTATCCCCAGCAGGAAGCACTGATGGCACGGTGTTTTGCTGAGAAATGCATTCACTGCAGCAACTTGCACAAGCAAAAACTCACTTGAGCCCATCGTCACCGAGCATGCTTCTCCAGCCGTCAACCCTATCTTCCATTCGGTTGCCGGCACAGAACCAAGTGACGCGCGGACAGTGGCGGCGGTCATCTTCAACTCCTCTGACGAGATTAACTGTGCATGTGCTTGGACTGCACTTTCATTGTTCCTCTCGGTGATGGGAGTGGCACAATCAGGGTACGCTGCGGAGCATTCATGGGACGTCGCAGGCGTCGAAGCATCCGAAAAGGCTGTTATCAGCTTGGTGTCATCACCACTGGAACTCAAGGCTGCCTGCGAACTGCCTGGCAATGCGTCGACAGTCTCTCTTGCAAGCTCGTGCGCGGACACATCTCTGCTAGGACTGCTTATCCTTCGGATGTTCGGCGGCTTGCGCTTGCGGCTGCTGAAGCAGTGCTTGGTTGCGAATTTCATTGTCCACGGACACATCTCTGCTAGGACTGCTTATCCTTCGGAAGTTCGGCGGCTTGCGCTTGCGGCTGCTGAAGCAGTGCTTGGTCGCGAATTTCATCGTCCATGTCCGCCTAGTCATGTCCGCCTAGAAACTTGCCTGTGACAAGCCAATAGAACTGTTATACGAGCCTTGCCTTGCTTGCCGATGTGGCACTTGTCCCCGCAGGTGTCGAGCGCTGTCGCGGAAGTATTTTCCAGAACAGGCCTGTTTCGTCCGCATTAAACATTTGGTTCGGCTCATACTTGGCGAGGACCTGGGACCACTCTTGTTCAAGCCACTTCTTGATCTCCCCTTCATTGGCGCCCTCACTTTCCCCCGAGGCTGTCTTCCCGACAGTGTTAAAGTGGGCCTTAAAACGTTGCAGCAAACTGCTACTGGCATTGAAGTTCTCGGCGCCGAGAATGAATGCAAAATTCTTGGCCTTCTGTAGCGGCATCGGTCCCAATGAAGGAATATTCCAGGCCCTGGCATCGATGAACCATTGGTGCAGTGACTTTTCAACATCTTCAAAAGCAGCTTTGCGCACATGTTGCGTGCCTGAGTGCTGATTTTGTCCTGCCTTGGCCTTAATGTCGCTCTCGTTTTTCAGTGGAGCACTGAAAATGCTTCTTAGTAGGTCGAAAGCTTTGGTGACATTTGACTTTTCGCCATTCTCAATGCACTGGATTACTTCCGATTTTGCAGCACATGTCGGGGACGTCTGCTTCTTCGCGTTTGCAGCCATCGCAACACCAACCACACAACTACAGGCCTAACTCCGATCATGCAAATACACGATAACGACAACTGGCTTAGCATTAGGAGCGCCACGGAGGAGGAGTCAGTGCGGCAAATGCAGTGCGTCCTTGACCTTGCCCAACTAGCCAAGCTGCTCCGTGCATAACGCCACTACATTCAAATGGTGCCCTCAGCGTAATCAATGTGTGCAGCTATGGTATGCAGTAGTCGGAAATGCCTATCGTACCACCGCTATCTTTCAGGGTGTTATGGGAAAGCTTACCGCCTGTCAAAAGAGCACAAGCGGTCTGGGGTGGCGGAGTTCAATATATCAATTTTACGCCCAACTTTGTTCGAAATAAAAAATAAAAAAGCGTGGAATATTCAAGGTGATACAGAAAGTGTTTCATATACGCAATAATTCAATATAACTGTGTTCATTTTATTGAAGTTTGACTAGTGCACTGAAACTTCCCTTGAACGAACTTCGAGGGACCTCAGGAAAAGTTTGTTAATGTGAAAGTTCACTCAGCTGAAATAAGTACATTGCAGCTTATTATCAGGAACTAAAGGGAGCTTTGTGTGTTCAAATGATATTTCAACCCACTTATTTGTTAATCTGCTCATTTGTAAGCGGATTTCCGCTACTTGCCATGCGACATGGAAGCAACTATTTGATGTCTAAAAGATGCCTTGAGCGGCTAATTCAGAAGTCTAGTAGCTGTCTTGATCAAGATGTTTGGTAGTCATGGGCATCTAGAAATACTTCAGTAAGCCTTGCTAACGTTGCGCTAAAGGTCTGTGAATGGACAGCTCGACAAGAACAACTGAAAACTTGTATTAGACATACCTCAAATTTTTGTGGCAGCTGTTACAGTAAAAACTTGTATTAGACATACCTCAAATTTTTGTGGCAGCTGTTACAGTAACACGAGGTTTGCCCACAGTTACAATTTATTTTAAATGAGGCACAGACATCAGAAAATAATGTTTATATGATGCACAGGTAGTTTTTCCAGATGTGAACCATGGGAATAGTGTAGTACAGCCTCATTGGTCGATTAGTGCTTTTCACTTAGACCAATCAATTGAGTGCCGCCTGTCAGAATTGCAAATAAAACAAGATCTGTATTGTATGCTGATATCATGCCAATTTTCGCTGATTGACCTAAACAAGAACACCTCTGCATGAAACACATCATTATTGACAAAACTTTGCCCTGCTGGGTCTCCACCGAATTAAAATATTTTCTAGCAGGGAAACATTTTGTCAGTGATGCTGCAGTTCAGGCAAAAATTACATCCTGGTTTCAGCTACAGGGGGCAGTATAGCCCGACACCAGTATATGAAACGGAACGCTGTGCTGGAATGAATAGTTAAGAAATAAAGAATAGTTCACATCTGGAAAAACTCTCTGTGGACCACTCTAACTGGCAATATAAATATATTTTTTTTCTGATGTCCTGTCCATGCCTCATTTAAAAGTAGAATCTAAGTTACTTTGTGGGTGCTCCTTGTAAGTTAATACCACATGCTTGCACAGCATCATGCAGAAATAATCGCCAGTTCTTCGGCATACCACCAATTAGTGAATTCCTTGCACATTGCATATTACCAGAACCGAAAGATAAATCATATGCTATCTTTTTTAATGCACTGTACGATGAGTTTTTGATGCATAAAACATGATTGTAAATGAAAAATGCAGCAAGACATCTTCACACCATGTCACATAGTTATACTTTGTTACCTAATAAATTAGAAAAGATGCAGAAAGTGTAATTAACAGGAGTGACAAATAGCAGCAAAAGTGATCATGCATGAATCTTGAAGATGATTGCCGCTGCTACCAGAGCAGGCCAGCCTACGTAGGCGAGCACTGGCTGCCCACAAGAGTTTGCTGTCACAGGCCATGCGTGAAGGTTTTTGTGTCTCGACACAACAGTTCTTGTAGATACAGATAAGCAATACCTGCACAGAAGAGGGAAAAAAGGCGAGGGAGGAAATAAGAATGTTCAAATTGGAACTTCAATTAGCAATATGTGCTAAGTAAGAAGTTTGGCTCACATTAAAAATAAATTTAAGCACTCCTTTCTCTTAAATTACGGCTGTCATAAGGTATGTATATGACAATGTTTAAAATTACTAGTATATTTCCTGGCATAGCTACTAAATTGCAGAGCAGTCAGACAAAGTAAGCCTTCAAATTAATATATGGTGTTTTATGGCTAAAAATGTGCTTATCAACTTCTTAAACAAGTCTGAGAAGCTTTCTGCAAAATATAATCAGTTTTAAACAGTAATCCACTCTGCAGGTAAATGATGTACTAACTTAATTAAAAAGTTAAATAGCGTTTTATATTATTAAACCAAAGCAAGTTTGGCATTTTGCACTGTCTAGCTGTTGCTTCTTTTTTTCAAATCTAAACATGACTCACGACAGGGTAAGCAGGTAGCATGCAAAGGAGGACAGGTGATAGCGTTCCAAAGCAACACTCCTAGCTGGATCAATCACTTTTGTTGATATATTTTTATGTGACCCTAATTGGCTGAGGGAAGTACTTCTCGCCAATTACGCATCACCTTGGATGATACGTCATAAAAATTGAAAGTATCTCACGATGTGATCAAACGATAACATTTCCCACTGTCTTGGAAGTGTTAACATGCTTGTTGCATGAGAAAGTGCAAAGTTATTTGTATAGGTTACAAATTCATAAGTGCATCCATAGCCTCGGGTAATTCTGAGCATCTACATTGACTCGCAATTGAGAAGCCACTGCACACAAAAAAATGTACTTAAGTAATGGTCCCTGTTGAATAATTGCCCACCTAGTGGAAGGTCACATGTGGAAGCCTAATGAGCCAGGGCAAATAATTTGCTAAATTCTGATAACGCCTCCAATTATATTATTGAAATAGATGACAATAATTAGCACAGGCAAAGTTATAGTTATGACAAAATTTTAAAAGCACATCTGCAAACTGCTGGAACCCTCGGCATCATGCCTGTTGTTGTGACGGAGACGTCTCAACGCTGCCGCCACTGTTGCAAAGGAGGATCCAAGGCGACGGTGATTAAACGAAACATTTATATGCAGTATGTACAAGGGCGTTACATGAACGGCCCAGAGGCCGGGGCATAATGGACTCGCACTAAAGCGTGCGGTGAGAAACGGGAGCACGCCTCTGCTTGCTGTCGTCGTCGTCGTCCCGTGGTTCGGGCTTTTATAACCACAGGAGTCGATGCAGTTGCCATCGGCTCGAACCTCCAATCAGGACCCACCACGGGTTGCTGTGCGAATTTCGACGAATGGACGAGAGGCACCTGCATCAGGCGATCCCGGTGAAGTGGTTCAACGGCGCCGCTCCGGCGGCGCCACCGGATGTAAACCGAACACGACCCGCCGTCGGGCCGGGCGAATTCGTTCGGCGCCCAGCTTCAGCCGCATGCCGGCGAAGCGAACCTTTGTTGGGAGCTCTAGCACAACAGCACCCCCGCCGCCAGACCATGCGCGAGGAAGACGAGCTGCTCCCTCGTGGCTCGGATGCCGGGCGCGCTTGTTGGTCAGGCCCATCCAGGTTCCCCTCCGTGCTCCGGGGAATAGGTGGCTCCACGCTCCTTCCCGTGAACAGGCCCCACTCGCCAGGCCAGGGTCACTCGTTCTCTGGCTTGTCGCCCAAGTGTCTCGACCAGCTTTATTTGGCAGCTCCGACAGGCTTTCTTCTCGGCACCGGTAAGGGTTAGTTCTGCAGCATCAGGGAACCAACCGACAACAGGCAACCCCCAACACGAGCAAGTGCCGTTTTGTCACCCGTCAGAATACCAGACTCAAACGTATCGAAATGGTTCTAGCTTTGTCTCTGTCCCAATTTATTTCCCTCTTCGACAAGAGATACATGTGGTACACAGAACTCTCAAGCGCGGCACAAACAATGTGTCACTACATGACACGTAATGATTACGATACAAAACAAAATTTTGGTTTTCTTGAGATCACTTGGTCAGAAAACACTAAGCTGAAGCTGAAAATGAGGTGTCTAAATTTTGCCCTCAGCTAATAACAACACCATTAGCGTTTCGTGAAGTAACGAAATGCAAGTTACGAGGAGTTCGAAGGCCGCACTGTTTAGAACGCACGGCTCAATGCGTCTGTGTTCGCGTTCAACTTTCCTTTCTTATAGCGAACGACAAGATTGTGCTGCTGGAGCGTCATACTCCATCTTAACAACCGGCCGCTTTTAGACGACATATTATTTAACCAAGTCAGTGGGCAGTGGTCGGTCTCCACCACAAACTTGGAACCGGCAACGTAGCAGGCCAATTTCTGCACGGCCCACACGACGCAGGCGCATTCTTTTTCAGAGGTGCTGTAAGCCTCTTCTCTGCAAGTTAGTTTACGGCTCAAGTACAAAACTGGCCGTTCATGGCCGTTATCATCCTTTTGGCATAGCACCGCTCCCATACCACGGTCGCTCGCATCGCACTGGATCAAAAAACCTTTTGAAAAGTCTGGCGCCAGTAGAACTGGTTTCTCGCTCAAGGCTTGTTTCAGCATTTGAAATGCGTTCTCTTTTGCCGTGTCCCATTGCACCTTCACTGGCTCAGACTTTCCAAGTGCGTCAGTTAGAGGACAAGCAAGCGCAGAGTAATCTTTCACGTAATGCTGGTAATATCCAGCCAAGCCTAAGAAGGCCCTTATCTCGGACTTGGTGGTTGGTCGGGGGTAGTTCACGACCGCGGCTACTTTGATTTCAGACGGTCTTCTTCGGCCGCGCCCCACCACATGCCCCAGATAAATCACTTCGGCGCAACCAAGGTGACACTTCACAGGTTTTACCGTAAGACCTGCTTCTTTCAGCCTGCTCAGCACGACTCGTAAGTGCGCCAGATGTTCGACCCAAGTGTTTGAAAAGATGGCGACATCGTCGAGGTAAGGGAGTGCGTACTCAGACAGGCCACGAAGCACTTGATCCATTAGACTGGTGAAACAATACGGCGCGTTTTTGAGTCCAAAACGCAACATGACGGGGCGGAACGTTCTGCTCGGGGAAACGAACGCAGCGTAGCGACTGGCCCGCTCTGTGAGGGGGACTTGCCAATAGCCTCGCACAAGGTGTAGTGTGGATATGTAATTCGACTTCGATACCGTTTCCACCCTTTCCTCGAGGTTCGGTATCGGATAGGTCTGATCTCGGGTTATCGCATTGAGGCGTCGATAATCGATGCACGGCCTCGGATCCTTTCCCGGTACTTGGACTAGTATTAGAGGGGAGGTGTAGTCGCTCTCACTCGGCACAATGACTCCTAGGTCACACATGCGCTGAATCTCATCCGCTATAATCCGTTTCTGTACAGGAGAACAACGATACGGCTTACTACGTATCGGCTCTTCGCACGTTAGTTCAATGTCGTGCTCAATTAGCGTCGTCTTTCCGGGCCGATCGGAAAAGACCTCTTCAAACTCAGAAACAATTATTTTCAAGTCCTCCTTTTGGGCTTCGCTTAGGCGAGGTTCTAACTTTACTTGTTCCAGCAGGACATTCGGACCACCTTCTTTAATGTCCGCAGTGGTCAGGATTTCCGTACTTTCCTCGTCCTGAACACTCAAAACTACGTTCACCACTGCGTGACGCTGAATGTATGGTTTCATCAAATTGCTGTGGTAGATTTTGTTCGGTCGTTTGCCTAGTTTCACTTCGTAGTTTGTATCGGAAAGCTTCGATACAACCTTCGCTGGCCCTTCCCAATGAACCTCGAGTTTATTTTTCTTAGAAGGCCGCAGTAACATCACTTGGCTACCTGCTTCAAAAGTACGTTTCCTTGCTGACCAGTCGTAGTAAACCTTTGACAATGCCTGTGCAGCCTTAAGGTGGCTCTCGACAAGGTCTTTAGTTCTTCCGAGCCTCTGAAGCAAGTTAAGAACGTACGCAACTACATTTGGGTCCTCCTCGTAGCCTTCCCACGCCTCTCATAGCATGCGCAGCGGGGTTCTTAAACTTCGACCGTATACAAGCTCCGCTGGGCTGAAGCCCGTACTCTCGTGGGGAGCAGATCTCAAAGCGAACATTGCGGCTGGAACGCATGCTTCCCAATCACGTTTCCGCTCAAAGCAAAGAGCTCTTAATATTCGTTTCAACACTGAATGCATTCGCTCTACTGGATTGGATTGCGGGTGATTGATCGAACTGTGGAACACTTTGATTCCGCACCTTTCCAGGAAAGTAGAGGTTAGGCAGCTAGTGAAGACGCTACCATTATCACATTGAATTTCCGAAGGAAATCTGACTCGAGCGAATATAGAAAGGAGCGCGTCAACGACCTGAGGAGAATTGAGCTCTCTGAGTGGCACCGCTTCCGGAAACTTCGTTGCGACACACAGGGCAGTTAAAATGTATCGACATCCGTTCTCGGACTCGGGCAGTGGCCCTACTATGTCGATTACCAGCCGACGGAAAGGCTCAGTTATGACTGGTACCAACTTCATTGGTGCCTTCCATTTGTCAGTACTCTTGCCGACCCTTTGACATGTATCGCAAGAGCGCACAAACTCTTCAATGTCCTTCCAACAACGAGGCCAGTAGTACTCTTGGGCAAGTCGAGCTTTCGTTTTCTTCAAGCCGAGATGCCCTGCCCACGCGTTCTCGTGCGCGAGGTCCAGTAGTTGTCGGCGATACTTTAGAGGGATTAAAAGCTGCTCATACTTACGACCCTGTAGATCCGTATAACTGCGGTACCACAAGCCAGATTTCTCATGGAATGAAACATTCTTCCTCGCTGCTCCCAGTTTCACATTATCAAGCAAGTCCTTTATCAAGATATCCCCCTGCTGTTCTCGAATGAACGTCGCTCGGTCAACGTTCAGTAGCTCATTCCAGCTGTCAGAGACTGGGGTCAACGTCGAGCTCACCTCGCCCAACGGCGCTGGTTCGGTTTCTCTGCCGGTGGAAACGATGCAACCCTTTTCCGCAGCAGACAGCCCGACTGCACTATTGCGGGAGTTCTCCAGCCCGGTCGACTGACTGCTCGGGTTACGCTGCTCGGCCGCTGTTTTTGTCTCACTCTCTGGGGCAGCATCAAGTTTCTGCGTAAGCTTCCGCGCTTGCGATCGCGTGAGGGCCATGCACGCCAAGCTGGCAAAGAACGATTTTCCCTGTTCTCCAAGGAGCTGCTCCGAGCTGTTAGAGAAAAGATAAGGAAAATGCTCTGGGAGGGCTGCCGACACGGCCGCTTCGGTATTAAGCTTACCAAAAGTGCCTTCAATGATCACCGTAGCGATCGGTAAGCAAGCACACTGCTCCTCAGCAACCTGCTTTATCCACGCGCATTCTCCTGTGAAGTCGTTTGGAGAAACTAGTGAAGAGTGGACCACGTCCATAGTGGCCGCTGAGTCCCGGAGTGCTCGGCATTTTTTTCCGTTAACGCTTATCTCCTGCATATAGGGTTCCAACAACCGCATGTTCTTTTCTGTTTCTCGAATCGTTGCAAAAGCAACCTTCTGTTTACAGTTTGCCGCGATGTGCCCTTCCCTTTTGCAGTTGTAGCAGATTAGCGGCTTCCGCGTCTCAAATGCACGTGCGGCATCCGCTCGCTGCTTGGCATCATCGTTTGATTTTTGCGATTCATATAACTCTTTCCTCACAGTCTCTTTAGGAGGAGATGAGTCCTTTCGAAAACTGCGGTACGCGAACGGTTTCCTTTCATCGGGCTTTGTAAAAGCGTCCTTCCTCTCCGCTTTTTCCACTCGCACGGCCCTATTATGCAAGCTTCGGCGGATATAGTACTCCTCAGCTAGCTCTGCTGCCTTGTTCAGCTTTACTTCTTGAAGCCTATCCTGCAGCCAGAGCCTGACGTCATCTTCGATGCAGCGGTAGAATTGCTCCAATGCTACGCACTCTACCACTTTATCTCGATCGTCATAAACTTCTTCGCCCTTAAGCCATTCAATCAAATCAGCCTTAAGGCGGAATGCAAAGTCGATGTGCGACTCACTGCCTTTTTTTGCGAACCTGAACCTTTGCCGGAAAGCCTCAAGTGACAATCTATACTTCCTCAATAGAGCCTCTTTGACATCATCGTACCTCTCAAACGCCTCTTTTGACAGGCACGTTATCACGTCAGATGCCTCCCCAGGAAGCATAGCTAACAGGTTCTGTGCCCAAAGGGACCTCTCAACGTCGTTTCGTTCACAAACGTGCTCGAACTTGACGAGATACTTTGCCATGTCTTCGCCAATTACGAACGGCGGCAGTTGGTCCCGAATTCTTGGACCGCTCGCCTGAACTGTCGTAGAAGCTACCGCCGGCGAGGACTGCCCAAGCTCTAACTCCAACCTCTTTGTTGCGAGCCGCTCTTTTCTATCGGCTTCCTCTTTACGTATACGCTCCTGCTTCTCAGCCTCCTCTTTACGTATACGCTCCTGCCTCTCGGCCTCCTCGAGCTCGCGTTCACGGCGCTCTTTGATCGCAGCCCAGGCCTCATTGGCCTCCTCAGCAGTTACGTTCTCGTTCTTCATGATATCAAGAATGGCTTGCTTTCGTTTCGCACGGCCTACGGTAAGGCCTAGCTCCTCACAAATTTCGATGAGTTCCTTTACCCGAAAGTTCTCCATTGTTCACAGTTGCCTCTTGCCGTTTGCCCTTGCTAGAATTCCCTTGCCTTTCACTACTATCGAGCTACTAGCGTGACACGCGCAGGTAATTCTTTACACTGTCTTGTTTATTCCCTCGGCACTAGCTTTGGTTTCAAAACTCTCACTAGGTCTGAAACAATCAAAGCTCTCCACAGTGCTTCACACAGCCCTACTCTAAACTACGATAACCTGTGCTAGAGAAGTCTGGTGAACTGAGGGGAAAACATCAGGCACTCACCGCGCCGGGGTAGCTGACGCCGGTCGATCCCGCAGCTGCCAACCAACTGTTGTGACGGAGACGTCTCAACGCTGCCGCCACTGTTGCAAAGGAAGATCCAAGGCGACGGTGATTAAACGAAACATTTATATGCAGTATGTACAAGGGCGTTACATGAACGGCCCAGAGGCCGGGGCATAATGGACTCGCACTAAAGCGTGCGGTGAGAAACGGGAGCACGCCTCTGCTTGCTGTCGTCGTCGTCGTCCCGTGGTTCGGGCTTTTATAACCACAGGAGTCGATGCAGTTGCCATCGGCTCGAACCTCCAATCAGGACCCACCACGGGTTGCTGTGCGAATTTCGACGAATGGACGAGAGGCACCTGCATCAGGCGATCCCGGTGAAGTGGTTCAACGGCGCCGCTCCGGCGGCGCCACCGGATGTAAACCGAACACGACCCGCCGTCGGGCCGGGCGAATTCGTTCGGCGCCCAGCTTCAGCCGCATGCCGGCGAAGCGAACCTTTGTTGGGAGCTCTAGCACAACACTGTTCTACATGCACATATGTTGCAGCACAATCTCTATCTCAGACGCAGGCGCCTCCACACATCACTGTGCGATCTCCTCACAGTGAGGTTAAAAAACAGTCTGCACAAGCTACCTGAGGTGATTCATTTGGCAAGCGCCAGCCAAGCGCTGACGGTGGTAGAGCCAAATTGAAGTTCATTCTTGTATGGAAGCCTCGGACCATGTTTTATTAATTGTAGTGGCAAAGCATACCTTTTGCTGCATACACATAACTCTTAAATTAGACTGCTTGCTAATGCTGTACAGTAAATGTCCTTAAAGAAACTAAATCTCACAGAAAACATTTAGAATACAGAACACCGAAAAATTAACAAATTACGTCGGAGGCATTCAACACATCCCGCGTGTTTGCTGTCTTCTCATGATTAGGTGGTCGTTGGTGTCGTCGGCACCTTCGCAAATGCTACTTATGATGACCTCATTGGCCACCTCTTCATGCATGACAACACCTTCATCTGCACGAACGAACTCATCTATGCCGAGGCCATCCGGAACACCCTCTGTCATGGCAGAAAGTTAATCCCATGCGTGGGCCAGAGATGGCGGCACTGCGCCGTCAGCACTGTCATAGAGTGCGCCTTCAGGCGAATCTTCTTGTGATGCCACTGGATCAGCACATGATGCTTGCCGAGTGGCAATGAAGCTGGCATATTTAAATCAATTAGCTGTCACGACTGGCGACGTCAGAACCCATGCGGCGGCCACCATCTCAAGCGCCATGAACATGTCCACTACGGTGGGACGCTTCAACTGGAGGTTCAGCAGCAGACGCTGAATCAGCCTCTCCCTGTAGGTGCACTTGACGCTATGAATGACGCCTTGATCGAGTGTTTGCAGCACGGAAGTGCAGTTTGGTGGGAAAAAAAACCAAGTGCACGTTTCCAAGCTCCACGTCGTCAACATGATAAGCACTGCAATTGTCCAAAAAAAGGCAGATCGACCTGCCTGCCTTCCGCATGTCCGTATCGAAGACCTCGAGCCAGCTGGGTCATCCATGCCTTCAGGTTCGCAGTGTATTCTACGGGCAGCCGACGATTTCCCTTGAAGCAGCAGGGCTTCTTGCTTCTGCCGATTACAAGCAGTGGCTGTTTATCTGTGCCGTCCATGTTAGTGCACAACAAAATTGTTACATGCCACTTGCTGTGTTTCTCCCCGCGGCATTTCTGGCCTTTTAAGTCCAGGGTCTTCGATGGCAGCATCTCATAGAATAAGGCCGTCTCATCTGCATCATAAATGTCCAAGGGCTTGTACTGGTCCAATGTTTCTTTGTTGGTCAGCAGCCACGACGACGTTGTCACAGCATCCACGGCTGTTGCCTCCCCGGAAATGACTTGGGCCACTATGTCGCTGCGGGCTTTGAAACGGCTCAACCAGCCAGGGCTAGCCTTAAAATCAGTGTGCCTTAGAATGCACGCTAAGTCCAGCACCTTCTGCTGAAGCACTATGCCAGACAACGACACTTTGTTAGCATGCTGTTCACAAAATTATGCGAACACCGTCTTGTCTACGTCTGGAAATGCCGCAGCGCTCACCATTTTGTTCTTCGCACTCGCACCATTTCCGAGCGCGCCAAGAATGGAGGCCTTCTTTTTCAGAATCGTAGATATCGAACTGCACGCAATTCCAAATTTGTCGATGATATCCATTTTGTTCCTGCCCTTTTCAGCTTGGGCAATAATTGCAGTCTTATCCTGTGGTGTCATAAATTTCCACTTTTTGGCTGGAGGCAGCATCTTAGCAGGCTGCCAAAGCAAATGGTCCGATTGGCACACAGACACACACTTCACGCACTCTAGCACCTATGCCACTGAGCACACGACCATGTGTGGTGGTACACAAAGCCCACTAATAAAGCGTCATCCTGGTTATCCGAGCCTTCACGTGTAGTAGATGTCGATTTGGCTGCCACGCACGCAGGCGTTTTGCTCTGCATTTGGCACATGCTGTGATGGCACACAGGATTAAATAAAACGTGCTCACTGCGAGGTCGCCTACGGTTCTTGTCTTTTTTTTTTATTTGTATAATATAAATACTAATAATGGCGTTTTTTGCCCAGACACTGTGTAGTCACCCGTTGCGATGGGCAAACGACCACCATCTTCATCATCGCTGTCGCCTGTCATGAGGTGTTGCGAGGCTCTTTTTTTTATTGTAAGCAATAATGACGGTGGCCACGCAAGTGTGCTGTGGCGGTAGTTCATGCAATTTAAGCGCACAACGAATGCATTTGAACAGTTTCTGGACACAATTAGCTTTATGTGAGGAGATTATTTATAGACTGTCGTTTCACAAAATTTTTCTAATGAGGTGTTGCTGTAGAAAAAAGTTTTGTTGTCGCGAGATAGAAAATATATTGACTCCTGTGGGTGTTCACTGGGGATCCGAAAATATTTTGTTGCGGTGAGAATTTCGTTGCCTCGGGATTTCATTACCACGGGTTTTTACCGTAAAAAAATTGACAAAAAACAACTGAGAGCCCTCTTGGGCATCCTCGGAGAGTGACAAGATGACATACTTTCCTAAGGTTAGATCAGCAAGCCGATTGCTGTCTGTTCCTTCAGAAATCTGCAACTGTAGAAGGTAGCCTGTTGCATAATCGGCCTGGCACCACACCTTATACCCATGCTTGATCGGCTTCATTGGCATGTACTTTTTCAAAGAGGACCATCCTTTCAATGGTATCATACTTTCATCCACTACTTGATGACATGAAGGGTTGTAGTGCCGCTTGAAACATTCATTCAAAGTATCAACAAGAGGATGGACTTTTCTAAGTCGGTCGTAGCCATCTTGGCCCCTTTTCTTCTGCTTTGATAGGTCAGTAATATGAAGGCAGTTGAAGATTGTTGGAAATCTCTTAAAAGTCATCGCTTATTTCTTCCACATAAAAAAAAAAATTTGTCACTACTCCAATATAAGTACATGTGATGAGTAGGGTTCACACTGATTAAAAGAAGCATCCCTACGAAGGCTTCAAGCGCCTGCTTAGAAACTTCATGCCAGCCTGGTTGATGCTTCTGCTTGGCATACCTGTTCGTCTCTGTGACGAGAATGTCAAGCACTTCTTCATAAGAGTACAAGAAGAATGCCTCCTTTGCGGTAAAAGGAGCTTCCAAGCAAAACAGTGGGTCCCATATTCTTGGTACTGTAACGAAGAAGAGTAGCCTGCCTGTGCCACAGCACCATCGCTACCGGCATGAGCTCGTGGTTGCTGTCTTTCACCGAACGCTTGTGACGGCTACCCGTTCGCGCCTGTTGCTAATAAATCTCTTAGCAAGTGGTGGAGGTGCGGGGTAGGACATCGGGTGCGAAGCCGTTGGCTGCGCAACTCGTCGTAACTCTGGCACAATTCTATCACTTCAGCGACAGTGTGAGGACTCTTCGATAATAACATTTCAAACGCGTCGTTCTGGATACCCTTCATTATATGTTTGATCTTCTCCTCCTCTGACATCGACGCATTGTGGGCTCCATTTGGGAGTCACGCTAGACTGTCGAATGTATCTCTTGTTTAAAACGTAAATATATGTAAATAAATCCTGCTCACCTAGTCCTGTCCTCCCAAGTTTCTCCCTACAACCTCCAACCCTTCCATCTGGTGGCAGCGACGAGATCGTCCGACAACTCTTACATCCTCAATTTAAGCAGAACCCTTTTCGTAATCCTCCAGGTTTCTGCCCCGTACGTGAGTACTGGTAAGACACAGCTGTTATACACTTTCCTTTTGAGGGATAGTGGCAACCTGCTGTTCATGATGTGAGAATGCCTGCCAAACGCACCCCAGCCCATTCTTATTCTTCTGATTATTTCAGTGTCATGATCCGGATCCGCGGTCACTACCTGCCCTAAGTAGATGTATTCCCTTACCACTTCCAGTTCCTCACTACCTATCGCAAACTCCTGTTCTCTTCCGAGACTGTTGGACATTAGTTTTCTGCAGATTAATTTTTAGACCCACCCTTCTGCTTTGCCTCTCCAGGTCAGTTACTAAGCAAGGCAATATCATCAGCGAAACTCAAGTTACTAAGGTATTCTCCATTAACTCTTATCCCCAATTCTTCCCACTCCAGGTCTCTGGTACCTCCTGTAAACACGCTGTGAATAGCATTGGAGAGATCGTATCTCCCTGCCTGCTGCTTTTCTTTATTGCTATTTTGTTGCTTTCTTTGTGGAGGACTATGGTGGCTGTGGAGCCGCTATAGATATCTTTCAGTATTTTTCCATATGGCTCGTCTACATCCTGATTCTGTAGTGCCTCCATGATGCTGAGATTTCGACCAAATCAAATGCTTTTTCGTAATCAGTGAAAGCTATATATAAGGGTTGGTTATATTCTGCACATTTCTCTATCACTTGATTGATAGTGTGAATATGGTCTATTGTTGAGTAGCCTTTACGGAATCCTGCCTGGTCCTTTGGTTGACAGAAGTCTAAGGTGTTCCTGATTCTATTTGCGATTACCTTAGTAAATACTTTGTAGGCAACGGACAGTAAGCTGATCGGTCTATAATTTTTCAAGTCTTTGGCGTCCCCTTTCTTATGGATTAGGATTATGTTAGCGTTCTTCCAAGATTCCGGTACGCTCAAGGTTATGAGGCATTGCGTATACAGGGTGGCCAGTTTCTCTAGAACAATCTGACCACCATCCTTCAACAAATCTGCTGTTACCTGATCCTCCCCAGCTGCCTTCCCCCTTTGCATAACTCCTAAGGCTTTCTTTACTTCTTCTGGCGTTACCTGTGGGATTTCGAATTCCTCTAGGCTATTCTCTCTTCCACTATCATCGTGGGTGCCACTGGTACTGTATAAATCTCTATAGAACTCCTCAGCCACTTGAACTATCTCATCCATATTAGTAATGATATTGCCGGCTTTGTCTCTTAACTCATACATCTGATTTTTGCCTATTCCTCGTTTCTTCTTCACTGCTTTTAGGCTTCCTCCGTTGCTGAGAGCATGTTCAATTCTATCGATATTATACTTCCTTATGTCAGCTGTCTTACGCTTGTTGATTAACTTGGAAAGTTCTGCCAGTTCTATTCTAGCTGTAGGGTTAGAGGCTCTCATACATTGGCGTTTCTTGATCAGATCTTTCGTCTCCTGTGATAGCTCCTGATCCTCTCCAACGAAGTTACCAGCGACTTCTATTGCACACTCCTGAATGATGCCCATAAGATTGTCGTTCATTGCTTCAACACTAAGGTCCTCTTCCTGAGTTAAAGCCGAATACCTGTTCTGTAGCATGATCCGGAATTCCTCTATTTTCCCTCTTACCGCTAACTCATTGATCGGCTTCTTATGTACCAGGTTCTTCCGTTCCCTCCTCAGGTCTAGGCTAATTCAAGTTCTTACCATCCTATGGTCACTGCAGCGCACCTTGTCGAGCACGTTCACATCTTGTATGATGCCAGGGTTAGCGCAGAGTATAAAATCAATTTCATTTCTAGTCTCGCCATTCGGGCTCCTCCACGTGCACTTTCGGCTATCCCGCTTGTGGAAAAAGGTATTCATTATCTGCAAGTTATTCCGTTCTGCAAAGCATGTATATGGTTGCAAATTAATCACTAGGTTCCATTTAGTAAACGGGTAAAAGGAGAGAGAGAGAAAACTTTATTATCGCTCAGTGGATTACCGAGAAGGTGGCCTCAAACCAGGCGACCTCTGTCAGCGTGCTTGATGGCGGTTGAGATGTACGCTGCCAGGTATTCCTGTCCTTGATTTGTGGTGACTGTAGTCAGCCACCCGGGGTTTGGAGGTAGGGATAAAGAGGTGAGATAAGGAAGGCTAGGAGAGGGCGGGTGGCATATCCACAAGATGTGATTGGTGTTCGGCCGGTCTCCGCAGTGTATGCAGGGAGGGGGATCTTTTGTGAGACCGTGGAGGAGGTGGAGGTGGGCTGGGGTTAGAAGGGTGTCTATTTGTGCTTTGTGGATGATGGTGCCTTGTTGACGTGTGATGTGGGGGTGTAGGGCAGGAAATAAGCGGCGCAAACGCTTGTATGGCTTGAGGGAAGGTGAGGCTGTGGTGCTCATCTGGGCAGATCCAGGGATGACGGGAGCTCGGAAAAGTCTCTCGGGCGAGCAGGTTAGCTCTTTCATTACCCGGCATACCCTGGTGACCTGGGATCCAGACGATTTCAACATGTCAGTGCAGGTCGCATTGTATTTGTTGAGCGGTGTCGTGTGGGAGCAAGTTATGTATCGGGCACCGGCAAGCTGCCATTGAGTCCGTGAATATGATGGGTACCGAGGTAGTGGATGCTGAAGGAGCGTGGGTGATGGCTGTGTCGGTGGTGTGCAACTCCACCATGGTGGCACAACCCGCTGCCCCGTTCCAAAGGGGACGCTCAACATCCATCCTTCCGTCCATCCTTGAAAGCCCGTCAGCTTTTGGGTCGTCGCACTGCTAGGACAACTGCTTCATCCGGAATTTTCGGCAGATTAAGTTTACCACCATGATGTAATGCAAGACTATTAAGGGACAAAAATTTTTGTTTCCGGTTTCTGTTCATTGCAGCTTCGTTATGCATATGGAAAGATTAAAATACTGTCGCTTGTGCTGGTTGTAGTTGTGGAATCGCCTGGTTGGAAACATAACCACAATAGTTCACATATCGCGGTGGTATTCGTTGCAGTTTGCCAGGCTTATTATCGACACTGTTTTTTCCGTGATGTGCAAGACGTTTTGTACAATGAGTATTTGCAAACGCTTGCTGCGATTTTCGCGTGTGGCTGAGCTGGATAACCAACTGCAATATATACGCTTTGTATGGTAAATCCCTTCTTACTGACGGTGCACTTCGCACAAAATGTGTGCCTTCAGTAAGCTTGTGTTTTCGCTTCCAAGAGTCTTTAATGACGACATGAAAATGATTGTCTATCTATACTTAACATGCAATTGCCGACCCCGAGATATGAACATATAAAGAAGGAAGTTTTTCACAGATGAAGGGCAATGGCGATTAATATTGTTTCCTTAATAGAACTACTCTAGCAGAAATTACTTTGTCGCGGCGTTAGGAGCTTGTTCTTGACGACTCTTATGAGCTCGTCCCTCTGTACCCAGCTTTCGAAATCGATGTGGCATTTACAGAGTTATGGCAATGTTGTAATTTTTCGTTTTGCACCCAACTTAAAACGTGACGCGCTCGAATACCCTGCATTGTATTGCATAGATGTTCTTGGTTCATTGGTGACATTTCATTCTTTTTTATCACCATTCAATATCTTCATTTTTAGATTTTTGTGTCCCAAGCAATTTGCACTGGGTTTACCACTGCTATATTGTTGTGTGTAACAGAGAAAGGTGGGCTAGTTGGTGGTCGATATTAGAATGCATAATGTAACTGCGCAAACTACAACAGACGAAGAAGCAAACACACTGGACATTGGTATTGGTATGCACAGATGGCTATGAACAGTGAACAGAAAAGTTGTCATATAGCGCTCCAATGCACTTTTATTTACACAATATGCTGGCTTTTCTGTTGACCACTGTCCAACGGCTTGATGTGATTGCCCTCATATGTGACTTAGCTTCAACTGTTGGTGTGACTTTCGTCGTGATGCATCACGAGACTTCTTTAACCCTTTAAGAAATAAAAGCGCGTCCTGGTTACCATATAATATCTAGTCATGTTGGCTGTTAGTTTTTCTGTGTTCCTCACATCCGGTAGCTGCGATTTCTTTGCTATGTATGGCAGCCAGCAAATCCATGATGCTGTCTTGGTGCAGCTTGTGTTAGAGCTTAAGCAGCTTGTAAATATGTCCTCAAGGCTACTAACGAAATTGAAAAGTTTCACCAAGTGATAGAGCAATCCACTGAAGTCGCAGGCTCTTGTGAACACCACTGCATTCAACTTCTTCCCCTCCGAGGCAGGAAGTAATAGCTCATTTGTGCAGACAAGACACTTAGACTTTAATATACACTTTCTTGCCACATAATAAGTCAGTCTCGAATCGCTTCTTTGCAGATCATAGTCATGTTCAGGCATATCATTGACTGCAGCTTCTGCTGCTGCAAGGTCTCCATTGCTGAGCACCATATCAATCAGCCGCTGTTTATGTGAACCTGCGAGTTGGTCATTCATACTCATTAGTGAAATTATGATGTCATTGCCTACATTTGCATTAGGAATGCTCTTGGCCAGGTTGTAATAGCTGAAGCAGTTGACTGTGGTCAAGAATAGCTGTGGAGTGGGATGCACATTACAACCTGAGGATTGCTTCACAATACCAAAGAAGTTTTCAATTATGTCTCGACTAAGACGTGACGTCATGACATACGGGTACCACACTTCAGAAATAGAAATAGAAATAGAAACTTTGTTGCAATGGAAAATATTTGAAGGAGAGGTGGTAGGAGCCTCTCAGTCCAGGGCCCCCAAGAGCTCCAAAGGGCTGGTGATGGAGACACTGAGGCCTTTTGCTGTTGAGTCACTTAAGAAATGTTTTTTGTCTGCTTGCTTTTCCCACTGTGTCATAAAGTCCAAGAAATATTCAAGCTCTTGTCCCTTTTTTGCGAATTTGGCCTAAAACCTTCGGCAGGGAAGCGCGATGTCATAATTTCAATCGGAGACTGAATTCTCCTGCACAAAGGAACCAAACACGAAAGTCATCCAAATAAAATGAGGAATTTACAGTTTCTAATGAAGTCACTAGTATATACGTGAGTGAACAGTTCAGGAAAGAACTCGTTGAGTAAATTTTATTCACAAATGCACTTTCAAAGCTGTAATGAAAGAAATTTTTGATATACATTTAAAGTATGAACCTGAAAAATTTCTTTATTGCATCAATTTTTCCACATTGCAATTCAGCTTGTGTCTAAAGAGTTGATGGCCTCATAGCGACTCTGAGCTGAACAACTGGAAAGCGTAGGCAACTCATCTTTTCAGAGTTGTTTGGATCAAGGTGTGTCCATATTAGCCGAGGCATTGCCTTCATGGTGACATTATTTGAATTGAGTTCAAAAGCTCTCCGAAGTGGCTCCAGCGACACCTGAAATAACAGCAATTATAAAAAAAACCTATGTACAAAAAGCAAATGACGAAAACCCACAAAATACTACTTCCTAATGCCTAAATATGCGTACCCTTCCATCGGGTGTGTTGAAGCTTGTTCGCCGCACTCTGTTGCGAATGTTTTTTGCTAACTGGGTAAAATTCGAGAAAAAGTGGAGGGATCTTGTACCATCCACGGCATGTGTCCTTTTCCCGGATATTTCTTTTGAATCTTCTTTTATGCCCATTTTTCGCATCTTGCAGTTCCAGGTTGCAGCATCGCTTGTCACATAGCCAATAAAAAGTCCTGCTTTTTCTGCTAGCATGACAGTGAGATTCTAGCTATAGACATTTCTATGTGAGGCCGCATCCCGCTGACATCAGTTAATGTTTATTTCCCCGTAGGTATTCTGAATACTATTGTTCTTGATTAGGTAATTATGTCCTGTAGAAAAGATGATTTTTGACGGACACTGCAACTCCCATCATACTTCGTGGAGGTTCAAGACCGATTCGAGTAGTAAACATTTGTGTGATTGGGTTGCCAACACTAATTTATCGTGCATTAATGCAAGAACACGCACATTTATTCATAGTCAGTCAATTTCCGTGGTAGATCTCACTTCTCAATATCTCAAGGGCATCATGAGTTAGGCTATCGAAGCTTTCACTTCTTCAACCAAGTGCATTTCACTTCTAAATATCCCTGTAATGTTTTATTGTGACTTTCCATCGGATTGTTTGTACCGTATCTACTCGCATAATGATTGCACCTTTTTGTAAAAAAATTGTTGCAAATTCAGGGGTGCAATCATTACACGGGACGAATTTCTCACGAAAATTAACATTTTTTTTTTTTCATCCCGCATTTGTTGCGGGATGACAACAGGCCAACAAACAGGTGGCTGCCGCAACGTTCGCTGCCGCTGTAACAGTGCGGGACACCAAAACAAAAATTGCGGCCGGCGGAGCAAGCCGAACGCGCTGAACGAGATTTTTTTTCTTTTCGTGAGTACATTACGCGCATTGAAACAGTTTCTTCCGCATCAGTAATGAATAATATTGTTAATAGCGGCAAGTCTGTGGCAATAATGTAGCTATGTCCACTTTGAGGGGACAGAAACAGAGATGGGCGTGCTTAGCTGCCAGTGACATGGAAACACATGGCGGGTATGCTGTGGAAATTGCGGCGTTTGTCTTCCCTACTATCCTAATACGGCACGTTTCTGCTAAGGGTGGGCATCGCTTGTCACATAGTCAATAAAAAGTCCTGCTTTTTCTGAGAGCTTAACCCTTGTCCCTGGGATGAGGTTAATAGCTTCTGCAGTACAGTCACATAATCATCTGCCATTGTAAGGCCTTTAAATAATGGGAGATAATTCTGTTTGATCAGTTGCTCTGTAAGCACAAAGTAATGCCGCAGTTGCCATGACATTAGAGCAAAGAATCTCCCCTCCGTTTTCACTTCTCTCTCCTTGGCTCGTAGGCCGATGATGAGTTCGTCGTCAGGTAGACCGTGGGAGTCGACTTCTTGTAGGAAGTTCCTGACATTGACCATCTCGGTACTAAGTGCTGTCTTTAGGACTCGGTGACTGCGGAGTGACTCATTCTTGTGGTGTCGGAGATGATCAACAAATTCAGTTCTTGATGCTGAATGGCTCTTATCCGAATAAAGTTGACTTGGGTCGATGAAGTCAGGGATGGGAAAACACTGTGTAAGAGGTAATTGATGCCAGTTGTCCCCAAAATCTTCCACTTCAGATAGTGTAGGCCATGTATTGAGCTCGACATGAGCCTTGAGGGGATGATCCATGGACAACTTTGAGCCATCTACGAACCATTTTCGCTGTTTGGCAAACTGTGTTTTCAGGACGAGGTATGCAAGATCACTACCTAACTTTCCGGCGTACTCGGTATCGATGACCTTATCCTCCGTTACTCTCCCCTTGAGTTTCGTCAAGCCTAACTTGTAATCCAGGAACGGATGTCCCCAGTGACGAAAGGATCCGTAGAACAACAGGACAGTTTCTGGATGTCCCTCTTCAAGGATTACTCTGAACCAGTCATCACACTCTAACCCTTCCACAGCCAGGCTGGCTCTGGCCTCTTCTAAGAATCGCTCAAATTCCCCTGAAATGCGGATGTCAGGTTTGTAAGCTTGACACAACTGGATGATGTGGTGATTTGCATGAGGTTCAATGAGCTTGACAGCTGCGTAAAATCGGTTACCAAATTTGGCCATCACTCGATCACCTTCCTGGTAAAATCTGTCCAAACTCTTCAGTCTTTCCTTAAGCAGTTGAGTCTCGAGTCTCGCCACTAAGGCAAGCTTAGAACAGGCTCTTGCAGCATACAGATCTTTCATCATAAGAAGCATGTTACGGTCTTGAAGGATTTTATGCCCTAGGATAGCCACATACCCTGGGACACAGATAATCTCTCCAAAAAATGGAGCTAAGCCTTTGGCCACAAACAGTCCCTCAAGTCGCTCGGTCACACCCCAGGCAAGATTAGTAGCATGTTGCTGCGTCAGATTTGCCCGTTCTCTTGGATAAGAACTATTTAGCATGAGGGTCAACCGGTGCAATATCCAAAAGGTCTCAAGATCATGATAGATCCTCTCGGAAATCCCAGCAAGTTGTGGATCTTGCAAACATGCCAATTTCTTGAGCTGCTGGTAATTGGGGAGGCTAACACCGGCCCACTGTTTGAAGAAGGTTGTTAACACATCGCAGATGAAGGGCAATGGCGATTAATATTGTTTCCTTAATAGAACTACTCTAGCAGAAATATACTTTGTCGCGGCGTTAGGAGCTTGTTCTTGATGACTCTTATGAGCTCGTCCCTCTGTACCCAGCTTTCGAAATCGATGTGGCATTTACAGAGTTATGGCAATGTTCTAGTTTTTCGTTTTGCACCCAACTTAAAACGTGACGTGCTCGAATACCCTGCATTGTATTGCATAGATGTTCTTGGTTCGTAGGTGACATTTCATTCATTTTTATCACCATTCAATATCTTCATTTTTAGATTTTTGTGTCCCAAGCAATTTGCACTGAGCTTACCACTGCTATATTGGTGTGTGTAACAGAGAAAGGTGGGCTAGTTGGTGGTCGATATTAGAATGCATAATGTAACTGCGCAAACAACAACAGACGAAGAAGCAAACACACTGGATATTGGTATTGGTATGCACAGATGGCTATGAACAGTGAACAGCAAAGTTGTCATATAGCGCTCCAATGCACTTTTATTTACACAATATGCTGGCTTTTCACTTGACCACTGTCCAACGGCTTGATGTGATTACCCTCATATGTGACTTAGCTTCAACTGTTGGTGTGACTTTCGTAGTGCCGCATCACGAGACTTCTTTAACCCTTTAAGAAATAAAAGCGCGTCCTGGTTACCATATAAAATCCAGTCATGTTGGCTGTTAGTTTTTCTGTGTTCCTCACATCCGGTAGCTGCGATTTCTTTGCTATGTATGGCAGCCAGCAAATCCATGATGCTGTCTTGGTGCAGCTTGTGTTAGAGCTTAAGCAGCTTGTAAATATGTCCTCAAGGCTACTAACGAAATTGAAAAGTTTCACCGAGTGATAGAGCAAGCCACTGAAGTCGCAGGCTCTTGTGAACACCACTGCATTCAACTTCTTCCCATCCGAGGCAGGAAGTAATAGCTCATTTGTGCAAACAAGGCACTTAGACTTTAAAATACACTTTTTTGCCACGTAATGAGTCAGTCTCGAATCGCTTCTTTGCAGATCACAGTCATGTTCAGGCATATCATTGACTGCAGCTTCTGCTGCTGCAAGGTCACCATCGCTGAGCACCATATCAATCAGCCGCTTTTTATGTGAACCTGCGATGATTGATGTGTAGTGTTTTGTGGCGCAAGGGCCAGGTTTGGCCAAAGAGCGCCAGAACCTGCGAGTTGGTCATTCATACACATTAGTGAATTTGTGATGTCACTGCCTACATTCGCATTAGGAATGCTCTTAGCCAGGTTGTAATAGCTGAAGCAGTTGACTGTGGTCAAGAATAGCTGTGCAGTGGGATGCACATTACAACCTGAGGATTGGTTCACAACACCAAAGAAGTTTTCAATTATGTCTCGACTAAGACGTGATGTCATGACATACGGGTACCCCACTTCAGAAATAGAAATAGAAACTTTGTTGCAATTGAAAATATTTGAAGGAGGGGTGGTCGGAGCCTCTCAGTCCAGGGTCCCCAAGAGCTCCAAAGGGCTGGTGATGGAGACACTGAGGCCTTCTGCTGTTGAGTCACCTAAGAAATGTTTTTTGTCTGCTTGCTTTTCCCACTGTGTCATAAAGTTCAAGAAATATTCAAGCTCTTGTCCCTTTTTGTGAATTTGGCCTAAAACCTTCGGCAGGGAAGCGCGATGTCATAATTTCAATCGGAGACTGAATTCTCCTGCACAAAGGAACCAACAAACAGGAAAGTCATCCAAATAAAATGAGGAATTTACAGTTTCTAATGAAGTCACTAGTATATACGTGAGTGAACAGTTCAGGAAAGAACTCACTGAGTAAATTTTATTCACAAATGCACTTTCAAAGCTGTAATTAAAGGAATTTTCTATATACATTTAAAGTATGAACCTGAAAAATTTCTTTATTGCATCAATTTTTACGCATTGCAATTCAGCTTGTGCCTAAAGAGTTGATGGCCTCATAGCGACTCTGAGCTGAACAACGGGAAAGCATAGGCAACTCATCTTTTCAGAGTTGTTTGGATCAAGGTTTGTCCGTGTTAGCCGAGGCATTGCCTTCATGGTGACATTATTTGAATTGAGTTCAAAAGCTCTCCAAAGTGGCTCCAGCGACACCTGAAATAACAGCAATTATAAAAAAAAAAACTTATGTACAAAAAGCAAATGACTAAAACCCACAAAATACTACTTCCTAATGCCTAAATACGCGTACCCTTCCATCAGGTGTGTTGAAGCTTGTTCGCAGCACTCTGTTGCGAATGTATTTCGCTAAATGGGGAAAATTTGAGAAAAAGCGGAGGGATCTTGTACCATCCACGGCACGTGTCCTTTTCCCGCATATTTCTTTTGAATTTTCTTTTATGCCCATTTTCCATATCTTGCGGTTCCAGGGTGCAGCATCGCTTGTCATATAGTCAATAAAAGGTCCTGCTTTTTCTGCTAGCATGACAGTGAGATTCTAGCTATAGACATTTCTATGTGAGGCCGCATCCCGCTGACATCAGTTAATGTTTATTTCCCCGTAGGCATTCTGAATACTATTGTCCTTGATTAGGTAATTATGTCCTGTAGAAAAGAAATGATTTTTGACGGACACTGCAACTCCCATCATACTTCGTGGGGGTTCAAGACCGATTCGAGTAGTAAACATTTGTGTGATTGGGCTGCCAACACCAATTTATCGTGCATTAATGCAAGAACACGCACATTTATTCATAGTCAGTCAATTTCCGTGGTAGATCTCACTTCTCAAGATCTCAAGGGCGTCATGAGTTAGGCTATCGAAGCTTTCACTTCTTCAACCAAGTGCATTTCACTTCTTAAATATCCCTGTAATGTTTTATTGTGACTTTTCATCGGATTGTTTGTACCGTATCTACTCGCATAATGATTGCACCTTTTTGTCAAAAAAATTGTCGCAAATTCAGGGGTGCGATCATTACACGGGACAAATTTCTCACGAAAATTAACATTTTTTTTTCATCCCGCATTTGCTGCGGGATGACAACAGGCCAACAAACAGGCGGCTGCCGCAACGTTCGCTGCCGCTGTAACAGTGCGGGACACCAAAACAAAAATTGCGGCCGGCGGAGCAAGCCGAACGCGCTGAACGAGATTTTTTTTCTTTTCGCGAGTACATTACGCGCATTGAAACAGTTTCTTCCGCATCAGTAATGAATAATATTGTTAATAGCGGCAAGTCTGTGGCAATAATGTAGCTATGTCCACTTTGAGGGGACAGAAACAGAGATGGGCGTGCTTAGCTGCCAGTGACATAGAAACATATGGCGGGTATGCTGTGAAAATTGCGGCGTTTGTCTTCACTACTATGCTAATACGGCATGTTTCTGCTGAGGGTGGGCAAATATCTTAGCTGTGTTACAAGCGTCTGTGTATGAATAGGGTACACTTCTAACGTATCAGTGTAAGCGTGGCTACTATCATTGCCGCTCGTGATTTATTGCGTGCCCACGAGTGCAGACGAGAAGAATCAAAAGGCGCCTTTTTTTGTTGTTGTTGTTGACCACAACCATTATAAAGCGTTCAAATAATAAAGCCAAAGCAAGTTTGGTTGTAGCTTTCTTTTTTTTTTTTTTTTCATGGAAATGTGAAAAGTGACGAAAGGAATAAAATGGGGCATCTGCTTAAGAATGTTTGGTGCATGCAGACCACTTGGTATGTCTTGAAGAGTCGTTCGAGTAGCATTCGACAGCATTCGACAGATGGTAAGCGCAATGATCATTAGCTAGGCTTGGCATGCGACATATTGCTGCGGGAAGTTCAGGGTGTGATCATTCATTACACGGGAAAGAAAAAAATTGAATTTTGACGACAAAATTTAGGGGTGCAATCATTGTGCGAGTGCGATCATTATGCAAATAAATACGGTATTATTTCCTAAACTGCATACATTGGAATGATAAGCGTGAACATGCATACTTCTGCAACTGTGCCAGTCTTTATTAAAGTATTACAGAAGGGTTCTGTCATCCTTAAGTTCTGTTTAGGACTTTCAGACTGACTCCAACCAAATAAGTGAATTTTATTAGTCCGACGTTTCAGAGCCTATTCGGCTCCTTCTTCAGGGGTTGTCCTTCAGGGGTGGCGGTGTGTAGCTTTTAAGGGGTCTTTTGTAAAAAAGGAGGGGAGAGTACGGAAGATGGGGAGACACTTCACAGATGGGAAGGGGAGGAGGAAGCGAAAGGATGAGATGGCTGCATTGGTGCTGGTCGGCTGGGATGACCGGTGCTAGAGGAGCTTGACCTGCGAGAGTGCCGTTGACGGGGGATTATGGGGGAGTGCAGGCGTTTTGGTGACCTTGACTGGGAATCGACCTGGCTGGGCGTCCTCTTCTTTTCATCATGTTATCAAGGCCATGGCTATACACTGAGGGTAGGTTACCCTCCACGTGATTTATGTTACCCCCCATATTCTGAATGTGCCATGACTCCAGTAGTAGTCTTTTTCACGAGTTTGTCTCTGTTTGAAGGATTTGGGTTTCTTGGAAAGCAATTTTGTGGTCGGTGTCTTCAGAGTGTTTGGCGAAATCGCTGCGTATGTGGTTGAGTGTTCTGACGTCGTTCTCGTGTTGTCTGATTCTTTCTTTTCGATTTTCAATTTCTCTGATGTACAATGCCGGGCAGTTGGCACAGCTGATTTTGTAGATGATGCCTTGAGCTTTTTCTTTTGGTGGACAATCTTTTGGTTTAGGGAGGAGGATATTGAAAGTGTTTATTGGTTTGTGCGCAACTTTGAGGCCTTCTTTTTTCAACATTCGGCTGAGAGCTTCACTGGTACCTCTGACGTGTGAAATGGACACTCGTTTCTGAGGTGGGGGAGAATTCAATGGCTGAAGGTCCCGTAGTTTCTTTCATCTTTTTTGTTCTCGGGTTGTTTTTCGAATGAAGTCCTCTGTGTAGCCATTCCTTTTAAGTTCATTGAGAACCGTTCTCTTTTCTTTCTTTTGATCTTATTCTGATGAGGGATGGGGTTTCGGCTCTTTTGAATAAAGAATTTACAACAGACACCTTGTGGTTTGCCGGATGGTCGGATTCGAAGTGAAGTTAGCGGCCCGTGTGAGTTGGTTTTTGGTAGACTGAAAATTTTAGAATGCCGTCTGTTGGTAACTTGTACATCTAAGAATGGGAGCGATCCGTTTTGTTTGTGCTCATATGTGAACTCTATATCCAGGTCTGTGGAGTAAGTGTCTCTGTAGGTTTTTGACTTACCCCATCTTCATGATGCAGAAGCAATCATCCACGTACCTGAGGAAGATTTTTGGTTTCGGGGAAAAGGTACTCGGAGCTCTTTCCTCGATATTCTCCATAGTCAAGTTAGCCATGGCAACAGAAATTGAGGCCCCCATGGGAGTTCCTTTAACCTGTCTGTAGTAGCTGCCTTGGAAGGTGAAATAGGTATTGGACAGGCACAGCTCGAGAAGGCGGCAGATTCTGTCTACAAAAGGGGGTTCTCTCGCTGAGCATATCGTCGCATTACAGGGCATCCCTAGTTGCGGAAATAGCCAACCTAATGGGTACTCCGGTGAACAGAGAGATCACATCAAAAGAGACTAAGCATTCATCATCTTCTATACATACTTTTGATGTGAGTTTGATGAAATTCTTGAAGTCGTGCATGTGGGATGCTGTCCTTCCAGTGAGTGGTGATATAATCTGCTGCAAGTAAGTGGATAGTGATCGCAGTGGGCAACATGACAAGTCTACGATTGGTTGTAAGGGGATTCCGGGTTTGTGGAGTTTGGTAAGCTGTAAAAAGCTGGGGCGGATCCGTTCCTACAGATTAATTTTAGGTAGAGATTTCGAGAATTTGGGTGGCCGTGGAATATTTCAACCAGCGTCTTATTCAGCACTGATTGGGTTCTCGTAGTGGGGTCCTTCTTTAGTTTCTCGTAGTCTTGGCTGTTAAGTAATGTGGACGCCTTTTCCTCATAGTCCTGTATGTTCAAAACAACGATTGAGTTACCCTTGTCCGCCGGTAGGATTACAATGCTTGTATCTTCTTTCAGTATTCTCAGTGCTCTTATTTCATCGGAAGACTGTGATGACCCACTTATGGGGGCAAAGGTTCGTGTACTCAATGGTTCGGTTGGTTCTCTTAGGCGGAGCCTCCGAGAACCCAATTGAGGACAAAGCCGTTGGTTTGAACACACACACAAATACTTTTAATCAAACTAAAAAAGGCTTCAGATAAATAGAAGAAAATAGAAAACACGCCTAAAATAAACACTCAAGAAGACATTGCGGCAACGAACACATATAGGGCTTGCATGAGGTTAACGGGGTGCGCGAGTTCGGGCTTGCCACGAGGGCGGGAGCGCGTCACAGTCTCGACGCGGCGACAAGCTGGCGAAAGGAGTGGCGCCGGTCTCACCATAGGTCGCGGTGTAAGCTGACCGACCGGGCGACCGGAGTGCGCCAGCTCTGGCTAGGCGAGGTAAAGTGGGCGGCTTGGTGGCAGGAGTGGACGGCGGCTGCGTTCTGGCCGAGCAGCTGGCGTAGAACTCGTGCCCGTAGCCCGACTGCTCCTTTCTCGCCCACGGCGCAGAAGCTCGAACGCCAGCCTCGAGCAGCAGGCGGCACGACAGACGGGGTGGCGTTCTGGCCGGGCAGCTGGCGTAGAACTCGGGCCCGAAGCCCGACTGTTCTCGTCCTGCCCACTGGCGCAGAAGCTCACCGGCCTTGAGGAGCTGACGGCACGCTCGGGTAGACGGGCGACGCACAGGAACAGGTTGGCAGGAGGCCCCGGTCGGGTGAAGTCCTGGTGGGCTCGGGTCCGGAACCCGACGGCCCGTCTTCAACGCCCACTCCGGTGGTTGACCTCCTCCTGCCGTCGCTTCCTGGGACTCTCCTGGCGTCTCCCCGGCGTCTCCCTGCGTGTCCTCTTGCGTGTCCCCCTTGTTCTGCCAGCGCACCACGCTTTTTCTTCTGGTCTGGCCGATTTGGCATTCTCGGATTGGCTGCCCGACGCCCCGTGGTCTCTTCTAATTGGTTGCTTTTCTTTTTGTTGTCTTTCATGCGCCGCGCGTTCTCGTGCCGGACGCTCTTCGGCGTCGTTGTTTTCCTTCTTCCAGCACGGAATCGGTCGCGGCGCGCGCACTCCTTGTCGTCTGCTCTTGACCGTCGCGATCACCGCACCATGTCGTGCACCACACATCACAAAGACAAGTTGTGTTCTCTTCTGTGGTTGTTATTGGACCTTATTATGCCGACTGCTTTCAGTCTGACCTGTTCCCACACTTTAGGGTCCACTTGCTGGATGCCGCTCTCAAGGGCAGTGCTCATCTTGGTGAAGGGTGGGTTATCTGTAGTAACATTGAATTTGTGACCCTTTACCAGGATTGAAGTTTATTGGGTCATGGGCGTTCTCAATGATAAATTCGTTACCGTGTGTTTGTTTAACAATCCTGATTTCTCGGTTTCGTTGATTAGGGAAGAGAGCTTCTCCTGCGTCTCACGGTGTTTCATTTTCTCTGAGGACGCGACGGCCTTTACAAACAAATCAATTTACGAAAAGAGATGGGGTACGTGGTGTTCAAGCTGTCTTCTGGCGAAGAACACATCGACTTCTTTCTTCCGAATCACCATGTGGCACTAATGTAACTGTGTTGTCACCAATTTTTACTGGGCCTCGTTGATGTTCCGGCCTTCTGGTGTGTTGATCGGTTGGTGTAGCTGGGGACTTCGTGGCACAGCGTTTTCGTGTTTGCATTTCCGGGTGAAGTCTACGTGAGTCTTGAAGGTGGATATTCCTTTCACGGCTTTTATATAGTTCATTGCAAGTTGCATTGCCTCTAGTCTGAAGTTTGCACGTATAGACTTGTAGCTTAACATTTCGACAGAATTGCCTGTCTGGTTGCCTTCTAAGTCTAAGCCTTCCAAGTCACCTGCAAACATAATGAAAATTATACTAAGAAAACAAGTATTAAAGTATAAAGCTACGTGCTTGGAGGCAGAGTAACAACACATTCGTACCAGTCAGTTTGACATCCAGGTGGTCAGTTTTCATTTCGTCAAAAACGACACCACCATGCCAAGGAAACTCATCCATTTCCTTGGATTCCTCAGCAAGCACACCGACGATTCTCGTATTGAAGCCAAACCCACTTCTAAACTTTTGAACGCGCTTGTGCCGGCACGTTCTTCCCGAAAGAGCCATTATTTTGTTGCACCTTATGTGCTCATATAACTTTACGCTCCTCGTTTGAGTAGCAGACATTCGAGTAGGTACTCATCAGTATACCTTGCTCCTTTAACAGACTTTCAAAACAGTCTCTGATGACAAGTTGCTGCTTAAGGGGGTGGGGGGAGGCTGCTTATCCTTCTCTCGCATTCTGTTTTGGAGAGCTTGTTTGTGGTTTTCAATTCTGCGATTGCTTTCTCAGCTTGCCAAAGTTTCCTTTTCGCATGCAGGAGAGTGCGCGTCCTTGAGGATATCTTTGTGGCAGTCGCTTTCGTCCTCCTCCTTCTGGACAGCGTGTTTTTCGTCAATTTTCGAAGGCACCTGCATGCTACACATGCTGTCTCTGAAATAAGAGCGCACCTTGATGAAAAGTAGCACCCGTTTCATGACACGAAGGATTTTCTCATGGGTTTTAGAACACTGCAGAAGCGCAGTTTTAAGTTTCCTGCCTTGGACCGCAAATTCTCTGCCTCCTTGACAGGTTGTGCATCTTGCGTTTTGAATCGCTTTCCATAAATACCATATACTCAGTAACTTTGGCTGTGCTTCCCTCTGGCACTTTAAGATCGAACACGACACTCCGGCTTACAAGCAAACAGTCCAGCGAACCATCATCGTTCATGTGACAGCACACAAGAGTTAGCTCGTCACATTTCTGTGGTCCACTTTCGTTCGCGGCGATAGTGCCTCTAGGCCACTGAAGTCGCTAGTGAGAGAAGCACCACTTGTAGCATCGTTAAGGTGCGCTGAGAGAATGCTTGTCACTTCAATGCCAACTTGTCACTTCCGTTTCTTAGGCAGTGTTGTTTGGTGACACAAGTTGCACTCCTTCCTCTCCAGAGAAACGGGCTTTGTCAGGTACTTAGGGGGCATCAGGAAATACTGCTGGTGCAGTATCTTTCGTCATTCAGCTGGGGCACCTTGCGTGGAATTTCCACTAACTCGCCTCGTACCACAGTCTTGAAACTCCTTTCGATGAAGAGCTACTAGTGTTTCTCGTGCATGACGCTGGCTTCATCCAATTTCTTAGCACCGCATTTTATGTTTCGTGCCTGCTGCTGCAATTTCGCCGGTACAAAGGCTACTGATAGCGTCCTCCAATTGTTTGCTGAGCCACCACGAATTTTTTCTTCGAGAGGCTGAAGTGTCCACGTAACTCCTCCATCAACTCTGCAAATGTGTCCTGAAAGATGCGTCACCGAGGCTGACCGAGCGATTCCAAAAGCGCAACGTAGGAGCGGCCATTGTGACTCTTTAGCGCCAAACACTGAACATGGTTACGTGAGCACAACATGAAACTGCGAGATGGAGGCCATTCTCGACAAATGTGCTCATATCATTTAACATTAAAAAATGGCATTTATATTCATCACAGCCCAGGCACATAACTTTCACTGGGATTAAAATTATTTTCAATAATTAACATTGCTAACATTCTACGCCGGTGGAACGCATTTTAATCTTTGGAAAACAGGACCCGTGCCACAGTCATATTGGGCGAGCGACGACATCACGAGCAGACGGTAGGCTACTACTAGTGCCACGCCCATTCATTCAGCAAAGGGAATAACCTCATCACCTGTTCCACACTAGCAGATGCCACCGCTCAGTTTTCGAATGATTGACAAGAGTGTGATGTGTGGGCATTTTGTGGTGCCACCTTGCCACAATGGCCGCTGCTGAATAAAGCACGGTGCCAATGAATGACGAGAGGGCAACTGAACAAGCAGAAAAACTAGCTGTTTGCGCAATTACACCCCTGGTCCTCTCCATGCAAACAACTAGTTGTTAATAGTACTGTAGAGCCATTCATATTCTATGTTGCCTCTGTGGAAGAGAAAAAAACATTATATTGCACCTGAAACATAAGTGAAATACTTACCTCCATATGGCAGAAGTGGGACTGGAAAAAACAGTTGAGTTCGATTTGCTTCAGTGGATCCATAATGCCGCATAGGGCAGCATGAAAATCGTTGCCATGTGGTAGCCTGAAGTCGTAACGTCTTCCACATATGAAACTGTCCGAGAATGCTACTACAATCGAACCCGGATGTATCGAATTCGAAGGGGATCGGAAAATAGTTCGATATAGTGAAAATTTGATATACAGATATAGGCTAAAACAGCACTCATGATCATAACAAATTGTGGCTTACCGATTGAAACAGCCGCGAATCACATGGCATGTGCATGCAAAATGAAAGTGCTTTATTTCACGGAAAAAAAATCGCTAATTTTGGGCTGCTTTTTCCTCTGGGAAATGAAGTTGAAAACACTAGCCTCAATCTTCTCGAGACTGTCCAGGTGCGAGAGCCCAGTGCCTTCCATTCCGCCGCAACAGCACCGAATCAGGCTGAACGCTGACGCCATTTCAGTGGCTGTGCATGGACGCGTTTCTTTGACAACACCGTTGCCCTCATCGTCGCTGGAATCGCCGTCTTGAACGCCAGCTATTCTGGCCACAATGTCCTCATCAGCGAGGTTGGATACCGCTTGAACTCCGCTGTCAGCGTTAATGAAGTCCTCAACCGTCACTTCACATGGGACGGCGCTGGGAAAGTTGGACAAGTTGCGAAACGCGTCCTCCAAGCACTCCTCGTCATCTGAAGCTTCCGGACATTCATCTCCAGCCACTTCAAGACCTGCCTTGTCGAAACACTAGACTACTGTGGCCTGCTTCACGTTGCCCCAAGCGCCGGTAATCATCTGGATCGCCCCGAGCAGGCCAATCTTGAGACGGTTCCCATGCGAAGGTTTACGACATAATCGTAAAACATAACGTAATCATATCGTAAAACATAACATACGACATAATCGTAAACATAATCATGCAGGCAATGGTACTCCCCATGGTGACTTGGCAACTATGGTGTTGCACTGCTAAGCGCGAGGTCGCGGGATCAAATGCCTGCCTTGGCGGTGGCAATTTGATTGGGGCGAAATGAAAAAATGCCGGTGTTCTGTGCATTGGGGGCACAATAAACATCCCCTGGTGGTCGAAATTAATACGGAATCTCCCACTACGGCTTGCCTCATGATCAAGTCGTGGTTCTGGCATGCAAAACCCTAGAACTCGAGCAGGAAGTGGTCCTACTGGTTTCTCTCGAAAACTTATTGTTAAATCACTAATGAGTATGCACGCCTCACTGTGACTGGCACCTGCCCTAGCAAAAATTCTAATGCAAGAACTAACAACCTATTCGGTTGTCGACGCTAATGCCGTAGACTCTCTTTAAGACGAACTCATAGGGACTATGGTATGTTTTTTGTCTTATCAGAAGTTCGTCTTATCAAAAGAATAATTGGCAACATGACCAGGTGCACCCAAATATATTACTTCAAAACGGTAAAGAAGGTAGACCTAAAGCGAGAGAGAAATTACATAAAAAGCATTTATTTAGCTGAACTTATAGAAAACTGTGTTCAAGTGGTAATCTTGTTCGGTTTCATCCAGTTGAATGTTTGGCACTTCCGTGCAAATCGGCAAGCAGCCACAAACAATGTCATCTTACCTAACAACCTTAAAAATCTTTCTGCGCCTTCGTGCTGCTGGAAAAAAATCACTAGGCAGTTAAAGCAGGCATCTGCCGCCTCACAGGTCATTGGTGCAGGTTCCGAACTAGCAAAAGTACGAAGGAGCATGCTGAGCATGGTGGCAAAGCAATGCAACCTAGAAGAAAGTCTAGGTGACGTTGAGCAAAGTGGGGAAGGAGAAACGAGGTGAAACATCGCGGAGGCGTAAGGTAGGCAGAGGTGTGCTGGGTTGACCTCCTCTGGCAGTTGCTACAAATTTCATTTGCAATGCAGACTTACCGGGCTTGTCTTGTGATAACATCGCCCTTGCGTTCCGTACGCTGCATGTGCAAATGAAAGTGTGACAATGAGCCTACAATGGCAGCTCAATCTCGTGTGCGCAAAGGAAGAAAGGGGGGGAAGCGCACGGTCTTCTGTCGTGCGCATAGCACCGGGGAGGGAGGGGGTGTTGTACTTAGGTCGCACAGGCTTTATCTTGAATGCGATCTGCTTTAGGGGCACAGTCTAGGTGGGCCGATGGCTCATAGCTTTGGATGCGCTGTGTTCTCGCCGCTCAATTTGCGTTGAAGCGATGGACAGCACGATGGTCACTTTGCTCGATGCTGCTGCTGCGATTCCACATGCCAGCATTCTGACAGCAAGCATCCGTGGGCATTGAGTGTGATATGTTCATGTTTGCCTGTGCGCACTGACACTATGTTTGTTAATTTAGTTAGCAAGCGAATGTTTACAAGGGGGCGTTCTACTCTGGCGGTTGCTGCGTATGGTGCAGCCGCACGAGTCCTGTCTTGAATACGATCTGTGATGCGGACAGTCTAGGCACACCGAGGGCCGATAGCTTCGTATGCACTATAACGCACATACGCTTGCACGGCACCTGTGTTCACAAAGTGAAACGCCACTGTCTCTTTGTTTCATCCTCTTGTCTTCGCCTCTGTCCACAGTCGATGTGCACCGCAGGCCTCCAGTGGGTACATTGATGTGTCGCGCCCCCGGGTGCGGCGCATCGAGGCACTCTACCCTCAAGGTTCGATAGCAGTGGCAGTCACTCCGAATGTTCATCTTAACTGAAGAGCATGTCTGAGGCAGTTCGTCCTAAGTGGATTTTTTTTTTTTTTTCATTGAGCCCATGGAAAACCAAACAAACAGTCTGACGTTGTACATTATATGCAAGAATTTGGCTTAACCGAGTTCATCTTAAAAGAGTTCACTCTACACTCTATTAGGTCTGTTAGTATATTAGTCTAATAGCGTATTAGTGTGTTAGTTTAATAGAGCTATTAGGGTATTAGTCGAATAGGTCTACTAATGTTTGTCTATTTCATGTAGTAGTGTGAAAGCCAATGTTGCATTTGCAACATATGTTGATGCTCAGATGGATACACTAATAGACCTATATATAATTATGGCGATCTGTAACCGTTTAGGATCATAAACATGAATTGAAGAGCAATACCACCTGAAGAATGTTACATTATGGTGTACTGAATGCACCAGATACAGAATAATGAAAAACGGGTAGAATTGAAAAGATTGCTAGAAGCATTTATTAGCCCAGCATGTATTTATACACATTCCCTTTCATGATCTTCCTAAAGTCAGCAATCTTGTCTGCCATAGCCTTTGATTCACTTCGACCAGAGGATGTGCTTCTGAGGAAGGGGTTCAAAAAAACCTGGGCACGAAAATACACATACATAGAAACATTCAAAGCAGGGGGGCTAGTTCTACCACTAATGTGCCCTGAGGAAATAGTAAGCTGGCAATATTAGCTTCCAAGTTGAATTAATGTAGCTCCACCGTTACCAAAGTAATTTTAGCGCAAAGTGGGATATGCTAGCTCGAAATGTTTACCATAATGAAAAATGATGGCTTCTGACATGAAAAAACAAGCAGAAAGCGCACATAATCAATAAAAGATGTTCTGTGTATTGTGTCAAAATTGTGGGAAGATAAGGAACAATTCTAGACCGAAATCTTGCACAGCATTGTCGGAAACGGGCATGCCTTTGCTGGAATGCACATGAAAATTGAACCAATGACACTGTACTGAAGCAAGTCCACTGTTGGGATAAAGAAAGAAAACAACTTTACACTGTACTATGTGCATAAATAAGTAGAATAATTACCTCTGAATGGTAGAATTGGCGTCGGGGAAAACACTGCACATCAATGTGCGCTGATGGATTCACAAAGCAAAGAGATAGAAACAGTTGCCTTGCAATGTTTTGTCGCAACAGCATCCACAGATGAAACTATCTGAACATACTACTGCACGAATAAGATTGCAACAGGCAGGTTCCTTAAATTAATTAACAAATGTGAGCACGTTGCCTTGACAGGGCAGCCGCTAATGCATAGATGCTGTGCACAAGTATGGCTGACTACGGTCACAGTTTTGCGCTTTTCCCTCCTGCCATGTTCCCTTCTCTGTGATGCGGTTCTTTGGTGTGAATAAATATCGTGGCCATTTGTATGCACTAACGAGTTAGTAGTTTAGGTTACAAATTTAGCAATACTATATACGCACTTCAAAAGAATATACGGGACAAGCGAAACTTCAGCAGCAAACTGCGGTGGCAAACAAATATGGTTGCCGCTATTGTGCCATCGTTCGTAAGCTTAATGGGCACTGCAACTGTGACTTAGAGAATATACCTGGTAGTTCTTTTTCTTGTGGAAAAATATTTGCTGTGCTGTAAACACTACCTGTTTCCTGAATGACTCATCGCAATGAGGCTGAACAGAAGCCTAGTTAGGCAACATCATCAATAAAGAAAAATTGGGAAGACCACGTTGGTGCTCGTCGCTTTCGTGTATGTTGTGAGAGATGAGGGCCAGTTTCACTAGCTTAGTGCACTGAAACTAATGCAAACATGCGAGCACAGTCTGCTTTGCACATTTGTACAGCAGAATCCTAAATAATTCAGCGATTAATTAGAAACACTCTCAGTGCAAGGAAGTAGTCCCCTAGTCTATAAGGTGCTGCCAAAATGTTCCGGGTATTCAGTTGTAAAAAAAATTGTGTTTACTGTAATGCCTAATCAACTCTGTCTCCTTCAAAGTAGTCCCTTTGAGCATGCATATACCAATCGCAGCATTTCTGCCACAATTCCTTGCATTCGTGGAACTCTCCAGGTGACAGCGTGTTGAGGACTGCCTGCGATTCCGACTGGATCTCTTCAGCAATATGAAGTCGACGTCCTTTCAGCCTCAACTTCAACTTTGGGAACAAGAAAAAGTCGCAAAGGGGGAGATCAGGTGACTAGGGTGGTTGCAGAAGTACTGTGATTTGTTTAGAAGCCAAGAACTGTCGAACAACCAGTGATGCGTGGGTGAGAGCTTCGTCGTGAAGAAGCCAGTTGTTGTTCTTCCACTTCTCCAGGCGTTTGCGACGAATGCTCTCTTTTTAAGAACCTCAAGGTGTTGCAGTAAAGCTCGCTATTCACTGTCCAGGAGGTACGAATTCCTTGTGGACAATTCCATGTAGGTAAAAAAAAAAACAATGAGCATGGACTTCACATTGCCACGAACTTTACTTGCCTTTTTCAGCCGCGGAGAATCAGGTGACTTCGATTGCGACGACTACTGTTTGGTTTCAGGATCGTAGCCACAAACCCATGTCTTGTCCCCGGTTATTACACTGGAGAGGAATGTGGGATTGTCTCTTTTTTGCTTCAGTTCCATATGGACAGAAACACAGTGCACCTTCTGTTCATCATGGAGCAGTCTTGTTACAAATTTTGCAGCAATGCGCCTCATGTTCACAACATAAGACAAAATTCACTGAACTGTGCTGTTCGATTGCCCTACAATGTCGCAGGTGTCTTTTATAGTTAGCCTGTGATTTCCAAGAGTAGCCTTACGAACTTCCGCTATCATTTCTGGGGTTGTCCTCGTTGACGGGTGTCTAGAACGTTCATAGTCAACACACATTCAGTCCTCTTTGAAGCATTTATGCCATAAAAAAATGTCCTGTGCACATGGCAATGAATTTCTGTTGCAGTTTTGCCAAGTTTAAAAGAAAACTTGATGCAAAACCTTTGCTACTTGAAGTCTGCCATATTCGTTGCTGAGAAATGCAGCAAATCAGTGAAACATTGCATTACAAAACAACACTTGTGAAGCACTACTTCTTCTTAGATGCAAGTCATTCAGCACACTGATCAGCAAGGTATACTGCTACCTACATCTAGTGGCAGAAATGTGTACCACCCTCAGTTTGCCCCCCGCTTTTCAAATTCCTAGCACCTTGCAATTTTCAACTTTCACCCTCGCATTGAACAAGCAGCAAACAAGAGTAGCAGAATCCAGCAATGCATCTTGCCTAATAGACCAGCAACACTCTGTATGAGACCAACAGGACAAATTAGTCTAATAGAGAAACTAGCAGTTTATACAAGACTTGTAGTCTAATGCACAATGCCTATTCAACTTATAGGTAAATTAATACAACTGGTACATATTTCTGTTAGTCTAATACAAAACTGTGTTAGACTAATACAAACTTTTATTTGAATTTTCACTAAGGTGCCATGACTCACATGTGCTGTACAAAACTAATGTTGGAATTGTTCTGCCCGTGCCTGTGACACTGCTGCTTGCTATCAGTAAAAAATTACAGCCCTTTTGGGAGGTAACAGTTTTGCAATTTTTTAGCACACCTAAAAAATGTTGTTGGGGTGCGACTAGTCGTATCCATGTTTCTCTAGCTTGCATCGTGTTTGTAAACATGTGACTCTGCAGCTAGTCATCAGTGTACATGTACCCTAATGTTGGGAGGCCATAGGGTCCTGTGGAACATGTCATGCGATTCACTAGTCGTATCCATGTTTCTCTAGCTTGCATCATGTTTGTAAACATGTGACTCTGCAGCTAGTCATCAGTGTACATGTACCCTAATGTTGGGAGGTCATAGGGCCACAGGCCATAGGGTCCTGTGGAACATGTCATGCGATTCACTTCATTTATGTCATTGAAGCCATGCAGACATTTTGATTGCATGCAGTTCCACGTGTGTATGCACTTTTTCTCTCCTTTAGGTGCATGCTGCTTCCTCACATGCATAGGTATTTAAAACAGGAATTCCGTAGTTACATGACAATTTTCCACCTTTGGGTCACCACAAATGTACTGAATTTTATGCAGCCAGAGAACAGCCTGCCAAACTTTGCATTTAGTTGTGCATGTGGTGAAATTATGATAGACATATGTTGCAGTTCTATGAATAGTTCATAAGCATAGTTCTTAGCAGGCTCAAGGGCAGTTATGATAAGCAATGTGTGTGCACCATTCAAAACCAGCTTAGCCTCTGAGATAAAAAGGCAGGGAGGTGGGACCAAAAGAATTCTACAGGAGGGGTGTGGCTGGTTGAAAAGACTCCTCCCTACCCCCCCCCCCCCCTTCCCGTAAAGCTTACTGGATAAACAACAGTGACTGACCTTGTTCTTGGCATTCCATTCAGTGTTTCCTTGGACCTTAGTTCAGCAAGTAAATGGCAAGGACTACTGTCATCATTGTGCTGGCAGGGCCGTTGCGTATTCATTTTGAGCCTGGTGAGATCAATCTATTTGTATAAAGGTAACAGGCCGGGCTGGATATAATTTTGACACTCTTTCGTTTACCAAGACTGCCGTAAGACATTGCAGGAAATTGTTTCATTCTTAAGGGCAGAATTTGATTTGAGGCAGTCGCCTTTGCCTGTGTTTCATTAAGTTCTTAGTAAATTGGGTGTTCACATATACATATTTTATTTCGCCCAGTGTGTTGATGCTGCTATTTTGGTGTCAGTAGTGTTGTTTGCATTGTTGTGCCGCTTTTATATTTTTTTTTATCCAGCTTGCTTTAGCCCCATTTTATGCTTGAATTATATATGTGTTGCTAGAACCTATATACTACTTTGTGTTCTACTTGCTCAGTGAGATTTGCAGTTGCAGGCAACACGTGACATAAGTGCTAAAGATCTATGTGTCTTTCTTCCATGACATTGTCCTTGTGACCCTGGGTGTTCATGGGAAGTAGCAAACACCGAACCACACTGTTATTTTTTTCTTTTTTTTTTTTTTTTTGATGAGTGGGTTTGGGAGACTGTTTTCTGATTGGACCTGCTTGGCAGATAAGATGGTCCAGTGTCTATACCCTTTGTAAATGTTGCCTGATGTTACAGCTTGGTAGACTGCACATGGCCCGCCGTACCGTGTTTTTCCTTTGCACAATGGCAAGATGTTGCTTTGAGCATGTTGAAAGAAGTAAGGCACAACACACACAGAGTGAATTTGTTGAAATAATTTCTTTTTCTTGTACTTTGCAGATGCAAAAAATAAAAGGTAGGGGGTGGGGAGAACAAGGTGAAAATGCTGTCTATATACACTGAAAAGCATTACAGTATGTACACACATGTGAAAATGGCAATGGAAATATGTGAATGAAAAGTGTAACAGTCTCTTAACATGTGTAAACGGCTATGTACACGAGATCGTTCAGTTTGCGTGTGTGGTACATGAGAGATCCTCAAGGACTTGGTGTGTTGAGAGAGATCTGAGTTTGTGTAACACAAGCTTTGTAGGACAAAGTGCATCTACATAGGAGAGAATTGTTTGCGAATGCAGTATAGAAAGATCTTCCAAACATGGCAGTATCTGTGAAGAAATTGGTATACCCAAATAAACATGCGCTTTATAGGTTCGTTTTTCAGTAGCGTTTGCCTGAGTCACTACACTAACAAAGTAGCATTGCCTACCCATGCTTTGAACAATGCAGACGCTACTTTAGTTTTGGTTTGCCGTGGATACAGTACTTTAATTCTCCTCCTTTGTCACAGCTGCTGAAAAGTTCTGCCTTTGTAGCTTATACGCACCTCCGTTCGCTCAATGCCTCTGACAAAACCTGGGGCCGATGGTATGTTTATACAAGGGGATGCGCTTCAAATGAAATGTTTTATGTGCTTTGCAAGGATTTTTAGTTATTGTTAAACGCCGTCTCCGCTAAAATTGTCAAGGTTCATTTGGAAAGCACTGCCACTACACGGTGTAAGCATTTTGTAATCTGGACCACTGAAACTACGATAGGCTAATTTTGTGATTCGTTTTGCTGCACCATTGCCACAAACAATGCTGGTGGTAGTAGTCCTTGGTGGAAGGAAAGGCAACTGGAATTTGAAGCTCCTAAACCCTTTTTTAAGTTTCATATTACGTATTTCCTCTCTTAATGTGGACCTTGACATGCCCTTTGATTCTGCCAGTGGTACAACTGGAAAAAAACATTTGCTGGCAAAATACACAGTAGAGCGTGCATTATTTTTCTGCTCAAGGTTGTGTTGAACTAATGTACAGTGGATAAGTGGGAAGGACTACAGACGTCATGGCAGTGGCAGGGCAGATGCACATGCACTCTTAACATGTGCAGTGTTTAGTAAACTGGGATAAGCTTTAAGGGGAAGCTTTAGCTCCAGGCCTTCTATCTAAATACATGGGAAAGAAGTCGTTTTTCTCAGCGACTACTGCACTGAATTTGATGACGTTTGTTACATTTAAAAGAAAAGTTAAAATCTACTGACGGTTGGTAGCACATTTTTGACTTAGGTCGTTAAGCTTTTAATAAAAATTGGTAGAAACGTTAATATTCAGAAAACGAAACTATAAAGTTTACAACTCTAACTCTGCAAGGGAAAATTATATCACAATTCTCTAAATGGCGCCTGACAGTATATTTAAAGCGGACAAAATTTATATACATGACATTCAAAAAGACCACCAAGTTGTGAGTAGAACTTTAGCAAAACCCTTGTAAACAATGTCGCAGGCTCATGTAAAATATATGTTGACATACTAAATTTGTGCACTTTGGATGCTCTAATGTATACACTTTACAGAACTGTGATATGTCTTCTAGATACAGAGCTATGAATTTGTAAACTTCATGCTTCTATTTTTTTTTCAGACCTAGCAGTCTCTGAAAGTTCAGGCCCTAAATCAAAATTTCACTTCCAACAGTCACTAGAATTTAGCTTTCTCTCTCAAATGCAACAGATTTTATTAACATCAGCCCAGTTGTTATCTCAGAAAAGCGTTTCTGCATTTTACATGTACTTGAATAGGCGGCATCGAAGTTGGACTGGAGCTAAACCTTCCTCTTAAGTTGAGCAGCTGCAGCATTCAGTGACTAATAAAGGCTACACTGTTAAACAACCACTGAGACTGCTTACAAGATAATGGTTTTTGCTAATGAATATAGGGTAGTGGAGACATGCACTGGAATACCGGGAGATGTATCTGAGAACAGTTGGTGTAGGCGGCGACATCTTGAGATGTCGTGATCACCGCTAGCCTGCTGGAAATGTTATTTTGCTGCTCACGCCTATGTATCCCAGTATTGTAGTACTATGTGTCTGCATTATGCTAAATCACTCCAGGGTATTCTGGTGGCAGAATGCTATTGCTTTCAACTGACTAGCTCATGGTTGTGCGTCTATGGCTAAAACACAAAGCTCTCAAATGGGTGGAGATGGCTTGCTTGTGAAATGCAACAAGTGAATGAATGAGAGCACATGTGACTGGTCGTAAAAAGGCTTCATGCTTGAGGTGGTGCATTTCTGACTTTTCGTGCACTAAGCTTGCAAACTTCTATCTGCAAGTGTAAGAGATTAATCTATGCAACTGAATACCCTGTTTTTTTTTATGTACACATTACCTTGAATGCAAAAAAGAAAATTGATTCTGGTGTACTATATGTCGTAGCACTTGTAATTTTCCAATAGACATGAATGTATCGCTTGAATGCACCAGTATTGAATGACCTTCTTGCTTGGCTAGTTACGCACATTTGAAATTGCAATTGACATGAAAGTAGGCTGTTCGCTCAGGACGTTTACAGCGCGTTTAAAAAGAGCTGACTTTTATAAGTGTCTCGCTATCTTCATTGAAAGCAGCTTGTACTTAGCAGTGAGAAAGGCGTGCTTTTCACTGCAGATCGTGCCTTTTGTTGCATTTCAGACACCTGTATCAGAAGACTAGAAGCCGCTTCTGTTCTTTTTCTTCTCTTAGTGGCGGAGCTATTTGACTTTGTCAAATTTTAAAATATGCTGCAGCGCAATCAATCATGGTCATGACGTGACTTAAACGGTCTGCTTAGTATGCCCTCTGCATTCTCAAGCCTGACACCATGCGGACGGCTGCTGCTACATACTATGCTACATGGAAACTGCTGCTTTTATGAACAAGGATTATGTCGTGTCTCCATCCTGAGATAATATGGCCATACGGCATACCCGCGCAAGCTCAATCGGCGTGTAGAGCACAGAAATTATGGTGTCTTGTGCCACCCATTCTAAGGACTGTACACTTAGTACTCCGATGGCTGCGTAGCCACCCGCGTGGCTGACAGGCCACGCTTTGACGAATACGAGGTAGCTCTTCACTGCAGACTATAGTAGTTGAGGCCTAGCTATCATTCTGGTTGCCTTCAGTCCCCGCAGCCTCTTTCTTCATCACCGGTTGTGCATCGGCAATAAATGTGACAACGCTCGTCTACACGGCGACATTTACAGCTGGGAGGAGCTGCTCTCTGTGACGGGCCGTTGTAGGCAGCGACGTTTAGTCCTAGCGAAGCACGGATGCTGCAGCTCACGGATTCTTGCGGGGTCGCGAGCTGCCGGGGATGCTCTCTTCGTTTTTCACCGGGATTATGTTCAGTGCTCCCTAGGAATAGGAACGGACAACTAGTGGGGAGGAACATAGTAGGTGGGCAATGGCGAGATTGGGAAATGCTCCACTCAACCAAGGTCGCTGCAGAATTGTTTGACGTTGGCAAAGACTGTTGTGGTCTCGGCGGCATTGTTCCTGGGCACGATCTTGACCCGGAAAGGTCGGGGCGTGTGAGACACTGCGACGTGGCCGTCCATGGAGGGCGGCTGCTCGCCTTCGGGCAGCTCGAGCGTGTAGCGAAGCAACAGGTTGCTGAGGAAGAGGAACACCTCGGTCTGCGTCAGGTGGTTGCCCAGGCACATGCGTCGACCTGCACAGCATGGAGACGGGAGAGGTTAGCCGAGGACGAAATGGCCTGCTTTTATTCGGGTTAACTTCGCGCAGAGGTACAACGCTCCACCCACAATTGAACTCTTCACTTCACAGCACCGCCTCAGCAGCAGACATCTGGCAACAGAACGAGAGAACACGCTAGTCGCCAATGCTACAACACATAGAGTTCTACGACAGACGCGGAACGCGCCACATCCCATTGCAGGAGGATGCTCTGTTGGCCTTGCTGGGACTATATCGATTCTAATAAAGCTCAGTTAATAGTCCAGTCGTTGTGGTGTGAACCTCTCCTCTTGTCCTTTGTGTTTTTTGACTGGTTTTTTCCTTCAAATGATAGCCATCCCTCGCTCCTCAGCCAGCCCGTTCTGCTTCCACAGCGTTCAAGGACCCCGCACCGCACCATGAGCAGTCTAGGCAACGCTGGCAGTTCTTGTGGTTCAAGTTGCTGTTGAGAAAGGATGGGGTCGACTCTGGATGGTCGTAATTTAATTACATTCTTGGAGTTCTCGTGCCGGAATCACAGTCTGATTATGAGGTGCGCCGTATAGTGGAGCGGACTCTGGAGTAATTTTGACCACCTGGAGTTCTTTAACATGAACATAAATGTAAGTATGCGAGCGTTTTCGTGTTTCGCCTGCCATCAAAATGTGGCTGCCGTTGCCGGGGATTGAACCGGCAACCTCACGCTTAGCATACGGCAGAAATGCTGTGTACAGCACTTGGGCCACCGCGACAGGTACAAATTTAATGTAACTATATGCTCACCGACAGAGAAGGGCATGAAGTAATCCGGCTTTTGGACTTGCCCGTCCACCAAGAAGCGCTCTGGCCGGAATTCTTCCGGTTCCTCCCACAGGTCGGGGTCCATGTGTATGGCCCAAAGGTTGGAGACGACGTGAGTGTCCGCCGGTATACGGTAGCCTGCCAGCTCCACGTCGCTGCACAAATTATGTGGGTTGAGTACAATGCGCTTGTGTTGCTCATCTTCATCAAGCCAGCTTCAGCTGTTGCACGCATTCCCATCAATAAACTTTCTCACCATGCGTCTCTTGATGGTAGAGAAGAATAAGATAGAAGAGAACGACAGTGTGCCTACCTATCTTGTCTGTTCCGATAATGGATAATGATAATTGAAAATCGTCCACTATCGGAACAGAAAAATAAAATGTTTTAGGCCACTGCTCCCAAAGAAACTACGCGCGGAAGGCTGTATTTGTGCTGCTCAAGTTCCTGGTCTAAGCGTCTGCATGTTAGACATTGAGAATACCACTTGGTACCGCTGTTTTAAAGTGTACGCAGTTTACTTCGTGCTCCATTCTTTTTCTCCGGTAGTGCATTTATGTAGCAAAGCTGTGACACGTGAAATGAACATGTATGTCATGCACCTAATATATGCACCTACTAAGTGCATCTGCTGCGAAGAGAACTGGTACTTGGTCCTCGGCAAATTTTGTTGCTGAATGATTCGCTCTAATTCGAGAATCGAACCCTGCCACCAAATCGGCGAAGACATGCACGAAGTCGTTTTCACCGTTTTCGCTTTGGATGCATGTAACCGCGATCATGTTTTTATGTTATGCTTGCCACTACACTTGCCTTATCAATTAAACCTTTCAGTTGGTCAAGTGTCGTTTCGGGCTCACCAGGTTGTGGCGTGGGCGTTTCCGAGCGCTATGACGTTTGCGCGTCGCAGCACTTCGAGGATGGTGGCCTGTGCATAAGGGAGGGCGGGCAGGTCGGCCATGCTGGCGGGCCTTTCGCCTTCGGATGCCAGGTGGGCGTCCAGCTCCTCCTGGAGGCGTCGCTGGACATGCGGGTGACGCACCAGCAACAGGATGGCCCACTCTAGGGTCGAGGTGACGGTCTCCAGGCCGGCGCTGAAGATGTCCATCAGCACTTGCACCAACTGCTCCTCTGCGCATAGGTAGAGAAGACGAGGCAGGAAGGAATGGGTTAGGAGACATGGTAAAATAAGGGTAGCGCGACAAGCAAGGACGGGAGAGCAATCGAGGCATGAATCTTCCGGCAGAAGAATAAGTAAAGAATTCATAATTCTGGGGCTCTCTACAGGTAGTGCTCTGCTTATTTGGTTCGGGCACTGATGCCGAAGAACATGTTTTTGTTATGGCGGTTCCAGGAACAATACAAGCCATAACGTAACATGGTTACTGCCACGTGAGATGTCACCCCCATCCCCCCAAACGTGCGCGCTGGCTTCCTAGCAGCCACTCCGCCATTTATGCTCATTATTGAAAATGAGGGCCGATGGAGGGGAAGTGAAAATGCGTGATTTTGACCTATTTAGTAAATTTACTAAAAGGCGAGGTGAGCGCAACAGATTACAAACGCGATGCATTAGGTTTTCAAGCAAGGAAATGGCTATTCCCCCAAAATTCTATGCCTGTCCCCTCTGTTTCATAGATCGGAAAGTCTTTGGCACGTCCATATAAAGCACGCACGTGGCTGCAATAGCCCTGGGAGGGGGGTATTCTGTAAGAGTCCACCTAGGGCCGCTGCTTATTGGATGCAGCTGAAAGAACGAGGAGACGAGCGGCCCTAGCCTATCAACAGCGGCCGAAATGGACAGTCCACTAGGTAGACTCTTACAGAATACCCCCCCCCCCCCCCCCTCCCTCCATGGTGGTTCGTCTTAGTGTTCGAGGCCTCCGAGAGACGCTAGCAGCCCAGGCCGAGCCATATCCTCGCTTCAGACTATGACGAGTTTTGGAGGACACGAAATGCAAAGCACTCCAATTCTGGCTATAAACAAAGACGACGCTTTTCCGCGCGCGCGCGAGAGAGAGGCCTCACTGGTTCCTCACCGGAAAAGTACGTGTCCTCCCGCTGGATGCCTCTGGCCTTGTCCCTCCGCAGCTGGACGAGGTACGCGTCGACGATGTCGCGCACGGTGCCCTCGACGTACGACGACCGGTGCGCGTCTGCGATGCGCCGGAAGTAGTCGGCCGTCTGGTGCCGGTTGCGCTTAATGCGCCGGTAGGCCCAGTTGGAGCCCGGCACGTAGCGCAGCGCCGGTATGAAGTTCACGGGCACGGCGAGCGTGAGCAGCCTGAATCCTTCCTCGAAGAGCGCGAGCAGCTGTTCGAACTTGGAGTCGCGCGACGAGTATGTGACGCTCATGAGGAACGAGCCGAGGATGTTGCTGACGGCGCGCGCGAGCGACCGGCGCACGTGCAGCGAGCTGCCTTCGAACGGCCCCAGCGACGACAGGAACTCGCCGATGTGCACCTGCGCGCAATTGGTTTTTCACCGGGTCACTCACTTTGGCAAAGGCACGTCTCGTGCTGACGCTTAGACACTTGTTGCAACCGACTGCGGTACAAATTATTGCAGTGGGCCACCATTGCTGCTACGGTAAGCGTTACTCTAAGCGGGACGGGCCGCTCACTTTAGAAAATACATACGTGGCGGCGTCTCATGTTGGCGCTTCGACACTTGTTGCAACTGACAGGGCATTAGATTGTGGCAGCGGGCGACCTCTATCACTGCTACGTTAAACGTTACTTTGAACGGGAAATGGTGCAAAGCCTCTCCCCCCGTCATATGTGCGTTCCCTGTCCCGATGTTGTAACACCTCAACGCAACAACGGCGGTGGCCATCTGTGAGTAGAAGCGAATGTGTGCCCGTTTCGAACCAAGGCGTTTGTTTGCTTTCTTGGCTGGCGGTACGTTGCACCATTCGTCCTCTCATGTGTCGACTTCATCGCTATTTATGTTTAGGATTATTCCACGAGAAACTTCTCAGACTTTAAAGGCGAGCATCGCCGTTTCCCTTTGAAGAAATCGGGCTAGTTTGCTATTGTGTGGACAGAGAGCTTTAGTTTAGGGGACGCAAGGCCTTGGAGCCCCTAGCGCTTGGGTGATTTTGCGTTCGCAAGCAGAAACACGTTAGAGGCCCCAAACGCAAGCCGCAGTGAGGTCCCATACGCTCGCAGCGCTGTCAACGTCTCATCTTTGCTGCGTTATCATTTTTTAAAATATGAAATCAAGCATACGAAGTAAAGCACGTTAAACTATCCTTATTAAAAGCAGTTAATAGAGAGGTTTAGCGTTGGGGCGGAGTCGTAAACAAGTGCGGCCTGCATGGTGCAGCCACCTGGTAGCGCAAAGCTCAAACAGAAAAACAGCTAATGTTGCTGTAACCAAGTCTATTCTACTTTGCTGCGGGTGTAAATTTTTGGCCGCAACACGCTTACGCCAGTGCCGAAAATTTACACCAGCAGCGAAGTAGAATACACTTGGTTTCAGCAATATTAGCATTTTTGGCCGTTTGAGCATTGCGCCACCAGGTAGATGCACCATGCCGACCGCCCATGTATTCCGGGCGTTCGCCGTGACAATTCGCTCCATGTAGCCCGCGCTTTACTCCCTCGCCCCATCGCCCGGCCCCGTCCGCCTGCGTTTACCCGAATACCGGACACGCTATACCTCTCCAATGTGTATAAAAACGAAGTCTGTCGACACTTGGCGAAAGACATAAGATTACCTAGCCGCTAGTCACTACTCGTAAGTTCTTGTACACCGCGAGGGTCACGTGGATAACGTGACCGCTTAGGGCAGCGATGTTTTCGGCCCCCACAACAGCCCAACTACATAAGTAGACGTAGCGGTCTGCGCATGCGCAGTACCGTCGCCCCTAGTTCTTGCGTACGCAAGCCGCTTGCGTCCCCTAAACTAAAGCTCTCTGTATGAATGAGATTACAGCAAATTATTTCTCGCGAAAAATAGAATTGTGACATGAGCGCTCTTTGGAGTCATCCTGAAGAAGCAACTGTTGGTTTGCGGTAGATTTTCTAGAGCGCAGCTCTTGGGCGCCCGTTCCTACGACGAGCGTCGGCGGCGTAACCGAGCGAACGAGCACAGCGAAAGATGAAAGAGAGAACGCAGAGCGGGAGACGAAAGGCGCGAGCCGCGAACGGTGGAGACCAATGAGAGCCGCTCCTTCAGTGACGTGTGCGCTGGAAACTGGTGTCATGCGGACCCGCCCGACCGCTCGATGAGTATTCGCATCTAAAGCCCGAAGTCTAAGGGGTTTTACTCGTATCTGGTCTCAGTGGGATCGCTCGTTTCGCGCTATTGTCTGCTCGCGTCAGCCCTCGCACGTGCTTGTTTGGTTTGCTTGGTTTGGTCTCGTTCGCGCTTGTTTCCATTGTCATGGTTTACGATTGTTTTGTAATCTGATTGCATGCGCGACGCGAATTGTGTAGTACTTTATGGAACCCACGTGCACCAGCGATTACGCTGGAACCTCCGACGAGTCAAGTATAAAGCCGACGCGCTTGACCCGCAAATAACATTTTCGACGATTGGCGCCTCTGCTACTAGTCTCTCTCAAATTCTTCGCCTCAATATATCGTGAAACGAAAACACGTACAGAGCTGCGCTTAAATTTCGCATTAGGGAGTATCGTAATCGTCGGTGAAATTTTCTCAGACCGATATGTGAAACTGGGTACAATGATAAATCTTATTTTAGAATATTCTATTGCCGTGGTTCTTTCACGTGGCACCATAGGTGAACACATTTATGGTTTTCCCGCGTTGAATTGTCTCAATAGAAAACAAAAAAAATTCTGCGTTTTCATAAAATTTTTGTTTAAACGTCGTTAATGTTCAAGCCACAGTAATTTCTTATCTTTTTTTTCAGTAGCTATAGTTTCTGCTAAAGATAATGTTGACTGTCCGGTATCTTTCCCGAAAATTACTTCGAATTTTGCCCCCAAAAGTCACTTTTTGACGGTGTTCAGACCTAAATTAAGCATTCAGACCCTCCAGATAAAAAAAAAAAAGAACACTTGAGATAGATCATTATTTGCACCAGCATTCAAGGTTGTGGTCTAGAAATGTTAATTCGAGTAAATTTTGTTTCAGGCCAGAAAAACGCAGTACTGAACTGTGTCTTCACTGCAAAGCTCTTATGGGCCACAATTGAATTCTTGGCAGGCTTATGAATTCCTTATGCATAAAAAATATAGACACGTGCTTTTCTAAGCTTACGCTGTTTAAGTATTGATCCCCCCGCAAGTACCTTTTACAATGGTATGTTTGTGCGGTTCGTAAACTACGACCGTGTTCGGCTGCTGAGCACGAGGTCGTGGGATCAAATCCCGGCCATGGCGGCCGCATTTCGATGGGGGCTAAATGCGAAAACACACGTGTACTTAGATTTAGGTGCACGTTAAAGAACCCCAGGTCTAAATTTCCGGAGTCCTCCACTACGGCGTGCCTCATAATCAGAAAGTGGTTTTGGCTCGTAAAACCCCATAATTAAAAAGAAAAAAAAAAACTACGACTGCCACGAGGTCGTAATCAAGACCATGTAGTATCAGACACGAGGTATTGTGCGTGGTGCCGCAAATACTACAGATTAGCAGATTGCGTGTTACGCAAGAACCTGGATCATCAACATTCCGCGCCAACTGTGGCGTAGGAGACAAATGTAAAGAAATTTTAACTTCACAGGCTATATAGTCTGCTGTGCGTGTCTCTAGGCCTGGTCAAGCGCCGTATTCATTCTTGTGTGAAGCAGCAAAATTCTGCCTCCGCGTAGCACAGTATGAGGGTTAAGTTAGCCACTATCTGCCACTGCAAAACGCTCACATCGAGACGCGTGTTCGCCTGCCTGACCGCCCCGTGCCCCCAAACTTATAATTGGTAAACTGCCGGACATACGCCGTTAACGATGTATTTATACTGGTGTCAAGTGACACAGCACGTGTTCTTAAGAAATAGCCACAGTTAATAGCCGACGGTACATACGTGTACTGCAGTAAAGACACAGTTCGGGAGCTCCTAGCGATTGGTTGTGAACTTCAAATTTTTTTGTCTCCTCTCTAACAAAACTTACTTAACGTTTCTAGATCACAATCTGAAAGGATTGCGCGTATAATGAGCTATTTCACGTATTTCTATCTGGATGGCCTTAACGTTTTAATGCTAACTTTAACTCTGAAGGTCATCAGAAGGTGACTTTTTGGCAACAATGGAAGTTATCTTCTAGAAAGGTACTTCATCTTGATCTCACAACCTAAAGTTATTTTGAGTATAAACTATAGCGACGGGAAAAAAATGATAAAAATGATATTGTGACTGAAACGTGCACGACGTTTGTGCGAAAAAAAATTCTCCAAGGGCCCTTTTTTTTGCCTTTTTGCTGGGCCAACTAAACGCGGAAAATTCGTGAATGTGTTCACCTCGGATGTCACGTGAAAGCATTCTAAAATAAGACTTGTCATTGTACCCATTTTCACACTTCAGCTTAAAAAAGATGACCGTAGCTCGATGTCACGTCGAGCTACGGTCATCGGACGCACTCGACAGCTACGGATACAACAGTCACGTAATGTGAGCTATTCACTTCGTCACGCTCACTTATGCACGTTTACGTTACGCGACACGCAAGGAAATTAGTGATATTGCAAAAAAATAAAAGAAAAAATGGTCGATCGAATAATACGGCCCCTTCCCTCCTTCCGGCAGTAAAGCGATAACCACGTGGAGGCCATTTCCGACGGTTTCGGGCACGCCGGTAATCGCGTCACTTTCACGCCGCACAATGCCCACACTCTGATCAGGCCCTTGACGGCATATCACGCGGTCGCTGTTGCAAGCGGAAACAACATGGAACACGCTTCAGCCGTTATACCAGCTTTGAGCGAGGTGAAACAGACTTACTGACGCCGCGCCGAAAATACGCCTCAGATGCGTTTCATGTAGTTTCCGCTTTACGATAGGTTACCGTGCAAGATATATAAGAATATGTATATCTTACACTGTGCTATATATGTGTGTAGGGCGAGAAAAGCCAGAAACATGAAACGCTCATTCATTTTGATTTGTGCTCTTATTAGAGACACGCATACAAGAAGGCGCATATTCATGAAGCGCCAACCCCAAGTATAGAATTGTGTTCGCGCTACGCCAGCCGTCACGTGGCCCCGTAAGCGTCACGTGAGCTGGCGTCGCTTTGGTTGTTCGGTGGTAACCGCTGCTTGGCAAGTGCGACCTGGTTAATGTGGATCGCTGCGATTATCGCCGAACAACCTTGACGATCGAAAAAAGACAAAAACAAACAAACATAGCAGCGCCCTCTCTCTCGAGGAGCGTGGGATTTGATGAGCGCGTAAACAGTGGCTGTGCAACACACCTGCATTTTCTGCTCGAGTGCCACGCTGCCGGGCCTGCCGTGTCGAGGCACGAAGTCCCTGAACACGCGATGCAGGAAAGCACGCTGTTCACGCCATAGGGCGCCTGCAGAGTTGATGATGCCTGCGGGAGACGGTGGTGAGGTTGGCCAGGTTAGTGTTTCTGTCTGAACGTACCTTCACATGTACAAAAGTGAGAAGGAGAAATATAAAAAAAATACAGTCCGCGTCGCCTTGGGAAACCCTTTCTGTTGGAAGCGCGTGGTTGATGGCAAAATTTTTTTCTTGACCCAGCCTCCAAACTATAGTGTCACCATAACTCTACGCCAACTGAAGTACAATCACAAGACAACTGAAAGCAATGCGAGAGGCTTGAGAAATATAAGTGATCGATTTTTTTTTTCAAACAAAGCGCGCGAACGCATATGCCGCATTATCAAAATATCCGGTAGATTTTTTTCTTCTTCTTCATCGTTTCCATGTAAACAATCGTTTGTTACACCAAGCATACATGACAAGCCGCGCTCGGTTTCAAGTGCGCTCTAAAATAAAGGGTGATGGAGTATTTTAATGCTGTGCCATGTTCTCACAGGGTTCATTTCTGTTTCTTAGTTGGTAAGTGAAAGAAGTGAGATCGAGCGAGCTTATTGATTTCTGCAGCAATATCATTTTTTTTTCTAAGTGTTCGGGCAGCAGGGAAAATGCGTGTGTATTTGATTTAGATCCTCGTTGCGTGGCTCCATATGTAGGTTTTCGTACCTTGGGAGACACTCGAATACCGAAATGTCATTCTTGAGTCCGCTAAGGCCCTTAAATTTCACGATAAGCTTAAATGTCCTAGAATTTTTTTTTTTTTTTTTTTTTTGCTTAGGTTAGTTAATTTCTCTTTAGACACCTGGCCACAAAGTTCTTGCAGTACAAAAGTCACGCATGTCTGCCTAGGTTGTCTAATTTGCTCGCACTACTTTTTTTACATGTGCCTTGCTTGAATGCAACAAAAAATTATTGCTATTGAATATAGAGTACTTTTTTTTTCAGACAGTTCTGCTTTAACCGTTGAAAGTGTCGTACGTGTGTCGGCGTTTAAAATCTATAAAATTACTTTGATTCACAAACGCTCCATACCGAACACTGCGAAGTGTCCAAATCACTCTTGCCCTAAACCGTGCTTGGCCCACCACGGCTTGTAACGCAGTCACGTCGCACAGACATTGTAACACAGCCATCGGCACGTTAAACTCCATGAAATGAGTGAGTGAATTTTGGTGTTCTAGCATGTGATACAGAAAGTGATTGCAATTGCTACAGCAATAGATGTCGCAGAACGATCCTATATAAGGTGCCTTCCTGCTTTACTTCACGGTGTCACATTTGTAACAATGCGATATAGCGCCCGTGGGTGCGCTTTTATCATGACTCTTTATAAAAGCGCACATTTCCACATTTGTAGGTTTTTTTTTTTTTTTTTTTTTTTTTTTGATGCGAGGATAAATGCCTCAGGGCATACAAGGGTATGTGATGGGGGTGAATAAGGATGATTAAATGAATGAAAAAAGATTTGCTGACTTAATGAAGTCCAAGAGGGACCGATAATGCGGTCCCTGCGTCCAAGCAGTGTAATGGCTCAGATTATGCGGCGAGAGTCCCGCTGCTGCGAGGTGCCGGAGCCTCGTCGGTTAACAGCCGCCTGTTACCTTAAAGAACAACAAAAGTCGTGACTTTTCATCTTACGTCTGACTAATTATGATTATGTATAAAGGTATATAAAAAATACTGCAGCGTACTAATCGCTAACTGCGGCCCCAGGCGCTGCGTCGGGGCCACGTTACAACAAGACGTTTGAACCGGCAGTTGCCTGCATATTTCTCTTGTAAATTTTACTTCATGCAGTTGCCCATAGCGTTTTGTATAAGAAGGGAAATAACCAAGACGTTAAAACTAGCAAAGGTCATCTTCGTTTGTCTGAATGCGTACCTTTATCAATATTGTTAGCATGATAACAGTTATCCGATGTAACCAGATGCGGTGCGAAATCTCGCCAACCCCAGTTCTAGCCATTTTATAAATTGATCTCCTTGCTCTATATTTCCGACTTCAGTATACTTTTTATACGCGAGTAACATAGAATTCACCGGAAAGATGACACAGCTCGTTCCTATACCGCGACCATGGTCCAATAAAGCCGCATTTGACTAGGTATTCATCATCCCGTTTTTCGTGTGTATACAAGCCGATTCACGCTATATTCGCGAGTGACTTGCTCATTAGTTCAACGGCGATCTCTTCCGGTGTCTGCTACATTTTGAAACACTTTCTTTTTTTTTGGAGCGCGAAAAGCTATTCGCGGCCCACGCAGTATATGCCACTGTTCCTGCCCGCAATAGTCAAGTAGATACACGGGAACACCGATATACCGCACGCTACGTTCAAACGCTGTACACACAGAGTAGAAGGGCTGTGTCTGTACTGCGAAATATACAGCACGTGCAACCATAGCCTCACTGCTGACCACCGACGATCAACAGAATAGAAGTCACGCTTGTTGCACGAGGGTGCCATCGAAACACAGTGGACAAGCGCGCGCTTGACGCTCATTTGTGAGATTCGACTTCGAGTCGAAGCGCCAAGTGTGGCCATAAGATGTTGTGACGACTGCTTAGCTATTCGACCTCAACTTTGCCTTTTACGAGAAAGGCCAAATAATCTGGCTGCGGACATGCATGCACGTAGCGTTTGTGCGAGTTACGAGGATACTCGCGGCCAAATCAAGCGCTCACCTCTTTTTTGTGCATCCTACGTATTCGTTGCTGTTGTCAACAGTGCCGGAAGGATGGTCGTGTTGTGAACTGGTTCCAGAGGTTGTGTTTTAAAAAAAAATCGGAAAATTGCAGACCCAGAGCGGTACTTTCGCCTTACATTTACTCGATTCGAAGGAACGACATGCCACTTCTCATGCGCGAGCAGCTGTGACTTCACCAATAAATGTCGTCAGTGTACATCAGTGTATATGCTATATATGCACGTACAGTCCGTGTTCATTTCACGCATATTCATTTTTTGCAGCACCAAGGATAACGCTCTGCATTGACAAGACAAATGTCGTGTAGCTCGGCGTGTTAACACTGCATGTTCGAGCGTATTCTTATCGCGAGATCAAGTGATCGAGCCTGCAAGGAATGTACGCCTGGTTTGCTGTTCAGCGAATATCAGACTGTTCCTGATCCGTAATGTATTTCCAAAACGAACACCTGAAACTGGGCCGTACAGGGCGGCGAAAGGCGTGTCTGACCTCCTCAAACTCGCGGCATTAGGAACTGATGGTGTCTTTCTGTTCGTACCAGTCAAATCAGGGCTATCGGGCTTGGTAGCATGGCGTCTCGGCAGCGAACGCTCTGCTGCTTGGACGCGGAGGAACAGTCTGGTCCACCGCCTGGTGCTCGACTGGGGCGGCCAGCCACGCCCCCCATCGCCCGCGTCGGCTGTCACCGCGCCACCCACCGAGACGCCATCCAACGTGGACGCAACGCTATCGCGCAGGGTGCCACGGAAGCGCATCCATCCAGCAGGTCCTCACCGTATCCCTGAAGGAGCTTGGTGAGTTCCGTGTCGGGCCGTCCGGAGAAGGCGGCCTGGCTGAAGGCTTGACGCACCAGCTTGGGGTCGCTGATGACCACGACCCGCTTGGAGCCCAGGAATATCTGGTATATGGGGCCGTAGGTGACTGCCAACGACTGCAAGGTGCGGTGGAACTCCTTGCCGAGGAACGGGAGAAAGCCCACCAGGGGCAATCCCCACGGTCCCGGGGGCAGCGGTAACTGGCTCGCGACCCCGGTTAGGAACCGGCGGCTGACCAACAGCACGGCGACGAACACGGCGAGCCATGTGGGCAGCGTGACTTCGAGCCACGGCGAAAAAAACAGGACGGACATGACGAGGCGTGTGCTGCCTCTAGCTACACAGTACCACAGTACTACCGCCGCGACCAACGCTATTACGAGCTTCTGTGACGCTGCTCTGAGCTGCTGCTGCTGCTGCTGCTGCTGCTACTACTGCTGGTCGGGGGCTTCCGAATGGGGAGGCGGCCCCCTTTTATATAAGCGGGGGACCCCAGGGTCTGAGAGAGGAGGGAAGTCGATGCCCCCCCTGCCGGGGGTCTCACCTCCCCGCCGCACAGCGGTCGCCGTCGGCCGCCCGAGTGCCCGCCTTGTTTCCGTTTCTGTGCCGCCGCCTTCCGCCGCAACAAGTGCGCCTTCGAGGTGGGGGCGAGGGTGCGTGCACACCAGTCAGTCGCCGGCCGTTGGCGGTGCGTCCGCGTATGCACGCGATTCTTTCGCTGGCTTGCGCGCACCTTTTCGCCGCTATCTGATTCCCGCGGCGTTCAATCGGCGCGCGCGTTCCTGTGGGAAGAGGAGGGTGCTCGCAGAGGCGGGGGCCTCCTGGGACTTTGCTGCGTTTCTTTGCCTCTTCTCTCTTTCCCGTTCGCTCTCTCTGCAGCGCTTTGTGCAAAGCGCACCGAGAGAAACTGCGCGCGCGTCCCGAGCCCGTGGTAAGAGCACCGTCGTACGCGCTGCACCGGGTGTACTCTTTCGCTTATTGCTCTGACATACGAAACGTGCTTAGCGATGTCAGGTAAGAGGAAAGCTCTTACCTGACGCAATGACATGGAAGAGTAACGGGGATGTTCAATGCACGATTGTATACATTGCGCGAGCGAAGCACGTGTTCTCTGTACGCCGACGTCATTGCCTGAAAAGCAGAAAAGGAGAAAAGCAGGCGCTGTATTCGCGCCCTGCCAACAACAGGATTTCGCGAAAGGTGTATGAGGAGTCACTGTAGCTGCACTGCAGGGATCCTTCTCGGAGCTCGGAGCCAAGCAACGAAATGTTATAATAATGTGACAGGCCGCGCTTACCGTGTACACATATTTGTGGAAGTTGATGCGGTGCACGGTTTCCCGATGACGACAATCTTCTGATTCAAGTCCCAGTGCACTGTCTTGAACTAGTCTTCATCAGATGCAGTCTTCACTGAGTGCATTGTCGTAAGGCTAAGTGCTTCAGGGGTGATCGGAGACTTCCGGGAGAGGCCTCTGTCCTTCAGAGGACATACATAGGCTAATCATGATGATGATAGAAATGCTATATTGGATGAAAACCGCGAGAGAACACAGCACTGGAACTTGAGCCGCTGCATTTTCTTCGTCAAAAGCGCCGAGCTGCTTCCAGTTCGATAATAGCACAGTCTTCCACCAGAGATCTCCATGCCTCTCGCACCAAACTTCCGTGAACCTAGTGCGCTCCACGAAGCAGAAGCAACTTGTGGTCCTCTCTTGTCTTCCGACGAAAAACAGTGCCGAGTAGTGACACAAGCGTTTACGGTAAAAAGCCCGCTTTGACGTTCCTATCAGCGAATCTTAATTGAACTCTGCCAGGGCCTCCGAAACCGAGCGAGGGAGGAGGCGATGGGAGGTTTCGTTGCAGAGGGGTGCTCCTCCATCTGTCCTCGCCCTCCAAGGTCGAGGGCCAACCTCCGTCCAGCATAGTATATTAATGATTGGTTTCACAAGAACAACAATGAAAAGTTTGTGTGGGCGAAGTGAACCCCGGCTGAAGCCCCTTCACACTCCCGAAACCCCTGACTTTCACTGTTTCATCCATCCACCTTTTCGTGTACTGCCGCTTACTGGAGCTTCGAGACTTGCCGCATCGAGTGCATCCGCTGCGCGGGCTTTTGCTCTACAGTGCTGGGACGAATGAGCAGCATTTTGTGCGAGGAACACCAGTAGAAAAAAAATTATGGGGATTTACATGCCACAATCGCGATCTGAATATGAGGCACGCCAAAGTAGGGGACTCTGGAAATTTGTACCACCAGGGGTTCTTAACGTCCACCTAAATCTAAGTGGACGGGTGTTTTCGCATTTCGTCCCCATCGAAGTGGGGCCGCCGTGGCCGGGATTCGATCCCGCGACCTCGGGTAAGCAGCCCAACACCGCAGCCATTAAGAAACCACGGCGGGTAGCACCGGTAGAAGAATATGATCTAAACACCAGTACGTATTCGGTGACACGGGTCAGGGGTGCCTGCTAGCGTCTATATGACGGTCATTACCACTGGCGACCGTGCAGCAGAGTGAGCCTAGAATTAAGGCACCAACGCTCGAGCGTGTCACTCTTATTAGGATCGCCCTCCCGTCTTCCCATGGCCCGCCTTTTCTCCATTTCTCACTTCGCATAGTCGCCGTACAGCGTCCAGTGCTTTGTAGGGCGCGCCTCCCGATACACACGAACTTTAGGCGTTGGTGGTTGCTGCGCCGGTCCGGCGTTGTGGGACGGGTACGCGAGCCTGGTAGCACACTTCCCTGGAAAAGTACCGTGCGGCCAGTGGAAAGAAATGGTTGGCCCCGGGGTGCTGGGCGAAGCAACCTTGGAGCAGCGGACGCTCACTTTCGTTCTCAATCCGAGCATCCATCTGTCTTGCGTTTCGTTTTGTGTTTTCTCGTTTTCCCCGCAGCATTCGCTTTCGGCGCTTCCGTCCGCGCGCACGGGACGACATCGCTCGAGAGCTCGCGTTGATTTCTCTGCTGGGAGTCGCCGCGGGAGCCTTAATTTAGGAGCGACAACGTTACCTGCGTCCTTTCGCGGGGATAACCATCGCCGCTCGTGCCTATGGACGCTGTCGTGTGCCAACTATAGAATAGTGATCATGTAGTAGACAGGGCGGCCATTGCCACGGAAAGCCTTGTTTTACAGCTGGCGTTTTGCTTTTGTTCCATTAGTCGCTTCAGTCACGAAATGGACTGAATTATGGCTTAAGGACTCTCTCTCTCTCTTTATATATATATATATATATATATATACATATATATATTTATTTATATATATATGTGTGTGTGTGTGTGTGTGTGTGTGTTAGAAACAGAACGCAAACTTTGCACATTACTTTTTGGACCTGCTGTGTGAATACTTGTGTTACGTTGAACCGGTCGTGATAATTGCAAAAATAATTAATGACGCATGTTTACCTCTTATATAGATTATGCGTTATATCATGAAATTAACTGAAATAATTGTTACACGTAGATGCGCTTGTTATTGTTGAGTTCAGCGCTTCCTAATGCAAGAAAGAGCAGTAACAGTAGTGATGCAGATAAACGTTTTAAACTTGATAGTACATTTATTAAAATAACATTGTTTCGCAGTACTCTCCGTACTAAATTGACTGATGATAACCCCCCTTTCTTTAGCAGGTTACGTTTGCATTCAGCGTTATATTTAAGATATTTATCGCGTCGACACTAGCAGGAATATTCATAAGTAGATTACGTCTCCATTTGGATACATTAATTTAGCTGCTGAAGGTCTACATTAAATAATAAAAAGCATTGGAAATGTGTCATACCTTCTGAAAGTTAGTCTTCACGGGTCATGTATTTATACGTTTGTGATTAGCGCTTCATGCGAAATGTTCGTGAGATCTCGAAGATGATACGAAAAAAAAAAACAACGACAACGAAATTAGAGCAAGTTACGTACGCCGCAACATGACGTCGTTCAGCATGCGACCGCCGACGCCATGCAAGCCATGTAACTCTGTGAGGCAGTGCATGTCGTAGTCACCACAGTGGCTGTAAATGAGCGACGTGTGATTGTCACAGCTAGCAGATTATACTGCCTGTGGTCTTTGCCTCCGTTGATGCCACGAACGCTATAGTGAACGACTTCCTTAATGGAACGCAGTATAGAACTTTTCACTTAACCACAACTCTCGAACTTCTCCTTGGGGCTTCTTGGATCTCCGAGCAAAACTTTGACTGGGCCGGAACGCATCCCAGGAAGGTTTGGGTAACGACGTGCTACGTGCAAAGCGCGCCTCTCAGTGTTCTTACCATATAACGTGTGCTATTGACTTCCTCTTAATTGCTTGTATATTTATTCTCTTCATGTGCTCAGCATCTATACGCTGAAATGCACCTGTGTATCAATTATTATGTCCTCGTTGTCATGAATATGGGCAAGAACCTCGTCAAGCTGCAAAAAAAGCAGCTTTTAGTTCTTGTCCCAGCGTTCATTTTTTTTTGTAAATGAATGAATGCGAAATAAAGATTGATTCGTTGATTGAAAAACTGTCAAAGTTCATAACCCTAAGTAGCGGTCGTCACCGTCATAAACGACATGGTTGACGACTGGCTACAAACAAGATTTTCGAAAACAAATTTCGTTCGTACGGCAGCCGTTCCCATGCGCGGATCTTCGACGAACCGAACTACGACAAAAGAACTTGACCACGGCAGCGAAGATAACAAATACTGTAATCTCCACTGTGTGACCTATTTTAAAACTTACACTAGAGCGTCAGTGCCTTAGGTATATTTGATAATTTGTTGTTTCACAGAAACAGAGTTGAGTGTGCAATATGTTATCAAGTAGATAATAATTCATTGACCCATGCGCATAAAATCAGCACTTGACGATGAGCGGAACTAATCCTCTCTAATAAGACTGTGTTAGGGTAATTTTAATGCTCTTTGCTACCGTGGCCAAATGCTGTCGAACTTTTATAGCTACTGTTTTCAGCGAGATGCTGGCTAAAGTACGTTTCTGTTGACCGAAATGAAATGTCTCACTAAAGGTACAATGCAGTGTGGCCTTGCAGATCGCGACCACTTGATAACACTTCAGTTGCCAGGTCACGCGCACTGTTTGCTTTCATACAGAAATTTTTTAAATACGTACATTGCTTAATTGGGAACAAACTTGGCCGCTGCATAAAGGGCGTGGTTTATTGAGCCAGTCTAACGCAAAATAGGCTGTGGCAATTGCGACGCTGCTTGCACTAACACGAAGCCACTTTAAAATGCGGGTGCATACTATAATCAGGCTATATAAGAATTTTTCGAAATTGACGTCGACTCGGACATTTAAATTTTCACTGGATGATGCTTGCGTTGCCTAGGCTGTCATCATGCACTAACTCTGCGAGATGAGTCTAGGGCAGGCAGGAATAAAACAAAGTTACTGCTCTATTCTAAGCCGCCTATGTCACGTTAGGTAAGCTTGTGAAAAATCTGCTACCATAACTGGAAAGGAGTAGGTACAGGTGACATTTATAGGACATTAGTATGTGAAAGAACTAAAAACAGTGAAGGGAACGAAAAAAAAATTGGCGTTGCATCCATCCATAAGAGATGACTGGAGACTTTCATGTTATTAGCAATCTCTTTTATGGTTCATGGGCAAATGGTGATGATTGGTCTTATATGATTACTATTATGACAAGTGGCACATACCCAGTTTGCAAATACCCTGGGACCCAATTTGGTGTCAAAAAGGTTATTTGAAGCGCCGCACACAGTGACACACAACCAGTCACCTACGTTGAAGTGAAAGAGTCATTGAAAGGCGGACATCGACTCGGTCATGGCATGCTCGTTACCTAACCCTCAAAACGACGCCTCTCGAATTTTACAGTCAAGGCCACCCGTCTGCATTAGGACGGCGTTCCTAGCCAGCCGTTCCGTTAAAGGAGAGCCTTTAGCCGCGGCCAGCGCCTACGACTTGTAGGACCCAGTCGCGCAAACTGCGGTGGCCAGGCGCCCCTTCTGGGGAGGCAAGCGGCGTTGCGTCGTGAGGGCTGGTAGCCGAGATCGCAACGGCTTTTGTCGGTCAGATCGATCTAGCCGCCCGCGCAGGCGCCACGTGCTTTCTGGAGCGCTTTGCATTGCCGGCCGCAACAAGGACGCTGTTGCACTGTCCCGGTGCAAGGACCTCGCGGGCTGTTCCCTCCCACCCTGCAGGGCTCCCCGCTGCGACCGGACCGGCCGTCGCTTGGCTTCAGCGCCGGTCGCTCGCCACCACAGCCGGCTCGTCTCGTCGAGGTGCCGCTCGTTTTTTCGGGCTCCTCGCAACGCCGAGCAGCTCAACTGTTCCCTCTTCCTTGTTTCCGGACGGAAGAGGAAACGTCGTCCGCATCGCGACCAAAGAGGGCGTATGTGTGTGGACATGAGACGGGAGTGCCTTTGCCTCTGGAATGAGGCAGTAATTCTTTCTTGTTTTCTTTTTTCTTAGTGGATTTCGTACGAGGAGGTGTTTATAAGCGCTCAGGGGTTCGTTCTGCCTCTTACCGGCCTCTCCTCCCCTTGCTCAGCTCTCGTCGGCTGTACGATCAGCTGAGCGAGGAAAGGCGCGTACGGAACGGTCAATGACCCTAACTTCGTGTCCCGCGCGTGTGTTCTGTAGTAGCACGCCGAGGCCGCTTCGATGGGACGAATTTGGCTGCGTTTTTACGACACCGGATAAGTATTGCCAATATCCCATTTTAGTCGGCCAATGGGCTGCTTGCAGTCGTCAAGAGAGGTGCGTGTGAATCGCAATGTTTGCTTCCCTTTCTTTCTCCTTTTGTAGCGAGTGCAATTTGTAACGAGACAATTTTACCTTGCTTCAGATTCGCACGTTTAATCAATGGCACATAAGGCACATAAGACGAAGGGTGCTATATATCTTCCAGGTCACGAGACACCTTTACCTTGCTTCAGGTGCGCACGTTTAAGGCAATACCACCTAAGGCGAATAGTGATAGTTATATACCTTCTAGGTCACTTGCGCAGTGCGTGGTATATTGCATGATGGGATTCTTTCTTCATTCGGCTTATTGCCTGGCACTTGCAGGTCTCGTGTAACCTTTAAAATAAAGATCATTCTTTCTCGAGATCGCTTTAGGGGAAGCTAGATTGACTTCCTTTGTATGCACATCACCATTCTCTATTGGTCTCACTTGCATATACAATCAGCGCCGAGTATTCATATTTTCGCGAGGAATGAGACTCTAAATCTCAGGCATAAGCTTGCTCATAAATCTATGACATTACGCTCAAGTAAAACACGATCCTTTAATTTGTTCAGGATATTCGATAGGATATACCCTTTAAAGCATAGTTTGCATATGTTAAAACAACGGTAGGTCACACATCTAGGCACTGTATAGCTCTTAGTGCTGAATGGGTTTTAGCCTCAACTGGAAGCTCGGGCTTCTCGTATAAGAGTCGTGGGGGCTACGTTATCCGCTCTGGTGTTGGCTTATGCACTGAGCATTTGAAATGACGTGGACTCATAATTCAGCAGGCGCTGCTGTGCGTTTAAGCACTGGGTTCCAGTAAATTTTGCGTTAGGACATGCACATCGACATAAGATTTTTCCAACGGCTGCACAGCCTTGAGCTGCGCAGCAGCCATGAATTTTAAGCGTATTGGGATTTTAGCAATACAACCATTTATGCTACACACGAAGTCTCGCTTCCACACACTGTAACGCAACGAGGACTCGGGTTTCTGTAGCGTTTTCAGGCGATGCATAAGCTTTTAGTGCTGGTCACCTCTAAGGGTTGAGGGAGTCTTGAGCTTCGACAGTCGTCTCTCCAAGGAGCTGCACAACTTTTTAGTGTTCAATATCGGCGATAAAACTCGAGCATCGACAGCACACTCTTCTAGGCATAGCATTTATAGTTCGGAGTTTGCAAGTTACAGTGAGACTTGAGCACTGAGAACCTATTCTTCTAACCTCTGCATAACACTTATTGCTCAGGGTTTGTGGGAGTTTAATGAGACTAGAGCATTGCAAGTCCACTATTGTACGCAATTATCAGGACTTCATGCTCAGGATTTGTACGGTTTCGCTGAGAATCGAGCTTAGACATCATATTCTTCTAGCAACGTACGACCTTTAGTACTTAAGGCACTGACAGCACTGACATCTCGCTCTTCAAGTCATACCACCCTTTATTATTCAGGTTCTGCAGGGTTTTAATCAACCTTAAGCATTGACAACACGTTTCAATAGGAAATGCACAGCGTTTGTTGTTCAAAGCTTATAGAGCTTCAGTGAGACTCTAGCTTTGAGACATTGGAGCACAGCGTCACATGTTCAATTGCCTGCCGCAGTGGCCGTATGCTCATGGTCGCGAAACAAACAAACAAAAACGCTCGTGTACTTATAATTAGGCAGATAGGATTTCGCGGGAACGAATCCCGGCCACGGCGGCCGCATTTCGGTGGCGGCGAAATGCGAAAATGCCCGTGTACTTAGATTTAGGTGCATGTTCAAGAATCCCAGGTAGTACAAATTTCCGAAATCGCCCCCCCCCTCCCTATGGCGCGCCTCATAATGAGGTCGTGGTTCTGGCTCGTAAGACCCCCTAATCTTTTTTTGTTATAGGACTTCATGGGATATAAAGACATCCGGAGCTTCTCTGCTCACTACGGTCCCTCTCATACCAAGTTAGTTGCATTTGTGACATCAAGCTTGTAATTTTTTCAGCGCTTACAGTTAAGTTTGTTCTTTTCTCCTTAAAGTCGATCAAAGTCTCTTCAAGGTGATTATCGGCGTTGATGAAGCAGGAGGCATGTTGGAGGTAACAAAACTTGAAGATATATTGCAAGGAAAATATTTACACAGTCAAATGCAGAGTTAACAAAAGAACACTGATGCAAAACACACAAGTAAACAGCGCCTTACTCTTCTACTTTTTCTTATGTTAGAGCCTAGGACAACTGTCACTACATACGACTAACCGAGTCTCCCTGTTCTACCACTAAGTGGTTATGGCCCAGACTAGCGTTGCATCGTGCGGAGTCTTACTGATTTATCAGGTTTAGTGATTACAGTCTAAGACTGAGGAACAAGCACTTCGTCTCGATTGTTATAGGTGAAAGAGACAAAGAAAAGGGGCGATAGGACCGTTAGCCCATTCCACAGAAGCAGTTGCCAATGAGAGTTGAAAGCCTGTTAAGCCACAACCCAAAGGGTTGGCCTTACTCTCAAACGTAAATGTATGGAAAACAACCCTGTTTTCTTTCTTCCCACAATTTCGTTCCCCCTCCTATTTCCACGTGGTCAGTGATGACCTCAGCAAACACGCCAGGCACGCACGATTTATTGAGGCCATCTCGAACCTCAGCGGCGTTTCTAGCCAGCAGGGGGCTCGGGCGCTGGTGTCACAACACCGCGTACCGCAGTCCCCCCCCCTTCCCCCCCCCCCCAAAGCGTTTCCGCGTGGAAAAATAATGACCGTTGGCGGTAACCGAACTCGTTCTCAAGACGACGTTCTCCGAACGCGATCTCCGCATGCGCACCGCGCCTCTATCTACGGCGCGCACTGCAAGTTGTCACTCGACACCACGCGGGCTCTTCTCAGCGCTGAAAACAAGATACACGTGGTTGCCGCCTGGACGCGTAGGGGAGTGGACCCCCGCTCCGTACGCGCAACACGTGGTCAACATTGCTAGGCCCCTCTAAACCTCGGCGGCGTCTCTAACCAGCAGGGGACTCGGGAGCCGGCGCCACGACGTCGCGTACAGCCGTCCCACTCGAGGCTTGTCTGCGCGGACCTGTTATGACCGTCGGCGGAATGCCAACCCAGTGCGCGTAAGACCGCATTCTCCGAATCCGTTCTCCGCATCCGCCCCCCCCCCCCCCCCCCCCGCCCGGCGCGCGCCGCGGCTCGTCACCGACACCACGCTGGTCGTCCGACCCCTCAAAATCAGAAACGGTTGCTCTCCGGACGCGCTGGGGAGTGGACGCCTCCCTATTCATAAAACACATGGGCAACTCGAGGCACTGCGACAGTACATACAAAACAATCACGCAGCCCTACACCGCCATTCTGCATGTTCGAGGGATGAGCGGCCTAACACTTACAATCTGCACTTTTTGGCAGTGAACAACGCCATGTGCTCGAGGATTGTGAGATTTCAGAGAAAATAGAGCATCAACAGTCCACTCTTCTGGGCAATGTACCTAGTGCTCAGGGTATGGGTAGCGCTGACAATTCACTCTTCAAGATAATTAATACACAGCGTTTACTGATCAAAGTCCGCAGAATTTCAGTCAGATTAGAGCATTGGGAATCCATTCTGTTAGGCAATTCACAGCCTTTAACGTTGCAGCGTCTAAGGTCTCAATGACATTACCGCGTAGACAACTCACACTTCTTCCCAATGCATCACTATTAATGCCAGAATTAATAAGGTTTCTGTCAGATTCGAGCGCTGGCGCCTACTCTTGGAGGCAATGCATCAGCCTTAGTGCTTGCAAGCCATCACTGAGGCAGCAACCCATTCTTTTAGCTATACACGCGATCTTTAACCCTCAGGATTTCTAGGGCATTGAGAACACTTGAGCGTCGACAACGCACCCTTCTAAACAATGCACAGCTTCAAGAGTTTAATTAAGGGTTGCAAGGTTTGAGTGAGTTGGTAGTGTTGACAACCGACATCTGGCAATGGACAACCGCTCGCGATGAACCAATTTGTAAGCCTTCAGGGTGATTACAGCTTAGGTATCCCAATCGTGCGGACAATTGAAGCCTGTAGTTATCATGGTTTGTAGGGCTTCAGTAAGGCACGAGCCCTGATAATCCATTCTTCTCGGCCATGCACAGAGTTTAATGTTCAGTGTCTCTACGGCGTCAGCTAGATTTATGCTTTGACACGCTTTGACAACCCATCCACTTTCTAAGGCAATGTACAGCCGTTTGAGCTCAGGGGTTGTGAAGTTTTAGTGACAGTGGATCGTCCGTGAAAACCTGTAGTGTTTCAATGAGACACGAGCATCGACAATCCATATCTAATCCCTCTCTTTAGTGTTCAGAGCTCATAAAGTTTCAGCGAGTCTCCATCATTTACAACCGACACTACTCGCACAAAATTTAGTGCTCAGGATTTGAGTTGAAGCCAGAATTTAGTACAGGCAACGCACTTTTCTAAGCAATGCACATCATATGGTGCTTACCGTTTTCGCTATTTCAGCGTCATTTCAGCATCGACAACCTAAAATTTGACACAACAAACAGCCTTTGCCCTCAAGGTTCGTGAGGGTTTCATCAGACCTGAAACATGAACAACCCACTCTGTAAACAAGTCAACGTTTTTAGCGCTAATCATATTCAAGAATCAGATTATGACGGACTTCTTAGTGTTGCAGGCGTGCGCCGAACGCCCTGATGATCATGCTAACCGTAGCGTGATGCTTTGCAACTCAACACTTCAGGCGAGGCAGAGCAGGGTTTTATCACGCGATTTCCATGCATTTTCATGTTGAATACCTATTCTGTTCTGCGCTGTTGTTAACTAGTCCGCTTACGGCATCATCACTCTGTTGTGGTGTTAGCCTGGAGTGATGATAATGTCTGCTAAGCCATGCACCCCTTGGTCTGTCCCGGTCTCACCCTTATGCATTCTGCCGCACTAAGCCCACTGCCGGCTGCTTCTCTATATTCCAGTTCCTGCAAGGCTGGCGTGCCTGTAAACGCGACTGTTGTGGTGCGCGGTGTTGTGTAGCGGCCGGGTTGCGTTCCCTCGAAGGTTGCGTTCACCCGGAAGGTTAGAGTTTGGCGTAACCACCGGCACGATTAGCCCCGCCAAAGGACGCGTATGAATCACCGCACCGCGAGGCCACGCAGCCACGCTGGTCGTTGTCAGCACAAAACGCGGCAACCGGGCTTCAGCGGCAACCGGCGGCAGATCCCCGAGGCGACGTGCGTGACTGCCGCGGCAACTGGCAATGCTTTCTGAACGGACGGTAAACTGTTTAGTTCCTCGCAGTACTGACAGCACAAATCGCTAGAAGCACAAGGTGCTCAAGTGTTCTCCCAGTGCGACGTTAGCATTATGTAAAGGACTCGCGACGTTGCAGGATGAGTTGAAATGGAGTTTGCAGCCGCGCGAAGACCCTTTGAAATTTCTCAATCTCTCCCGAGAAAACTGCCATGAGCAAAAAAATTAAAAAATACAGTTTGCAAGCATGCACAGAGAAGGCTCGCGCGTTCTGGTGGAGTTCCTATTACGGTGACTGAAAGATTCGATGGCAAGACTTTTCTGAGAAAGACAGCAACGGAGGTGCCGGATAAGATGAGTGGCATTACACAATCCAGAAATCGCCCTCCGCGTTTTTATTCAGTTTCCGAGCACATTCTTCGTGGCGTCGCAGCTATATCGCTGCGGTGCACGGAACTCTGCCGACACTGACTGGGGCTGGCTGGGAGGGTGACTGGCGCGCCGACAGCGTTGGCAGGCCCGTTAAGCGCTCCCTCCCCCCTCCCAACAACCGCTTCGCTTGTGACGCAAGGGGCGGCAGCGCACTTTCGCTTTCGCCGTCAGCCAAGGCCGGCAGCGGGTTGAACGGTCGCCATGCGGGCCACCGGGCCGCTTGGGGCGAAGTGAGAGGCCAGCCTGCGCGCTCGCCCCAGCACAACCGCCACTTCAGCCGCGGCTGCCGGGGGCACTGACATTGGTGCTGCGTTCTTTTTTTTTCACTGTCTTCTTTTTGTTTCTCGCCGCTTGTATCTCGATTGGGTCGTCGGGTGCTACCGCTAAGCGTTGCCGTGTGGAGGTACGCAACCGGTAATATAGGAGTCAGGAAGGACGAAGTCGCGATTATGAACGGGGCCGAAGATTCATGCGGGACATGTAGATTGCGAACCCTCTCCTGCCATCTACGCCGCGGACATCTCCCCGCTTTATAATCTCCTGTTCTCCTTGAGAGACTCGGCCGCAGTAAGACTGCTGGCCGTTTGAGCACTCCAGGCGTCATGCTTCGCCATCTGCATATATGCGTCGCCTGCATGCAGCATTCCCTGCCTGAAGGTAAATCTTCTTGAAAATGCCGTCTAAGCGCAATAAACTACGCTGCTGAGTCTCACCAGAAACAGCCGTTTGGCCATAGCTTGTCGTGACGGTCTATACCCGCCCATGACTCTGAATGTCCTGCCTATAGCCTTATGCTAATCATGTCATCACATGACGAGGATGTGCCCTCGATCGTATATGGTCTTTTGATTTTGTGCGCTTTACAATTCGGAAGAAGATCTGAAGGGACCTAAGCGCTCAAAGTTGACAATGCTGAAGTGTTTGTCCATAAGAACGCTTCAATAATTTCAGAAACTTTCAACAGATACTTCCATCTTTCGTTTCTTCTTGATCTGCGTGAAGATGATATTATAGTAGCGGGCGTCGTCAGTACACGTGGCTGTTTCATATATTCAGAGATTCTAGCTCATCGAACGACGCAGATTACTCCACAAACAGCCAAACAGAATGCACGTGGTTTTGATTTATGTTCAATGTCAGACATTCCAGGCGCTTTATTCGTACCCATTCATGCGCGAGAACCATCACTAGGCGCGTTCTGTTATCGTACTTGCCTTCATATTGATGAACCGAGGTTGTGAAAGCTGCGGGCATACGCCGCGTGCTTGCGGCAGCATAGTGGAAGCTTTGCATTGCCGCCCACCCTACTCTAAAGTCGGTTTTACCACGCTGCGTGCGAAGTCTGCGTCGATCAGGAAACGATGGTACCTTTTGGAACTGTTTCATTCGTGATCAACAATCGCTGAATAATAAATGTCGCTGAAACCAGCGTTTCGACAAGGAGTCCCCTTGTCGAAACGTTGGACGACAACGCTGGAACGTTGTCGAAACGTTTCGATGACTACGTTGGCTCCATTGATATTCCTTGTTCAACCACTGTATCCTTTCAAGTTGCGATCTTCGTGTGAACATTTGTCTTGCTTGTATCTACATAATTAAGTGAGGAAATATGGGAAAATGGGTTTCTTAGTACCTACCGTCCAATGACTACTTAGAAAAAAAGGAGAAAAACGAGGGGAAATAGGAAACAACAGAACATATAGACCAATGCAGCACGCACTGTAATAAATGTCTGGGGTACGTAAGTAGTGTCTCGCCACGGCCATTAGCACTGGAAGAACATTAGGAGAATGTCGCATCGGAACTTGCACACTTCGTACCCTGTTGAACACCCAGTGCGTATTGGTACGGCCACTGCACATTTGTTCGCGTAGCGGTAGAGTCGGGCATGCGAGAAGGTCTGCCTAAGAAGGTTACTAGTGCCGGCCGGGTGCGCAGCGGTCGCGGGGGCAACAAGGGAGAACGAGATGGAGGAAGGGAACAACGCGGCTGTACCGTTTTCTCCGGCAATGCAGAATAGCTCGGAGGATGGATGCACAGCCGCACATTCGGAGGGGATTCCTCCACACTCGCTCACAGATTTACGCTGCAACTTGTCTGCGGAGAACAGTGCGTTATCGTTCCCCAGTTCTTTGTAATCTTTAGGCTTATGGAAGATGACTTATATTGCAAAGTCGGACAGAAATAGACGCGATTCGGGCCCTTTTTTGAACAGTGCTAATGGCCTTGTCAACAACTGACAGAAAAATTAGGGCGCATTCGGATGCTTTGTTGTCACCACCCCGTCAGTAACTATTGGAAATATTCAGAAGGTTGCTTCACGCTGGGGTAAATGTACGCAAGAAGACGGCAGGTTGCTGAACCGCGGAAAGATTACACGGAAGATGCAAATAATTTGTATCGATCGTACTGGAAGACTTTGGGAACTTCGATGAGCGATGCTAATACCGCCGATGTTCTTGATCTGCCCAAAGTGAAGAACAGATTTAGAAACTAGTAACATTATTCACTAATAGTATGGACGTTCTGGTGCATTGCAATTATCGGTACATTCCACGTAAAAAAATAAAAAAGACCTGATGCGAGTCGGTCATTTGTGAACGATCTCGGCACTGGAAAGAAGAGTTTCCCGCTTTGGTTTGACAAATCCGTAAGGCCGCTTTATCGGCTTTAGAATTTTTCACTTACGTCACGAACGGTGTTAATTTTTCGAGATGCGCAATTGAGGAGCGCAAGGACTTCGCGCCTTCGACACGTATTCACACTGCATTGCGATTCCGTGTGCACTCAATGGAAGATATGATTGATTTGACTCCTCGGCAGGCTATGCGAAAGAAGCTGAGGCTATGGTGTGGTAATTCATAAGCGAATGGGCTTCAAATCAGTTCACAGACACCACGAACAATGATGTTGCTATAAAGGGCCGCCACCAGAGGAAGAAGTAGTTTGTGCATATCATGACAGCATTTGCAAACAACGGTGATGAATTGGGAAACTGTTCCAATGCCCTTGGCATAATGAGTGGAAGAGGCTGACGTGCTCGTAAGGAGCGGCAGTAAGTTAATTACATCTTCTGGGCACTGATCCAATGAGCAAGAAACCCGCAACACCGAGGCAGAGTGCATGATAAATTACGAGCGTTGGGGTGCTCCAGCTCTATTAACAAGTTGACTTCGGACGAACTCTAGACCATATGTCACCACGATAAACAGGACTCACTCATACTCACTCAAAAATATAAATTGTACCTAGCCGCGCTCATTGATGTATATAATCAGACTCACGGATCGACCTGAGTCTGATTGAGTCGACTCATGAGTGAATTTGCCGACCTATGATCTAGGCTTCGCAGGTGGATGGTTTTGATGTTTCTGCCACTACCCTAGACATCAATGGACTTGGAAATTCTCAAAAGACTACACGTAAGACACTAATCCCTTAATGTGGCTTCGCCTTGCAGAAGTGGGCTTTAGAAAAGACGATGACGTCTTGAAAGATGCGGCTTATTCGGAGAAGTCAACGCTCGATTCAATATCCTTGAGCGAATACGTTTTTGAACGATTGAAAGGACACCCGAACCATATCGATGCGTTGTAGCATCCACACAAATCTACACATGAATCGGCCTCGTTAAAGCTTCCAGAAGCTGAACACTCGAGTGTCTCACGAAAACGAACAACGTCCGCTCCAGTTGCAGCGACCGGAGAGACATCGCCCGCTATTGCCCTCCCGAGGGCAGGAGAGAGGGGCGCGCAACAGGAGGGAGGGCGATTCGACGCCCCGGGGGAAACAGCAACAGCGGCGCCTTTCTGCAGCGGCTGCGGCGGCCAGGTGATGTGCGCGGCGGTCGTCGACCCCTGCCGCGGAGGCCGGGAGTGGGTCATGGCTCCAAAGGAGTAGCGGCGTCGACGGCACCCCTTCCGGTGGCCAGGAAATCCCGGCCTTCCTCGGCGAGCCGCGTTCCACTTGCGCGCGCTTCTCCTAGGCAGCCCCACCGATCTCCTGCGGCTGCGGTCTCCCCGGGAGACGTGGATTGACGACCACGACCGGCCGGCAAGGCGCGCGCAGATGCCGAGGTCAACGAACCTGCGCAGTAGCGGCCTGCCCTTAGTGCGCTTACTTCCACTGGTTCGCCCGGCGGGGAGGGACGCCGCGCCGATACCGCGTCGCGCTGCCCTACAGCGCACACCTGTTGCGGGATTCTTCCGATTGCTGGCGAGTCACCCACGCTGTCGCAACGTGTGCGAATTGAAATGCGCCGCGGCACGGTGCCTGTACGCGTTGCGCTGGGTCGAGCTGAGCGGCTGAGCAGAGGGGGAACGTAAAGGAGCATACGAACTAGAACGCGCTGTGTGGGCGCAGAACCCGAGACGTGTGGTCCAACTCGGCGAGATAGGCACGTCAATGCAAATGTGAAAGAAGTAGTGGGTACCGCCTTTTTGTGTTCGTAACGGATGGAGTTCTCAGGCCGGCTAGACCGACTCGCGTGAACTGTAGTTTCTGTAAGCGAAGGCAGGGAGGAGGGCCAGACTTGCAAGCAGTCCGGGTCATGTGTACTCATGACCCGGGTCATGTGTTTTGGCGCTCTTGAATGACCTTTTTTTTTGCAAATTCCTTTTAATATGGTATTTTCCAGATCAATAAGCTAAACCAATGTAAGAAGCAACAAAAACAAAGTACCTCTTCTCCATTCAATACGGTCGGCGAATACGTGAGAAAGAAACTCGCTCTTTACAGCAGTTTGTAGTTGCCTTGCTGAAGTCTTTTCACACTGACGAGGTACCTATGGTTCCTAAAGGTAAAACCACAAGCTCCACAAGAGATCTACATTGTGAAAGCCGTATTTCTTTGTTGAGGTTTTAAACACGCTCGTCATTTGCACACAACGATATCCCTTTGGCGAGAATTCCCGCACAATCATGATTTCTGGTGGCGGGCGCCTTTAGGTTAAGCTTCCCTGCCTCTCTCTCCTTTCCGGCAGGAAAGCGTATACGTGATTTTCAAAGCACCGTATAGGCGAGAACCACCACCACCACAAATTCTGGCTTACATTCTTCATGAAGAAGTCTTACTCAAGGTCACACTTTTAGGCTGTCAACTGCACAATCAAGATACACGAAGAGACGACTCGACGGTTATTACTAACGGAGATTACTTACCCTTCGCCTGCGTTCGCCTGAACCCCTGTAGTTGTGGATAAGACGAGCTACTTTGATCAGAAAGCAACCATCTTGATGACAAGGGTATACGGACAACCTTCTTCACGCCCACGTCTCATGTGTCTCATGAGTCTCATGAACTGGCTTAACCTGCGTCTGTCGCGACTACGTTTTCGTTTGGGAGAAAATACCGCAGGTGAAACATCTTGCGCACGCAGTCACTTGTTACCTTTGTCGAAGGACTACTGCAGCTTCTTCGATGCGTTTCTCTGTGCTTATCGGCTGAACACTCCGCTACAATGTACCGCACGCTTGAACTTCAGTGTGACACGTTCAGCATTTTCGGCTTCACCCTTTCGCCGATTGAGTCCATCGAAGGGATGTTGCACCTCTCTAGCGCTTCTCAGAGTCGATGTCCCTTAATTTAATAGCGAGGGGACGTACAGTACGATTCAGTCTACAAGAGAAAACCTAAACGACACCCAAGAACATGACGGCAACATTTATTGAACTTTACTGGAAAAGAAGGTCGCGTGGAAATAGCCAGGCAGACTGTTAGATACGGACCATTAATTAGCATCGGCCAAGATCTCCGCACGCAAACCCTCGCCGACGTATTCCAATTATGGTGCGCAGGTGCGCGTCAACCATGCTACCGGACCCGCCAGACAGGCTGTCTAGCTTGCCCTTGTGTGTCATCCCAGTTGAAAAACACAACAGGAAATTTTAACAGTCTGTCGTATTTTGGGACGTTGTATCTGTAGTTCTGTTGCCTGTAGTTCTGTTGCCTGTAGTGTGACGTCCTGTAGTAGAAAGTTCTGTAGTTCTTGATCAATATTTAATTAAAAATTGACAGAGACGTCCGTAAGGTTATGTAAATTTGTTAGTACAAAAAAGAAAAACATAAAAGAAAAAAAATTAAAAAAAAAAAAACGTTTTTGCCTAGGATTCGAACATGCGACCTCACGATTCCGAGCCCAGCATCTTACCACTGCACCACCCCTGACATTTTTTTTTTCTTTATTACATGGAAAAGAAAACTGAAGGTGTATAACAAAGCGGACACAACTACACACTTAAAACTCAGGCAAACACACACATGCATCCAACAAGTGCATCCAGTCTGGCGGAGGTTCCTGCACAGCGTACACACTTCTTACATACGCAGCACTTTCGCGAAAGAAGGATTTTGTAGTTCGCGGGCTTTCGGCATGGCGATCACAGAGTCTACTTCTCCACAGGCTGTATAAGCCAAGTACAATGAACATGTCATAGGGAGGACCACCTGTAACCTTAAACGGTAGAAACCTAATTGAGTATGGAGTCATGTCAATGTCCTTTTTAAGCGTCCGTTGGAGAATGTCCCAAAAAAATACAGCGTCCCTACAGTCTATGAAACAGTGATCTATGGTTTCGGCACGTGGACAGAGCCGACAGTTTGTTGACCACGGCACAAAGCAACCCCTCGAATTCAACCAAGTTTTAACAGGGAGTGTTTCCGAATGTAATTTAAAGAAAAATGTTTTTACTCCAGGAGGCACACACATTTTTCGGACGCGTTTAAGTACATCCTGATAAGGTCGGTTTAAATAAGGTGCACGATACAAAGGATCTGGGAAAATAGAGTCAACCAGTGCCGCAGAAATTTCTTTTCGACTCGCTGTGAACACGTACTCAAGGCTGAATCTAACTTTCAAGAAAAGAAATGTGTCAACAACCTCCTTGAGAAAGCCCCAAGGAGCCTGTGGGACATCTTTGACATTTGATGACACTACTATGTTAGGAACATAATGAACTAAACGCAGTTGCAACATTTCACGCAAGAACGGATGGTCACTGTCTCGAAAGAAAAACAAGCGAGAAACAATTTGCCTGACGAAGAGGTGTACTAATCCTAGACCACCACGTTCAAGGGGGAGAAACAGATTGTCGCGCCGCATCCATTCACAGCTCGAACTCCAAATGAATGTTGCAAATACGCGATGCAGTGCCTGAAGGCGAAGTCTTGAGCAGTGCAGTACTTGGAGCACATACATAAGACGGGAAGCTAAGAAAACGTTACACACTTCAGCACGAATGAACACTGACAAATTCCGCCCTCGCCATGAATTCACTTTACGTTGAATTTTGCCAACTTCCCCCGACCAATGAGCGTTGCTATTTCTATACTGTGAGAGAGGCACACCTAAATAACGCAGATCTTCTTTCCATTGAATTCCTGCGTAATGTGATGGCATTGTGGCCCATAATCCAAACCAAAAACCTGAACTTTTTTCAAAGTTAACGCTTGCACCAGAAGCAGCACAAAATTCTTCTGTAATTGCAAGAGCAGTCTTTACGCTCTTTTTATCGGTACAGAAAAAGGCCACGTCGTCTGCATACGCAAGAACCCGAACCTCATTAGACAGTAATTTAAACCCTTGGAAATTTTGTTCTTTAAGGATGCCCATACAAAGTGGCTCTAAATACAAGCAGAACAGAAGCGGTGACAAGGGGCATCCTTGTCGTACTGATGATAAAAGCCTAATCGGATCGGAGAGAGAGCCATTTACTATAAGCCGCGTTGAGCCATTAGCATAACATATCCTGACACCTCTAAGGAGCAGAGATCCGATATTTATATGCTCTAGTAAAGTAAACAGGAATGAGTGATTCACCCTGTCGAACGCCTTAGCCAGATCTAGCTGTACCATTGCCACCTGTCCAATCCCCTCAGCTACACACTCTAGCACCGATCTCGCAACATGAATGTTCGTCTGAATGGACCGCCCCCTGATGCCACATGTTTGATGATCACCGACCACAGATCTTACTACAACTTGCAAACGGTTAGCTAATACCTTAGCAAAGATTTTATAATCCACATTGCATAAGGAGATAGGCCGATATCCGTCAACTTTTTGCAATTTCTCTTCATCATCGCTTTTGGCTATAAGGACTGTGTGTCCTTCGTACATTGTGGCGGTTAGGTACCCTACTTCCAAGGCCTCTCGGTACACCTGAAGTAATAATGGCGATAAGAGGGAACGAAAACACTGATAAAATTCGGCAGTAAGGCCATCCGGGCCGGGCGTTTTGCCCTTCGCTAACGAATCGATGCATGAAGTTACCTCATTGATATCAATGTTTTCGTTTGTATAATCGTACTCATCCTGATTTAACTGGGGCAGCAACGATACAATTTTTTTGGCAGCATCTGTATCCAATGGCATATGGTCTCGGAATAGTTTTTGATAATGTTCAAAAAATGCTTTAGTTATTAGAGTAGGCTCGTTAACAATCATTCCACCATACTCTATCTCTAGTATTTGTTTAGACAGCGCGTGTCGGCGCTCATCACCAAGGGCCCTACTGCAAGGCTGTTCTTCCAGGAAACGCTGCTCTCGCGCCCGCACTAGTGCACCTCTGTATTTTTCTGCGTTCAAAGTTTGTAACTGTGCCTTGACCTTATGAATATCATCAATATATTGACCCGGATGTATGCATTCAAGCTCATGCAATTCACTCAAAAGTCTACACAATGCTTTGTAATTATGCTTTTTTTCAAAGGCTAATATTGATGATTCTTCGATAGCTATCATTTTAGCTTCCTGTTTGAATAATTCCCACGAAGCAAAGAGTGGCAAATCCTTGCGGCAAGACACATGAGCTATAAGCTCAGTAATGCGATTTATGAAACACTCACGCGAAAGTAACTGGTTATTAAACTTCCACAGCTCCCAGCACATACGCCGACTGTGGTACCGACGGCTGCCAAAAGATGCTGAGACTAGGCAATGGTCACTAAAGAATATAGGAGTGTACGTTTTCGCCATGTGAATAGTACGACGTGCTGATGCGCTGATGTTTACATCTGCATTTTGAGAGCCAAGATCCGCTATCACTCCACCGCGTCAAGTGCCGCATCTCTAGAAGAGCAAGTGTGTTCGTACCATCGACAGGTACATCGTGCAGTGCTAGAACATCGATTTTGATGTACGATATCCACATTAAATAAGGAATTCAGAAATAGACAACGTTGACTTTTAGGGTTATTACTGCTAGTTTCGACAGTTGTCTCTCGTTCTTTACACTTTTGAGCGCGCATATAATTCGTGTGTTCAATGCAAAATAGCTACATAAACATTCGTGGATGAGAGTTCTTTCTGACAGCATACTGGCTTCTCACGGCAGCACTGTACCAGATTAATGAGACCCGAGCGAGACAGCTTTTCACGCAACTTTGTGGAACAACCCAAATCTTCTTTTCCGCTTCGCATAAGCTTGTGAAATATTCCTGGGAAATTAACTAATGTGTCAGTGTAACAGCACATGTAAGTCCACAGGCCTGTGTGCCACATCTTACAAAAAAAAAAAACGGATACGCAGCCATTCCCGCAGATGGTATGATTTTGATGAGCGGCCGATTTTGAGGAGGCCGGTAGGGCGTTGCTGGTGCCGCGTCGTCACGGCACAATTATAACTATTCGCCACGTCGACTTTAATACCGGTGTCGGTGCCATCAGCATTGCCGGCTTCAGAGAAGCGCGATTGAATATCGCGCAAGAGAAAAGTACAGTGTACACCACCGATGCGAAAACATACAATTTTAAAGGACCGCGACGGAAAGCGCTTCTGTTGCGACTTCGGAACTCTTGGCCGTCGCGACCGAATGTTTCTGCTGCGACGTCAGAATTGGTGTCGTAACGTCGGAGTCGCTGTCAGGATATAAAGCTGTTGTTCCGACTTCAGAACTCTTGTTGTCGCGACAGAATGCTTCTGTTGCGAAATCAGAATTTCTGTCGTAACGTCAGAAATGTCTCCCAATTACGAAATGTCAACAACTTCTGTCGTACAACAGAATTTCTGTAGTTGCGACAGGAATTCCTTTTGTCTTTTTCAACCGGGCACTACAGAAGCTTGTCGCATCACACAATTTCAGTGCACTTCTGTTGTCATCATTGGGTACATGCTGCGGCGATAGGTTTCCGTTGTGGAACAGTTCTCTGTAGTACAACAGAAGTTTGTCCATTACTTCAGGAACACTTCTGTTATGACAACTGGGGGCCTGTTGCAATGATAGGTTTCTGTCGTACAACAACATTTTTCTGTAGTACAACAGAAGTGGGTCGCATTACTTCAGGAACACTTCTGTTGTGACAATTGGGGGCCTGTTGCCACAATAGGTTTCTGTAGTATTTCAACAGCTCTCTGTAGCACTACAGAAGTTTTTCGGGTTACTTCAGGAACACTTCTGTTGGGACAACAGGGTGCCTGTAGTGATGACAAATTTTTCTGTAGTACTACAAAAATCTGTTGTGGAGCTTCAGCTTTCTGTTGTAACAACAGACATACAACAGACTGTACTTCTGTAGTAGCAACAACAAATGTCTGTTGTACATCAGAAAAGTCTGTCGCTCCATCAGGAATCTGTAGTTACTACAGAAAAATCCTGTTGCACAACAGAAATTTCTGTAGTACTGAACACAACCTCTGTTGTCATTTTCAACTGGGATGGGTGGAGCTTTTGTCTCTACTCCTACCCCCGCGTGTCGTTTCGCGAAAGTGTACGTGGAGGTAGGCACGTTTCGAGGTAGTCGACTTTAGTCCCGAGAAAATCTGCTTGGCAGCACTGAAAGGTCGTTCAAGGACGACCAGGCGAGGAGGCAACGCAGGACGGATGTGGCCATCGGAGGGTAGAGCCGAACGAGTGTCCCCATTGGCCGAACATGACGCCGCTTGCCCGGGCCCTACGATTGGATGGAAATGACGACACCTGTGCGGGCTCGCCGATTGGATGAAAATGACGACCGCTGTACGAGCTCGACGATTGACTGAAAATGAGTGACCCCGATGGACTGACCCCGTTCTCTGATGGTTCTCTGACCCCGGAGGCCAGAGAACCATCGAAAGAAAGACGATCTTCTTGCCATGGGCCGCAGCGTAGGATTTGCGGCTGGCCGTCGTTTAACACTTACTGTTATTCTAGCTGTTCCTAATCCTCTACATAATGTAAATAAACCTTCGCTTCTCAAAGTTCACCTCAACGTCTGCCAACTCCCGCACTCAACGCTAAGATCCAATAATGCATAAGAGTGTGGCTTGGGTGCCTTCCTCTTGTATCTCAACTGCAAGTTTGAACTGGGTGTTCCCTTTAAGAGTGGACTGCTCTATGCAACATTGCGTAGAATCATCCTTTGTACAATTTAAACGTGCCCAGCATGAATGAGGGCGTTTAGGACTTTTCAAACACGGTTGAACGAAAAAGGCGGGTCGGATTAACTTATGTATTAGCAGAAACCGGCTGTACTGCATCGCTTACGTAAAGCCCAGCGATTTCTTTTTAATGTTTTCAGCGTAGGAGGCTTTCTTCAATATGCAGCATCACGGAAACTTTGGCATGCATAAAGGAGTGACAAAATATGCCAAATATGCTGTCAGAAAAAAAATATTTATCCATTGCTGAAGAATGGGGTGTTGCTCCAGAGCAACATTGGGAACCTATGGTACTACTTTGCATGGAAGGCCTTGAAACAATTACGGCTTGGAAGCAGGCCACGTTCTGAGAAAATTTTCTTCTTTCTGCGCTGAGCCGCTGCGTGTGCACTAGAAGTTCCCGGCAAATCTTCGACAGGATCGCTTGGCATTTCTGCGTCTTCCTCTTCGCGTGACTTTTCATCGCGAAGGTTGCTCACAATTTCAAGTGAGCAGGAATCAATCTATCTTCGATTATCTCAAGGATCTAAGAGTCATCCGGGCCACTGTCGAAGTCATCACTGGACAATTAACCATACGAGAGGAAGGTAAGCTCGCGAATTTCTTCATCAGTCAGCCACTTTCTTTCTTTGGACGTCGCCATCTATTTATAAAATACAAGAAATATCACCCTATGACTAATGTTTGTTCTTTTTTGTAGAATTAACATCATTTTATTAATTTGTTTTACCTTCAGTCCAGCGGGAAAATACTACAAGCAGTATCTCCCCATAACTCATCGCGCCTCCGCATATGCCCGTTGTTGCTCATGAGCAACACCAATGTTGGCGGGTAAAATTCTGTTGTGCAATTTACGGCCACACCGGTTAGCGTAATCATAACTGTCCTACAACGTCTTCTGAGCCGCTTTAACTCTAATAGTTCTCGTGTCCTATTCCGTTGTAGTTCAACAAACTTACTCATGTGTGCTGAACTCACGTGGCCACCTCTCAGTAGATCCAAGAACGCTCTACTTTTGAACACAAAGAACCGGTGCTGCCATGTCTACATACTTGTTTGAAGTTCAAGAGGCTCGGTGTCCTCCCGCAGATGACGCCACACTATCATGGAGGAGGCAGCATTCACGAAGAAAAAAAATCTTTCGGGCTGTTGCTCCAGGGCAACAGTGGACATTAAAGGGTAAACGCCTACTTCACCTGCGCCGCGGGTCGGCCCGGCATTGCACTGTCTTCGGGATTGGCCCACGTATGGGGAGTGCTTAACGCTTGCTTCACCTCCGCCGCGGGTCGGCCCGGTATTGCACTGTCTTCGGCATCGGACCACGTATGGGGAGTGCTTAACGCTTGCTTCACCTTCGCCGCGGGTCGGCCCGGTATTGCACTGCCTTCGGTATCGGGCCACGTATGGGGAGTGCTTAACGCTTGCTTCACCTCCGCCGCGGGTCGGCCCGGTATTGCACTGTCTTCGGGATTGGTCCACGTATGGGGAGTGCTTAACGCTTGCTTCACCTCCGGCGCGGGTCGGCGCGGGTCGGCCCGGTATTGCACTGTCTTCGGCATCGGACCACGTATGGGGAGTGCTTAACGCTTGCTTCACCTTCGCCGCGGGTCGGCCCGGTATTGCACTGTCTTCGGGATCGGCACACGGCACACGCGCTTTGTGTCTACACGAGGACACGATGCTGTGGGAACTAGCACTTAACAGCTCCGATGTAAAATTGGTTACGTCTGTGTGATTGTTAATGAATGAATGAATAATTAATTATTTAGAATAATTAATGAGGACGACGACAAACGCGGTAGCAGTGGCATGAGCGTGTTCGCGCGGTATCGCGAGGGTCGTCTATGAGCCAGCTGTGGAAGAAGACGAGGACGTTGGAGCTGATCCTGATGATAGTTTTGTGCCGACATATGGACACGATCCCGGGGGAACTAGCCCTTAACACTTTTGCTGTAAAAAATTCATTGTCATTCCACTCTACGGAGGTGGATGAAGCTGCGTATGTTGGCCTCTTAATGGCGAACTGTCCGTTGCCGTGTGTCAAATTCCATAGGCAGAAAAAGGGGAGGCGAGGTACGACTAGTCGCTCCTGCACGATGTTGAGCCTCGGAAGATCATGAGGCGCCGGGGGGTATACATCATCATCATCATCAGCCTGGTTACGCCCACTGCAGGGCAAAGGCCTCTCCCATACTTCTCCAACAACCCCGGTCATGTACTAATTGCGGCCATGCCGTCCCTGCAAACTTCTTAATCTCATCCGCCCACCTAACTTTCCGCCGCCCCCTGCTACGCTTCCCTTCCCTTGGGATCCAGTCCGTAACCCTTAATGACCATCGGTTATCTTCCCTCCTCATTACATGTCCTGCCCATGCCCATTTCTTTTTCTTGATTTCAACTAAGATATCATTAACTCGCGTTTGTTCCCTCACCCAATCTGCTCTGTTCTTATCTCTTAACGTTACACCTATCATTCTTCTTTCCATAGCTCGTTGCGTCGTCCTCAATTTGAGTAGAACCCTTTTCGTAAGCCTCCAGGTTTCTGCCCCGTAGGTGAGTACTGGTAAGACACAGCTATTATACATATATATCCATGTATACATATCATACATATATCTATGTATCATACATATATCCATGTATACATATCCATGTATTATTGCAATGTGTGGCACGACAACTTTTACTAACGAATCCCGACACGTAGAACAGGCGCGCACCTCCGAGGGCACACACTGCTTCATCGTAGCCAAGGCGATCGTGCTTTGGTCGACGTCCCGTAGTGCAGTAATGGTTGTGAGGTCACTCGAAAACCACAAGCGGTCACACACGACACATGGAATGGTATCTGGATAGCGCAACAAAACAAGGACACAAGAAGAAACGAAGAGAAGCGCTATCAACAACGAAAATTTACTTCCGGGGTCGGTCGTACTTACACACCCAAACAACCACGTGCACAGCGATATCACCCATGCAGACACACTTACATGACGGAGTGAAAATAATCTAAAACCGGTAAATCAGGAAAACACAATAAAACTTAAATGACCTATTGATACGGAAGAGCCGCCACAGTGTGGCTGCACTGAGGAGGAAGGAGACGACGCGTGTCCGCTTGATATAGCGTCGCCATCTTTGCCACCGTTAGTCTACGTGTAAATATATTGTAAATAGACTTGTACATCAGCTACACGTAACATTGGTGGAGGTGGACGTTCCCCTTACCCGTCATGGAGCTTCGCAGCGGTCGCAACGGCGACAGTGTAATTTCGGCTCTTGCTGGCGGCACTTCATTTACGCAAGCGTCTCCGCCTGCAGCTCCGACCTACGCCGCCGTTTCTCCCCCTGGGCATCCTGGTGTTTTTACCGGAGTAGGCAGTCCTGATGTTGACGACTGGCTCCGCTTACACGAACGTGTCAGCACCATTCACAGGTGGGATCCGACTATTATGCTTGCCAACGTTCTTTTCTACCTGGACGGAGCTCCACTGGCATGGTTCCAGACTCACGAAGAGGAGATTTCGAGCTGGGATCTCTTCAAAGAGAAGCTCCGCGACCTTTTTGGCAATCCGTTCGGTCGCCAAGTCAATGCCAAGAAAGCGCTTGCCACACGTGTACAGACGTCGACCGAGTCCCACGTGTCGTACATTCTCGACATGTTGGTCCTTTGTGCTAAGGCTGACCTGAACATGTCTGAGGACGATAAGGTTAATCATGTCCTCAAATGCATTGCTGACGACGCCTTCAATTTACTGGTGTTTACGAACGTCACCAGCATCGATGCGATCCTCAAGGAGTGCCGCCGTCTCGAGCATGCTAAAAGCCGCCGGGTATCCCAGCACATCATGAGACTTCCCAACACAGCTGCCACGCCATCTTGTGACGACCTCTTCCACCAGCCGTCGTGATCTGGCAACTTGACCCGCATCATTCGTCGTGAGGTTGAAGCAGCACAACCGGCGGCCCCTTCATTCCCGTCACCTGATCATTCTCCGGTGACAATCTCCTTGGTCCAGGCCATCGTCCGTCAAGAATTGTCCAACGTCGGCCTGCAATCCATTCGTTCCGTACGCTCAGAACCTCTTTCTGCACGCACGTCCCCACCCCTCTCTTCTTACTCCTCTGGACAGCGCAACCCCTTCGAACGACGAATGGTGGACAAGCCGATCTGTCTTAACTGCCGACCATTGGACATGTTGCTTGCCACTGCCGCAGCCGCTGGACTTCTCCGACGCTCTATTCTCCTGATTACCACCATCGTCCCTCTAGCGCGTCCTTTTCCTTCGCTCCTTCTATGCCCGCCCCATCATCGGACCCTGCGACACCTTTGACACGACCCCACTGCTCCCGCTCGCCTTCTCCCTCCCGCCGTCAATCTCGTTTGCCCCCGTCACGCCGTGCTCCTTCTCCGACCTACTCGCCGCACCCCCGACCGGAAAACTAGACAGAGCAGCTTCTGGAGCTGAAGCTGCAATGACGACATTGGCACGAAATCATCACTTCACCTTACCCACGGACAAGAAGCTTTAGGACGTTCTCGTCAACAATGTTCCTGTGTGCACGTTGATTGACACCGAGGCGCATGTGTCCATTATGAGAGCTGCTCTTCGCCATCGCCTCAAGAAAGTTCTGACGCCTGCCCCGAACCGAGTTGTACAAGTCGCCGACGGAGGGACTGTCGCTATTGTTGGCATGTGCTCTGCCCGACTCACCATTGAGAGACACAGCGTCGTCCTCTTCACCGTCATCGAGCATTGCCCTCACGAACTCATTCTCGGTCTGAATTTCCTTGCCAATCATTCTGCCCTCATTGACTGTTCGGCCGGCTCACTTTGCCTTGACTTGCCTCTTCTTGCCGACCCTGTGGACCCGCCTCCAAGCCATTTGAGCTGCATGGATTTTATTCGCCTACCGCCTCGCTCTGTGACACACGTCGACTTATTGTCCTCACAAGCTGTACCTGATGGCAATTACGTGCTCGCACCAATTCCGGCCGTTATACTTACAAATGATGTTACCGTGCCGCACACTGTGCTGACAATTACTGGCAACCGCGCCTGCCTTCCCCTTGTCAATTTCACGCTAACCGCGCAAGTTCTGCTTCAGGGGATCTCATTGGCTATAATTAACGATTTGCAGGATGATGAGGTCGAAACATTTATTTATTTATTTATTTATTTATACATACTGCAGCGCAATTCGCGCTATAGCAGGAGTGGGTTAGGAAAAGGTACAGAAAATGCATTGGAGTATACAGCGGTAAACACAAGTGAACACTTTTAAAGAGCACTGATGAAAGGAAAATACACAAATAAACACAAGTGAACACTTTTACAAAAGAACACTGATGAAAGAAAAATACACAAGAAGTTATACAAATGCTGCCAGGCATGGGTGAGCACGATTATGCATCTGGAATGGCGGTTACAAAAATTTGGGATGAGCATGAGCGAACGGACCCAGGTAATGAATTCCAGTCTTCGATTGAGCGGGGGAAAAAGCTGAATTTGAACATTTACCGGACATGAATACTTCATTGCATTCACAGTGGAAGATCGTCACAGCTCAGCCCATACCGTGACGTCATCGCATGGTACTGACGTTGACATTGAGAAGATGGTTTCCTCTGACCTTACACCTGCTCAAGCTGAAGCCCTTTGCCGCGTTCTTGAAGGCTGTCGCGACATTTTTTGCTTTGACAATCGACCCTTAGGTCAAACGTCCGTTGTGACCCATCGCATAAATGCTGGCGATGCGAACCCTATTCACCGACGTCCATATCGTGTTTCTACGTCGGTAAGAGCTGTTATCCAAGAGGAATTAAAAAAAAGATGCTTGAAAAAGACATTATCGAGCCTTCCTGTAGTCCCTGGGCTTCTCCCGTGGTACTTGTCAAAAAGAAGGATGGAACGTGGCGCTTTTGTGTAGATTATCGCCACCTGAACAAAATCACAAAAAATGACGTGTATCCTTTGCCACGTATTGATGACCCTCTAGACTGCCTGTACGGTGCCACCTATTTTTCTTCTATAGACTTACGGTCCGGCTACTGGCAGATATTCGTTGACGGCATGGACCGAGAGAAGACTGCATTTGTTACCCCTGACAGCCTTTATCAGTTCAAGGTGATGCCTTTTGGTCTCTGTAACGCGCCCGCCACCTTCGAACGAATGATGGACTCTTTGCTTCAGGGGTTCAAATGGTCCACCTGTTTGTGCTGTCTGGACGACGTCATCGTTTATTCGCCTACATTCGACACGCATCTAGACCGTCTTTCAGCGATTTTTGACGTGTTTCTCCGCGCCGGTTTCCAGTTGAACTCGTCAAAATGTCACTTCGCTCGCCGCCACTTCAGGCCCGAGCACATGAATACTTCATTGAAAGTGTGCTATATATAAGCGAATTTTTCTGTGCACAGAGTGATCCTCCTGATTGGCTAAGTGCTTTGGACAAATTGACTAGCCTACATCGTCCTTATCACAACACACTGGTCCGGCATTGACTAGTTTTTTTATGACCATGTAATATTCACATTGTACTTTCTTTTGCCAAGCCGGTAATGAAAAAAATTCAAAAAGACAGCCAGTAATACACCATACGATTTGTTTATGTTATTAGGACTTCATTCATTATGGAGAAGTCGAATGATCGACAGACATGCCGAGCCACCTCGCTCGACAAGGTCTATCTTCCGTGAAGAGACTGCTCAAGTCCGTAGTGTGGTTGCTACATATGATCCCGTACCTGAATGGATTTCGCGTCTGGACGCTTGTGTTTGTTTGCCAGAATTTTGAACTGTCATTGGACTGCATACTGTGTGTGAATTTGTTTTGTGTGCGTGTATGTTCATATGTAATGTAACTGCATTGATTTGACACTACCATTATTTCCATGCAATAAAGAAAAAAGAAATTGGGCATGGTCTAGTGGCTAGGATACTTGGCTCTCAGCCCGGAGGCCCGGGTTCGAATCCCGGTGCCGAAGATATTTTAATTTGCTTTTTGCCGCCGCCGTCGTCTATAATATCTTGTTTTATTTCGCACTTTCTTTCGAGTAAGTTGAAGGGTTCATTGCCGTTGCCCGTCCTCCGGTATCAAGAGTGAGAATAGAATATCGAGTTTCAAAGTGCAGTCCGCGGAAGTGAAAGTGCTGGCATACGCGAGCGACATCCCGTTGTTTTGTCGGGATAAAGAAAGCATGGAAATCGCTGTCGCAGAGGCTTTATCATACTGCAGAATGACAGGCAGTGCTATCAACTTTGATGAATCTCTAGAGGTATGGATCGGCAACTGGGAAGACAATCCGAGTACGTTTGCAAATATCCGCTGGACAGTCACGCCGGCAAAGTACCTAGGGGTACCGCGGCGCCGTTGATTACCGGAATGCCGAAAGTGAAAGGGTTCGTGAGTGTATAATTAAATGGGGAGGCCGCAATTTCTCAATGTTTGCTCGTGCGACAGTGTGCAACCTGTTTGTCGTTGCCAAAATTTATTACGTGCTCCAAGCGTTGTGCATGTCAAGGGCTAACATACAACGTATACACAGAGTACTCGCAGTGTTTGTATGGGGTTCAAGCTGGGAGCGAACCAGTCGCGCTAGACTCTTTCGTTCGGTTAAAAGTGGAGGATTAGGTCTGGCACATTTGTTCACTAGGCAGATTGTGTCGAGGTTTGTTTACTTACGGGACCAAAATGGCCCATTTTTACTAACTATGCTTCAAACAAGGCTGAGCGAAGCTATACCTGAATTCATTGTATCGTCAGATCGGTGCAGTCAATGCAGAGAGCGTGGTTTCCTAAAAGAGATAGTCTGGGCTTTTCAGCTGTTAAAGGTTCGGTTTTCCATGGAATCCTTAAGTAGGGTACCACGAAAGCGCTTATATAAGGATCTGATAGACACAATGTTGCCGGTGCCATTGTATCGCTGAAAAAGACGTGCTAAAAAGAGTAAAACGAATGCCAGTACGCCCGTCGGTAAAGTCCTTCTTTTTCCAGTTCCACACCAATACTTTACCTATGGAACCATGGCTAGAGGAAAAAGGACTTTCCGTGCTTGCAGCGTCAACTGTTTACTGTGCCGGAAACCTGAAACAGTTGAACACATTTTTCTTGACTGCTGGGATGCTGAGTTCCATTGGGACATTTTACAGAGAACGCTAAAGAAGGACTTGCCGATTACACCATATGGGATTCGTTTCTTGCCTACTCTAAATGAAGACACATGCTGGTGTCCTTACATAGTTTATGGAAAACTAGAATGGCCGTGAGACATGCCGAAATAAACTACCGGCCTGTTAAAAAAATACTTCATTGAAAGCATTTGTTATATTAAGAAAATGTATAATCTGCAAAAAGAAAAACCAACATGGCGCAGTGTGATGACTGAGCTTGCGAATTTCAAGCGTTTGTAGCCCTGTGACCGCCAACCAATGGCTGATATTTTTGTCGTGACTGTTGTGTATTGTTAAAATGTCTTGTTTCGTATGTTGCCATGTCGGTAATAAAGAAAAAAAAAATCCGGCATGTTCTAGTGGCTAGGATACCTGGCTCTCACCGAGGAGGCCCGGGTTCGATTCCCGGTGTCGGAAATATTTTAGTTTGCTTTTCGCCATCGTCGTCTATAATATTTTTATTTCGCACTTTCTTTCGAGTAAGTTGAAGGGTTTTATGCCGTTACCTGTCCTCCGGCATGGTCTAGTGGCTAGGATACCTGGCTCTCACCCAGGAGGCCCGGGTTCGATTCCCGGTGTCGGAAATGTTTTGTTTGCTCTTTGCGGTTGTCGTTTGTAATATTTTGTTTTATTTTGCAGTTTCTTTCGAGTAAGTCGAAGGGTTTTATGCCGTTGGCCGTCCTCCGGCATGGTCTAGCTTAAAAAAAAAAAATCCGGCATGGTCTAGTGGCTAGGATACCTGGCTCTCACCCAGGAGGCCCGGGTTCGATTCCCGGTGTCGGAAATGTTTTTGTTTGCTTTTTGCGGTTGTCATCTGTATTATTTTGCTTTATTTCGCACTTTCTTTCGAGTAAGTCGAAGGGTTCTTTGCCGTTGCTTGTCCTCCGGCATGGTCAAGTGGCTAGGATACCTGGCTCTCACCCAGGAGGCCCGGGTTCGATTCCCGGTGTCGGAAATGATTTTTGCGGTCGTCGTCTGTATTATTTTGTTTTATTTCGCAATATCTTTCGTGTAAACCGAAGGGTTCTATGCCGTTGCCTGTCCTCCGGCATGGTCTAGTGGCTAGCATGCATTCTGCTTCCGGCTCTCGAGCTAAACGGATCGCGGGATCATAGGCTCCAATGGAGCGGCATATGCGGCTGTTAGCCGCGGCAACAGGCTTTTGACATCGGAAGGTAACGATTTCCAGATTATTTTGCCTCGGCTACCTACAGGACGCATCGTGTTAAACACAGTTTTTTTGCACGGCGACACTCGTGTTCGCCTGTTTCGCGTAGAGGATTTTCGGGACGCGCTTCAAGCTCTTGGTATTCTCTCTTGCGTCGTCGCCCTTGGAGCGTACCAAATCAACCACGTATGGGCGGTGACGATGAAGACAGCCGAGGCGGCCCGAAAGCTGGCTGCACTGAAGGAGCTTCAGGTCAAGAGGCGTCGCTGCCTGGTCATCGACCCTAAAGAACAGCAGGTGAAGCTTCGTCTTCACTGGCTTCTTCATGGTGTGGATGATGAAGACGTAAAGACTTCCTTTGGCAAAGTGACGGAAGTAACCCGGGAGCGCTGGCGAGTGGATGGCGTTTCCGACAAGGGCTCGACGACCCGAGCTGTGCTGCTCCAGCTGAAGGCTGGACTGAAAGTCGACGACCTGCCCCACCAGATCCGCGTCGCCGGCGAGCTTGCGCTGGTCCCAGGTCGCCCCATGCAGTGCCTGCGCTGCCGGGGCTCTGGTCACGTTCGTCGAGAATGTAAGGTTCCCCGTTGCTCCCGGTGCAGGCTTTTCGGACCCAACGACGCGGACTGTGTACGTTCATACGCAGTAGCCGCAGGGTCGGCGGAGAGCGAGCCATTGACAGCAGACCACATGATGGACGTGACCGAGGCCGAGGAAGCGACCAAGGGAGCTTGAAACGGCAATGCGGTGGCAGAAGCGAGCGGGATGACGACGCCGACTAAAGGAGGACCGAATAATGTCCCTCGTCCAAACGAGCCAGAAGCAATACTAGACAGCGTCATTGCGTCCCAGAAAGAACATGAGAGCCGCCAGCCGGCTACTGATACTACGGAGGCAGCGGAAAACGACAACGCGACCCCTGCTCGCGCCCGCCTCGAGAGCGTCTCGGCCCCGGTCAAGAGGTCTCTGCAGCAGGAGGAGAAAGTCGACGGAAAGGCCAGCGGTGACTCCGAGCCACCGGCCGCTAAGACGCTTCCAGGAAGACGCTCCACCCTCAAGCCTAAGCCGAACCTGGAGGCTGACCGTAGGCTCACCCCGAAGCCGACCAAAGACGAACTCGGACGACGGCCACCGGATGGCCACGGAGGCGTCTAGCGGACAGCTAGACGTTAAGGTGAGCACCATGCACCGGGCCTTCTCCCCTCCCGTTTAAATCAGTAATGGCTACCAACCCGTCGCTTAGCCTCGCCACGCTAAACGTTCGAGGTCTGGCCGCCAAAAGGAAACAGAGTCAGGTTTACAGACTACTAGTGGACCAAGACCTCGACGTTTTAGCCGTGCAAGAAACCAAGGTAGACGGCGAGGAGGAGACCGGGAGCATGGTGCAAAGGTTCACGTATAGCTACTATACGGTAGTGAGCCACGCCTTAGGGACTTCGGCAGGGTGTGTGCTGTTCGTGAGGAAGCTCCCTGGTCTTGTCATAGATGGTTACTTCTCCTGTACTTCTGGTCGACTTGTCTTTTGTGACTTCAGCTATTGTAATGTCCAATGGCGCGTGTTTTGCATTTATGCGCCTAATACTGTGCAAGAGAGGGCAAATTTCTTTTTGAGTTTAAAGCATCATTTCTATGTGCAAAAAATGATAGCCTGTGTAGGGGATTTCAACTGCGTATTGAATGCTGAGGATAGGTCTACGCGACGCGTAGTTTATGAGAAAAGCAGCGATATCCTCGCACAAATTATACATGAGTTCGAATTAGAAGATGTCGCTGAGTGTTCTCGGGCTGACCGAGACGTCATGTACAGTCACTTTCAGGGCACAAGTCACGCACGATTAGACCGGATCTATCTATCATACGATTTAGTAGAAAAATGCCAGTGCTATGCAATTACGGCCATATCATTTTCGGACCACTGCCTGGTAAAATGCAGGGTAGGCAGCAAGAAAGAACGAAACAAATTCGTCAGGGAACTGCGGAAAATGAATGCTGAGCTGCTACGGGATGAAACTTTTAATGAAAAGGTAGTGGCTGCTCTGAATTCTTTTGCAACGGACGGTTCTATAAAGTTTGGCGAGGAATGGGAGTTGTTGAAGCAAACCATTAAAATGAAAGCAATTGAAAGAAGTAGCGAACTGCGTTACGAAGAAAAGGCCAGAGAAAAGGATTTAAAAACATTGCTGGAAAAAATTGGCGACGCTGGAATGCGAGCAACCGGGCGCTTATCAAGACGATATGCGCGCTGTTAAGAAAAAGCTCGAAGTGTTCGACGAAGAGCGCTATCGAGGCGCACTCGTGCGTGCTAGAGCAGATCGACTAACATGCGGGGAAACGCCAACGGAAAGAGCACTGGGACTAGAAAAAAGACATTCCAGACGTAAGCAGATTGAGCCCATTGAATATGAAGGGGTGGTATTAACCGATAACAATAACATAGGACATGCGTTCTTTGAGCATTACAAAAAACTTTTTGCATTCAGGCCCGTCAACATGCACGATTTCAATAATTTATTTTTGCAACGAATGCCACAGCTGTCGTGTGAAGTTAAAGAAACCTTAGAACGACCATTAACAGAACATGAAGTGATGAAGGCCATCGAAGACCTGAATCCTGGCAAGTCGCCAGGACCAGACGGTCTTTGTGCCGCTTGGTACAAATCTTTTAAAGGCCACCTAGCTCATATCTTAACCGCCGTTTACAACGAAGCATACGAACTGAAAATACTTCCACCATCCTTTGGCCAGTCCCATACCGTACTAATACCGAAAACAGAAGACACCGAAAAGCTCAAGCAACTTTCCTCCTACAGACCCATAGCGCTTACTAATTGCGACTACAAAATATTGATGAAGGTGTTGGCACGACGGTTCCAGTCAGTTATTAAAGAAGTAGTCGGCCCACACCAGACGTGTGGCATTCGCGGCAGAACCATTTTTACTAACATTCATAAGATGAAGTGTGTGCTGGAGTTTTGTGACGCCATGTGTGATACAGTAGCGATCCTCCAGCTTGACTTGGAGAAAGCGTTTGATTGCGTTCCACACGATATATTGCTCACCATCCTTGAACACGTTAATTTTGGCCACATAATCACTGAGGGGGTGACCATGGCGTACCGGAGCTGCTGTACCAGACTTATAGTTAATCAGACGTTGGGGGCCCCCATTAACGTGAAGCGCTCCGTTCGCTAGGGTTGTCCACTCAGTCCACTCCTGTTTTGTGTTTACATAGAAACGCTATGTCAGGCTATCATCGAAAATGAATGCATTAAGGGATATTGTCTTCAATCAGCAGAGGTGAAGCTATTGGCATACGCTGACGATGTGGCTGTGTGCTGTAAAGATAAGCAAAGTGTATTGAACACTGTGAGCATCGTCAGACAGTTTGGTAACGCCACTAATAGCTTCGTGAATTGGCAGAAATGTTTGGGGTTTTGGCATGGGAGATGGCCGTCCACACCAGACCACTTTTCGAATGTAAACTGGGTCACGACTCTAGTTAAGTACCTTGGCGCACCCCTTGATGCCTACAACGACAGTAGCGAGTACTGGAAGGAGCGGACAAAAGAACTGAAAGAAAAAGCCGACCGATGGAACGCCGTTCACTTGTCCGTGTTCGCGCGAGCTACAGCGTGCAACATGTTTCTCGTGACAAAGATCTGGTACGTGATGCAGGTCCTACAGTGCTCTCGGATTAATGTGCAGAAACTGCACCGCGTGTTCGCTGTATTCGTGTGGGCATCGAGCTGGGAGCGATGCAGCCGAGACAATCTCTTCCGACGTGTGAAGGATGGTGGTCTGGGGTTGGCGCACCTCTTCTTGCGTCAACTGGTGAATAGATTCCTCTTCTTTCGAGATACGAACGGCCCATTTCTGCGCACGGTGATCCAAATGAGGCTGTCAAGATCACTTCCAGAATTCGTTGTAGGTACGGAAATAATGCCAGGACCAGGCCGTGGTTTCTTTCAGGAAATAGTTCAGAGTGTTTCTTCTTTACGCGTTCGTTTCTCAAGTGCATATTTGTGGAGCGCAAAACGGGAAAACCTATATCGTGATCTGTGCGACAGCGTCTTGCCTGTACCCATGTACAGAGCCGTGTACAGTGGAGGCCCAGGCCTAGACGTATTGAAAAGAGTGAAGATGATGCCAGTTCAACCAGCCACGAAATCGTTCTTTTTCAAATTACACACCGGCACTTTACCTGTTAAAATCTTCCTGGAACAACGTGGGTTCTACGTGCCATGGGGAACACATTGCCTTATTTGAGAGTGAGGAGCAAACGGAACAAATGGTTCAAATTTTTCGCTCTAGATACAGTGTATGTGTGCCATGCTGTTGGACGGTCAGGAGGCTGCGTCATTTTTATTCGCAATAGCATATCGGTTGTTGAAAAAGTGTCCACCTACGAAAGTGGTCGACTTGTCGCATGCGATTTTATTTTTGCTGGATTACTGTGGCGTGCTGTGTGCATCTACGCACCGAACAAAATGCACGAACGTGAAATTTTTTTAAAGTATTCTGGAGGGTTTTTGAAAACAGAACGACATGTTGTGTTTCTTGGGGACTTCAATTGCGTCTGTACAGCTGAAGATAAAACGACGAGCCTCAAAGTACGCGATAGAAGCGCGGAGTTCTTGAACGCGATAGTAATTGAGAGAGAGAGCTTGAGTACATTGGTTATGCAATGACGCGAGATGGCCAAGCACGGTATACGCACTTTCAAGGTCATTCCCATGCGAGGCTTGATAGAATGCACATACCGGCAAAGGTTGTACCACTTTGTTCCTCTTATGAAACACAATACCTCAGTTTTAGCGACCATAGTTTGGTCTCAATTACCATTGGCGAAAAACGAAAGAGTGTCAGGTGTAATTGGTTCCTGTGGAAGTTCAATGAAAAACTGCTGGAAGATGAAGTGTTTGTCACGAAAGCCAAGGAGTATCTTTCAAATGCCCTGCATACCGAAACCAACAGTTTCATATCAGTGTGGGAGCAGTTTAAATGCGACATTAAAATTGCTGCCATCGATAGAGCATGTGTAATGTGTCACAAGGAAAGGCAACAAGAGCAACAGTTACACAGCGAGCTGGTGTACATGCTAGGGGTAGAACATGAAGTGCCTGGATCGTTTAAAAAAGAAATGAGAGGTGAATGCAACACTCGAGTTGATCGACGAAGATAAGTACCGCGGCGCAATGATAAGGGCGCGCACTGAAAAGTTGTGGCTTGGCGAAACGCCCACTAAGCGTGTGCTTAGTGAAGAAAAGAAGCATGCTGCAAATGGGAGGAGATAAATGAAATTCGATATCACATCAAAATTACACGACAAAGCGAAGAGATAAAACGTGCATTTGTTGAATGTTATACCGAACTTCTTGGAGGAAGAATTTATAACCCCGAGTACTTCAAAGCCCACTTCCAAACCCTTATGCCAAGATTAGAGGACATGGTTAGAGAATCAATGGAATCTGAAATTACCGTGGCCGAAATCGAAGCGGCAGTCGATGACTTAGGTAATGGCAAGTCACCTGGGCCAGATGGACTGGGTGCAGCCATATACACATATTTTAAGGCAGAAATGGCAGTGGCTTTATACCGAGTGATCGCTGAATGCTATTAAAAAAAGCAAGCGCCTCTCTCGTTCAGGACAGCGCACGTAGTAATGATCCCCAAAACTGACGATCCTGCAAAATTACTTTCACTTGAGTCCTACCGTCCCATTAGTTTGACCAATACAGATTATAAAATATACATGAAAGTGTTAGCTAGAAGGCTCCAAAACGTTATTAAGTCCCTTGTTGGCCCTGTTACGTTTCGCCTACAACGCGCGGTAATGCCGGCGCGGATGCAACGGACGCCGGGGCTTTGTTCAAAGCGGCGGACATTTTGGCCCGTCCGACGCCGCCGCAACGCCTACCCGCCAAGCGTGTCCAGGCGTGTTTCAGTGCCACGTGTCTTCGTGTGTGTGTGTGTGTGTGTGCCCACGCTTGTCAAAGCGCGGCATCAGGGGAGCGGAGCTCCCCAAGTGAAGGTTGGCGATGCGTCACTACACTCGGTTCAGCAGGTCTCTCGGCTCGACAGTTCGCGCCGTCGTGGGGTCATGCTCCGCCGTCCCGTGACCTTCATCCCGTGACCTTCTCTTTTGGACCGCGACGCCGAGGGTATAAGAGCAGCTGCCCCCGGACGCCAGGAGAGAGGCTCCGATTTGTACTGTTGAGTTGCGTGCTCTCCCGTCTCTCCACTTCGGTCGACCTGACCGGCCGCTCTTTTGCTATGTTAGAATAAACAAGTTGTTCTGTTACCAGTCTTCTCATGCTTTGCCGGGACCTTCGGATGCTTCCAGTGCCCCAGGCCGCCAGGCCAACGCTACCCTTGGGGCTTGCGACCCATTGGCAATAACGGGCGTCAGCACCGAGACCCCAACAACTCGTGCCAGCGGTGCGATTCCAACAGCCCGCATCAAACCTGTGGTATTAAAGGTAGAACAATTTTTACAAACGTACACATAGCAAGAAGTATTCTGGAATGTTGTGACGCAATGCATGACCGCGTAGCTACGATTCAGCTAGATTTACATAAAGCGTTCGACAAAGTTGTACATGAAGTTCTGTTTTTATTGCTGGAGCACGTAAATGATGGATCTGTAGTTACTGAAGGTGTTAAAATGGTGTATCATGATTCAATAGCCAAATTAGTGATCAACAAATAATTAAGTATGTCAATTCCGGTGCGGTCGAGTGTGAAACAAGGATTTGCGTTGTCCCCTCTACTTTTTGCGATATACTTGGAGCCTTTTTGTTTACGTTTGTTCGCAACACCATGTATTCGAAGTTGCACGTTTTACAGCAGTGAAATTAAGGTCTTAGCGTACGCGGACGACATAGCCGCGTTTTGCACTGATGCTAGAAGCGTGCAGGAAGTTGTCAGTGTAGCTAAGGCGTTCTGCACAGCAACTGGTAGCGCGATCAGTTGGCCGAAATGCCTTGGATTTTGGCATCGCAACTGACAGGGCACACCCGAAGTGTACTGTAATATGAATTGGACCGCCTCCCCCGGAAAGTACCTCGGTGTCCCGCTAAATAACTACCGCAATGCTGATGAATATTGGTCTGAGGAAAATAAGCGCGTCAAAAGTGCTACAGATAAATGAGGTGGCCATAACTTTTCAATGTTCGCAAGAGCTTCCGTTCGTAATATGTTTTTTAATTGCAAAAGTGTTCTACGTGTTGCAAGTGATGGCCATGGCAAGAACTTTGGTTCAAAAAATGCACCGAGTGTTTGCGACCTTTATTTGGGGATCGCAATGGGAGCGCAAAAGCCGGTGCAATTTGTTTCATAAGGTGAAAAATGGTGGGCTAGGGACCCCACACCTATTTTTCAAGCAGCTGGTGAGCAGATTCTTCTTTGTGCGGGAACAAACTGATGTTTTTCTGAGAACTGTGATGCAAGCACGATTGCGGGATCCTTTATCTGACTTTGTCGTATCATCTTTTTCTTTGGAAGCTGGACCGCTCAGCCCTTATTTGAGTGAAGTAGTCACTTCTGTACCCTTGCTCAAGGCAAGGTTTTCATATGAATACTTGTGTGGTGTCACGAAAAAGTGTTTGTACTATTCTTGATATTCTTGATGTATTTTTACCATTACCGGTTTACCGAGCTGCCTACAGGCTAGGTCCTGAGCGCGATGTGCTAAAGCGTGTTAAAAAAATGCCGGTGAGACCCTCAGTAAAAAAGTTTTTTCAAATACATACCGACACTTTCCCTGTAAAGCCGTGGTTACAAAGTAAAGGTTTCTTTGTACCTTGGTCAGTAAAATGCTTAATCCGTAATTAAGCCGGAAACCATAGAGCATATTTTTCTGGACTGCCACGGCGCCGTATTTCTGTGGGACGTCCTACAAAGACAACTTAAAAAAGAATTGCCGATAAGCCCTTTTGGAATCCGGTTTCTTCCACGTGCAGAAACAGGGGAAGCGCCGAGTGATATGCTAATGCTGCTTTGCATGCATAGCGTATGGAAGACGCGAATGGCATATCAGGCATTGTCATATACAGGCTCACTCAGCAAGGCACTATTTTGTTGAGAGTATTATACACACACGCGACATGTTCAGAGCACTATGTGAACCAACGGAATGGCTACCTGTACTAGACCAATTTGTTTCTGTGAAACCTTTTTAAGCGCCTTACACTGGCCGAGCTGTGGCTGGTGTTTTTAGAATATGTACATATTCTGTATTTCATCCTTTTTGCTGGTGTTTGTGAAAAAGCAATAAAGAATGAAAGTTTGGCATGGTCTAGTGGCTAGGATACCTGGCTTTCCCCCAGGAGGCCCGGGTTCGATTCCCGGTGTCGGAAGTATTTTAGTTTGTTTTTTGCGGTCGTCGTCTATAATATTTTGTTTGATTTCGCACTTTCTTTCGAGTAAGTTGAAGGGTTCTATGCCGTTGCCTGTCCTCCGGCATGGTCTCGTGGCTACAGGCACAGGTACCTTTTTTTCAAAAACCAAGCCCATCATATTATACGTCATTCTTTCAAACAATCGGGAGGGGGGTACTTAGCCGAATGGATCGAAGGTGCCTAAGGAGTCCCACGAGCCCGCACCCTAAAATTATACAGGGAGGTGGAGCAGGCAGCTCGCTTCTTCGAGCAGCGTTTTTCTCAGGAGTACCTAAAAAATGTAAAACGGAAGAGTCTGTACTGGAACACTATAGATGTGCTATACTCACCACCACTATATCGGTCTCGAGCTGGAAGCCAGCTGGAGTCTGACGTTTTCAAGCGTCTACTAACGTATCCTGTAAGAACAGCGATTAAGGATTTCTTTGTTAGGTTACATGTCGACGTCCTACCTGTAAAAACATGGCTACGTAACAAGGGTTTCTTCGTGCCGTGGTCAACGGACTGCCCGCTCTGTCCCTATCCAGAATCATTGCAGCACGTATTTTTGTTTTGTACAAACGCAGTACTATTTTGGCACAACATACGAATTGTGTTTGACGTGCAGATATGCCCAAATTGGTATAACGTAAAATATCTGACACTAGAAGATGACAAAAATAACAACAGTGTTGAAACTCTGTTATTGCTAGGTTAAATTTCTATGCAATTTGGAGATCCCAAACTGATTACGTCCTAGGTCTAGAAAACGCAAAACCCGCGTGGACGCACTTTTGTGATGCTTTTGCGTATACAAGTTCGTCGCTGGGCGGCGAAGATGAGTTTAGCAAGCGATGGCAGGTGTGGCAGAAGGTATCCTAGTGGCTAGGATACCTGGCTCTCACCCAGCAGGCCCGGGTTCGCTTCCCGGTGTGGGAAGTATTTTAGTTTGGCTTTTGCGGTCGTCGTCTATAATTCTTTTTATTTCGCACTTTCTTTCCAGTAAGTTGAAGGGTTCTATGCCGTTGCCCGTTCTCCGGCATGATCTATTAGGGTTACACTTCCGACCGCGAAAGCCTACGGACGTGTTTTTCATGTGCTCCAACGGGGCGGTGTTAGCGGCCCAGTTTAGCCGCGGAAACAGGGACTACATGGAAGACAGCCAGGACTACCAAGTGCTGCTGCCTCATTTGCGAAAAGGTCGTATTGTTTTGAATACACTTTTTTTGCACGGCGGCACTGCTGCCTGAGGTTGACGCCCTAGGAGCATTTCAGATGAATCATGTGTGGGCTGTTGCGTTCAAGAGCCATGAAAGCATGAAGAAGTTGTTGACCACGGGGAATATTACTGTGAAAGGCAGAAAATGTCTAGTAGTAGACCCGAACAACGAAGATGTCAGAGTGAAAATCCCCTGGGCCCTTTCTAATGTGACGAACGACGAAATCCGTGTGGGCTTTGAGCCATACGGCGAGGTGATGGAAACGACAAAGGAGCGCTGGCGTGTCCTTGGCATTTCTGAAAAAGGTACGACAACACGCGTGCTGAACAACAAGCTGAAGGCCAGGGTCACGACTGAAGACATTCTTTATAAGTACGTGTCGCTGGTGAGCCTTCTCTCGTCGCTATTCCAGGCAAGGCGCCACTTTGCTTGCGCTGCCAGGGTAAAGGGCATATCCGCCGCGACTGCCGGATCCCGCGATGTTCACGGTGCCGACGCTTCAGCCATGACGAAAGCGAGTGCGTGCCCACGTACGCAAATATAACGGGCCACAGAAAGGACGCTGACCTAATGGACAATATCATGGACGAGGCTGAAGCTAAAGAAAGAGCCGCCACGGTGACGAAGGAACAAAAAGCTGTGGAAACGCCTCCGGTAGCGGTACAGCAACGTGAGCCAGCTAGTGAAACAAAAACTTATGAAAAAAATCCGGCCGGTGGAAATAGTGACGATGTGCACAACAAAATGAATGGAAAATGCCATCAAGGGAAATCTTCTGGTGAAGCTATGGTGACGCCGCCAAATGAAACACCGACAGTGCAGTGTCGAACAATGGAAGGCATTGTAGAGGCGTCGGCAAAGCGCATGCACAGCGACAGTGTCGGCGAACCAGACCATCTGGGTGGTGCAGGTGGCGGGGGCCGCCTGTGAAAACGGCGTTCACGAGACGAACGTCGTTAAAGCCGAAACCGAACATTCCTCCTGATAGACGCCTGGTGGATAAACCACCGGATTAAAGGCGGGAACTCGCTTCCCCTCGGTGAGTGAGCAAGATGGGACCGAATAAGCGACGCCGCTTAGACGATGCTGTCCCGTCGAGATACCGAACTTCGGTTGAGGAGGCAGGCGAGGGGCAGCGAGTTCATCCTGATCCACTACTGCCGCAACTGAGTGAAGACTCCACTGCATCCTTGCCTTCTGGGGTAAACACTGCGCGATCCAAGTGCTCTTCACAAATTAAGGACGAAAAACTTTGCTCTTCCCTTACGTGTTGCCACTTTGAATGTACGGGGATTGGCGACTAAGAAACGGCAAAATCAACTTAACCGACTTTTTCTGGAACATAACTTATACATAGTAGCCGTGCAAGAAACAAAGATAGAAAGTGAGGAGCAGACGGATCGGATGGTGGTAACTTTTCGAAGGCACTTCAATGTTTGTGTTAGCCATGCGATAGGCACCTCCGGTGGTTGTGCAGTTTATATAAGGAACAACGTGGGCATTGAAGGTGAGAAAGTAGTTGCGTCAGAGGCGGAACGGTTGCTTGTTGTTGACTTTTCTTACTGCGCAAGGGAATGGCGTGTTATCTGTATATATGCACCAAACATCGATTATGAGCGTCTTGTTTTGTTTGAAGAGCTAGAAGAATTTTTAAAGAGTCATAAATACTTATTTGTGCTTGGTGATTTTAATTGTAGATGTTTGGCCGAAGATCGAGCGAAGAACACCCCTGAACGAGATAAAAGTTAGCGAGTGCTTGTTTCACTGCTCCAGGAATATTATTTAGAAGACCTCGGTTATTTATGGTTAAGAGGAAGTAGCCCTATCTATACCCATTACCAGCACGGAAGCTGTGCTAGGCTGGATGGAATCTATGTCACAGTTGACCTTGCAAGAGATTGTGGCCACAATGAAGTGAACATGTGTCATTCAGCGACCATAGCCTTGTCATGACTACACTAGGAAGCAACCTCAGAAAAAGACATTTTAATTGGGCTTTGGGGAAGTTCAACGTGAAACTTTTACAATATGAAAAATTTATGGAGTGTGTAACAAAAAGAATTAAATGACATCCAAAGAGCCACACGGGTGGGTATATATATAAAAGCAATTCGCGAAGTGAAAAGCAAACTAGAAGTTATTGCAACGGAAAAGTACAGGGCAGCAGTGATAAGGGCGAGAGCCGAAAAGATATGGTTGGGTGAAACGCCCAACAAGCGAGCGATGTGTGACGAAAGAAAATACGCGGCTCAAAACGAAATACAACAGATCAACTGCTGTAACGAACAGACATCAGACAGGAGTAAAATTGAGCAGACGTTTGTCGACCATTTCAGCGAATTATTTGCGAATAAAAGAGGTGATAAAACTGGGCTGAGCACCGAGGTTTTTAATCTAATGCCTAATCTCGATGAAGAACGTAAGACACGATTACAACAGCCAATAAGTATAGAGGAAGTGAGAAGTGCCATAAAAGAATTAACTCCAGGAAAGACACCTTGGCCGGATGGAATAGGAGCAGCCTTTTACAAAATATTCATTGAAGAAATAAGCCCAATTTTGCATAAGATTATTGGCGAAGCCTATGAGGAAAAATGGTTACCGCCTTCCTTCCGCGCTGCCCATATTGTTTTGATACCGAAGTCAGATGATCCAACTAGACCTTTATCAGTAGGAGCCTATCGCCCAATAACTCTTACAAACGTGGAATATGAGATCTATGCCAAAATTTTAGCTAAACGTTTGCAAAGCGTTATGCTTCTCGTTGGACCGCCCCAGACATGTGGAATAAAAGGACGTTCGATATGTACAAATGTGCATGTAGCCCGCAGCGCTCTAGAATGTTGTGATGCCATCTCGGGACGAGTTGCTATGTTACAACTCGATCTCGCTAAGGCTTTCGACCGTGTCGCACACGATGGTCTTTTCTGTGCTTGAGCATCTCAATGTTGGCAAAGTGTTATTAGAAGGTTTAAACATGGCTTATAATGATTGTACTGTATCATGATTACACCAGATCTTTCCTCGCGGATCGCAAGGCACACCTCCGACTAGGCATGGTCACGGGGGGACCCTACGAACTAGGCACCTGCGGCACCCCGCAGGGCTCAGTCTTCTCCCCACTCTTATTTAATGTAGCCATGCACAAACTCTCCACTCGCCTCGCTGCAATACCGAACGTAGGTCACGTCATTTATGCGGGCGATATTACGATCTGGGCGCCGGGCGGATCGCTAGCCATGCTCGAACACTCGTTACGAAGCGCGTTGGAGGCTACCGAAGATTTTCTTTCAAACACGGGCCTTGAACTCTCCCCCGCCAAATAAGAGCTACTGTTATACCGCCAGTCCAGACAGGAGGTCAGAAATCTTGCGCCTCTGGAAACTCTGCCGATAGAAATTCGAGCTAAAGATGGGCATCCAATACCGAGGAAGGACTCGGTCAAGATACTAGGTCTCCTCATTGATGCCAAGGGCTGTAACTCGACGGCCCTCAACAGGCTCACTGGACAGGCTAGTAATGTCATAAGACTTGTAGCCCGCGTCTCAAATCGAAGAGGCGGTTTTAAAGGGGATAATTTGCTCAGAGCTTATCAGGCATTCTTCCTGAGTGATGTCATCTACATCGCGCCGTACCTTAATTGGGGTAAAGCGGAAAATGCCAAGCTCGACTCCCTAATCAGAACCGACCTCAAGCGCGTGCTCGGCCTTCCGCAGTCCACAAGCACTGAGAAGCTGCTGGAGCTAGGACTCCATAACACCATCGATGAGCTAATAGAAGCTCACACAGCGGCTCAGATAATGAGGCTTTCATCCACTAAGCCGGGGATTAAGATTTTAGAAGAAGCAGGAATCCAACCTAGACATGAACCGGCGACCAAAGTTAGCTTGACCCGGGAAACTAGAGCTCGCATCATGGTTGACCCCGTCCCGCGAAACATCCACCAAGTGCATAACCAGGGTAGAAGATTCGCGAGAGCCAAGTCCATCCTTAAAAAGATCAATCAGCAGAAACTAGATTCCCTCTTTGTCGATGCTGCCAGATATGACAGTGGAGATAAGTTCGCTGTCTCGGTGGTAGACGCGAGGGGCAACCTGGTCAATGCAGCCTCTGTTTATAATAAGTTTACCCATGTGGCGGAGGAAGCGGCGATCGCTCTGGCTTTTCACAGCTCAAAAGTTCCCGTTATCGTCTTCTCGGACTCGCGCACAGCGGTTAGATCCTTCTTGTCCGCCCTCATATCTGAACAGGCGTACAGTATTGTGATCAAAGTACTTCAAAGGACTAGGGAGAGTAGCGAAGGAGGATACCAAATCTCGTGGTTCCCAGCCCATCTAGATAGCTCAATTAACCCGCTTGGATGTAATCCTAACGAACAGGCCCACCGGAGAGCGCGCGATTTCACGCACCGCGCTGTCGCGGGTAGCCAGGCTTGGAACGAGGTCAACATCCACAAAGATCCATTATGTACATTCCATGAAATTGTTTCCCATTATCGACTAGGCAGGAGGGCATTTCCACTCCCTCACCCCAAATTGAACAAACCTCAGGCTACCACACTAAGACTCCTGCAAACCCGTTCGTATCCCACTCCTCGGTCCCTTAACAAGATAGATCCTGAACACTCACAGTCGTGCCCCAAATGTGGTCATGACTCATGCTACTTTGACCACATGCTCTGGCTGTGCCCAGCCCTTAACGCCTCTCCACCCATCACGAAAGAACAATGGCAGGAATCTCTCAAGAGCAGCAATCTCCACATGCAACTGCAGGCTGTCCAGAGGGCCCACGACATTGCGGCGGGACTTGATCTCCCGGTTCCATCGTGGGCGGAGCCACCGACTTGATCTTTCGGGAGCCTTCGGTTTTGGCTCCCCGAGGTCACAGTTCCTCAGGACTCAAATAAAGTTCTTGTAATGTAATGTACTGTACGCATCATAGTTAACAAGAATCTCACCCAGAGTATTGACGTCCGGTCATCTACAAAACAAGGATGTGCGTTGTCATCGCTGCTTTTCGCTCTTTGTCTTGAACCCTTCTGCCTCAGTCTTATTATTAATGAAAAAGTACATGGTTTCAGGCTTCAGACGCATCATGTGAAAATCCTTGCCTACGCTGATGATGTAGGAATCTTTTGCACTGACCGCAATAGCATAGAAGAAGCCATAAGCGTCACCAAAGATTTTTGGAAACAGACAGGTTCCGCGATAAACGGGGAAAAAAGTGTCGGTTCCTGGCACGGAATATGGGACTTTAAACCAGAATGATTTGCGAGCATCACGTGAGCAACAAGTCCTTCTACTTATTTAGGCGTGCCTCTTGAGCAATACAACCAAACTGCAGACTACTGGGATGACCTGACGCCAAGGGTGAGAAAAAGTTGGAGGGTGGCAAGGCCGCGAATTATCGATGTTTGCTCGGGCGAGTGCGTGCAATGTTTTTTTTTTTTTTGATTGCCAAAGTGTGGTATGTGTTGCACTTTTTGTCAATGTCACGCGTCCACGTGCAGAAACTGCACCGAATATTTGCGGTCTTTATTTGGGGCTCCAATTGGGAAAGAATCAGCCGTACTAATCTATTTCGCCCAGTGAAAGACGGAGGCCTCGGCCTTTCTCATCTGTTCATCCGACAAAATGTGCCGCGTTTTATGTTCCTGCGGGACCAGAGAGACCCGTTTTTGAGAGCGATGATGCATATGTGCTTTAAGAATGTATTGCCTGAATTTGTTGTGTCTAATGCGACTGCAATCGACTGTGGTGTAAAAGGTTACTTGAGAGAATTAGTTACGTCATTTATGATACTTAAAACACGCTTCTCATTCGAGTACCTGAGCCTTGTACCAAGAAAGAAACTATATAAAGATTTAATCGATGTAATGATGCCAGTCCCATTATACAGATCACTAAACATTGGAGACCCAGGGCAAGATGTATTAAAGAGAGTTAGAAGAATGACTGTTAGAGGAGCTGTTAAAACATTATTTTTCAAATTACACACAAATACACTCCCTGAAAAAACATGGCTCGATGAAAAGGGAATATTTGTACCGTGCACAACAAACTGCCTCTTGTGCAACAAGCCAGAAACAATCGAACACACTTTTATTGATTGTTTGGATCCAGTCTTTTTTTTTTTCGGATGTTGTGCAACCAACCGTGAAGAAGGAGTAACCGATAACACCACACGGAATTCGATATCTCTCAGTACAGAATGAAAACAGCTTCCCCTATGACATGATCATGATATTGGGGCTACATAGCCTTGGATCACAAGAATGGGAGTCAGGCACGCAGACCCAAAGCAAAGTCAGCCAGAGAAAATTTTATAGAGAGCATAACCTACATGCGCGAGGAATATCGTACTTTAACCGAGCCACCAGATTGGATTTTGGTACTTGTTGAGTTGGTACGAATGAAAAATGTTTAATCGACCACACTGGTCACGCAGACCAAGGTGGGTTTTATGTATGTACATGCCTTTTCTGAATAAAAGTTTAAAAAAAAATCCGGCATGGTCTAGTGGCTAGGATGGATTCTGCTTCCGGCCACCAAGCGTGACGGACGTATGATGACGGGCTCCGTTGGAGCGGCTTCAGCGGCCAGTTCTGGCCGCGGGAACAGAGCTATTGAACAGGAAACCGACTACCAGGCCCCATCGTATCTGTACTCGTTCTACCGAAATAGCTCAGTTGGGAGAGCGTTAGACTGAAGATCTAAAGGTCCCTGGTTCGATCCCCTGTTTCGGCATATTCATAGTGGGTTTTTTTTTTTCATACGTTGTACATAACAATACAACTGGCAATTGAGACTGCATTGTGAGCTTTTCTGTTGCTTCCGCGATACGCCACTGTTCAACTTTAATAGAAGCGTGCGTAGTGTACAGCAAATGGTCGAGCGAATCTTTTTAAAAGAAGTTTCCTTACTGCGGATACGTTAGACGGCCGTTCGCGGGAAGCCAGCCATCGTGTAGGGCCTCATCGCATCTGTGCTCGTTCTGCCGAAATAGCTCAGTTGGGAGAGCGTTAGACTGAAGATCTAAAGGTCCCTGGTTCGATCCCGGGTTTCGGCATGTTCATACTGTGGGTTTTTTTTTTCATCCGTTGTACATAACAATACAACTGGCAATTGAGACTGCATTGTGAGCTTTTCTGTTGCTTCCGCGATACGCCACTGTTCAACTTTAATAGAAGCGTGCGTAGTGTACAGCAAATGGTCGAGCGAATCTTTTTAAAAGAAGTTTCCTTACTGCGGATACGTTAGACGGCCGTTCGCGGGAAGCCAGCCATCGCGTAGCGCCTCATCGTATCTGTACTCGTTCCGCCGAAATAGCTCAGTTGCTGCTTCCGGCCACCAAGCGTGACGGACGTTTGATGACGGGCTCCGTTGGAGCGGCTTCAGCGGCCAGTTCTGGCCGCGGTAACATGGCTATGGAAATGGAATACGACTACCAGGTTGTTCTGCCAAATTTCCCAACCGGGCGTTTAGTTTTAAATACTGCTTTTTTGCACGCGGATATCAGGGCCCGCCCCTACCGGGTGGAAGATTTTCGAGACGCGTTGGCTAGGCAATCGCTGCTCTCGGGTGTTATCGCCCTGGGGACGTATCGGATGAGCCATGTCTGGGCCACCACGCTGAAGGATGCGGATGCCGTTAAGAAGATTGCAGGCGTCGGTGAGCTGCGCGTCAAAAAACGCCGCTGCTTGGTTATTGACCCGGCGAACCAGGACGTACGTCTCAAGCTCCATTGGCTGCTTCACACCGTGGCGGACGAGGACGTGCGTGTCGCGCTTGCACCGTACGGAAAGGTTTCCGAGGTGGCCCGCGGGAGCGCTGGCGTGTGCACGGCGTGTCATAAAAGGCTCAACGAGCAGGATGGTCACGCTGAAATTGAAAGCTGGTGTTAAACGGGACGACTTGCCGCACCAGCTTAACGCTGGGGCTGAGTTGGCGCTCGTCGTTGTGCCTGGAAGGCCTTCGTTATGTCTTCGCTGCCGAGGTACAGGACACATTCGTCGGGAGTGCAAGGTCCCGCGATGCGGAGCTTGTCGGCGTTTCGTTCACGAAGACCGCGAGTGCCCCCGTACTTATGCGAGCATCGCCGGCCCTGGAACCAGTAAAGATGCCTCGGAGCATTTGATGGATGAGGCGGACGCAGAAGAGGCAGCGATGACAACTGGAAAACTGGAAAGATCGGCCTTCGTTTACGCCTCTGGCCAAGCAGAAGACAACGACAACGTTGATGTCTCCGGCATTGGAGGCATCTCAGCTAGTGCAGCGTGGCTCCGAAAGCGACAGCGGTCACAGTGCGGTGGCCGCTGCGAAAGTTTCGCTGAAAACCCCGGACCGCGTGGAGCCTCGCATTGTCTACGCTATGGACGCCGACGATGAAGCGGCTGCCCTAACCTCTGGAAAGCGGTCCCACGAAGAGAGCGCCGGGGAGAACCTGCAGCTTGGTGGTAGTAGCAGTGGGGAGCCGCCTCCAAAAACGACAGGAAGTCGACGTTCGTCGTTGAAGCCGCGGCCAAACCTTTTGGCCGAGTCACGGCAGGCGGGTAAACCGCCTCCGTAATTTTTTTTCTCTGTTCTGTGGAATGTAAGCGTCGGTTGTGTGTCGACCGACACAGTGTTCTTGGCTGACGTTTCGTGTTTGCGCGCATGCAAAGTGGAGGATACGACGAGGAAGTGCCTCAGACCACTTCCAGACAACCACCAGAGAACCCTTTGGGTGGCCAGACAGTCAAACGGAACATCATTGTGGAACATCAGTCGGGAGAGTCACATGGTCGACAGAGGTAGGCACCATGCGGGTCAGGCTCCCTTTTATTACGTAAACGTATGGTAGTTGAGCTCAGAGCCCCATTGCGAGTAGCAACTTTGAATGTTAGAGGGCTGGGAGCACGAAGGCGGCAATGTCAGCTTAATAGCCTGCTTCTTGATAATGACCTTGACCTAATAGCTGTGCAAGAATCAAAGATAGAGTCGCAAGAACATGCTGACCGCATGGTGTCCCCTTTCCGCGCCAACTTTGAAGTGTGTGTGTGTGTGTGTGTGTGTGTTTGTGTTTGTGTTTGTGTGTGTGTGTGTGTGTGTGTCACTCTGTTGGGGCATCGGGTGGGTGCCTTCCCTTCATTCGCAACACATTAGCTAATGCGTGGAGTCTGTATTTGCATGTGAAAGTGGCCTCCTCTTGGTTGTTGATTTTTCTTTCTCGAACTTCCAGTGGCGCGTTTTGTTTGTTTATGCCCCGAATGTTGAAAATGAGCGTAATTGTTTTTTTTATTCCATTGAGCCGCACTTGAATTGCGACAAGGTGTTGCTTCTATTGGAAGACTTTAACTGTGTCTGTGCTGCTACTGACCGAGTGAAGTGTAGACCAGTGAGGGACAAGAGCGCTGAATTGTTGACTGAATTTGTGCACGATTATTTATTGGAGGACATTGGAAGTGTCTTTTCGGTTGGAACACGGCCTGAATACACGCACTTTCAATGCGACAGTCACGCAAGATTAGATAGGCTGTATGTTTCTGTTGATCTCGTGCCACTATGCACTGCCTATGATGTAAAATCTTTGTCGTTTAGTGACCACTGCCTTGTCAGTGCGACCTTTGGAACGAAAGGAAGGAAATCACGCTTTAATTGGTACCTTTGGAAATTAAATGAGAAAATTTTAGACGATGAAGAATTTGTCAAGGAAATTAAAACTGATTTTGACGGTGTACTAGCTGCGCAAACGGACTACTTTGCAGTTGAATGGGAAAATTTCAAAGAACGTGTGAAGCCTAAAGCAATAGAAAAGAGTAGCGCAATTCGGTATAAACAAGAAAAAGAACCTCGTGAACAACTTGAGTGGTTGGTTAGCATGGAAAGCAATCAGCCAGGAAATTTCAGTAAAGAAATAAAAGACGTGAAGTGTCAGATTGAAAGAATTGACACTGACAGGTACAGATCAGCAATTATACGCTCAAGGAGCGCTAACTTGTGGGCAGGTGAAGCGCCTACAAAGCGGGCGCTATCAGACGAAAAAAGGTACGCTTGCCAAAAGGAAATCAGGCAAATAAGATACGAGGGGCACATTACAAGTGACCCTAGCGATAAACAGCGCTCTCTTATGGAATACTTTGCTGAATTATTTAGAAGTAGGCGCGAGCATGCGCAAGGGTTTGAAGGGAATTTTTTGCGACTAATGTCAACACTCGATGATGATGTAAGGGAACGTCTTGAATTGCCCATTACTTTGGAAGAGATCGAGCAAGCAGTAGAGGACATTCCGTCTGGAAAAGCCCCGGGGCCAGATGGGCTGAACGCTGCCTTCTATAAAACATTTAAACAAGATGTTTCTCAATTCTTGTTACAAGTGAGAACAGAAGCCTATGAACGTAAAAAGGTACCATTGTCCTTTGGTATTTCACACATTGTACTTATTCCCAAGTCTAATGGACCGGAGAAACGAATGTTAGTGGGTTCCTATAGACCTATCAGCCTCACTAGTGTCCACTACAAGGTGTACATGAAGGTACTAGACAGACGACTTCAGAGCGTAATCGACAAATTAGTAGGGCTGCACCAAACCTGTGGCATCATAGGTCGCAGCATTGCAACAAATATACATGTGGTCAGAACCGTATTGGAATGTGTTGACGCACTTGGAATTCACATGGCTATGATACAGCTGGACTTGGCAAAAGCGTTCGACCGCGTCTCACATGACATCCTTTTCTCCATTCCAGAGCATGCTAACCTGGGTAGTATAATAGTAGGAGTAAAAATGGCTTATGGAAATTGTATGACGCGTATTATAGTTAATGGTGACCTTACTGTCCGCCTCACAGTGTGTTCTTCGGTGAGGCAGCGTTGTCAGCTCTCTGCCCTGCTGTTTGCAGCGTATCTAGAGCCTTTATGTCTGGCCATTCTTAACTGCTATTACGTAACGGGCTTCAAGTTGCAATCTGCTGAAGTGAAACTTCTTGCGTATGCGGACGACATAGCGGTATTCTGCAGGAACAGAAATAGCATTTGTGAAGTTATGAACATTGTGGAAAGGTTTTGTGACCAGACTGGATTTCAAGTAAACTGGGAAAAAAGGTCTGGTTTTGGGACGGTGAATGGGATATTAGACCGGAATTTTTCTCAAGGCTGCAATGGCCTCCCATGCCAACGCGATACCTTGGTGTGCCCCTAGAATATCATCACGATCCCACCCACTCTGGAACGAAGAGACGTCAAGGGCGAGAGACAAAGCGGGAGCGTGGCAAGGAAGGAACCTGTCAATTTTCTCACGCGCCTTTGTATGCAATGTCTTTCTCATTTCTAATATATGGTACCTCATGAATGTGCTGTGTGCTTCACGGACCTCGATTCAAAAATTGCATCGTGTGTTTGCCGTCTTTCTTTGGGCTTCCACCTGGGAAAAAACGAGAACAAACCTGTTTCTTTCAGGTAAGAGTGGAGGCCTTCGACTGGCCCACTTGTTTTTGCGTCAAGTGGTATCACGCTTTATTTTCTTTCGTGATCAAAATGACACCTTCTTAAGAACGGCTATAAATGTCCGATTGCAAAGGCTACTCCCAAGAAGCATAGTGTACTCTGGTGAAAACATGTGCGTTGCTGTAAGCGGATTTTTGCGCGAGGTTGTGCTGTCTTGTAAGTTGTTAGAAGTGTGTTTTTCCCCAGACTATTTGTACAGTGTGCCCAAGAAAAAGCTGCATAAAGATCTTGTGGACATGATGCTGCCGGTGCCATTGTACCGTGCGCCTTACTGTGGAGGCCCAGGGCAGAATATCTTAAAGCGAGTGAAGAAGACGCCAGTTAGGCCAGGCGTGAAAACATTCTTTTTCAAGTTACATTCGAATACACTACCTATCAAAACGTGGCTTCAAGAAAAGATATTGTTTGTCCCTTGGACAACGAACTGTCTGTTATGTAACAAGCCAGAGACAGTCGAACATGTTTGTTCTGGACGGCTGGGACGCGATATTCCACTGGGACGTCCTACAAAGATCTATAAAGAAAGAGCTACCACTAGACGCTTATGGTATCAGGTTTTTACCGGTTAATCACGAAGATGTACCCTATGATTTGTTCATGCTTCTTGGCCTCCACAGCTTGTGGAAAACACGAATGCAAGTAAGGCATGCAGACATTAATACGCGCAGTGCACGTGAAAACTTTATTGAAAGCGCTTCTTACCTTCGCGAATGTATCCGGGCACAGCATGACCCACCTCAGTGGGTAATACTTCGTGATGATTTAGTGAGGTTGAAGAAATATTAACTTTGATCACCTCAGCTCAAGTGTAGCTGAAGTGTTTTATTGTTTGTGACTTTATTGTTTCTCATGGGAACTTCGGAAATAAAGAAGAAAAAATGTTTCCTTACTGCGGATACGTTAGATGGCCGTTCGCGGGAACCCAGCCTTCGCCTAGCGCCTCATCGTTTCTGTGCTCGTTCCGCCGAAATAGCTCAGTTGGGAGAGCGTTAGACTGAAGATCTAAAGGTCTCTTGTTCGATCCCGGGTTTGGGCACATTCATAGCGTGGCTTTTTTTCATCCGTTGTACAGTCGCGGACAGAATATTACGGACCATGAAATCTAAGGCCAGTTGTTTTGTTATGTACAACGGATAAAAAAAAAAAAAAAAACACACTATGAATATGCCGAAACCCGGGATCGAACCACGGAGCTTTAGATCTTCAGTCTAACGCTCTCCCAACTGAGCTATTTCGGCGGAACGAGTACAGAAACGATGAGACGCTCCGCGATGGCTGGGTAACCGCGAACGGCTGTCTAACGCATCCGCAGTAAGGAAACTTCTTTTAAAAAAGATTCGCTCCACCATTTGCTGTACACTACGCACGCTTCTATTAAAGTTGAACAATGGCGTATCGCGGAAGTAACAGAAAAGCTCACAATGCAGTCTGAATGGCCAGTTGTATTGTTATGTACACCGGATGAAAAAAAAGAACACACTTTGAATATTCCGAAACCCGGGATCGAACCAGGGACCTTTAGATCTTCAGTCTAACGCTCTCCCAACTGAGCTATTTCGACGTAACGAGTACAGAAACGATGAGACGCTCCGCGATGGCTGGGTAACCGCGAACGGCTGTCTAACGCATCCGCAGTAAGGAAACTTCTTTTAAAAAAGATTCGCTCCACCATTTGCTGTACACTACGCACGCTTCTATTAAAGTTGAACAATGGCGTATCGCGGAAGTAACAGAAAAGCTCACAATGCAGTCTGAATGGCCAGTTGTATTGTTATGTACAGTCGCGGACAGGATATTACGGACCATGAAATCTAAGAAAAAGCTTAATATCTCCGCAACCTCACAACGCCATCTGGTATTTGCATTTTGGACCTCGATTAGAATATGCTAACAACGTTGTCGTGGGCAGTTTTACTGGTTACTGCTACAGGCGGCTCGGGAATTGAACGTTTTCAGAGATCCCGTGGTCCATTTTATTCTGTCCGCGACTGTACATAACAATACAACTGGCCATTCAGACTGCATTGTGAGCTTTTCTGTTACTTCCGCGATACGCCATTGTTCAACTTTAATAGAAGCGTGCGTAGTGTACAGCAAATGGTGTAGCGAATCTTTTTTAAGAGAAGTTTCCTTACTGCGGATGCGTTAGACAGCCGTTCGCGGTTACCCAGCCATCGCGGAGCGTCTCATCGTTTCCGTACTCGTTCCGCCGAAATAGCTCAGTTGGGAGAGCGTTAGACTGAAGATCTAAAGGTCCCTGGTTCGATCCCGGGTTTCGGCATATTCGAAGTGTGGTTTTCTTTTTTTCATCCGTTGTACATAACAATACAACTGGCCATTCAGACTGCATTGTGAGCTTTTCTGTTACTTCCGCGATACGCCATTGTTCAACTTTGATAGAAGCGTGCGTAGCGTACAGCAAATGGTGGAGCGAATCTTTTTAAAGGAAGTTTCCTTACTGCGGATACGTTAGACGGCCGTTCGCGGGAACCCAGCCTTCGCCTAGCGCCTCATCGTTTCTCTACTCGTTCCGCCGAAATAGCTCAGTTGGGAGAGCGTTAGAGTAAGGAAACCCTAAAAATAAAGGCAATAGAGAGGGCTACCTGTATTCGTTACGCAGAGAAACAAAAAGAGACTGAGTTAAAGACGTTTCTTCATAAACTGCTAAGGCAGGAATCTGAGGCACCGGGCAAATGGATAGAAGACATAAGAAAAGTGAAACAACAGTTAGAGCAACTTGAAGAGCAACGCTATCGGGGAGCCCTGGTGAGGGCAAGGGTTGAAGACACAGCTGCAGGTGAAGCGCCTTCGAAACGAGCGCTAGGGTTAGAAAAAGCACGCGCTGAAAGGAATCACATCGGCGGAATAGAATGGCGCGGGACCTTATCAACAGACACTGACGACATCAAAGCAGCTTTTCATGAGCATTACCAGGCGCTATTCTCGTATCACAAGAGAGAGAGAGAGAGACAAAAGGGAAGGAAAGACAGGGAGGTTAGCCAGTGTAAATACCGGCTGGCTACCCTGTGCTGGGGAAAGGGGTAAAGGGAATAAAAGGAGAAGGAAGAGAGAAGAAAAAAAAATGGCTGTGGCTTAGCTAAGGTTAAGCCCAGGATGCGAAGCATACTAGCCTTTATTTTAGTTGTTGAACCACTGTTTAGCCTGGTGAGCTGCTGTTGCTTGGCTATATTTGGTTCGGCTAGACGAAGAAACAACTCATGCGTTACTCTGCTTCGCCTTCAAGAGTGGAACGCGACAGCGTTCCCGTCGACCCGCCAAGGGGTGTAAGACAATGGGCTACGGCGCAGCGACTACGCGCCCCGCATTGGACGCGGTGAGCGTCGAGCAACGCAGCGTTCGGCGCGGCAACGAAATGTGCGCTGAGCAAGCGACGCACGCCTGAGCCTTAGAAACAGCTCGTTTCTAAGGCAACACCGCATTCACTAGAGGCGCTTTTGTACCGCTTTGAAGCATCGTACTCGTGGCTCAGTGGTCCACTTCCGGCCACCGAGCGTGACGGACGTGGAAATCATGGGCTCCGTAGGAGCGGCTTCAGCGGCCCACACGGGCCGCGGTAACAGGATTTCTTCCTCGGACGACGAGTATCAAGTTGTTTTGCCTAGTCTGCCAACAGGGCGTTTTGTTTTGAATACCGTTTTTCTACACTGTGATATCAGGGCCCGCCCATACCGGGTGGAAGATTTTCGGGATGCGCTCGCTCAGTTATCGCTCCTGCCGGAAGTGGCTGCTCTCGGGGCCTACCGTATGAGCCATGTGTGGGCCGTGACCTTCAAGGACAGCGACGCGGTGAAAAAGATCGTCAGCGTTGGAGAGCTGCAGGTCAAGAAGGGCCGGTGTCTCGTTATCGACCCCGCCAACCAGGACGTACGCCTGAAAGTGCATTGGCTGCTGCCCAGCGTTCCTGACGAGGACGTACGTTTTGCCTTCGCGCCGTTTGGAAAGGTCACCGACGTCGTCCGCGAGCGCTGGCGGGTTCACGGCGTGGCTGATAAGAACTCAACTACAAGGCTCGTTACGCTGAAGTTTGTTGTGTCGGCAGCGGCAGGCAAGCGGGGGGCCCCGACGGGCGAACGCGCGGCTAGCGCCGGCGCAGTGAAGGAGACACGGAGCTAACTGCTCCCGATGAAAACCGGAACGAAGACTCCGCCGACCTGCGGCTGTTTATTGCTTATAAAGGCTTCACCTGCTAGATGGCACCTCCCGATTGGTCCAAGCTTGTCACATGACAGAAGGGGGGTGCGCCATCTAGCTAAGCAATTACAAAACATACATGTGCGATGACACAGAGATCTGACAGGGGGCGACACTATACTACATCATCCCCCCCTGGAAACAAAGCGAGCATACATTGAAACGCGCACACAAGACGCGCACTTAAGTCCAAAACAATTTCAGTTCATTCCCCCCCACGGTCACACACGCGTGCACCAGATGCACACAAGGCATGCACTTAAGTCCACAACAAATTCAATCCATCGCTGCCCAAGTTCACATACACGTGCACCAGTCTTGGGCACCAAAACATGGGCAGTCACTCAAACAAAGTCCAACACGGAACACGGCACAAAACTCAATGCACCGCAACAAGGAACACATTTTACCTGTGTGAACGAAAAAATGTGAAGTGCCTCCCAAATGTCACAGCGAGGCCCCTAGCCGTGGCATTTCGAAGACTGCAAAACGCTCTACATTCAAGAAACATAATCGTCAAGCCACGGAGGCCGTTTTTTGACACGATGAGGACGCATGCGTACCTCAGAAGAACTTTGGGGGTTGCGACTCGTTTCGGTCGACTTTAAAGACCCAGTCGTCCCACTACTATTTCCCTCCCCCTGGTTGGACAATTGAATGTGGTTGTCGCGCAAAGCTGGAGAGGGTTGCCCAGGAAGCTCCTCTCGAAGTCCCAACAAGTCCTGGGATGCTACCGATTCCCCCACGGAATCAGAAATGATTGCTGACTGTGTAGCCTCTGAAGCAATACAGTCAGATGCACTACTTAAGTGATGCCTATGAAAGGACGATGTCATGCCAGACGAGTCATCGGAATGACTATCCAGGTTTGAATACGAGTACAAAAAATCTTTATCCGTTGTGGACAATGTACTATGTTTTGAATTATCTACTACTGTGGTTAACTTAGAGGCATTCCACGTCTTCCCATCACTGAGTACAAAAGAGGATGGTCCTACCTGGGCTTTAACTGTACGAGGCGTACTGTACTTAAAAAATCTTTTCTTGGCAAGTTTTACTTTGACGGTGTCTCCCACCTTGATACGAGTTGCCTGAGCACCTCTCAGTTTGTCTACATACTGTTTAGTTTGCTGCTGTTTCTGCGAGACTCTCTCGCGAACTTTACTGTTCTGAACCGCTGTGTGCTTAGGCAACCTGAAGTTGCTAATATCTACCTTTGAACGGGGTTGACGACCATGAAGTAGGAAAGCTGGGGAGAGACCCGTTGTAGCATGTGGCGTAATCCTATAAGAACCCAAGAATTCTGAAATGCTTTTCGAAGCATCTCGACCTTCAAGCCTTGCTACCTGCAGGTGTTCCTTAATGACTCTGTTGAACCTTTCTATTTGACCATTTCCCTGAGGATAATAGTTGGAGGAGAAAAAATGAGCGATTCCTTTTTCCTTTAGGTAATCTTTGAATTGTTTTGAGACAAACTGTGGACCATTGTCTGTAACTATAGAGTCTGGCAATCCTTCACGGCTGAAAGCCCAATCAAGAAGCTTAATGACATCATCTGTGGAGATGGAATTAGTACCAAGTACTTCTGGCCACTTTGAGTAGTAATCAACAAGGGTGACTAGATACCTAGGGTAGGACATGTTTAATGGGCCAATAATGTCCATTCCCAATTTCTGCCAAGGCCCGTTCGGCCATTCGACTGGCTGCAGTGGAGCTACATGAGGCTTTGCAGACTTGTCTGCCAGCTTACATACATGACAATGCTTTACATACTGTTCAACAGTGCTATCCATCTGGGGCCACCAATAGCGTTCACGAAGAAGCTGCTTAGTACGTACTATGCCCTGATGATTTTCATGTGCCAGCTGTAGAAATGTAGGTATTAGGACACTGGGTATTACCACACGATCACCACGCATGAGTAATCCGTCTACAAAGGACAATTCTTCATTTACATGAAAGTAAGCTATTAAAGCATTGTCTATGGCTTTCTTAGAAGGCCAACCTTCTGCTAGGCATTTACTGACCTTCTGAAGCGTCTCATCTGTACTCGTTGCAAGTTGCACCGTTTCCTTGTCAACGACTGATGTGACTAAGGATACTATTTCTTCCTCCTGAACTACATTCTGGGAATCTTTTACTGGAAGTCTAGACAAGGCATCAGCTACTAGATTTTCTGATCCTTTGCAATATTCAATCTGAAAGTTGTAATACAGGAGCCTGGCTGACCATCTTGAAATGCGAAGAGGTCGACGACCTGAGTCGCCAGCGGACAGTAATGCAACTACTGCTTGATGGTCAGTTCGAAGAGTGAACCGTCTACCCCAGAGGTAAACATGCCATTTTTCACATGCGAACAGACATGCTAGCGCTTCACGCTCTCCTACAGAATACTTTCGTTCAGCTACAGACAAAGTTCTAGATGCAAAAGCTACAGTTTCTAGCTTGGAACCATACGGTTGCTGTAACACAGCACCAACACCAACATCAGATGCATCAGTCGTGACTACCACAGGCAATTCAGGGTTGAAAATCTTAATGACAGGGGAACATGTAAGATGAGCTTTCAACTGATTGAAGCTACGTTGTGCGTCATCAGACCAAGCAAAATTTTGCCCTTGCCTGAGCATGAGGCGAAGCGGTTCTACAAGTTCTGCATAATGATCAATGAACTTGGCATAGTAACCAGCTAATCCTAAGAAGGATTGCAATGACTTAATATCTGTAGGAACAGGTGCATTCAGGATTGCCTTTACCTTGCTCTCTGTAGGCGAAATGCCTTCAGCTGAAATTTTATGGCCCAGAAAAGTCAGTTCTCTCACAGAGAAGACACATTTTTCATTCAGTTTCATACCACTGTTTGAAATGCAAAGCAAGACTTCTCTTAAATTAGCATCATGCTCAGGTTTCGTCTGACCCCATACCAAAATGTCATCAAGGTAACAGACAACATTCTTACAATTCTGCAAGATTTGTGACATCATTTTCTGAAACACTGCTGGCGCGGATGCCAAACCAAAACAGACACGCTTGAACCTGAATAAGCCTTCATGAGTTATGAATGTGGTGAGATCTCTACTACCTTCTTCCAGTAACAGCTGGTGGTAAGCAGATGCTAGATCCAGCTTAGAAAAATATGTGGCACCATGAAACATTTGCAATAACTCTTCCACGTGCGGCAAAGGATACCCATCAATGACAATTGCCTTATTCGGTTCTCGGAGGTCAACACAGAGCCGGATGGCTCCATCCTTTTTGCGCACCACGACGAGTGGAGACACCCATTCAGAAGCCTCGACGCGCTCGATGACGTCGCAGTCCTCGAGACGCCGCAGTTCATTTGTCACCTGGTCACGGAGAGCCAGGGGTAGCCTGCGCAATTTGGAAGATACAGGTTTCATACCTTGCCGCCGATGTATTCGGTGCACGAAGTTTTTGACGAGTCCCAACTCGCCACTGAAGAGGTGATCAAAACCCGGAGGCACACCTGTGGGGCTCTGTACTGGAGGAAGCGTAGCCAGGCAGCATGTCAGCGAAGTACCGTCGATTTGTATCCCCAAGCGCTGGATGGCGTCAAGACCCAGCAGTGATGTTCCTGTGGACGTTACATGGAACGTGACTGAGCACGACCTTTGAAGAAACTGGACAGTGGCTTGGAAAAGGCCTTGAATGTCGATGCGTTGCTTGGAGAAATTCCTCAAGTCCACTGCTGCTTTTGACAGTCTGTGCTGTCGACCAAAGTGCTTTTCAAAATCCTCGGCCGTCATCAATGAGACAGACGCGCCTGTGTCCACGAGCAGCCGCATGGCGACGTCGTTAACTACGACCGGGACTTGTAAATCCCTTTTAGCTTCCAAGGTGCTCACCGTCAAGACAGACGCGGACGGCTGTCCTGCGGAAGTTGACGAAGACCGCGTCTCTGCGGAAGAGACGTGCTGGACAGTACGGGTTTTTCGGCATACTGATGCAAAATGACCCAACGTGTGGCAGGCGTTGCACCGCCGGTTCCTTGCGGGGCAATTCCTGTACGTTGCAACATGCTTCGTACTGCCACACCGGTCGCATGAACTATGCTCGAAATTAGGGTCCTTCGCATCCTGTGCTTCATTGCGGGTCCCGGAGGAGCCTCGCGGAAAATGTCGATCATCTGGGCGGCTTCTTGGAAGACGGCGGCCATCTTGGCGGCTCCTCGGAAGAAGTCTGCCATCTTCATGGCCTCCTGCACTACGTCGGCCATCTTGGCGGCTTCCCAGAAGAAGTCGGCCATCGTCATGGCCTCCCGGACTACGTCGGCCATCTTGGCTCGTCGATGGAGCGCCAAGTTGAGCTGCCTCAATTCTTTGTATTTCCTCCGAGCCGAACGCGCGGTTCGCTCGATGTAGGGCTTCTAACGAGCGTCCAATTTCCTCTGCCTTGTCCAAGGTCAGGGTTTCGCCGTGAGCCAACAACTTTTCGCGAACGCTGACGTTCGCTACCCCATGTATGATTTGGTCTCGGACGCGCTCGCCATAGGTTGTGCCGAAGTTGCATTGTACCGCCTTCTCCTTCAATGCGGTCACGAATTCCAGGAATCCTTCTCCGTCGAACTGCTTCCGACTGGTGAATTCGTGCCGTTCCGCCAGGACATTTGTTGACGCGGCGAACAGCCGGTCAAGCCGCTCCAAGAGTCTCGGAAACTCTGACGCTGGCGGGACCGCATCACTTGACGTTGACGCTGCGCCGGTCGACTGCCTTGCTGCTTCACTTGACGGTGACGCTGCGCCGGTTAACTGCCTTGCTGCTTCCTGCTCCTCGTCTGCGAAGTACTTCCGTTGTCCCTCGCGCCCGAGAGCGCTGACGAGCGCGGACGCTCGTCGCGCGTCCGTCCAGTCGCCACCGCCGGCCGCTTCGAGGTGGGCCTGAAAAATTTTTTTCCAGCGATACCAAGGGATTAACGGTGGGCCGGGCACTTCAAGAAAAACGGGAAGGTTCGCAGTAAAAGCCATGCCGGGTAGCGTGCAGGAGGCAAGCCGGAGCTCGCCGCAGGAATGGGGCAAGGAAGAACAAGGGGGCGAGTAGGCCTAGGCTCGGAAGCCTCGCGACGCCAAGTGCGTCGGCGGCGTTTGCCTGCCGTGCGGACACGGGAAGGGTCGCTTCACTTACGAAGCTCGTTGGTGTCCCGGGGCTTCGGTCGGAACCGCTGCGGGAATCCCATCCTCGTCGCCAAAAGATGTTGTGTCGGCAGCGGCAGGCAAGCGGGGGGCCCCGACGGGCGAACGCGCGGCTAGCGCCGGCGCAGTGAAGGAGACACGGAGCTAACTGCTCCCGATGAAAACCGGAACGAAGACTCCGCCGACCTGCGGCTGTTTATTGCTTATAAAGGCTTCACCTGCTAGATGGCACCTCCCGATTGGTCCAAGCTTGTCACATGACAGAAGGGGGGTGCGCCATCTAGCTAAGCAATTACAAAACATACATGTGCGATGACACAGAGATCTGACAGGGGGCGACACTATACTACAAAGTTGAAGCCGGGCGTAAAGCTCGACGACCTTCCGCATCAGGTGAGCGTCGCCGGCGAACTGGCTCTCGTGGTTGTGCCGGGCAGGGCTCCTCTCTGCTTACGCTGCCGCGGCACGGGCCACATTCGTCGCGAGTGCCGTATTCCACGGTGTGGTGCCTGCCGACGCTTCGGTCATGAGGACAGCCAGTGTGAGCGCACGTACGCTAGCGTCACCGGACCCGTGGGCAACGAGGACAACTCCGCCCTACTCATGGACGAGGCGGACATGGAAGACACGTCGTCCGCGGCGGGTGATGCAGTTGACGTCGTGGCAAAGCCGGTGGTGCGGCTTGAACAGGAGGAGAAACAAGTCGCTCAGGCTGTTGTCACAGGACACCAACAAGCGACTGCAGAGGGTACCGCGGCCATGCCGAATGTTGAAGAGAAAACCCCACCTGAGGCGGAGGTGACCTCCTGCCTCGTTGAACCTGAAGGCATGGACACCCTTACCGGCCCAACTACCCAACCGACGGGGAAACGGCCCCACAACCAGACCGTTAGCCGGACGGCGAAACAGGACGGCAGCGGCGGAGACGAGCCACCGCCCAAAGCGCCAGGTATAAGGAGGTCGACCTTGAAGCTTCGGCCGAACGTTACGGTCGATCCACGGCAGGCGGGTAAACCGCCTCCGTAATTCCGTGCTGTCTAATTCGAGTGGGGTTGGGGGGTTGGTGAGTGCAATGGCCGTCATCCTGAGCGCTAGTTTTTCAGAACCTTGCCAGGAAGGGGGGCCCAAGTTGCACTTGAGTGCCCTTTCCGGAAGGTCGAGCGGCGTCTCCTTTAGAGGCATTCCACGTGGTTGCCGGCGCACCTTCATGAGCGCTCATACTTGTGTAATTGTGATGGGCACCATTCTACCGTGTAGTCATGGCGGTTAATTTCGAAGGAATGCTACGTGTAGCAACGTTAAATGTACGAGGGCTCAGTGCAAGAAGACGGCAATGTCAGCTAAGTCGTCTCCTCTTGGATAATGACTTACATATAGTAGGAATCCAAGAAACGAAAATTGAGAGCCAAGAGCTAACCGACAGAATGGTGTCCAATTTTAGAGCGCACTTTGACGTGTGCGTTTGTCATGCGGTTGGTGGATCAGGCGGCTGCGCTATATTCCTAAGAAATAATTTTGGCATTTGTGTGCAGTCAGTGTTTTCGTGTGAAACTGGGCGCCTCTTAGTGGCTGATTTATGTTTTGAGGATGTGGATTACCGTGCTATTTGTATCTATGCGCCGAATATTGAAATGGACCGTCGATCTTTCTTTGAGCGCCTTGAAGCGTACGTAAACTGTTCCAAGGTCGTAATACTGCTGGGTGATTTTAACTGTGTTTGCTATGCTGAAGACCGAGCAAAATGTTCACGCGTTCGTGATAAGAGTGCCGAATTTCTTAACGCAGTGGTGCATGATTATGACCTGGAAGATGTGGGTAGTGTTTTTGCCAGCGGTACTCGCCCGCGTTTTACCCACTTCCAACGTGACAGCCACGCTCGATTAGATAGATTATACGTGTCAGCCGAACTAGTGCCCTTATGTTGCGAATATGATGTGCAAGCTGTAGCATACAGTGATCACTGCTTGGTAACTGCCACGTTCGGGAAAGGACAGAGCAAACGGCCGTTTAACTGGGATCTCTGGAAAATGAATACGCAGTTGTTGAATGACGATCCTTTTGTCGATGCTGTAGCGAAGGAACTAGAAAACCTGACTTCAGCCAAGCCATTAAGCTTTGCCATTCAATGGGAAGAATTTAAACAGAAAGTAAAAACAATGGCCATTGAAAGAAGCAGTGTCATTCGACACAACCTGAAACAAGCAGAAACAAAGCTTCGCCAGCAACTGCAATTTTTTATTAGCATGGAAAGTGTCGAGCCTGGTGTGTATGTTAACGAATTAAAGGAAGTGAGAACTGATCTAGAAAGGATAGATACAGAAAAATACAGAGCAGCACTTGTGAGATCAAGGTCTGAGAAGTTGTGGGCGGGAGAAACTCCAACGAAACGAGCTTTATCAGACGAGAAAAAGTACGCTTGTCGGAAAGAAATCCGCCAGCTAGCCAAAGGCAATCACATAACATCCGACAAAAATGACATCAAGCAAGGGATCGCCGATCACTTTAAAGCAATTTTAGCTCATCCGCGGAATCCTAAATGTAACTACCAGAATGAATTTCTCTCGCTGATGCCAAAGCTCGATGAAGAAGTCAGGACACGGCTGGAACTGCCAATTAGCCTGAGTGAGATAGAGTGCGCAATAGACGAGTTAACCATCGGTAAAGCACCTGGGCCAGATGGCTTGGGGGCACTTTCTATAAAACCTTCAAGTCTGCATTGGCCCCTGTTCTTCACGAAGTTATCAGCGAAGCGTATGAGCGAAAAAGATTGCCCTTGTCATTCACAACCTCGCATATCGTGCTAATTGCGAAGAGTGATGACGAGGAAAAACTTTTGTTGCCAGGGTCATATCGTCCGATAACTCTAGCCAATGTCGACTATAAAATATTCACGAAAGCTTTGGCCAAACGACTGCAAAGTGTAATTAAGACATTGGTAGGGCCGCACCAGACTTGTGGCATTAAAGGCCGCAGCATTGCAACGAATGTACACACGGCTCGAAGTGTGCTTGAGTGCTGCGATGTGATTGGCGATCACGTCGCGATGATGCAGATCGATTTGGCAAAGGCTTTCGACCTCGTCTCGCACAAGGCTTTGTACTCCATGCTGGAACATGCGAACGTTGGCAAAGTCATAACGGAAGGCGTCATGATGGCGTACAGAGAATGCTTAACGCGCATCATTGTTAATGGGGAGCTCACCGATAGCTTTCCCGTGCTCTCGTCGGTGCGGCAAGGATGCCCGCTGTCGCCCCTTCTATTTGCTGCTTATCTCGAACCACTCTGTTTGGCGATCAGAAATAACGAGCGCATAGCAGGCTATCGGCTGCAGGCAGCACACGTTAAAATTTTGGCATATGCCGACGATATCGCGATTTTCTGCACAACCAAAGCGAGCATTAAGGAGGCAACGACTGTGGTTGAAAAATTTTGTGATTCGACTGCAGCCCAGATAAACTGGGATAAGAGTTACGGCTTCTGGCATGGTAGTTGGGAAGACACGCCGGAGACCTTTTATCGACTGAAGTGGTCGACGTTACCAACCCAATACTTGGGTGTGCCTCTCGGAAATTACCGTGAACCTGAATCGTACTGGCTAGATCAAGTGTCGAAAGCAAAGGAAAAGGCTGACGGGTGGAGAGGAAAACAATTGTCAATGTTTTCTAGAGCCACTGTTTGCAACCTTTTTTTAGTTTCTAAGATATGGTACGTTATGAATGTGTTGTGTGCTGCGAGGGTAAGCGTACAAAAAGTTCACCGTGTTTTCGCCATTTTCATTTGGGCCTCCACCTGGGAGAGGATGAGTCGAATGAACTTGTTCCTCCCGGTCAAGAAAGGTGGGCTTGGTTTAGCTCATTTGTTTCTGCGACAAGTCGTCTCACGCTTTGTGTTTTTACGGGATCAAAACGATCCTTTTCTCCGGACAGTGATACAGGTACGGCTGTGTAGACAACTTCCAGGATTCATTGTTTCGACTGTTCACAATATGCCAGGAGCAGTGACTGGTTACCTACGTGAAGTGGTATGTTCATATAAGATGTTGAACGTACGTTTTTCACAGCAATACCTGTCCACCGTTACCAAGAAAAAACTATACAGAGATCTCGTGGACACGATGTTCCCTCCACCTTTGTACCGTTCTCCGCAACGTGGAGGCCCAGGACAAGACGTTTTAAAGAGGGTGAAAAAAATGCCAATACGGCCGTCAGCTAAATCTTTTTTCTTCAAATTGCACACAAACACACTTCCCGTTAAGACCTGGCTTCATGAGAAGGGTATTTTCATCCCCTGGAGCACCGACTGCTTATTATGTAAAAAACCGGAAACAATAGAACATGCATTCTTAGATTGCTGGGACGCCATCTTTCACTGGGATGTTCTGCAGAGAACATTGAAAAAACAGTTACCCCTGGACCCATATGGAATACGCTTCTTACCGATTGATAACGCCGAGGATGTCCCGTATGACCTTATTATGATCCTGAGCCTCCACGCTATGTGGAAAACTAGATTGCAATTTCAAAACGGAGACATTGTTGTTCGATCGGCTCGGGAAAACTTCATTGAGAGTGTTGTGTGTGTAAGAGATGCGTTCAAAGCGCTGCCTGATCCACCACAATGGATCTCCTTATTTGATGAATTAGCGTTGTTAAAAAGATTTTAATACCGTGTTGGCCAAAGTGTGGTCCACATGTTTTATCTTTGTAAACCTTGATTGAGTACGTCGAAGTCGGCAATAAAGAAAAAAAAAAAAAATACTCGTGGCTCAGTGGTAGCGTCTCCGTCTCACACTCCGGAGACCCTGGTTCGATTCTCACCCAGCCCATCCTGCAAGAGTTGAACCAAAGCCACCTAGAAACAAGCGCAGCTGCTTACATACCGCCGCGACGCCGCGAGCGACGGCGCGAGTTGGAGCCCCGTTTCTCCTCTGTCGTGACGTCACGGTGTCACGTGGTCAGCCTTGAAGGCGACGGCGCGAGTTGGAGCCCAGTTTCTCCTCTGTCGTGACGTCACGGTGTCACGTGGTATTGAAGGCGACACCGCCGCGCCTGAGGAGCTGGGTTGAGCTCTAGTAATATGCTTCGCATAAAAAAAACAAGAAAAATGCACACAGTAACGCGGTGTTACGCGCAACAATAGTCAAAGGCGTTCGCACAATTCACATGTCCTTAAGAACTTCAGCAAGGCCCTTAAGGCCTTCAGTGCCGAAACCCGTCTGGACCAGTGTCCTAGAACTTTCTCTTCTGTGAAGGGGCGATTGTCCAGTTTTTCGAGCACGGTCACGAGCACTTTTCTTTGCACATTGTAACGTGGACAGTCACAGAGGAGGTGCGCGATCGTCTCTTCGCAGCCGCAGGTGTCGCAAGCAGGGCTGTCGGCCATTCCAATACGGAAGGAATATGAGTGCGTGAATACCACGCCGAGCCATAGGCGGCACAGAAGTGTTGCTTCCGCTCGTGGCAACCCTGGTGGAAGACGGAGTTGCAAACTTGGATCCAACCTGTGAAGACGTGTGTTCGTTAATTCGCTGGTGTTCCACAGAGTTACCGTAAGCTCGCGTGCGAGGGAGCGCAGACTTGTGGCTGCATCTGTGCTTGACAGCGGTATGGGTACAATCTGGGCACCATCATTGGCCGACCGGGCAGCGTCATCCGCACTGTCATTTCCCGAAATTCCGCAGTGACCCGGTATCCACTGGTAGATGATGTTGTGTCCCTTGTCGATTGCGTAATGGTGAAGCAGTCGGATGTCTGCGACTAATTGTACATTTGGTCCGTGGTTGAAAGGGGACAGCAGACACTGGAGAGCTGCCTTTGAATCACAAAAGATGGACCATGAATGTGGTGAATTGGGACCTATAAACTCCAGAGCAGCACGGATAGCTGCGAGTTCTGCAGCCGTCGATGATGTAACGTGAGACGTCTTGAATTTGATAGTGACAGATTGAGCGGGAAGTACCACTGCTCCAGCTGAACTATACAGGAGACAGAACCGTCCGTGTAACCGTGAGTGCGTTCGTTGTGTTTTTCATGTAAGAATGAAAGGACGGTTTGTTTGAGGGCGATAGATGACATTTCCGTTTTCTTTTTGATGCCAGGAATAACAAGAAGGGCCTGGAGTGGATGCAGGCACCACAGCGGTAGAGATGGCCGTGCTGCATGTGTGAAGTTTGACGGTAAACTAAGTAGACGCTACCACATTTGGGAATGAGTTTTTGCGTGCTATGCCCCGACTGGACGACGAAAGAAAACCAAGATTGGAACTAGAGATAGCAGAATCCGAAGTTGAACAGGCCATAGACAACTTAAACCCCGGAAAATCGCCTGGACCAGACGGCTTTAGCGCCGGTTTTTATAAAGAATTTAAGCACGAAATTAGCCCTGTATTGAATGTAATCTTTTACGAAGCTTACAAATGGAACACATTGCCGCCGTCTTATGGGTCGTCACACACAGTACTCATTCCTAAAACTGATGATGCAGCGAAAGTAAGATATGTTACGGCGTATCGTCCCATAGCACTAACCAATATCGAGTATAAAATCTTTATTAAGATATTGGCGCGAAGATTGCAGTCAGTGATACAGGACATCGTCGGGCCTCACGAGACATGTGGGATTAAAGGCCGGACTATTGTTACTAATATTCACAAAGCGCGCAGTGTACTTGAGTGCTGTGATGATTGTAACAGTCGGATTGCCATTTTACAGATTGACCTCGAGAAGGCTTTTGATTGCGTGGCTCATGAAATCTTGTTTGCCGTTTTAGACTATGCCAATCTCGGATCTGTAATCTGCGAGGGGGTCGCCCTGGCGTACCGTAACTGCACGACCAGATTGATCGTGAATAAGAGTTTGGGGGCTCCCATTAGGCTGCAACGTTCTGTGCGTCAGGGCTGCCCCCTCAGCCCTCTGTTGTTTTGTATCTACATTGAAACCCTGTGTATGAGATTGATTGAAAACAATAGAATTACGGGATTTAAGCTTCAAGCAGTTGAAGTGAAGCTGCTGGCTTATGCAGATGATGTCGCTGTTTTTGCGGAGGATCAGGAGAACATAATTGAGGCTGTCAAATGCGTCCGTAAATTTAGCCATGTCACTGGTAGTGGAGTTAACTGGTCAAAGTGCCTCGGGCTCTGGCATGGATCGTGGCCAACGAAGCCAGATCATTTTGCCAACGTGCATTGGGTGACGACCCCAGGCAAATACTTGGGCGTCCCGCTCGATGCCTATCGTGATAGCGAGCAGCACTGGAAAGGGCACGTCAAAGACACACGGGAGAGAGCTGAGATGACGATGATGTGTGGTGTTTTGTGGCGCAAGGGCCAGGTTTGGCCAAAGAGCGCCATGACAAGTGGTAATGTTAATGAATTATGGAAGATGTGACTTGGCTGTAAAGTGGCCTAAAAATAGTCGCAGTAAAGTGCGTAAAATCTACGTGCTATAAAATTATGGGGATGACTACTGACGAATACTATGAACACTAGAATGCATTGGGAAAAATGATGCAATGTACAAAATATATGAGATGCTAAAATTTTCTAAGATCACTACTGCCTCGCCAGAGCCCTTGAACCCAAGGGATGAGAGGCATGCGCTATGCGAAACAACTATCACAGCGCTATCCTCTATAGAGAGGAGGCGCTACGAACGTACGGACTAATTACATGTAATACGACATCTTTCAGGAAACCTAGGACTGCGCTGGTATCAAAGAGCGGTTCTGCACCGAGTAACATAACTGGATGAAGGGGGATGTGCTGCCGGCATGCTAGGGGAAAATGCTTCTTTCTCTCAGATTCGGCTGCCCGACACTCCAGGAGGACGGTCAGCCTCTCCCCGCATCTACCACAGGTTGGAGGCTCACCTCCGCTCAGTAGAAAGTTATGGGTGCCATATGTGTGTCCTATTCTTAAACGACAGAATAGGACATCTATTCGGCGCGATTTCGTTGTAGAGGGCCAGAGTCCTAACTGTGGCTTTATTAGGTGGAGCTTATTATCTTTTTCCGCGTCCCACATGCGTTGCCAGTGGGCCCGCAGCCGCCTTCGCAAGAAAGGCCTCAGATCTGTGACAGGCACCTCAGCGGTAGGGTTAACGGCTTGCGATGCTATAGACGTGGCCATCTCGTCCGCCAGAACGTTGCCCTCGATGCTCCTATGGCCAGGCACCCAGCATATAATGATATGCTGGTTAGATATGTAAGCTTTACACAAGACGGAATATTGTTCATGAAGTACTGGATTTTTGTGTCTATAGGGTGACATCAAGGCCTTCACAACGCTTAGGCAGTCTGTATATATCGCTGATTTTTGAAGTTTCGATTTTACTATGTGATTTACAGAAGACAGCACTGCGTAGGCCTCGGCCGTGAAGATATTTGTTTCCGGATGCAGTACACCAGATTCTGAGAAGGATGGGCCGAAGGCAGCATAAGACACCCCGGCATTTGACTTCCAAGCGTCTGTGTAGAACTCTGCGCAGGAGTGCTTGTGCTGGAGTTCAAGAAAATGCATTCGGATTTCTATCTCTGGTGCGTGTTTTGTTACTTCTAAAAAGGATATGTCACATTCAATCGGCTGCCACTCCCAAGGTGGTAACACCTTGGTTGGATGCATTAGGCGAAGCTCGAGGAGTGGGACCCGCATTTGATCACTAAGCTCCCTCACACGAAGCGAGAAAGGCTGTCTTACAGAGGGACGGTTATGGAAAAGTGTAGCACATGTCATATCGTTAACAGTGTGAAAACATGGATGTTGATGATTGGAATGTATTTTCAGGAAATATGTAAGGCTGATGTAAGTTCTCTGTAGATGGAGGGACCATTCATTTGATTCCGCGTATAAGCTTTCAATCGGGCTAGTTCTGAAAGCGCCAGTGGCTAAGCGGATACCTAGACGGTGGACAGGATCTAGGAACTTTAGTGCGCTCGGAGCGGCAGAGTTATATACGACGGCGCCATAGTCCAATCGTGATCGAATTAGGCTCTTATAAACATTCATCAAACACTTCCTGTCGCTACCCCATGTTGAGTGGGATAGAATTTTAAGTAGGTTCATTGTCCTTAGACATTTTTCTTTAAGATATTTAATGTGCTGTATAAAAGTAAGCTTGGAGTCTAGTATAATACCTAGAAATTTGTGTTCTTTGTTGACAGGTATTTGATGTCCACAGACTTGAACACAAGGATCTGGAACCAGGCCTCTCTTTCTAGTAAAGAGAACACAGGAACTTTTGTGGGGGTTGATTTTAAATCCGTTTTCGTCTGCCCACTTGGAAACCTTGTTCAAGCCCTGCTGTACCTGTCTCTCGCATACTGTGAGGCTGCAGGATTTGAAGCCTATTTGTATATCGTCTACGTATACGGAATAAAAGATGGCCGGTGGCAGTGAAGCACGTAGTGTGTTCATCTTAACGATAAAGAGAGTGCAACTCAGCACGCCTCCCTGGGGTACACCAGTTTCCTGCGTAAAAGGACGTGACAGTGCATTACCGACTTTTACTCGGAAGGTACGATTTGACAAATAGCTTTCAATAGTGTTCAGCATATTTCCACGGATGCCCATTCCCGACAAGTCTCGCAAGATCCCGTAACGCCATGCTGTGTCATACGCCTTCTCCATGTCGAGGAATATTGATAGGAAAAACTGTTTATGAACAAATGCATCGCGGATATTTCCTTCAATGCGCACAAGGTGATCGGTAGTCGATCGTCCTTCTCTGAATCCACACTGATTGGGATCGAGCATATTGGCGAGTTCAAGGAAGTGTATAAGTCTGCGATTAATCATTTTTTCGAAAAGCTTACAGAGACAATTTGTAAGATCTATCGGTCGGTAACTTGCCGCCAAGGAAGGGTCTTTACCCTGCTTAAGAACAGGGACCACAATCGCTTCTTTCCATGTGGATGGGAGCTTTCCCGCAGCCCACATAGTGTTGAAAAGTGTGAGAAGTGTAAGTTGTGTGTCAGTATGTAAGTTCCTGATCATGTCATACATGACTCGATCAGGTCCCGGTGCAGTGCTTTTGCATGTGTTCAATGCAGCTCTCAACTCGGCAATACTGAAGGGCTGGTTATACGGTTCATTCTCTCTGGATTTTCGTAAGATTGGCTTACGTTCTTCTATTTCTTTAAGTTTCAAAAAGGATTGGGAATAGTGAATTGAGCTCGACACGTGCTCAAAGTGCTCCCCAAGTGAGTTTGCCTGAGCTTGCAGGGTATCGCCTTCTGTGTTTACCAAAGGCAGTGAACATGTTTGCCGCCCTCTTATTCTATTATTCCTGTCCCAGGCTTTGGCCTCATCAGTAAACGAGTTGATACGCGATAGAAACTTCTGCCAACTTTCTCGTCTGGCCTGTCGGCGGGTTCGCCTACCTTGAGATTTTACTTTTTTAAAATTGCTAAGATTCTCCGCAGTGAGAGAAATGCGTAGCAACCCCCACGCCCTGTTCTGATTTTTACGAGCGATCCTACAATCGTCGTTCCACCACGGGACACGCCGTTTGCACGCCAAGCCATTTACTTCTGATATGCATTTAGATGCGACATCTAATATGAATGCTGTAAGGAACTCGACTGCAGCATCAATTCCTAACGAAGACAGGTCAGCCCATGAGATACTAGTAAGAGATCGAAATTTCTCCCAATCAGCTGTCTCAATCTTCCACCTAGGAGCGTGTGGTGGATATTCGTTTTTTTTCGGTGATCTTAGCAGTATAGGGAAGTAGTCGCTGCCGTAAGGGTTGTCAGTAACTTCCCATTCAAGTTCAGGCAGTACAGACGAGAAGACTATGCTAAGATCTATGGAAGAATAGGTTCTGTTTGCAAGAGAGTAATATGTGTGTTTCTTCTTATTCAACAGACACGCACCAGAAGAAAAAAGGAACTGTTCGACAAGACGTCCCCGCGCATCTATACGAATGTCGCCCCACAGGTAGTTATGTGCATTGAAATCGCCAAGAGCAACATAGGGTTCTGGCAATTCATCTATAAAGGTCTGAAATTCATGTTTGCTTAGTTTATAATGTGGGGGAACATAAAGCGAGGAAATAGTGATAAGTTTGTTTAACAGAATAACTCGAACCGCCACTGCCTCAAGGGCCGTTCGTAGCTGTAAATGTTGACAGGCTATGCTTTTCTGAATTAAAATTGCAACACCGCCGGATGATGCGACAGCATCATTGCGATCTTTGCGAAAAGTAACATACTGTCGAAGAAAGTTTGTGTATTTTGATTTCAAGTGTGTTTCCTGTAAACACAGCACTTTTTGATTGTGTTTATGGATGAGTTCTTGCACATCATGAAGATTCCTAAGTAGACCTCTGACATTCCATTGAATGATTTGTGTATCCATATTTTAAATTAAATTGGTGCTGTGTTTACGGAAACGGAAGGGATGTCTTAGATTACAGAGCCCTTTCGAGGCCCTGTCATAGGGGTTTTGCTCTTTCTGAAGCGTTCGAGCGAACCTCGGCGCTCCTTAGGCGTTTGGTGCGCCTTGAGGACAGGTGTAGTGTCCATTGCCTCCTGTGAGACGCCGGACAAGCGCTCTTGCGAGCGAGATGTTTTCTGAGAGAGTCCTGCCCCAGAAGGCAAGACCCCTGCGCCCCCCAGCCCGGAGGTCGATGGGGCTCCCTGAGGGATTTGACTGCGCCGGCCGTTGCCAGCGCTGGAAGGGGCCTCGGAGGTTGGGGCAGCCTCGGCTGCACCCACCTTCGGGTTCGATGGCCCCGTCTGCTGGGTTGGCGGAGCAGCGCTAGCTGCAACCGCCGCGGGGGCAGATGGCGTAGCTGCCGACTCACTGATTGTGGGTCGGACAGCCGCCGGAGGCCGTTGTGACGCTGCCCCCTTACGCGCCACATCGGCAAAGGTTTTCTTGGGCAGGTACGATACCCACCCGCGTGCCTCCTTGAAGCATATATTTTCCTTTACTTTAACTGTTACAATTTCTTTTTCTTTTTTCCAGGATGGGCACGACCACGAGTACGCGGCGTGCTCCCCATCACAGTTTACACAGTGGAGAGCATTCTCACAAGCTTCAGATGTGTGTTCGTGGGCACGGCATTTATCACATGTTTGGCGACCTCGGCAGCTCTGCGAACTGTGGCCGAAGCGCTGGCATTTGAAACATCGGAGCGGATTGGGCACGTACGGCCTGACACGGAGCTTGATGTACCCGGCGTCGATTGACTCGGGCAAGACACTTGAGCCAAAGGTAATTATTAGGTGCTTGGTCTGGATCTCTTTGCCATCCCTCCTCATCTTAATTCTTTTGACATTGATCACATTTTGCTCACTGAAGCCCTCGAGGAGTTCCGCCTCAGTCAGCTCAAGCAGATCATCATCCGACACAACACCACGGGTGGTGCTCATTGTACGGTGCGGCGTTACTGTTATGTGGGTCTCGCCAAATGACACTAGTTTCTGTAGATTCTCATATTGTTTCAGATCGCGGAGCTCCAAGAGGAGGTCACCGCTGCCCATTCTCGACACCTTGTAACCTGGGCCAAAAACATCAGTCAAGGACTTTCAGACAAGGAATGGTGAAATGATTCGAACTGCTTTGTTTGGCTTTTCAGAGTGAATAACATAGTACCGGGGAAAATTCTGGATTTGGTGTCTGAAAAACTGAAATAGAGCTTCGGTGCGCCCTCGTTTCGGAGGGCGATCAGGAAGTTTGGGGAAAGAAGTTTCCATGGAAATCTATAAAAATTCGGCAACAGCGCCGACCGCCCACCACGGAGCCCAACGAGGGGACGCGGCAGAGCTTGAGTACAAGCCTGCACGACGCCAGCCGTACGCCATCACTATAACACAATATGGTGTACCCAAGGTAGGATATCCACACAAGGTTAACCCTTGCCGCCGTGGAGAAAGGAAGTAAATGGAAAAGAGAAGAAGACAGGAAAGATATAAAGTGAGGGATAAAGACGAAGGTTTGAGAAGAGAGGGACAGGAAGAGGCGACTACCGATTTCCCCCGGGTGGGTCAGTCCGGGGGTGCCGTCTATGTGAAGCAGAGGCCGAAGAGGTGTGTTGCCTCCGCCGGGGGGCCTTAAAGGTCCAAACACCCAGCATCGGCTCAACCTCCAGGATCCCCCTTTCCCCAGACACGGCTAAGCCTTGCACGGCTACACGCGGGAGGGTCCAACCCTCGTGTGCTCGGGTACGTGGTGTCGCAACACACCAAACGCCTGCTGACGCAGACGCCCCTGCGGGGGAGAGCTGAGAAGTGGAAAGGCACTAACCTTTCTATTTTTGCCAGAGCCACCGTTTGTGACCTTTTCTTTATCAGCAAGCTTTGGTACGTAATGCAAGTATTGCACTGTTCACGGTCAAATGTTCAGTAGCTACACAGGATTTTCGCCGTTTTTGTCTGGGCGTCGGAATGGGAGAGCTGCAGCCGGACCAACTTGTTCCGGCGGGTAAAAGACGGCGGGTTGGGATTGGGCCATCTCTTTGTACGGCAGTTGGTAAACCGATTCTTGTTTTTTAGGGACGCAACCGACCCTTTCTTGCGCACGGTATGTCAAATGAGGCTGAGTAGACGGCTGCCAGAGTATGTGGTTTCAACCGAAGAGTTTTCGGGAGGGATTCGAGGGTTTTACAAAGAAGTTGTATCGAGTGTCCGATTTCTTTCAGTGCGCTTCTCGAATGATTACCTGTCCGGTGTGAACAAGAAGAAACTGTACTGTGCTTTGTGCGACGTTCTTTTCCCAGTGCCATTGTACAGGTCCTTGTACGGTGGAGGCCCAAGCAGCAATGTTTTAATGAGAGTAAAGAAAATCCAGGTCCCGCCAGGAACCAAAACCTTCTTTTTCAAATTACACACGGGAACGTTACCAGTTAAAAAGTTTTTGGAGAGAAAAGGAGTATATTTACCGTGGGGAACACACTGTTTAATTTGCAAGCAGCCAGAGACAATAGATCATGTTTTTTTAAACTGTTGGGAAGGCGTGTTCTTCTGGGATGTATTGCATAGGACACTAAAGAAAGAATTTCCACTGGACCCGTATGGAATTCGTTACTTAAGCATAGATAATGAGGATGGGGTGCCTTTTGATTCTATTATGCTCTTGGGCCTCCATTGTATTTGGCGCGCGAGAATGGCAGGATACCATGTTGATAAGGATGCGCAGCCTGCACGTACGTATTTCAGGGAAAACATGCACTGGTTTGTCGCTATCCATAAAGCGGCAGGGGAACCACCCGAGTGGCTCCCAAGAGTAGAACCGTTGGTAGTATTGCGCGAATTTTGATTAGACTGAGCCAGCACAATGCTGGTTGAATATGTGCATATAGAGAAAATGTATATTCTACTTTTGTATTCGTTTTGGTGAGCGTTGCCTCTTATGAAACTATGTACCACAGCTAGGCAATAAGAAAAAAAAAAAAACTGAAGATCTATAGGTCCCTGGTTCGATCCCGGGTTTCGGCATATTCATAATGTGTTTTTTTTCATCCGTTGTACATAGCAATAGAACTGGCCATTCAGACTGCATTGTGCGCTTTTCTGTTACTTCCGCGATGCGCCACTGTTCAACTTTAATAGAAGCGTGCGTAGTGTACAGCAAATGGTGGAGCGAATCTTTTTAAATGAAGTTTCCTTACTGCGGATACGTTAGACGGCCGTTCGCGGGAACCCAGCCTTCGCCTAGCACCTCATCGTTTGTGTACTCGTTCCGCCGAAATAGCTCAGCTGGGAGAGCGTTAGACTGATGATCTAAAGGTCCCTGGTTCGATCCCTGGTTTCAGCATATTCATAGTGTGGTTTTTTTTCATCCGTTGTACATAACAATACACTGGCCATTCAGACTGCATTGTGAGCTTTTCTGTTACTTCCGCGATACGCCATTGTTTAACTTTAATAGAAGCGTGCGTAGTGTACAGCAAATGGTGGAGCGAATCTTTTTAAATGAAGTTTCCTTACTGCGGATACGTTAGACGGCCGTTCGCGGGAACCCAGCCTTCGCCTAGCGTCTCATCGTTTCTGTACTCGTTCCGCCGAAATAGCTCAGTGATTCTACTTCCGGCTACCGTTCGGTGCGGACGCAGAATGCCTTGCTCCGTTGGGGCGGTGGTTGCGGCTCAGACGAGCCGCGGTAACAGGAATGTAGCAATGGATTGCCAGGACTACCAAGTTATTTTGCCGCCTCTGCCTACAGGAACATGCGTGGCCAACACGCTCTTTCTTCACGGAGACGTAAAGGCAAGGCCCTACCGATTTGATGATTTTCGAGACACGCTGGTTCGTCTGGGTCTGCTTCCCGAGGTTGACGCCTTGGGGGCTTTCCAGATGAACCACGTGTGGGCGGTTACTTTCAGAAGCCCAGATGCTATGAAGAAAATGCTGGCCCTTGGAGACATTACGGTCAAGGAGCGTCGCTGCCTGGTGGTTAACCCAGCCAGCCAGGATGTGCGGCTTAAGCTCTACTGGCTTCTGCACAACGTGCAAGATGAGGACGTCCGCGCCACCCTCACGCCTTTTGGGAAGGTTACGGAGGTCTTCAAGGAACGCTGGCGCGTGCAAGGCATCACCGATAAAGGTTCGTCAACCCGCATTGTATCGATGAAGCTGAAACCCGGAGTTACCATAGACGACCTCCCGCATCAACTTCGGGTCGCCGGCATCATGACAGTGCTGGTTGCGCATGGGCGTGCCCCGCTCTGCTTCAGGTGTAACCGCACAGGTCATATCAGGCGAGAGTGTCGCGTACCGTGGTGTGCTTTGTGTCGACGCTTCGGGCACGACGAAAGCTCGTGCGTGCGAACGTACGCGAATGTGGCGGGACCATCCAAAAGTGATGAAGTTATCCAGGAGCACATAATGGACGCATTCGATGCTGAAGAGAAGGTTGGAAAAGGTGGCGTGGTGCAACGTCCTGATCCAAAGGAAGGCTCCCGTGAACCAGCGAAGAAAGCGGACACCAAAGAATTAGAGAAGCCCGCTCGAGCTGAAGAAGAGCACCACGCGGAAAATAATGACAAGAACAAGACAAGCAACGAGCCTGCGGAATCGCACGGACAATCTCCGAGTCCCATGGACACGACGGAACCCCTTAGAGGAGCGGGCCTGGTAAAACGCCCAGTCGAAGCTAACAAGAAAAAGAACGAAGGATGAAGTGGATGAAGCCGCGAGGAACCGCTTGCGAAAACACCGAGTGGCCGTCGGTCGAGCTTCAAGCCGACGCCTAATATCCCAACGGGCAGGAAAGGGCCAGCGTCGGGACTGAATTGAACCCCCAGCAAGTGTTCGCGGTATGTGTGAGTACTGAGGTGGGGGAGGGGAGCGGGAAGGGCACTGTAAAGTTAGGATCGACCGAGGCAGACAAAGAAGTGTTGGATACGAGGAAGGAGGATGTAAAGACTGACGTCGCATTCGAACGAAGTGAGTGTCAGTAGTCTATTTAAGAAGGACTTTAGTCTCACGCGCCTTCTCACATTACCATGAAAATACTTCTAGACATAGCCTTACGATTTGGTACAATTAATGTTCGAGGACTTGCAGGAAGGCGCAAGCAATATCACCTTTGTCGCCTGCTCATGAAAAAGAACCTTGACGTAATCGGTGTACAAGAAACAAAAGTCGATAGTGAAGAAGGGACGGATCAAATGCTGCATTCATTTAAGTCACATTTTTACGTGTGTGTTTCGCACGCATGCGGTTCTTCAGGTGGTCGTGCGCTTTTTCTGAGAAGCGCTTTAGGCGTCTCAGTAGAAAGTGTGTTCACAGAGAATAGTGGCCGGCTTATAGTTTGCGATTTATGTTTCTGTGATTTTAAGTGGCGCGTCATTTGCTTGTATGTGCCTAACAAGGTGAACGACCAAAAGAATTTCTTTGAAAGTGTTGAAAACCATTTGCAGTGTGATCGAATTGTTGTGATGATGGGTGATTTCAATTGCGTCTGTAATGCAAAAGACAGAGTTGGAAGCCCACCTATTCATGATGCAAGTGTGCAGTCATTGAACGTAGCGATGGAAAAGTACAATTTAGAGGATGTTGGGTATGTGATGTCCAATGCAGAGACGCCACCATTCACGCACTATCAGCGAAATAGTCATGCCAGGTTGGATCGCGCCTACGTTTCAGCGGATATAATACCATTGTGTTTTCTATATGAAGTGAATCATGTTTCCTTTACCGATCACAGCTTAGTCAACTTTGTAGATGGTCCGAAAAAAGCGACCGGTTTTAACTGGGAGTTGTGGAAATTTAACTTTAAGCTCTTAGAAGATTAATTATTTTTGATGGGTGTTAATGATAGCCTTCACGGATGGTTCGAGACAGAACGCAAAAGTTATGCAGAAGCGTGGGAGAATTTCAAACAAGACGTTAAAATGTTAGCCATAGAGAGGTCTGGTGCCTTGCGCCGAGAGGAAAAGAAAAAAGAATTAGAAAAGTAAAATAATTTACATTTTTATTGAAGCGTTGAGAATGTCAGCCCCGGAAAGTATACGAAGGAAATAAAAGAAATTAAATCCCAATTAGAACTAGTCGAAGCTAATAGATACAAAGGGGCGGTCGTACGCGCACGCGCAGAAAAGTTATGGTGCGGTGAACAGCCCTCGAAGCGTTCACTCGGGGACGAACGAGCTTATGCCTCGCGGAACGAGATAACAGCCGTAACATACGGCGGTGTGGTTGTACGAGATAAAGAAACAATAAGACAGGCTTTTTATGAGCATTACTGCGAACTACTAGGGCAAGAACGCATTCGCGATGAAGGATTCGATACTGAATTCCTGCCGCTATTGCCAAGCCTTGAAAGGGAAGTAACGGAAAGGCTCGAAGAACCGATTACTTTAGATGAAATAAAATGGGCGATCGACTCACTAAGTTCCGGAAGAACGCCAGGGCCAGACGGTCTCAGCGCCGCTTTTTACCAAGCTTTTAAGCAAGACATAGCCACTGCCCTTCATAAAGTAATTGCGGAAGCGTATGAGAACTGCGTGCTGCCCCCTTCTTTTCGTCAGAGTCACAGAGTGTGGATGCCGAAGTCCGAAGAACCTCAAGCAGGGGGGGGGGGGGACACTCCCCGGTTTCGGTGGCACAGGAAATTGGCGCCATCTCTGTAATGGGCGAACGCAAAAATCCTTCTCCCTTGCATGGCCTCGTAGATCGTCGCGCGCACGCGCGCCGACCCAGGTGGCCGAGCCCTTCCCCCTCCCCAACTCCTCTCCAATCGCTCTCCCTCGTTACTACCCTCGCAACTCCCTCACCTTCGACTGTCCGCGTGCACGCCGTGCGGCCCCGCCGGCCCGGAGCCAGCTCAGCCCGCTGCATGACAATTCATGTTTCGTTATCTGCTGTTATAGCGAAGCGTGCGCTGCTGTGCGTTGACCGGCGTGGCTAGTTTCGTCAGTTTTGTGGTCCTCGGTAGCAGTGTGCTTGTGCTCCGCGATGTTTCGCCCGCTTCACGACTCGTACCGCTCGTGCATCGTGCAGTGGTGCACAAATACCTCAAAAACAAGCCCTGCAGGGTTGCTCCGGGTGCCTAAAGACAACAGGTGAGCGCTCACACCCAAGGAAATCAGAAGGCGCATGCGCACGAACACAGCCCTGTCCATTTATGTGCCCCATGCGGCTCCGGACGTCGTTGCGCCTTGATTGTGCTACACTTGCCTCTTCCCGGTAGAGAAAGCTGACAAATAGATGTTCCTCCTCATTGTCACCTGGTCTGTGACTTGTGTTTTTCGGTGCCAAGTCTCATTGTGCAACTTCAGTAACTTGCCCAGCTTTCCATACCGCCCTCACTGCTTTTTCTGTGTGTCACGTTCTACAAACCTACTAAAAGCTGAAAAATTACTGTTAGTGTTTGTGTACTATCTCAGTAACCCCCGATGGCAAAACCGCGCGAACAACCTTCATGTGTAGGCATGATACGCTTTATTTTTTCTGGAAAGCATGAGCATTGCAAGTGTCCTACATGCAGATTTTTGCAGTTCGTGTTTATTATACAAAGGAGAGCCCAGTAGGTACGACTTAGTGCCTTAAGTGACGTAATTTTATTGCTAAGCATTGCATTCGGGTCGAAAGAAAAGCTGTGTTGTTGGCTTATTTTACCTGGTCTTTGATTGAGGAATAAGCCTTTCTTTCTGCGAATGTTTTCTATGTGCTGCTGCAAAAGCCGACTACCTTCTGTTCCCCTTGTCACCGTTACTCAAGCTGTGGCCAAGTGCAAAATAATGTGATAATGTGTGTTTCAGTTTTTAGTACGATGTTTTTTTTTTCTGCCATGTTTTTTCAATTTGTTCAGCAGTAATGAGCATGTCACGCATTTCATATACTTTCGTGCAGATTTATAAGTAAGCTTTCTTTTGGTATGGCTCTCAATCAAACAATGCTAGCATTTTATTCTATTTTTCAGGTATTTTGCGTGTCATTGTTTTTGCCATTACCAGTGAGTTTCCCCTTTTTATAGTTGTCATGACTATGTCATACACGTCGTCCAATTTTGTGCAATATCTTAGCGCATATATCAGGAGCTCGTCTACATTTCGGTCTTGAGGACGTTATATAAAAATATTTTTTTATGTGTGTACATGAAACGGCCTTTGCGTTTTCTAGCGCTTTCTTTTGTTATTTCACCATCTGTGAACTTTTGTCTTTAGTACTCTTGTATATGTCATGCACCTTTCACTTTTGCTCATTTTTTGAGCGTGTATCACACCACATTCTAAGAAAAATCTGTTTTCGGAAACAAAGTCAATAAAGCAAGACTAAACATCTGTTGTGTTGGAAGTGCTATTCTTTTTTATGCCCCGGCACATGCTGGTATAATATAAGTGTGGGCAAGACTGCGTGCATGCCAACGCATAGCCCACGGCGCACCACGCGCCAGCTCGCAAGCAATGCCAATGCGCTGCGTAGCGCGCGCATTGCTTGCGAGATGGCGCGTGGCGCGCCGTAACAAGCGCGCTATAAAAAAAAAAAAAAGCGCGCCGCTTACGGGTAAAAACACAAAAAAAAGTGAGCGGCGCGCGCGGCATGGGGAATAGACGAGAAAACCATGGCCAGGCGGCGCTACTGCGCCTCCTGACAGCGCCCCCAATGTGGAAACGTGATGCAGCGCGGTCGTGCCGTGGCGCGGTCTCCGCTTTGTTTACACCGGTTCGCCCGCGCGTTTCTTCGCTGCTCGTTCTCACGGCGCTCAGTTTTCGACGGCGGCAGGTCGCCTGCTTGCGCAACAGCGGCGCAGAGATTGCAATGCGGTTTCAAGAAGGCTGCCGACGCGGACAGATTCTTTCGTGGCGGCAACCTCACGAAAGGGGAGCGTACTGCTTCCGCACGTGTACGGCGTTCAAGAAATCGTGGACGGTGATGTGACAGTGAAAGCCAAGTGCGTGTCACAGGTGTCCAAGATCGTATACGATGTCGATTTAGAGGTATACACCAAGTTCAGAAGTTTAGCCACTTTATTTCTATATGATGCAGGCACAAAGCGGTCATGCATACTTGCAGAGATGTGGAGGGACGGTGACGATTGCCGTTAGTTTCCTCGGTAGCTGAGTGCGCGCACACGGCTGCTCTCATTTTGTGCTTCCCCCTTTTGCTGCTAAATTTCTTGGCTGGAGCATTGGTAAATTACACGTTTGTGTTCGTTCTGATTTGCGCGGAGCTGTCAGCGAACAATGGCAAGCGTTATCGATGTCTTTGCTTCGCAAAGCCTGCTTGTTTTTGTAAATTCGCATGCTTTTGGATGGCTCCCAGGGAGTGTCATCAGCACTGCGAGCACAGAAAGAACACATGTATTAGGCACAAATGAGCATGGAACGTTACTAACGAGAAAGACCATCTTCCCACCTTCAACAACGTGGCCTAGCCTATAGCTCATTATACACTCTCAGGCTTAGGTTCAGGCAAATCACAAATTAAGCTGTTTTTGGCAAACTGTACATGCCTTTAATACATGGTGATTCGGAGATGCTAGTGCCTGTAACTTGTGATGCCTATTTCTTGCCCCAATAACGTCACTGCGTGGCACGAAGAGAACTGCATTATAAAGCTAACGCAGTAATGTGGGAAGTTGGGCAAGTTGGTGATTAATCATCATACCGTGTTGGTGAAGCAGCGCACTGACCAGTACAAATAGGAGAGACACAAGCACAGCGAGTGTCTTGTATTCATGTGTGTGTCTGCCTTGTCCTGGTCAGTACGCTGCTTCACCAGAACACTAAAGCAGTTTCCTTCCCAGGATACACGAAATCCTAGAACACAACAGCCAAAACACACATCTGCTCAAAATTAACAATTTAAATACTACATAGGCGCATATTGCTTTGAATCATGCTGCAATAAATATTTAGTGTATATCACGCCTTATTCAATGCAGATGTTGGAGTCATTGCAACTCATCGCATTAATCAGCAAGGTGCGTTTTCACTGCTAATGAGGATCGGCTCGTACAGACTGCTCCGCGAAATGAACCCAGACCACGTTAACAGGCCTTAGGACCAACAGCACGAGCGCAAGCATTAGATATACATGCCTCACCAAAGCAAATCTAGTGCCTCGTCGGGCGAACAGCTAAAGTAAGCTTGCACCGATGGCCGGCTACTACAGGAAACGAAGGTTTTTGGCAGGAAGAGTGAATCAGCAAGAATGTGCAAGGTGGTAATTGCCTTAAAGCAAGCTTGGATATTGTGAACTTAGAAAGCATGGCCAAACAACAAACATAACGCGCACGTCTCGATCGGCTGCTTTCCGATCTGCCGCTTACCGACGCACGCGACGACCGCGGCTTGCATTAAATGCTGTCTGCTATCAGACAAAACTAGCGCGCGTCCCCTTTCGTTACCTGCACAACTAGTAAATTAAGTTGCAGCGTTTGGAAAATGGAAATAATTCTCTAAAGCTCGTCCATGCCGACTGCGAGTGAAGGCACAGTAGAATCAAATAAATTCGGGGGTTTTAACTGCCAAAACCATGCAAAACCACTAAATCATTATGAGGCACGCTGTAATGGTTAGTCTCAGGAATACTTATTACCTCCGGGGGTTCTTTAACGTGCACAAAAATCAAAGCACGCGGTAACAAGGGCGTTCTTGCACTTCGCCCCTATCGAAATGCGGCCGCTGTGGCCGGGAATCGAGCTCGCGTCGTCAAGCTCAGCGTCGCAACACGCATGCATTTACCGCTAACAAGCAGCGGATGTCAACACAATTCAACAACGCGGCATGACTAAACAAACGGTTGGGCGCTAAAAACAGGCATATCACTATTCCGGTTCATCGAGCAGCCGCGGTATTGCACGCGAATACGAAAGTATAGTGCTTACTTGACTCGGCGCACTGCAATTATCCATGCTTGTCGTCTGACCTTCTCGTACCACTTCCCGGAAATCTGTAGAATTTCACGGGCGGCGTTCGACCTTTCGTGTTTTCGAGGCTGTTATGGCAATCAACAATACAGCAGTATTGCGTGCCACCTTTCCTTGCTGATGAGGTCGCACTCGCCATCGCAAAAACAACGCGCCCGAGCCAGCACGAGCGCTCCCGCCGAACAGATCACGGGCGCGCGCTCGCGCAGCGACGACCCTCGAAACTTCCATCGGTCCGCTAGGGGAGCATTCGGCGCTGGTGCCGCGCGGGCAAACTTTAGGTTGCCTCGTCTATAGGGAGTGGAGCGGGTCGGCATAATAAAAACAAAAAGGAAAGAAAAACGTTTGGGAAAGGAGGTGCCGCGCGGCTGCTGTTGCTGTTGCCATGACAACGTAAACAATCATGTGCGCCGCCATTTTGCTTCTGCGTCGCCCATTGGCTAGGGCCGTAACTGAAGGGGACCTTGGCGCTAGAGTCGGAAGAGCGTCTGCTCGAAAACGGCCAATGGGAGCCATACGGAGTGTCCCCCCCCCCCCCCCCCTGCAGGGGCCTCAAGTACTACTGTCGTCAGGGGCGTACCGCCCGATAAGTCTCACAAACAGAGATTATAAAATATACACGAAGGTTCTTGCACGGAGACTCCAATATGTGATACAACAATTAGTAGGGTCGCACCAGACATGTGGCATAAGAGGACGATCTATTGTCACCAATATATATGTAGCGAGAACAATATTGGAAAGTTGTGACGCCTTCTCCGAAAAGGTAGCACTGTTGCAGCTTGATCGTGAAAAAGCGTTTGACAGAGTATCACATGAAATCCTTTTTCTTGTTTTAAAACATGCCAAGATAGGTTCTGTTCTTTTGCAAGGTGTTAAAATGTGCTACGCTGGCGTATCTACGAAACTAATAGTTAACAAACAGCCTACGGCTATGATAGAAGTTAAGTCAGCACTCCGCCAAGGATGCGCTTTATCGTCTCTACTTTCTTGCATTGTACGTTGAACCATTTTGCTTAAAGGTTATTAGCAGTATTAACATAACGGGATTTGCAATGGACTCCAGAGAAGTTAAAATCTTGGCGTACGCGGAAGATATCGCCGTATTCTGTCGAGACAAGCAAAGCATCTCTAATGCAGTAGAAGTGGCGAACAGATTCTGCAAGGTCACCGGAAGTGCGATAAACGAATAAGTCATTGGGCATCTGGCATGGTAATTCGAATGATAAAACAGAAATTTTTGAAAACATGCGGGGGACCACGACCCCTGCGCGGTACCTTGGGGTACCTCTGCAATAATATCATGATACAAAAGACTATTGGCAAGAAGAACTAGAGCAAGTTAAAGTTAAAACAACAAAGTTCGGAGGTAGAAATTTATCGATTGTTGCGCGATCAACTGTATGCAATGTTTTCCTTTTTGCAAAAATCTGGTATGTACTGCAAGCACTGTGCATGTCAAGAATGACCATCCAAAAGATACTCAGAGCATGCGCTGTTTTTATATGGGGATCCACATGGGAGAGAACGAGCCGCACTAATTTATTTCGGTCGGTGAAGTCAGGAGGCCTTGCTTTGGCGCATTTGTTTTTGAGGCAAGTTGTCTCAAGATTTCTTTTTTTGCGAGATCAGAAGGATCCCTTCTTGCGAACAGTGTGCCAACTACGTTTACGAAATGCGTTACCTCAATTTATCGTAATCTCAAGAACGGCAAATGGAGCAAGTCTCCGCGTATTTTTACGGGAGGTAGCTTGGTCCGTAGAATTCTTGCATGCTCGCTTTTCATTTGATTATCTTGCTATTGTTGGAAGGAAGAAATCGTATAAGGACCTAGTTGACGTTTGTATGCCTGTTCCTTTGTACCGATCTATGTATTCACCGAGCACAGGATCAGATGTATTGAAGCGAGTGAAACGGATGCCAGTGCGATCTGGGGTTAAAACGTTTTTCTTCCAATTGCATACTGGAACTCTTCCCGTCAAACCTTGGCTACAAGAAAAAGGCCTCTTTGTCGCATGGTCGGTCAACTGCAGCAGGTGTAGAAAACCAGCGACGTTCGAACACATATTTTTGGATTGCTCGGACCCACTTTTCTTGTGGGACATTCTGCAGCGTACACTAAAAAAGGTGTTGCCTATCACACCGTACGGCATCCGTTTCCTTCCAATTGCCAGTGAAGATGGTGTTCCTTATGATATGCTTATGGCGCTGATTCTACATAGTCTGTGGAAAACACCCATGGACGTCAGGCATGAAAGACTGGTTATTCGCCCAGCTAGAGAGCACTTTACTGAAGGTATTTTGTTCTTGCGCGAGGCTTGCAATGCACGACTAGATAAGCCTGAATGGGCTACCTTGTTAGATGAACTCATCTGTCTAAAGCGGTTCTAACAATGCACGCCTGCCAAATGACGGCAAGCGGTTATATCACCAGAGCACTGTACATATCACCCTTACGCCATCTGTATGTCTGTTTCAGTTGTCAAAGAATGGCAATAAAGAAAAAAAAATCCGGCATGATCTAGTGGCTAGGATACCTGGCTCTCACCCAGGAGGCCCGGGTTCGATTCCCGGTGTCAGAAATATGTTTGGGTAGATTTTTGTCGTCGTCTATGTTTTGTTTTATCTCGCGCTTTCTTTCGATCAAGTTGGAGGGGTTCATTGGTGCTGGCCGTCCTCCGGCATGGTCTAGTGGCTAGGATACCTGGCTCTCACCCAGGAGGCCCGGGTTCAATTCCCGGTGTCGGAAATATTTTTGGTTAGCTTTTTGTCGTCGTCTATGTTTTGTTTTATCTCGCGCTTTCTTTCGATCAAGTTGGAGGGGTTCATTGGTGCTGGCCGTCCTCCGGCATGGTCTAGTGGCTAGGATACCTGGCTCTCACCCAGGATGCCCGGGTTCGATTCCCGGTGTCGGAAATATTTTTGGTTAGCTTTTTGTCGTCGTCTATGTTTTGTTTTATCTCGCGCTTTCTTTCGATCAAGTTGGAGGGGTTCATTGGTGCTGGCCGTCCTCCGACATGGTCTAGTGGCTAGGATACCTGGCTTTCACCCAGGAGGTCCTGGTTCGATTCCCGGTCTCGGAAATATTTTTCGTTAGCTTTTTGTCGTCGTCTATGTTTTGTTTTATCTCGCGCTTTCTTTCGATCAAGTTGGAGGGGTTCATTGGTGCTGGCCGTCCTCCAGCATGGTCTAGTGGCTAGGATACCTGGCTCTCACCCAGGAGGCCCGTAATGCTGCTTTGCATGCACAGCGTATGGAAGACGAGAATGGACATCAGGCATTGTCATATACAGGCTCACTCAGCAAGACACTATTTTGTTGAGAGCATTATATACACATGCGACTTGTTCAGAGCACTATGTGAACCCCCGGAATGGCTTCCTGTACTAGACCAATTGGCTTCTGTGAAGCCCTTTTAAACACCTTACACTGGCCGAGCTGTGGCTGATGTTTTTAGAATATGTACATGTCGTGTATTTGATCTCCTTGTTTGCGTTTGTGAAAAGGCAATAAAAAAAAAGCCAGGGTTCGATTCCCGGTGTCGGAAATATTTTTGGTTAGCTTTTTGTCGTCGTCTATGTTTTGTTTTATCTCGCGCTTTCTTTCGATCAAGTTGCAGGGGTTCATTGGTGCTGGCCGTCCTCCGGCATGTACTAGTGGATTCTACTTCCGGCTACCGTTCGGTGCGGACGCAGAATGCCTTGCTCCGTTGGGGCGGTGTTTGCGGCTCAGACGAGCCGCGGTAACAGGAATGCTGCTATGGATAGCCAGGACTACCAAGTTATTTTGCCGCCTCTGCCTACAGGACCATGCGTGGCCAACACGCTCTTTCTTCACGGAGACGTAAAGGCAAGGCCCCACCGAGTCGAAGATTTTCCAGACACGCTGGTTCGTCTGGGTCTGCTTCCCGAGGTTAACGCCTTGGGGGCTTTCCAGATGAACCACGTGTGTGCGGTTACTTTCAGAAGCCCAGATGCTGTGAAGAAAATGCTGGCCCTTGGAGACATTACGGTTAAGGAGCGTCGCTGCCTGCTGGTTAACCCAGCCAGCCAGGATGTGCGGCTTAAGCTCTACTGGCTCCTTCACAACGTGCAAGATGAGGACGTCCGCGCCACGCTCACGCCTTTTGAGAAGGTTACGGAGGTCTTCAAGGAACGCTGGCGTGTGCAAGGCATCACCGATAAAGGTTCGTCAACCCGCATCGTATCGATGAAGCTGAAACCCGGAGTTACCATACACGACCTCCCGCATCAACTTCGGGTCGCCGGCATCATGACACTGCTGGTTGCGCCTGGGCGTGCCCCGCTCTGCCTGAGGTGTAATCGCATAGGTCATATTAGGCGAGAGTGTCACATATCGCGCTGTGCTTTGTGTCGACGCTTCGGGCACGACGAAAGCTCGTGCGTGCGAACGTACGCGAATGTGGCGGGACCATCCAAAAGTGATGAAGTCATCCAGGAGCACACAATGGACGCATTCGATGCTGAAGAGACGGCTGGAAAAGGTGGCGTGGTGTAACGTCCTGATCCAAAGGAAGGCACCCGTGAACCAGCGAAGAAAGCGGACACCAAAGAATTAGAGAAGCCCGCTCGAGCTGAAGAAAAAGAGCAGCACGCGGAAAATAATGACAAGAACAAGACAAGCAACGAGCCTGCGGAATCGCTCGGACCCTCTCCGAGTCCCATGGACACGACGGAGCCCCTTAGAGGAGCGGGCCCGGTAAAACGTCCACTCGAAGTTAACGAGAAAAAGGACGGAGGATCAAGTGGATCAAGCCACGAGGAACCGCTTGCGAAAACACCGAGTGGCCGTCGGTCGAGCTTCAAGCCGACGCCTAATATCCCACCTGGCAGGAAAGGGCCAGCGTCGGGACTGACGTGAGCCCCCAGCAAGTGTTCGCAGTATGTGTGAGTACTGAGGTGGGGGAGGGGAGGATGTAAAGACTGACGTCGCATTCGAACAAAGTGAGTGTCAGTAGTCTGTTTAGGAAGGACTTTAGTCTCACGCGCCTCCTCACATTACCATGAAAATACGTCTAGACACAGCCTTACGATTTGGTACAATTAATGTCCGAGGCCTTGCAGGAAGGCGCAAGCAATATCAGCTTTGTCGCCTGCTCATGCAAAAGAATCTTGACGTAATCGGTGTACAAGAAACAAAAGTCGATAGTGAAGAAGGGACAGATCAAATGTTGCATTCATTTAGGTCACGTTTTTACGTGTGTGTTTCGCACGCATGCGGTACTTCAGGTGGTTGTGCGCTTTTTCTGAGAAGCGCTTTAGGCCTCTCAGTAGAAACTGTGTTCACAGACGATAGTGGCCGGCTTATTGTTTGCGATTTATGTCTCTGTGATATTAAGTGGCGCGTCATTTGCTTGTATGCGCCTAACAAGGTGAACGACCGAAAGAATTTCTTTGAAAGTGTTGAAAACCATTTGCAGTGTGATCGAATTGTTGTGATGATGGGTGATTTCAATTGCGTCTGTAATGCAAAAGACAGAGTTGGAAGCCCACCTATTCATGATGCAAGTGTGTAGTCATTGAACGTAGCGATGGAAAAGTACAATTTAGAGGATGTTGGGGATGTGATGTCCAATGCAGAGACGCCACCATTCACCCACTATCAGCGAAATAGCCATGCCAGGTTGGATCGCGCCTACGTTTCAGCGGATATAATATCATTGTGTTTTCTATATGAAGTAAATCATGTTTCCTTTACCGATCACAGCTTAGTCAACTTTGTAGATGGTCCGAAAAAGCCGACCAGTTTTAACTGGCAGTTGTGGAAATTTAACTTTAAGGCCTTAGAAGATGAATTATTTTTGATGGGTGTTAATGATAGCCTTCACGGATGGTTCGAGACAGAACGCAAAAGTTATGCAGAAGCGTGGGAGAATTTCAAACAAGACGTTAAAATGTTAGCCATAGAGAGGTCTGGTGCCTTGCGCCGAGAGGAAATGAAAAAAGAATTAGAAATGCAAAATAATTTAAATTTTTATTTAAGTGTTGAGAATGTCAGTCTCGGAAAGTATACGAAGGAAATAAAAGAAATTAAATCCCAGTTAGAACTAGTCGAAGCTGAAAGATACAAAGGGCACGCGCAGAAAAGTTATGGTGCGGAGAACAGCCCTCGAAGCGTTCACTCGGGGACGAACGAGCTTATGCCTCGCGGAACGAGATAACAGCCGTAACATACGGCGGTGTGGTTGTACGAGATAAAGAAACAATAAGACAGGCTTTTTATGAGCATTACTGCGAACTACTAGGGCAAGAACGCATTCGCGATGAAGGATTCGATACTGAATTCCTGCCGCTATTGCCAAGCCTTGAAAGGGAAGTAACGGAAAGGCTCGAAGAACCGATTACTTTAGATGAAATAAAATGGGCGATCGACTCACTAAGTTCCGGAAGAACGCCAGGGCCAGACGGTCTCAGCGCCGCTTTTTACCAAGCTTTTAAGCAAGACATAGCCACTGCCCTTCATAAAGTAATTGCGGAAGCGTATGAGAACTGCGTGCTGCCCCCTTCTTTTCGTCAGAGTCACACGGTGTTGATACCAAAGTCCGAAGACCCTCATGTACTACTGTCGACAGGGGCGTACCGCCCGATAAGTCTCACAAACACAGATTATAAAATATACACGAAGGTTCTTGCACGGAGACTCCAAAATGTGATACAACAATTAGTAGGGTCGCACCAGCCATGTGGCATAAGAGGACGATCCATTGTCACCAATATACATGTAGCGAGAACAATATTGGAAAGTTGTGACGCCTTCTCAGAAAAGGTAGCACTGTTGCAACTTGATCTTGAAAAAGCGTTTGACAGAGTGTAACATGAAATCCTTTTTCTTGTTTTAAAACATGCCAAGATAGGTTCTGTTCTTTTGCAAGGTGTTAAAATGTGCTACGCTGGCGTATCTACGAAACTAATAGTTAACAAACAGCCTACGGCTGTGATAGAAGTTAAGTCAGCGCTCCGCCAAGGATGCGCTTTATCGTCTCTACTTTTTGCATTGTACGTCGAACCATTTTGCTTAAAGGTTATTAGTAGTAATAACATAAGGGGACTTGCAATGGACTCCAGAGAAGTTAAAATCTTAGCGTACGCGGACGATATCGCCATATTCTGTCGAGACAAGCAAAGCATCTCTAATGCAGTAGAAGTGGCGAACAGATTCTGCAAGGTCACCGGAAGTGCGATAAAGTGGAGTAAGTCATTGGGCATCTGGCATGGTAATTGGAAAGATAAAACAGAATTTTTTGAAAATATGCAGTGGACCAGGACCAATGCGCGGTACCTTGGGGTACCTCTGCAATATTATCATGACACAAAAGACTATTGGCAAGAAGAACTAGAGCAAGTTAAAGTTAAAACAACAAAGTTCGGAGGTAGAAATTTATCGATTTTCGCGAGATCAACGGTATGCAATGTTTTCCTTTTTGCAAAAATCTGGTATGTAGTGCAAGCACTGTGCATGTCAAGAATGACCATCCAAAAGATACTCAGAGCATGCGCTGTTTTTATATGGGGATCCACATGGGAGAGAACGAGCCGCACTAATTTATTTCGGTCGGTGAAGTCAGGAGGTCTTGCTTCGGCGCATTTGTTTTTCAGGCAAGTTGTCTCAAGATTTCTTTTTTTGCGAGATCAGAAGGATCCCTTCTTGCGAACAGTGTGCCAACTACGTTTACGAAATGCGTTACCTCAATTTATCGTAACCTCAAGAACGGCAAATGGCGCAAGTCTCCGCGGATTTTTACGGGAGGTAGCTTGGTCCGTAAAATTCTTGCATGCTCGCTTTTCATTTGATTATCTTGCTATTGTTGGAAGGAAAAAATCGTATAAGGGCCTAGTTGACGTTTGTATGCCTGTTCCTTTGTACCGATCTATGTATTCACCGAGCACAGGAGCAGATGTATTGAAGCGAGTGAAACGGATGCCAGTGCGATCTGGGGTTTAAACGTTTTTCTTCCAATTGCATACTGGAACTCTTCCCGTCAAACCTTGGCTACAAGAAAAAGGCCTCTTTGTCGCATGGTCGGTCAACTGCAGCAGGTGTAGAAAACCAGAGACGATCGAACACATATTTTTGGATTGCTCAGACGCACTTTTCTTGTGGGACATTCTGCAGCGTACACTAAAAAAGGAGTTGCCTATCACACCGTACGGCATCCGTTTCCTTCCAATTGCCAGTGAAGATGGTGTTCCTTATGATATGCTTATGGCGCTGATTCTACACAGTCTGTGGAAAACACGCATGGACGTCAGGCATGAAAGACTGGTTATTCGCCCAGCTAGAGAGCACTTTACTGAAAGTATTTTGTTCTTGCGCGAGGCTTGCAATGCACGATTAGATAAGCCTGAATGGGCTACCTTGTTAGATGAACTCATCTGTCTAAAGCGGTTCTAACAATGCACGCCTGCCAAATGACGGCAAGCGGTTATATCACCAGAGCACTGTACATATCACCCTTACGCCATCTGTATGTCTGTTTCAGTTGTCAAAGAATGGCAATAAAGAAAAAAAAAATCCGGCATGATCTAGTGGCTAGGATACCTGGCTCTCACCTAGGAGGCCCGGGTTCGATTCCCGGTGTCGGAAATATTTTTGGTTAGCTTTTTGTCGTCGTCTATGTTTTGTTTTATCTCGCGCTTTCTTTCGATCAAGTTGCAGGGGTTCATGGGTGCTGGCCGTCCTCCGGCATGGTCTAGTGGCTAGGATACCTGGCTCTCACCCAGGAGGCCCGGGTTCGATTCCCGGTGTCGGAAATATTTTTGGTTAGCTTTTTGTCGTCGTCTATGTTTTGTTTTATCTCGCGCTTTCTTTCGATCAAGTTGGAGGGGTTCATTGGTGCTGGCCGTCCTCCGGCATGGTCTAGTGGCTAGGATACTTGGCTCTCACCCAGGAGGCCCGGGTTGCGCATTTACATTCGCTAGCCTGTGCATGGATGGATGGATGGATGGATGTTATGAGCGTCCCCTTTGGAACGGGGCGGTGGCTTGCGCCACCAAGCTCTTACTACTATGCTGCCTAATATCCTACCTAAGTTCACCAATGAAAAAAAAAAAAAAAAAAAGGCCGATCGATTGCAGCGCCGCCCCCGCGGCACCAACGGGAACTATTTATCTAGGTAACTTTTCGCCCTAGGGGAGCGTAGGTCCCTAGGTGTCGTGTAAAAAACGCACCTAGGTCCTTAAACGCCCTAGTCCCCATGCGCGCGCGCGCGGGGCCCATAGAAATAGACCATAGCGCAGATAGTATGTGGTAGTATTGTTTGTGCCAACTCGCCGGAGTAGCAGGGTAGGCGGTTCATTGTGCGTGCACGCAAGCAGCACGACCACGAACGAAGCGATACAAGGTGGAACAGCGCGTTTTACGGCAATTCTCCTCCCCGCACGAGTAGAACGCTGTGGTTGCATGATGCATCGGCTCCGTCTTTTTTCGTGTGCTGTGTCCAAATTCTTGCCTCGCCTCTTGTGATTTTTGGATCACTGGTGCTGTAAGTGACCCGCTGTCGAACGACACCTCTTCAGCGGAAATCGGACCTGTCATCTTCAGTTCATCGCCGTTTATTCGAAACATCCGAACCCCCGCGCCCCTGCCGCGCAACGCCGGCAGCGTGCGTCGGCGGTAGCAGCTGCAGAAGCCATGAGTCAGGACGGCGTCGTCGACAGCGTCGACATGACTCCGGAAGAGATCCTCGATTGGCGCGAGAAATTTATTTACTCCGACACCAAGAAGCCTTCGCCAACCTCACCCAGCACCCTCAAAACTCCACCGCAAGTAAGCCACATTCTGCCTCGTCCTCCTCCACTTCCAGCCGCAGAATACAAAATAATTCTTCGTGTACATGGTGGAGTCAACTGCGCCAACATACATCCAGTCTCTCTCCGCGACATCGTCATCAAGTCCACTGGTCTCTCCACGGCTGCAGCATCGCTAGATCGACTCCGGGCCAACGAGATTAACAACACAATCATCATAAGCACTCCCTGCATGGACAGGGCTGATCGCTATTTGAAGATCGTCACCCTCACCATCATGGGCAAGAGCTACGAAGTCTCCACGCACGTGGCAGACCCTAAAAATTCGTGTAGGGGTATTATCCAGCTGCCGGCCTCCCTGGTAGAAGGGAACGTGTTGGCTAACCTTCGAGAGTCCAATCCAGCAATCAACATCCTAGCTGCTCGAAGAATGGGCTCTACAGACTCAATCCTGGTCACTTTCGAAGGCTCAAAGGTCCCCTTCTACATTGACTACCTCCGCACAGACCTCCGCTGCCGACCATATCGACAAAACGTGGAGGCGTGTACTAAGTGCCGGCAGCTTGGCCATCGCCAAGACGTCTGCCCCAATGTGACCATATGTCTCTGCCCAAAATGCGGCACGCCAGATCCTCCTCAGGACCACAGCTGTACTCCCACATGCATCATCTGCACCGGAACACACGAGACTGGTTCCTCAGAGTGCAAACTTCGTTACAAACCAAGGACACCGCCCCCGGCACCTCCAGAGTCTAAACTGACACTTCCGGCCAGGAACGCTGTACAGGCCCCCAATCAACGCACTGGACAAGAGACGCCGCAGAGCAGCTCTGGCCGCAAGAACACTGCAGCATCGGCGCAGCTCCCATCATCGAAGCAAGCTTGGCCTCCGCTGACCCCACGCAACGAGGAGACACCGCCCATCAACCATAAAAAGGTGAGCTGGGCAGGAGTAGTCTCCCACAATAGCAGCTCCTCACAATATGCTGATAACTCTCTCATCAAATACTTGCTAAATCAGAACGAAATGCTTAAAAACGAAATCAAGCAGCTCAAAGCAATGCTCCGCCCCCCCATCGATATCACTGACACTCCTGTTGCTACTTCCAAACCACTCCCACAAACGCTTGCACCCACACTCACACGTCCTCCGACAGAACACATGGACACACTTGCATCCACTGCTACGACGGAAACCGCAACTCCAATGCTGCCTTTATCACACACGCAGCCCCCACCCGCAAAAAGGAAGAATGCCGAAATAACAGACACCGAGAACACCGTTGAAAACGCCATATTTGTCCTCACTGACCGCATGGACATTCTGGAAAACAAACTTGTTGCCCTTGAAAATCGACTAGAGAGCAAGCTTGATGCATTTATTTGTGAGGCATCTGCACACTTTTGCCGGTTTCAAGAGCTAATCGACAGCTGGGGAAGACGCTCCGCGACGTCACAAATTCCCGTCCTTCAAAATGACAATAATGATGAAGCCAGCCCGTAGTCTAGTCATATGGCAGTGGAACTGCAGGGGGTTCCGCAACAAGCGCGCATCTCTAACACTATTTCTACAGAGTCTTAACGAGCTCCCTGACATCATAGCCTTGCAGGAAACACACGGGAAAGTCACGCTACCTGGATACGATACGTTTCAAGATCCTCACATAGACAAGCCCAACACTGCCATACTTGCAAGGCGACATCTTTCTGTTAAACGGGAAACATTCAGCAGTACTGAAATCCCCCACGATTTCATCAGAATTCTACCTCAAAGCCACACACAACCCACCCTATGCGTGTTGAATGTTTATAGCCCCCCCAATGCTCGACACCACCGCTTTGAGAACATGCTTGCCCAGGCCAAAGCTAACGCCAATAAACAGCCGCTAGTCGTAACGGGCGACTTCAATGCCCCCCATCAAATGTGGGGCCACTCCGCATCCACTCCTAAGGGAAGAGCTCTATGGCAGCACATACAAAATCAAGGTTTCACCATCTACAATGACTTCACTCTTCCTACCCGGCTAGGAAATAGCGTCAGTAGGGATACATCCCCCGACCTCACCCTAACTCACCGCATCACTCAGGCGACGTGGCAAAACCTCCAAAACAACTTGGGAAGCGACCATTACATCCTCGAACTCCGTGTAGATTTTAAGCACAGACCGCTAGCCACGAAACCACTAAGGCTTACGAATTGGACGGAATTCAGAAAATCTCGCTGCAACACTAACGAAGAAACCATTACCGACATTGAGCAATGGGCGAACGCCTTGCAAGCAGACGTAGATGCCCATACCACCACTCTCCCGCTAGACACACCCTTGGCCACAATTGACTCCAAGCTATTACACATGTGGGAAGCGAAGCAAGCTTTACTTAGGAAATGGCTAACAGCACGTTGCAATCGTAAACTCCGAATCCGAATAGCCAAATTAGACTCTCAGATCCAACAATATGCTATCAAATTGGCGACGCAGCAATGGACTCAGGTTTGCGAAGGAGCGCATGGTACTCTCAGCACTAAAAAGACCTGGCAATTGCTCCGGCACCTGCTCGACCCCACCACGTCTAGGACGCACAACAACCACCAGATGAATAAACTGCTGCATGAACATGCAGCCGACCTGCCGACCATGTTCAGCAACCTGGCTTCCAAACATATGCCCCCTCCTACGCAAATACCCATGCCTGACTATGCTGGTGAACCCAATGAGGAGCTTTGCAGCCCCATCACAGAAGCGGAGGTTCGACATGCCCTCAACCAAGTGCGAACCACCACGGCACCAGGCCCAGACTCTGTGACTAATAAAACGCTTCGCAACCTCGATGAGTAATCCATAAGCAAACTCACCGAGTATTACAACCACTGTCTCGAAGAGGGAGAGATACCCCAACAATGGAAAGCAGCCAAAGTGATATTCATTCCAAAGCCGAATAAGCCAATTCACATTGATAACTTCCGTCCAATTTCTCTGACTTCATGCATAGGGAAGATCTTGGAGCACGTAATCCACCTACGCCTCTCCAAATACATCGAACATAATCACTTGTTCCCTTCGGAAATGACTGGCTTTCGCAAATCTCTTTCTTGTCAGTATGTCATGTTAAGGCTCAAAGAAGACATTATCGAACCGAGCGACGCACGTGACACACAAGCGTTGCTCGGCCTCGACCTCAAGGGCGCCTTCAACAACGTGTCCCACTTGGCCATACTACGCGAACTTAGCAGTATAAACTGCGGGGAGCGAATCTACCGCTATATACGCAGCTTCCTCACGAAGCGTACTGCGACGCTACAATTAGGCAGCGAACAATCTGGCCAAATAAGTTTAGGAAGCACTGGCACGCCCCAAGGGGCAGTACTTTCCCCCCTCCTCTTCAATTTGGCTATGCGACCTTTAGCTTTCACTCTCAAGAAGATTCCTGACCTCCGATTCACACTGTACGCGGACGATATTACGCTGTGGGTGACCGGAGGTTCTGACGGGCACATCCAAGACACCCTCCAAGCCGCAATTGATCAGGTCGAACAAGTAGGTCACGAGTTGAATCTCAGGTGCTCCCCCACCAAATCACAGCTTCTCCTTCTACGCCCCACAAGACGCTTCAGGACTTCACCCCCGAATATCCAACTCACGATTGAAGGGCACCCTATACCCCAAGTAGACAGGATAAGGGTCCTAGGATTACACCTCCAATGCAACCGAGCAAATCAGCACACCTTGCAAACACTACAAACAACGGTAGATAATACGCTCCGCCTGATAGGGAGGATCTCCAACAAACACGGAGGGCTTCGAGAGAAGGAGCTAATTCAGCTAATCAAGGCTTTTGTCTTAAGCAAAATCACCTTCGCACTGCCGTATCTCTCACTCTCTAGGCAGGAAGAGGATACTGTGAATTGCTTGATTCGCAAGATACACAAAGTCGCTCTTGGTGTTCCAATTAGAGCATCCACACAAAGGGTGATGGCCACCGCCACACTAAATACCCTTCAAGAATTAACCGAAGCCCATCTATCTTCACAATACCATAGACTCACCACCACTGAAGCTGGGCGTGAGATCCTGAGACAACTTCATCGTGCTCCACCATTCAACGAGAGTAGGCGACATCAACTTCCTCCGAACATACACGGCCAATATCACATCCAGCCCCTACCCAGAAACATGCACCCCGAATTTCACGTCAAACGCCGCAAACATCGAGCCAAGGCGCTACAACGCAGCTATGGACAGGCTGAAGGAGTGTACTATGTGGACGCTGCAGCCTACACCCCTAAACATCGTTATGCTATAGCGGTCGTAGACAACCAGGGCAACACTGTTTGTTCAGCATCAGTCAAGACCACCTCGGCGGGTGACGCGGAAGAGGCCGCCATTGCACTTGCATCGGGGCTACCCGATTGCGACGTCATTATTAGTGACTCTAAAACTGCTATCCGGAACTTCAGTAACGGCTACATTAACAACCTCGCGCACTCTCTGCTTGTAGCTCACCCACCAGAAAAAGACATCGCTCTCGTATGGGCTCCAGCACATCAAGGACTCCATGGCAACGAAATGGCTCATGCCGCTGCTCGAGGATTCACGGACCGAGTGGCCGCAAATATGGGCCTAACTCTAACACCCAATGACTCCCAACAACACAACAATAAAGACACACTCGTCACATTCCATGAAATTTGCACACATTACAGAAACCAACGCCTATTGTATCCACCTCTCTGTGTGTCTAGAACGCGCCAGAGAGAAATACTGTGGCGACAACTACAAACTCGCACCTTTCTTACCCCGCGCACTTTGCACTTATTCTTTCCCGCCACATACCCGACACCCAAGTGTCGCTTTTGCCCTGTCCCCATAGCAGATCTCTCCCATATCATGTGGCAATGCCCCTTCAAAACTCCCCCCCGCAAGCTCAAACCATTAATTAGTAGCGCGGAGCTGTGGGAGACTGCCCTGCGCAGCTCCGATCCCACCCTACAGGACCGAGTCCTGAGGTGGGCTGAGGAGGTAGCGGAGGCCTACCACGACTGGTAGACGGACTTCTAGCCACATAATGTGGTGATGGATGCCTGCTGGGACTGGAGTACTTAGACCTCCCTCTCTCCCCCCCGGCTCCTCCCCTTTCTTAAAAGGGGAATAAAGTTCATTCATTCATTCATTTACGGCAATTGAAGTTGTGTGTGTTTGACGCGCTCGGTGTGTGCAAAGAGCAATTTAGTTGCGCGTGTGACGAATGTGTATGTGCAAATAGCACGACCACGAACGAAGGTGGAACATCGCGTTTTGGCGTGCGCAAACAGCAATCGAGTTGCGTGTGTGACGCGTTCGTTCGCGCAAACAGCACGACCACGAACGAAGCGATGCAAGGTGGAACAGCGCATTTTGCGCAATCTAGTTGTGTGCGTGGCGCGTTTGTGGTGTGCAAAGAGCACGACGACGATCGTCTTCTAAGTGCGCCAGAGCAAACCGATTGTGGGATTCTACATAAGTATTGAACGGGCGTTAAACCTAGAGAAACACGGGATTGCGACGCGACTAGCCGCGATGTATAGCACTGTACGTACGTAAGTTTACAGCACCGACTTTTAATTCGGAGTGAATAAGGGACACGCCACGAGTGATTTGTATGTGGAGGTTAACTCATACGTGCATTAGTTAGCGGCGGTATAGAAAAAAAAAGGGGGGGGTGCGGAGGGCGGCGGGGATTGCTGAGACAGGTGCTCGAAAGCGTTTCCACGCATGTTTTGTCGGTGTACTCGATAAACTAAATGCCACTTTGAAGAAATTGTGACGAAATGTTGGCATGTGCGTAGTGGCACAGTTTAAAATGTGTCGGAAGAGTAAATCCGAAAAGAACCGAAGGGTACCATGTGTAAAAAGTGTGTGAAAACTACAGCTGCAAGCTTATGTTATACAGCATTGACCGATGTCGAGATATTGTTCTCATGAATGTAGCATCCATCGCCTTTGTACGCATGTGCTGGCTTCGGCGCACTATCATCGAGGCATTGATCAAGGTTAATAAAACTGTACCCGCAACGAGCGCGTCGTCCTGGTTTCGGTTCTCGCTGCTATTCGTGATAATAAACAGTTTGTAAATTGTGCTTTTTGTTGGCGATTCTCTGGACAAGGGACAAAAACGAAAACTGGCAATTAAAATAAGCAACACGTAGAATATTTTAAACGAAAAACTGTTTCAACATTCTTTAATGCAACTGTAACATTCTAGGGCTCTAAGCGCCATCTGTTTCCGGTAGTCAAAATGTGTCATGGCGGCTTCCTGTCAATTGGATGTGAGCGTAGCATGGGAGCTTCAATGGTACATCTAAGCTTTCTTGGTTATCCCCAGCTGTTCCTTATGTTTCCGCGTAATAACTCTTTCTTGTACCCAATACAATACCGAATAGGGATCGTATAGAAGCTCAGAGGCTGCACCTGTCATTCATACAGACAGGTAAGGTAGCTGTTCGCGACCACTTTCCACTCATCTGGGACGTACATAACTTTTTTGTGTTATTGTGTTATTGATGCATGCTTAGGCATCATTTTTCACGCCGCCTGAAGTTCTTGCTGAAAGTACGCTTTAAATGCACTGCACGCCTTAAATTGACACCCATCTGTAACTTGTTTGAGCCGTTATTTATAGCCCATATTTTGCGGATACGATTTTAACCTCATGCGCACTACCGCCCGTTTGTTCTGTTGCGCTCGCGATATCAATGTTTTTAGATCCAGAAGGCTGCTTCCGCATGAAAAAAAGAGACTCGCCGTGTTAGATTGTACACATGGAAAGCGAACGCTGTGACACATTCTTTAAATTGGCCGACTGTTGCAAGCGGTGGCATCATTGCCGTCGTCGAAGTGTATATACAGGCACACTATAATAGAGACATACGTATTTACAGTGCCAAATGAACAATTTGGTGTTTCGACCCTTGGCGCTCTCCTGCTCGGCCTGACAGGCAGGTGTCACGTAGTGCGTTGCACTGAAAGCGCATGAGCATACAGCGAAATCTACGCGAGCGTTTTTATAGACAAATGCTCGAAGATTTCTATCACCAGCTGCCACTTGAAAGTGCGTTTAGCTAGCAAGCCAGCAGTAGTGTCTGCGCTTTCAAGCATACACTTGATCATACGAAGATAATGAGACAAAGTGTAAACACATGAATGACAGATTCAATATTTCTTGACACTCGTAAATCCTCAAACCTGCCAGTTGTTCGTTAGTGCGTGAAAAAGTGGAATTTTGTGATGTTTAAAAGCAGACATTGGTTCATCCAAACGTGGCTTTGCCTAGGCCGTCGCATTGTATGAATGAATTATCAAATGCATGGGCATTGGAGCAATGAGGTGATGTAGCTGAAAAATGCACCTTTGTTCTCTTTTCACTTTGCCTCATCGTATTCTGTCTCAAGTTTAGCCATTGTCAAAGCAGCAATTTCGACTGGCACAGCAACGCTCATCTGAAGGGCATCTGTCAATGTCGTAAGTTGTCATTGCTCCTTTCAGCACATATGTTACATGGTCTTTGACATCTTCAGTACGACCTAAATGTGTTTCACAGCTGTGATTGCCTCAGTGCATATAGAAGCAACGAAGTGATCCCAAATACTTTTGCAGAATAACTGAAATGTGGGCAAGTTCATTCGGATTCATGATTATGGCAGATTTGAACCCAACACTCTGTAACACTACTACACAGACTGGCGTTTCGGGTAGTCGAGACAAGATTCTTATTAAAACCTCGTTGAGATTTGAAGAACTGTTAGCTAGGTGGCAGAAAGTAATTGTGATTCAGAATGGTAGCCTCAACATTGAGCACAAGGCAAGAGGTGAGTTTTTTATTGTGATCATTTTCTACAAGCACGCACATTAGCGTTACAGTAGTACGAGCATATTTGTAGCACATCCTTCCCTGTATAAAAAGGGTCATGTTGCTTACTGCTTAGCTGGTGTTATGCATTGTCCACTTCTATGGTGTTGATGCCCAGGATCTCTACAAAACGGAACCTCTTTGGTACAGTCGTGTGGCTGCTTGTGTTCTTCTCCCCTAGCCAGAGGCATGAAGGGGGGTTCATGGTGACTGACCAAGTCTTATGTATAACCCGACGTTTTGGAACTACACACGGGTTCCTCGTTCACTGAGTTGGACAAGAAATCGTCGTCACTTATGTAGCCAGCATGTGACGTAATGAACATGCGTAAATGGCAGGCATAGTCCCTGGTGTCCGGTTCATCGTAGCTGGCGTCAATTGAACGATTAGCGATTCTAGCAGCCGCCGGGATGACATGTTCTTTGGCAACAACAGTGGCATTGTCCCAGTCAATCTTGTGACTATGTTCCTGCGCATGCTCGGCAAATAATAGTCGTGTGACTATTATTTCTTAGATCACGTTTTTTTTTTCGTTTCCATGCCTGACCAGCCGAACTTTCATCGAACCCTTGATTATGCAGCCAGAGGCAGTGGCACTCGTTGTGTCCTGTTTGAGATGAATGGTCTTTTTGTCCGTGTCTATCCACTATCACCTGGGCTTATCTCCTGAACGCTGAAGTGTGCCTGCATTTTCCAGGTCAACTATTCGGACATTAATGTCTGGATACAAATTGGGTAGATCTTGTATGCCATGCCCAACATCAGAGTAAGTTTTCTGTTTCTACCAGCACTTTTGCTCATGCACTTTCATTTTCCTCCGGTCCGGGAGTTGTGGAAAGAAGCTGTCTGCAGTAGCTGGAAGTGTAGTCCTAAGCCTTTGGCTCGTAAGCATTTGCACTAGCGAGGAGCTATTTTTCAGAAGGCTCAGTCTATAATTGTGTGTCTTGTAGGCATCACCTGACGTCTCAAGGGAGTTCTTGGATAAGTTTACGGTGGCTTCTGTGAGATCATTGCGCTGTTGGTAGCGTGGACTACACGCCATTTGTTGGAATTCTTATGAATTCTGCAAACAGCGAGCTGCGCCCTTTTGCAAGCTACAGTTTGTTGCGGTTCACGACCACTACACTATTGCACGCCTTGTGAAAACAAAGAGGCATTGAGTCGCAACCACAGGTCCTGTCAAACTAGCCAGTACTAGATCAGGATACCCTTACTAGTATTTTGTGACGATGAGCCACCACACCCCTCCAATAGAAAATATGTCCATAGTGAACTTCTGTAACAGCTTTTCTCAGAATCCCAATTGCAGGAGTGTAACCCTTCCCTTAGCCCTGTGATGCTAGCATGTACGACATGACTTGAAGACATTTGCTGTTTGTATGTATTTATGATGCAGTACTTTGTCGTCTTGCTAGGCATTTATTGATTCCAAAGTGGCCTTCAAGTGAGAAGTGCTGGGTGGGTAAGCTCCTGTAGCTTCTTGGGCGCGATGGTTTTATTGCCAACATATCAACATGTCTTGGACTACATTGTCCTTGTAAAGCCAGAATTCTTTCAGAGTTTGCAACACCTTGTCCAGCTCTTTCGAGTGAAAATGCAAAGTTGGCAGCAGCATTAATCTAGCACTTGTTCTTTCTACAGTTCTTGTAAAGAAGGTGGGGAGAGGCAGCATGCATAGCCTTCAATCTTGGTAGGCCCTTGTGGTGCCTGTTATTCTCCTTCACATGAGAACTTCACAGTGTATCAGCTGCGGGAAAGTCTTTGCCTAAGATGTACATTATGCCTCATAATGCATCAATCATGTGCACACTTTATAAATTGGGAAACAGATTGTTGCCCCATTTATAGAATTTATCTCGAGCTTGCAAGAAAGAAAGCACTTCTTTCTATATCTGGGCATAGCCAGGCATTCTGTCTCTGCAAAATATCTTGAGGCGTATCTAGTAACATGTTGCCCATCGTCTTGCTTTTGGCTGCGCACTGCAACTAGACCACAGCCCAAAGCATCAGCTGTGATTAGCAGCTGGTCTCTCATTTTGAGGAGCACCAGCCAAGCACTGGATCTGAAGAAAGTATTTCTTTCCATTTTGAGAATTCTGGAACCTGTGTGGGTTCCAGACTAACCATGCTTTGAAAACAGCATGCTGGACAATCGGTGTAGTGTTTGTCATGTTAGGAGTGAATAAACCTAGATAGGTGGTCATGCCCATTAGCAGCAGTAGTTCTGGAGGATGGTCTTGGCATGTCTGTGACAGCTTTGAGCTTGTTTTCGTTCATGTGCCCCAAGTAGGATATTATTGTGATGCCAAACTTACATTTCTCTTTGTGGATGGCAGCTCTTGCACAGTGGGTGCCCTCAAATGTACTGCAGAGTTCGTTGTGTTGCTGTTTAGTTGAGCACCGATAACCTCGACCATATGACAAGCAACACATATAAGTTCTGGATGAATATCATTCATATACCATTGTGTTTGATCTGGGGCACACCAGATACCAAATCGCATGAGCAGTTAAAGCGAAACCAATGGAACGGTGCTGTAAAGGTGGTCAAAAACTTTCTGTAATTTCTCAGGGATTTGCCAAAACCCTGAATTTGGGCATCAATTTTTCATACACCAAGCTGTGACTCGTAGTATCTGAAGGGTATGCTCTACTGCAGGAATTGGATATGATGCTCATAGGGCTTGCTTGTTCAGTTTTTGTGTAATCCATAAAAGTGTGGAGTGCTCCTGATGGCTTCGTCACCACTACCATAAGCATGCACCAAGGAGTTGGCTCTGTCATAGCTGTCGTAAAACCAGTCTTAAACCTGGAGAAGTTTGGCTTTCGTCTTCTATAAAAGTAGCCATACAAAACAGTGAAATATTAGTGCACAGGACACAGGTTCCAGTTTCAACATTGTCATGCAAGCTGCGCAAAGTATTTGAGGATGCAGCTTTGAATCTCCACAACCATTAACATTCTCAATCTGTCTAAGCACTCGACTTCAGCTTCACAATCACCTCTGTGACCTATTTAGCAAATTTATTTGGAAATAGCAGCATTCTGCCTGATGCACGAGGTGGAACTTTATGTTGTGCTAGTCGCCTTACACACTGACCACAGTAACTTGGAGGTCACCACCTTCTCGAACTGTCACGAACCACATTGTTTTCAGGGTGAGACAAGAAATTGTGTCTAATTATCATCTGTGACAAAAAGAAATAACTGATGCCTGTGGCAAGGTGCCATTAAAGTGGTTGAGTTCCTCCAGGAGGTAGGGGGTGATATGAGTGAGAACCCTCAAAAGCCAATTATGGCCTTAGCCAAGCAGCCCCAGGTGACATGGTAAAGCTTTTTGGGCACAATGTCATTAGGCACCACCCTATATAATTTATTTGCTTCCACAACATCTGCATGGCTTACGAGTGTCCGGTGGTAAATTTCTGAAGCCACATCAACCTCGATGTAGCGTCCCTAATTCCAAATACTTCAATCTGCATGCCACTATGTATGGTGGGGGTTACTGGGAAGGAGACTAACGAACAGCTACACATAGATAAAAACTCCCTAAAGGCTGTTATTGTGGAAGCACTGCCTAACATCAACACACGCTATATGATACAAGAATGTTGCTGCTATCAAAGATGAATTCATTCAGTAATTGAGGATGAAGATGGTTTTACTCAATAGCCTTATAAAAAATGGTAAAAGAAAGCTAATAAATTTGGAACTCATGTTTCGAAACTTGTCTGAAAAAAAAAGATCATTAGTATGTCTTCAAATATCTCACGCAGCCGGTAATCCTGTTCTACTTCTTCATGACCTTCAGGTATGCTAGAGAAGTCTTTCTCGTCATTGGGCTAAAAAATGTAGTTGAGCAAAAGGAGTAGACCTAGGTGGCTGACAGGATGGCTCTTCTTTAAGTGCTGTGCGTAGAAGAAAAAAGCATGCAAACATCTTCAACACTGTAATGGGCACTAATTGTTAGGGATGAAACATGAAAAACCCTAAGGAAAACATTTAGGTTTGGTGGATATGTATAAAATACACAGAGACTAAAGACAGTGAAGGACAACGAAAAATGTTTGTGTAAGCTTCTTCACCAATGTGTTTGTTGCCTGTAGACAACACCAGGCAGAACTCGGAAAGCGACCTTCACCCCAAGTCGACGTCAATTCTGCGTGCAAGTTGTGCATATTGACACAAAGGTGTGGGGCTCCTGCACTGCAGAACAGCGCGCGCAAAGGTCGGCGCCACGAAAGACGATGAAGTGCGTAAGCTGCACGCTCTTGTTCTGCCCCGCCATTAAAGAGAAGCATACATTTTGCAAGACTCCGTCTCCAATCTACGTTACATTTTTCTGGTGGAGGTGTGGGGTACGTGCTACCACTCCCAGATCGAACACCGTCTACAAGCCCAGTACGAAAAACTGCCGACTTCAAGGACTGCCGCCTGAGCATGAGCATCTACGCAATCAAGTCAGAAAGATGAATACATTGGTTCCACCTTCTTCCTCGGCCGCCCCGACCGAGGTCGTCCTGAACCAGCCGCGAATCCCCACGTCATTCCATGGGGACACCTTTGAGGATGTAGAGGACTGGCTCGATCACTTTGAGCGTGTCGCAGAATTCAACGGCTGGACTACAGAGCGCAAGCTACGCAACGCCTACTTTGCCCTCAAGGACTATGCAGGGACCTGGTTTGAGAACCGTGAGGCAGGGCCCTATCGACATGGGATGAATTCCGACGGCAGCTAATCGGCACATACGCCAGCCTCGATTGCAAGGAGCGAGCTGAATCTGCAATTCAGGCGAGAGTACAGAGGCCGAACGAAAGCGTCGCAATGTTTCTCAAAGATATGTGCCGACTTTTCCGACGCGCGGATCCGTCCATGCCGGAAGAAAAGAAGCTAAGGAATTTGATGCGCAGTGTCGAGCAAGAGTTATTCGGTGCCCTAATACGCAACCCACCAAATATTGTTGCAGAGGTTCTCGCGGAAGCCGTATCGATGGAAAAGGCACTGCAGCAGCGAACAAGGTAGAACCGCGACGTGTCGACCCTATCGCGTTACTCTCTCGCTATATCCCTGGACAATATCAATGCCTTGTGGGAGCTCATTAGACTTATCGTTCGAGAAGAGCTTCAAAAGCTTCAGGTGGCTCCAGCATCGGTACAGCGACCTGCTCTGGCTGAGGTCGTCAGGGAATAAATCAGGCAGGCAGTCCAAGTCCCAGAGCGAAGCGAGACACCACAGCACAAGGTACGGCAGCCACAACCTCGCATGTCGTATACGGAAGCTGCACGAAGTTCGTTGTCCCCGATTTTTCGCGATGTGAGTGACGTCCTGGACCTTCTTGGTGTGCGCGCCGTTGAACAAGCCACTCGCCTCGTTGCACGCCATTCATGGCTGAAACACACCCACCTCGCAAGAGTGACGTATGGCGCTCCGCAGACCGGAGGCCCTTGTGTTTTCATTGCGGTGAAGCCGATCACCTCTACAGGGCATGTCCCTGCCAACGAGCTGGGCTCCGTGAATTTTCACTGAATGCGCTGTGCCCGCGCAATGGTTTATGCGCCCTGGAGATTGAAGCATACCTCGAGGATGCCTGGACCTCGTTTGCCCCACGAGTCCGTGAACCCCGGTCACCGTCACCCACCCGAAACAGGTCTTCCAGCCCCTATTCAAGCTGAGAGCAACGAGACGTCGCTCACTCAGCCCAGCCTCCCGGGAAAACTGAGTCCAGCGACCTGCGGAGGTGAGGTCGCTGATGTTGCGAACGCTGAAGATCCTCCACTGCAACGACCGCTATATGACGTAATTTAGACGCAGAGAAAGCAGTGTAGTTCCGTGTCAGTATCCTGCGACGTACCAGTTACCACAGATGACCACGAGGTCATGGCGTTAATCGACACGGGTGCGGACCTGTCTGTTATGAGCCAGAATCTCGCACGTATACTGAACAAAGTTTCAACGCAATGGACCGAAACTCAGATTCGTACTGCAGGAGGGCATCTCATAACTCCAATGGGCCGGTGCACGGCACGAGTCAACATTCGGGGCTTCACGTACATCGGCGACTTCGTCAATCTTCCTGAATGTTCAAAGGACCTTATACTCGGCATGGATTTCCTTCAGGCGAACGGTGCCATCATCGACCTGCAAGAGTCTAGAGTCAGCTTCACTACTACGCAAGCCATAGTGAACAGTAATGACGACGACCGTGACATCGTGCTTCGCGTAACTGACGATCACATCATGTTGCCACCCAAGAGCAGCGTGCTTACCCTTGTCCAATGCGACATGGAGGACGCCGCCGAAGGAATTGCTCAGGCAAACATGCCCCTGCTTCTTGAGCACCACATTTGTATAGCCAGAGGGCTTCTTCAGGTGCAAAACAAATGTTCATTTGTTTTGCTAACAAACTTTAGCAACGAGTATCGGCATGTACCGCGAGAAACGACATGGCTGAACTGAGCTCATTTCTTCACGAAATCACTAACGTTACTGACATTGCCACATTGGAAACCGCATCGTCTCAGCAATCTGGGTTCCCCAGCCTAAAAGAACGGATTCACATTAACGCCGCTCTGCCAGACCACCAGAAAGACCATCTACTGAGTCTCGCGAATGAATTTGTGGACTGTTTTTCAACATCATCCAAAGTGCGGTGCAAGTCCATCACAAAGCACCGCATTATTACGGACGAGTCTGCACGTCCTGTCCGTCAGCATCCTTACAGAGGGTCTCCAGTGGAAAGGGAAGCGATCAAGCATCAGGTGAAAGAGATGCTCCAAGACGACGTGATCCAGCCATCCACCTGCCCGTGGGCCTCCCCTGTAGTGTTAGAAAGAAAGACAACACACTATGCTTCTGTGGAGATTACAGAAAGTTGAACTGTGTCACCAAGCGTGACGTTTATTCATTGCCACGCATCGACGACGCATTGGATCATCTACAACATGCCAAGTTTTTTTCTTCGTTGGATCTTAAATCAGGATATTGGCAAATCGAAGTTGATCAACAGGGTCGTGAAAAAACAGCATTTGTGACACCCGATGGGCTTTATGAGTTCAAAGTTCTCCCCTTCGGTCTCTGTTCCGCACCTGCCACCTTTCAGCGGACGGTGGATACCGTGCTTGCTGAACTCAAATGGCAAACCTGCCTCATATACTTGGATGATGTCGTTGTGTTCTCGAGCACGTTTGACGAACATTTCGCATGACTCGAGGGTGTCCTCACTGCGATCCATACTGCCGGCCTCACCATCAAGCCTGAAAAATGCTACTTCGGGTTCCAAGAGCTCAAATTTTTTGGCCATGTCGTTGGTCCTCAAGGCGTCCGACCAGAGCCCGACAAGTTAGCTGCCGTCGCTGAGTTTCCACCACCCACAGACAAGAAGGCTGTCCAATGCTTCCTTAGTTTGTGCGCATATTATGGGCGCTTCGTCAAGGGCTTCTCGAGAATTGTTGAGCCTCTGACAGGGCTTACATGCGATGATGCGCCTTTCATTTGGGCGGACGAGCAGTAGCAGTCGTTCAATGAATTGCGCAAGTGTTTGCAAGAGGCCCCGATACTTGCTCATTTCAACGAAGACGCTGACACTGAAATCCATACTGATGCCAGCAATGCGAGTCTCGGCGTTTGTGCAGTGGCAAGCTGGTGCGGAACGCCCCGTTGCTTATGCAAGCCGCAGTCTCACCAAGGCTGCGAAAAACTACTCAACCATTGAAAAAGAATGCTTAGCGGTTGTGTGGGCAATTGGTAAATTCCGACCCTACTTGTACGGTAGACCCTTTAACGCTGTCAGCGATCAACCACGCCCTGTGCTGGCTTGCCAACCTCAAGGATTCTTCAGGCAAACTAGCCCATTGGAGCCTTCGCTTACAAGAGTATGATATTACAGTTGTCTACCGATCTGGCAGGAAGCACAGTGACGCTGACTGTTTGTCACGTGCACCACTCCCTACGACCTCATTAGACCCTGACCATGACTTGCCATTTGTCGCCGCATTAGTTATCGACGCCATAAAGATGGCTGAGCACCAGCGCACTGACGCTGAGCTGCTGCCGCAGATCGAACACCTCCAAGGAGTTGAAGGTGTTTTACCCTGCTTGCTCATGCGCAGCTTATCATCATACTACTTGCACAACAACGTCCTTTACAGGAAAAACGGCGGAAGCGGCCCCAATACGTACCTCCTTATCGTGCCATCGGCACTACGCCACGACATTTTGCGAGCCTGCCATCATGAGCCATGCGCGGGACACCTGGGATTCGCCAAGACTTTAGGCAAGGATACGACAGAAGTATTACTGGCCCCGGCTTTATTGTTCTGTGCAACGGTACATGAAGACCTGCCACGATTGTCAGCGCCGCAAGAAAGCACCAGTTAAACAGACTGGCTTTCTCCATCCTGTGGACCTTCCTCAAGCACCGTTCCAACAAATAGGAATGGATCTACTGGGGCCATTCCCAGTGACCTCTTCGCGCAACAGATGGATAGTCGTCGCTACCGACTACTTAACCTGGTACGCCGAAACCGAAGCTATTTCACAAGTAAATTTATATGAAGTGGCCAAGTTCTTTGTACGCCACATCGTCCTACGACATGGTGCACCGTCTGTTCTCATCACTGACCGCGGTACAGCATTTACAGCGGAACTTATGCAGGATGTTCTCTAGCTGATGCATAGCTCTCACTGCAAGAACACTGCATATCACCCTCAAACCAATGGATTAATGGAACGTCTGAACAGAACACTGGCTGATATGCTCTCCACGTATGTCGACGTAGAGCACAAGACGTGGGACGCGATCTTACCCTATGTGACTTTCGGGTATAACGCTGCTGTACAGGAGACTACACAGTTTACGCTGTTCGAACTTGTATATGGGCGTCACGTCAGGTCAACACTTGATGCCATGCTACCTATGGCTGATAATAGCCCGACCAGCGAACACGTAGAAGAGTTCGTACAAAGAGCCGAAGAGGCACGCCAGCTTGCTCGGCATCGTATCTGGAGCCAACAGCATACCGCCACCCTTCGATACAACCAGGGTCGACGCGACATCCATTACAATACCGGCGGCTGCGTGTGGGTCTGGACGCCCGTCCGCCACCGTGGACTCTCAGAAAAGTTGATCCGCGGGTATTTTGGTCCCTACAAGGTTACACGCCGCCTCAGTGACGTGACCTACGAAGTGGTCCCCTGCAGTTCTGACCCCAGTTCACTCCGTCGTCGTCCTCCCGCTGAAGTTGTTCGTGTAGTGCGCATGAAACCATACTATGCGCATACCTGAATGCTGAGATGCACCTGAGGAGCTCCATTTCTTATGTAGCTGAAAGAACTTTTTGACGCAACCGAGACGGTCGCTCTTCTCATGGGAGGCAATTGACACAAAGATGTGGGGCTTCCACACCGCAGGACGGCGCGCGCAAAGGTCGGTGCCGCTAAAGACGATCAAGTGCGTAAGCTGCACGCTCTTGTTCTGGCCCGCCATTAAAGAGAAGCTTATATTTTGCAAGACTCTGTCTCCAACCTACGTTACAATGTAGTCGTTGTCGGGTGAACAATTAAGCTTTATATTGCATGTTTTACACATTACTCATCTGATGCCTTAGCAGCGAAGGTTTTTCCTCTGCCTTTCTTGTAAAAAAATGTTTGGGAAGTGCCCACGTGCATCTTCTTTTATTTTTTTTTGTGCATGGCACATGTGCTGTTGGCCTGGAACTGATTCACAATAGTATTAACAGCCATAGCGTTCAGGGCCCCGTGTCGCTGAAAATCCAGCAGTGGTGTTGGCGACCTTTTCCATATGAGAAAATTAATCCCGAACCATGCATCCCGATTCATGCAGGCCCTCCACGTGGCATATAGGCGTTACTGAACTCATTAAAATTCTCAAAGTAGGATGTGTCAAAAATTCATAAAGTGTGACTTACACACAACTTTGAGACATGATAGCGTTGGATTGTAATTTGAATATGCGAGAAAACATAATTCTGTTGCGCGGAAACTCAAACACAAACCCCTTTTCCAGCTGCCATTTCAGGTCTGTCTTAGGAGTGGCACGCCCCAGAAAGCTCGCCTTCGTGCATAGCGTTTGCCACCAGCATTTCCAGGGAAACATTACAGAAGCATAAGCTGCAGCTGCCCGGAAGCGTGAGAAGCAGCCAGGGATCTTTTAATGCTATCGTGTTCCACTCTTAAAGGCGGAGCTTAGGTGTCCTCCAACCTTTTTTTTTCGCTGTTTGGGGACTGCGTTTTTGAAGGTGTTGCTTCGTTTCCTTTCTACTGTAGGGCGAATGCAATATCTGCTTTGAACAACAGCAAAGCCACGTTTTGATTGCACTTGATGCTGACCGCACTAGCGCGGCATCTCTCCTGAACACTATCCAACAGTTCACTATGATGTTATCACTGAAATAGAATACACAGGACACCTTCGTGTACCACTTCATCTACCTCGAAGTAATATGCCATAGCTCTATGATCATATCCTTAACATCCACTACTTTCTTGGATTCATTTCAGATACCTGGAATGTACAGACTAAAAAAGCTCGGAAGCGCTTGCACTCTTTGGAGAATTTTGTATGAGCATGTTCAGGCTGTTCTGGTGGCACTAAAAAATACTGGCTCTCCTGTAATCGAGAGTAGATGTAAGCATGAAATGGCTGCCGACAAAGCAGATTGATTGTAGATGACACTAGCCACAATCTTAAAATAGATGTAGCGCACATTCGCAACGGCACACCCCACTGCATCACGCAACTGTACACTGGTCCATATTGAAGCAAGTTTCCTGTCAAAGACAGAACCCCATTGCAAGTCTCGTCTCGGTCGACCATATGTGCCGTGGACCTCGCGGACTGCTGGCATTGAAAAGAGCACAAGCAACTGTGTCTCAGTGCCAAAAAATGACAATCAAGTGTACAGTGCCTTGTATCTGCCTCTGAACGTCGCTATTAGAAGTGACAAATAAAACTTCAGCGTACTAGAAGTTACAGCTTGAGTGATATTGTGAGCAAATATTTAGAACTCAGAAGCAATATTTTTTGTTACATGTTTGGGAAGTAACTAACATATGTATTGCAGTCTTGACTGTTTGCCCGAATGAGCTGGTTTGAGTGCCAGGATAATGGCTCTGGCTTTTGGTTCATTGAAGGTGGCTGACAACAGGAGCTAAAAGCATTTCATGCTTAAAATGTCTGCAGCAGCGGCACTGTTCGGTTAGTCAAGGACCTCATTTCATGGCCCTCATTCTGACACCTTCGAACACTGTTTCTGCCTTTGTAACGCTTCCTAGAGTTTATCCTTCAAATTCTTATGTGAAAGAACCATGCATCAATTTTGGCGTATTTCTCAAACTGTACGAGCAGAATTGCTGCTGATTTCATAAATACAACCTGTTAAATCAATACAGCAGAATTGTTAGTTGAAATATGTAATCCAAATCAAGGAACCATTCTCAAGACGATGTTCCCGCTGGCACTGATGCGTGTCATTCCTGGCGTTGGTGAAATCTTTATTCTACGTTATAAAGCATGAAACATTCACACGTGCTCTTCTTTCCTTCTTTTTTGAGCTTTGCTGTTTCAAGGAGCTTTGCCCTTTGAGTGGCAGCAGCCTGATTGACATAACTTCTGACTCACGTATTTAACATTTTTGCACAGATTGGTCAAGGAGTAGCCAGATTTTGAGAAGTACATCTTTAGCAGAGTCTATAGGTGCTGGCTTTTGGTGTGGAGAGACAAGCAGCTTCATAACTTCCCTCCTGTCTCTTGTCATTGTGTCAGCAAACTGAAATGAAAACTCTCGAAACAGTATATTTGTTAATGAGGAATCTTTGCAAGGCACATTGTGAAGCACACGCCGATGAATTGCTTCAACCTTTTACATTAAACAAATTATGCCATGTGCTGTCGAGAGGCAAATAAAGCTGTTCGCTTTAAACATTAACAATAATATCCACAGTTTGTGAAGTGATTGAGATATTGTTACCCAGTACCTTCAACAACGATGTTATGGGAAACAGAGCAAGGAACTAGCATACTTAAACTAATTGCAGGTATTTGGCGGAGTTGTATGGGAGACAAGATAGCCAACCAATTTTCCTTTAATGCATGTGAGCTTTGTCATCTTCACGGTGTAATGTAATCTTTTCAGGTAGCGGATAAAGAATGTGTGGCAACATTAAATGGCCTTTGACGACACAGGCGAGTAGTGGATGCCACACTTCAGTTCTAATTAAAGTTACATCAGCACAGAGCATGTATGCTACGACCAAGTTGGGTCCATACTTTGGATTACCGTGTACAGTGTCACTCTCTTCTGCATTCCAGAAGATGGAAGCCAGTGTTTCTTTGCTGTTGCCATTTCAATTTAGTATATTTTCATGTTTTCATGCTCTGCAAAATACAGCCATAGGTTGCACGGTCTTGAAATGAAGACTACTTTTTGTGTTTTCAAGATAAAATTTTAGCTATAATAAACGGAATTTCTAAAAAACAAATTTTATGTTTGGCCTGCCTTCTTTTGGGTGATCAGACATGGGAGCCATTGAGGCATCATGGCTCATACGTGCTGCCTTTATGCTTGAGAGGTGTGTGCACAATGCTTCATGCATGTTGAAAAAAAAAATATGGAGACCATCCATAATTGGTCTTGGTTTGCTTTCTTAGCCACAAGTGTTATCTGAAAATATAGCTGCTTTTTGTTACTCTTTCTGGCGGTGCGTTTTATACATAAAAATTATGATGGACGTGCATGTTCAGTGTGATTGCAGGAATGAGAAACTTTACTGGAAGATCCTTTGCAAGAGATGCAAGTGCTTGCCCATTTCATGAAAAAAAGAAGGCTTTGTTTTCATTGTATACAGTAATCTAAGGGTCAGGCGGACTTGATCACAAAAGCAAAGAGAGAAATTGGTTGACAGAGAAATCCAAAGCCTGCTGACCACATCGCAACTGTCTAGCGCATAGACGACACCTGCACGTTGGCCAACAGCATGGGAAAGGAGAAGGGATGGACAGATGAAAGAGATTGCCATGAAGCACATGTGGTGAAAAGGAGAATGAAGCAAAAATTGGTAGCATTCAGAAAAAGCTAGATATTCTTGTTGAGAAAACTGAAACATTGGACAAATAATTAATAGCAACCTTTATCAAGTCTTACCGCCGTATTCAGCAATACATCTTGAAGCTCATGCTTGACTTGATATAAATGACGCATGGTGTGAACGCGCCCAAGATGCTCATTGCGTTTCTTTTGGTGTGTTTACGACAGGCGTCATTTAAATCGAGTCAAGCATGGGCTTCAAGTTAAGATGCATTTATGAATACGGGGGTTCGTGTTACGGCATGGTGAGGCTCTCTGGAATGAAGACTTCATGAACTAGAGAATAGATGGGCCCGTGAGAACCTACTTTTACGTCTTATCGCAGACATCTGAATCACAGGAGCAGTCTGAAGCATGTGGTAGGTTTGTGAAGACTTTCCGAGAAACCTGCATGGGTTTTCTCTGTAAGTTTGCTACAGTCGGGTGTATGACTCATTTTACATTTCCTGATCACCTTGCATATTTCCGCACAATGCTTTCGTCATTACTGTTCAGATTCATTACTGTTCAGTGGTTCAGTGGCCAGTATTGCCTTTTCAGTGGCACTGAAAAGGCAATACAGGCATGAAGGTCAAAAGAGGCACTTGTAGGCAGGATAAATGCAAGATTACCTTGTTTACATGTCCATAGTTAGTGCTTACAAAGAAGGCAGAAGAAGGATGCCGGGAAAAAATAAGCATTTCGTCTGAGGTTCCTCTCATTATGAAGCTCTTTACATTGATGAGAGCTAAATACAAAAAGTGTGGTCCTAATGAATGGACACGTTCTCCCAGTTGCAATTCATAGTTTAAGATATTGAGGGACTTCAATCGCACCTCAAAAAGAAGTCCATGATCAATAAACAGTGCAGGAAGCCAGTATAACAGTTTTCATTGACAGTGAGTTGGCCCTAGGATATGATCCAGTTTGCATCTTCAATGAAATGGCTATTGATTAGCTACTATTGATCTGTACAATAAGCGCAGCACGCATACAGAACAGCGCGCAGTCCCATTTATGCTTTGTGCCTCACTTATACCATGTTAAAATTGTGGAAATACAACAGATTCATAAAACCAGCTCTCTTTATCACCTTATCTTAGGGAGGGACTTGTCAATGTTACAGTGCAAAGCACGAACATTTAGGAGAAGCCTTCCAGTTATTTATGAATTATATGGTAGAAGTTCATTACCTCTTGAAAACTGTTCTGCATAACACTCGTGCTTCTTCACACATCTATCATGATCCGTCAAATACGGTATAAGTTGGGTGCTGCAGATAAATGGTTCCTGCAGAGCTTAAAGCTACAGCATCAATAGGTAGCTAAATTTTCATTCTTAATGTTTGGTCCAGTTCTCTGAAACATACACATAGAACTGAAACTGTTCAATCTGAGTACCAATATTAAATGTGTTATTTTGGGGCTTCAATGATTTGCTGAACTTGATGGAAAGTGGAGGACTGTATAGAAAAAATGGCTGTAAGTTCAACTATCATCTTCTGTGCATAACCTTTCAGATACTGCACTAAATATAATCTAAAACACATGAAAAGTTTTTATAGAACAAAGTACAGCCACACTGGATCACACTAGCATCATTATCATATGTCACTGGTGTGGCACTTCAACACAATGTGGGAACTACCATGGCTCGTACAATGCTCCGAAGGATACATTGCAATAGCGCAACTACGCTCAATGGCATTTGAACTGTTTCTTGCAATTTACAACTTCTAGCCATGCACTTATTCATTTATGACTTGGATGGTCGTGAAGCCTAAGTGCTTTTCTACCTAGCAATACTGCAAGCTTGTCTGCTGACACTAGTTGCACAAAAGAGCAACAGTAGCTTGTGCTCCAGCAGAACTTGAGGGCGGATTACAAGTTCTTGCCACACTATAGATGAGAAATATGAACATACTCCCAAGCTTCAATATCTTAGCCGGTGTAAAGCTGCAATACAGGTACTGCACTCCCTTAATTACACTGCTTGCAGCTGTCAAACTATACCTCTGGTGCTATGCACATTTTGGGGATATGGCAAGAAGTTCCACTAGACAAGGTATCAACCACACAGGCATTTAAAACATTGAGTTAAGGGTGTTTAAGACTGACTAAACACAATTTGCCCCTTGGCTTGGATCTCGATTCCTTTCCCCTCTAGTGTCATTGACTGAAGAGCCACAACAGGAGTAGAGTAGCACGGCCAAATTTAATCACGATTTCCCACTTCCCCGCTGGTGCAGAAGTGCCATCGTCCTTTTAAGATTGACCACATTACAAAAACGTACGTACTGCGTACGTACAGTCCTATACACTGCGGCTGGTCGCGTCGTAGTCCCGTGTTTCTCTAGTTTTAACGCCCGCGCAATACGTATGTAGTACTCAACAATCGGTTTGCTCTGGCGCAGTTTTAGAAGACGATCGTCGTCGTGCTGTTTGCGCATCACAAACGCGTCACACACACGCACACACACAACTCGATTGTGCAACACGCGCTGTTCCACCTTGCATGGCTTCGTTCGTGGTCGTGCTGTTTGCGCGAACAAACGCGTCACACACGCAACTCGATTGCTCTGCGCACACCAAACGCCAAAACGCGATGTTCCACCTTCGTTCGTGGTCGTGCTATTTTGCGCATACACATTCGTCACACACGCTACTTAATTGCTCTTTGCACACACCAAGCGCGTCACACACACACACACAGCTTCGATTGCCGTAAAACCCGCTGTTCCACCTTGTATCGCTTCGTTCGTGGTCGTGCTGCTTGCGTGCACGCGCAATGAACCTCCCACCCTGTTGCTCCGGCGAGTTGGCACAAACCCTGCGCGCGCGCATGGGGACTAGGGCATTTCAGGAGCTAGGCGCGTTTTTTACACGACGACTAGGGCGCTAGACTCCCCTAGGGCGAAAAGTTACCTAGATATATAGTTCCCGTTGGCGCCGCGGGGGTGGCGCTGCAATCGACCGGCTGCACAGGCGAGTGAATGTAAATGCCCGCCCGGGTTCGATTCCCGGTGTCGGAAATATTTTTGGTTAGCTTTTTGTCGTCGTCTATGTTTTGTTTTATTTCGCTATTTCTTTCGATCAAGTTGCAGGGGTTCATTGGTGGTGGCCGTCCTCCGGCATGGTCTAGTGGAGTCTGCTTCCGGCCACCGAGCGTGACGGACGCATGATGACGGGCTCCGTTGGAGCGGCTTCAGCGGCCTTTTCTGGGCGCGGAAACAGGACGATGGAACAGGAGGGCACCTACCAAGTTGTTCTGCCAGGTCTGCCAACAGGTCGTTATGTTTTAAATACAGTTTTTTTGCACGCTGATATTACGGCGCGACCGTACCGGATTGAAGATTTCCGTGACGCATTGGCACCGCATTCGCTTCTTCCGGATGTTATCGCCCTGGGGGCGTATCGCATGAGCCATGTCTGGGCTATCACTTTCAAGGACGCGGACGCGGTGAAGAAGATCTCGAGCATCGGGGAGCTGCGTGTAAAAAACCGGCGCTGCCTGGTGATTGACCCGGCGAACCAGGACGTTCGACTGAAGCTCCACTTGCTTCTACACAATGTGACTGATGAGGACGTGCGTGTCGCCTTTGCGCCCTATGGAAAAGTTACCGAAGTAGGCCGGGAGTGCTGGCGTGTGCAAGGTATGACAGAGAAGGGTTCAACTACCCGGCTCGTCACCCTCAAGTTGAAAGCGGGCGTGAAGTTGGATGACTTGCCGCACCAGCTGAGCGTCGGCGGTGAGTTGGCGCTTGTTGTGGTACCAGGTCGACCCCCGCTGTGCCTTCGGTGTCGTGGTACGGGCCACATCCACAAGGAATGTCGAGTCCCGCGTTGTGGAATCTGCCGACGCTACGGGCACGAAGAAGACCAGTGTACTCGCACTTACGCGAGCATTGTAGGCCCGGGAACCAGCTAGGACTCGGCCGAGATGCTGATGGACGAGACGGATGCGGAGGAAGCAGCCCGTGCAGGAGGACAACCACAGCGCGATACTCAGCCATCGTTCACGACTCTGGTGAAGCAGAAGGCGGGGCCCTCCCGCGCAACAGATGGTAGTGTACAGGCGCAGCATAAGCCTGAACAGGACGACGTTGACAAGGTGAATGAGGCGGCGAAAGCCGCGGTCACCGAAGAAAGCAACGTGGAGACCCCCGGCTTTGATACGATGGAGACGAACCTGGAAGCGGCGAGCACCACGTCTGGGAAACGTCCGCATGAAGAAAGCGTCGACGTGAAGCTGCAGCCTGGCGGTGGCGGCGAGGAGCCTCCGCCGAAGGCAGGGGGAGTGAGACGCTCGTCTTTAAAACCGCGGCCGAACCTTCCGGCCGACACGCGGAAGGCGGGGAAACTGCCTCCGTAGTAGCACAAGGTCCTGGTCCGTGTCAGCGCCGGTTGTGTTGGTCGACCGGTGTCAAGAGGTTCTGGCAGTCGTGAGGAAGGCTACGTCACCCATGAAGGTAGGCACCATGCGGATAGAGGCGTTTCTTCTTCCAAGACATGGCTTTTAATCTTATTACTCCCCTTCGAGTTGCGACCTTGAATGTCAGAGGGCTGGGAGCAAGAAGGCGACAATACCAGCTTAATCGCCTTCTTCTGGATAACGATATTGATATAATTGCTATACAAGAGTCGAAAATAGAGAGCCAAGAGCACACTGACCGCATGGTGTCTTCCTTTCAAGCAAACTTTCATGTGTGCGTTTGTCATTCTGTTGGGACGTCGGGTGGGTGCCTTGTATTCATCCGTAAGACGTTAAGAGTGAACGTAGAGTCTGTATTTGCATGCCCAAGTGGTCGCCTTTTGATTGCTGATTTCACTTATTCGAATTTTTGGTGGCGAATCGTTTGTGTATATGCTCCTAATGTAGAAAGCGAGAGCAAAATCTTTTTTTGAATCCCTTGAGCCATGGTTCAAAGGCGACAAGTTTTTGCTTGTACTGGGAGACTTCAACTGTGTGTGTGCCGCAGTTGACAGAGTGAAGTGTAGGCCACTGAGAGACAAGAGCTCTGAAGTTTTGAATACTTTTGTGCATGAGTATGGTCTCGAGGATGTTGGCAATGTGTTTTCCAATGGGACCCACCCCGAATACACGCACTTTCAGCGGGAGAGCCATGCGAGACTAGACAGGATGTATGTATCGGTCGAACTTATGCCGCTATGCTCAAGTTATGACGTTAAACCTGTGTCTTTCAGTGATCATTGCCTCGTGAGCATGACTTTAGGAATGAAGGGCAGGAAATCGCGCTTTAACTGGCACTTATGGAAACTGAACACAAAGCTTTTGGAGGATGAAGGGTTCATTATGCAAGTAAAGACCAAGCTAGACAAACTGCTAGACGCGCAGCCAGCTAGTTTTGCAACTGAATGGGAGGAGTTCAAAGAGTGGGTAAAAATGAAAGCAATAGAAAAGAGCAGCGTGGCTCGTTATAAAGAGAAAGAAAAAGGAAAAGAAATGAACGGGCAACTTGAATGGATGCTGAGCATGGAAAGTAGCGCGCCGGGAACTTTCACGAAAGAAATACGGGAAGTGAAATGCCAGCTCGAAAGAATTGACGCTGACAGGTATAGGGCCGCCGTCATACGCGCAAGGTCTGAAAAATTGTGGGCTGACGAAACGCCGACAAAACGAGCGCTATCAGACGAGAAAAGATACGCTAGCCAGAAAGAAATTAGGAGCATCCGATATGACAGCCGGACTTCGCAAGATGCGAGAGACATTCAGAGCGCTATAGCCAAACACTTCACAGCACTTCTTAGCAATAAGCTCGGCACCATAGAAGGCTTCCATGTAGACTTTTTAAGACTGGTGCCAACACTAGATGACGAAATTAAGGAACGCCTTGAACTGCCTATAACTTTACAGGAGATAGAAAAGGCAATAGACGACCTACCATCTGGGAAAGCTCCTGGGCCAGATGGGCTAAGTGCGGCCTTTTATAAAACCTTTAAGCTTCCTGTTGCACAGTGCATGCTCCATGTGATAACTGAGGCTTATGAACGCAAACAGGTTCCATTGTCTTTCAACACGTCCCATATCGTTCTCATTCCCAAGACTGATGATCCGGAAGAACGACTGTTGGTGGGGTCATATCGACCGATTAGTCTCACCAACGTCGACTACAAAGTATTTATGAAGGTTCTAGCAAAAAGACTGCAGTCTGTGATCACGAAATTGGTAGGGTCTCACCAGACGTGTGGAATTAAAGGCCGTAGCATCGCCACAAATATACATGTCGCACGCAGCGTATTAGAGTGTGTTGATGCAGTTGGCGGTCAGATAGCAATGATACAGCTCGACTTGGCGAAAGCGTTTGACCGCGTCTCCCACAAAATTCTTTTTTCCATCCTGGAACATTCCAAACTAGGCGACGTTATAGTAGAGGGCGTTAAAATGGCATACAAGAACTGTAAAACCCGCATTATAGTTAATGGCGATCTCACTGACAAACTTGCTGTACACTCTTCAGTAAGACAGGGATGCCCGCTTTCCCCCTTGCTTTTTGCAGTGTATTTAGAGCCGCTATGCCTGGCAATTATAAACTCTGACCGAATTTCAGGTTACAGACTGCAGTCATCACACGTGAAAGTACTCGCGTATGCTGACGATATAGCGGCGTTTTGCGCTGATAGACAGAGCGTCTTTGAAGTCACGAGTGTGGTCGAAAAGTTCTGCGCTCAGACTGGAAGTCAGATCAATTGGGGAAAAAGTTCCGGTTTTTGGCACGGCGAATGGGACGTAACACCGGGTTGTTTTCCTCGGCTTCGATGGTCCACCTTGCCAACGCGGTATCTAGGAGTGCCCCTGGATGGTTATCGGGATCCCAGCTCGTACTGGAAAGAAGAAACTTCGAGAATGAAAGAGAAAGCGGTCGCGTGGCAAGGAAGACAGCTATCCATGTTTTCCCGTGCCTCTATCTGTAATGTCTTTTTGATTTCGAAGCTCTGGTATGTAATGAATGTGCTGCGTGCGACACGAACAGCTATTCAAAAAATGCATCGTGTTTTTGCTGTTTTTATTTGGGCGTCCACCTGGGAAAGAACCAGCCGAACTAACCTGTTTGTTTCCGTTAAAGGCGGAGGCCTTGGCCTGGCGCATCTTTTTTTGCGTCAAGTGGTCTCGCGATTTATGTTTTTGCGTGATCAAAGTGATCCCTTTCTAAGAACTGTTCTGCAAGTGCGCCTACAGAGACTGCTCCCTAGAAGGGTAGTCTCCTGTGATAACATGTGTGGTGCTGTGACAGGATACTTGCGCGAGGTTGTTCTTTCGTGCAAGATGTTGGAAGTACGTTTGAGCCCTGAATACCTATGTTATGTTAATAAGAAAAAGCTGTACAAAGCGCTGGTTGACGTGATGTTGCCTGTACCCATTTATCGGACACCACACTTTGGAGGCCCAGGGCAAGATATTTTTAAAAGAGTTAAGAATATGCCCGTTAGACCTGGGGTTAAAACCTTTTTTTTTAAACTGCATTCCGGTACGCTGCCTGTTAAAACCTGGCTGCATGATAAAGGGCTATTCGTGCCATGGACAACAAACTGCTTCTTATGCAGGAAGCCCGAGACAGTGGAACATGTTTTCCTAGAATGCTGGGATCCAATTTTTTATTGGGATGTCCTTCAGAGGACGATTAAAAAGGAACTCCCTCTAAATCCTTACGTCATCCGGTACTTACCAGTTGAAAGTCAAGAAGTACCCTACGATTTAATTATGCTGCTTGGCCTCCACAGTTTGTGGAAAACGCGTATGCAGGTGCGACATGCAGACATAAATACAGGTTCCACACGTGAAAACTTCATCGAAAGTGTTGTTTATAGGATTCTGCTTCCGGCCACCAAGCGTGACGGACGTATGATGACGGGCTCCGTTGGAGCGGCTTCAGCGGCCAGTTCTGGCCGCGGTAACAGGGCTGTGGAAATGGAAAACGACTACCAGGTTGTTCTGCCAAGTCTCCCAACCGGGCGTTTAGCTTTAAATACTGTTTTTTTGCACGCGGATATCAGGGCCCGCCCGTACCGGGTGGAAGATTTTCGAGACGCGTTGGCTAGGCAATCGCTTCTCTCGGATGTTATCGCCCTGGGGGCGTATCGGATGAGCCATGTCTGGGCCATCACGCTGAAGGATGCGGATGCCGTTAAGAAGATTGCAGGCGTCAGTGAGCTGCGCGTCAAAGAACGCCGCTGCATGGTTATTGACCCGGCGAACCAGGACGTACGTCTCAAGCTCCATTGGCTGCTTCACACCGTGCCGGACGAGGACGTGCGTGTCGCGCTCGCACCGTACGGAAAGGTCTCCGACGTGGCCCGGGAGCGCTGGCGTGTGCACGGCGTGTCAGAGAAAGGCTCAACGAGCAGGATGGTCACGCTGAAATTGAAAGCTGGCGTTAAACTGGACGACTTGCCGCACCAGCTTAACGTTGGGGGTGAGTTGGCACTCGTCGTTGTGCCTGGAAGGCCTCCGTTATGTCTTCGCTGCCGAGGTACGGGACACATTCGACGGGAGTGTAAGGTGCCGCGATGCGGAGCTTGTCGACGTTTCGGTCACGAAGACGGTGAGTGCCCCCGTACTTATGCAAGCATCGCCGGCCCTGGAACCAGTGAAGATGCCTCGGAGCATTTGATGGATGAGGCGGACGCAGAAGAGGCAGCGAGGACAACTGGGAAAACGGAGACGAAAGATGGGCCTTCGTTTAGGCCTCTGGTTAAGCAGAAGACAACGACAACGTTGACGTCTCCAGCAGTGGTGGCATCTCAGCTAGCGCAGCGTGACCCCGAAAGCGACAGCGGTCACAGTGCGGTGACCGATACGAAAGCTTCGCTGAAAACCCCGGACCGCGTGGAGCCTCGCATTGCCGACGCCATGGACGCCGACGATGAAGCGGCTGCCCTAACCGCTGGAAAACGGTCCCGCGAAGAGAGCGCCGGTGAGAACCTGCAGCCTGGTGGTAGTAGCAGTGGGGAGCCGCCTCCAAAAACGACAGGAAGTCGACGTTCGTCGTTGAAGCCGCGTCCAAACCTTTTGGCCGAGTCACGGCAGGCAGGTAAACTGCCTCCGTAAATTTTTTCCTGTGTTCTGTAGAATGTCAGCGTCGTTTGTGTATCGACCGACACGGCGTTTTTGGCTGACTTTTCGAATTTGCGCGCATGCAAAGTGGAGGATGCGACGAGGAGGTGCCTCAGACCACTTCGAGACAAGCACCAGTCAACCCTTTGGGTGGCCAGACAGACCCCCCGTACATCATTGCGGAACACCAGTCGGGAAAATCACATGGTCGACAGAGGTAGGCACCATGCGGATCGCGCCCCTTTTTATTACGTAAACGTATGGCAGTTGAGCTAAGAACCCCATTGCGCGTAGCAACTTTGAATGTTAGAGGGCTGGGAGCACGAAGGCGGCAATGTCAGCTTAATCGCCTGCTTATTGATAATGACCTTGACCTAATAGCTGTGCAAGAATCAAAGATAGAGTCGCAAGAACATGCTGACCGCATGGTGCCCCTTTTCCGCGCCAACTTTGAAGTGTGTGTGTGTCATTCCGTTGGGACATCGGGTGGATGCCTTATCTTCATTCGCAACACATTAGGTATAAGTGTGGAGTCTGTATTTGCATGTGAAAGTGGCCGCCTCTTGGTTGTTGATTTTTCTTTTTCAAACCTACACTGGCGCGTTGTATGTGTTTATGCCCCCAATGTTGAAAGTGAACGTAAATGTTTTTTTGATTCCATTGAGCCGTACTTGAATTGTGACAAGGCGTTGCTTGTATTGGGAGACTTCAACTGTGTATGTGCTGCTACTGACCGAGTGAAGTGTAGACCAGTGAGGGACAAGAGCGCGGAACTGTTGACTCAATTTGTGCACGATTATTTATTGGAGGACGTTGGAAGTGTGTTTTCGGCTGGAACACGGCCTGATTACACACACTTTCAACGCGACAGTCACGCAAGATTAGATAGGCTGTATGTTTCTGCTGATCTCGTGCCACTATGCACAGCCTATGATGTAAAACCTGTGTCGTTTAGTGATCATTGCCTTGTAAGCGCGACTTTTGGAACGAAGGGAAGGAAATCACGCTTTATTTGGTACCTTTGGAAACTAAATGAGAAAATTTTAGACGATGAAGCATTTGTCAAGGAAATTAAAAGTGATCTTGATGGGGTACTAGCTGAGCAAGTGGACTGCTTTGCCGTTGAATGGGAAAGTTTCAAAGAACGAGTGAAGCTTAAAGCTATAGGGAAAAGTAGCGCAATTCGGTATAAACAGAAAGAAAAAGAAAGGGAACTTCGCGAACAACTTGAGTGCTTGGTTAGGATGGAAACCAATAAGCCAGGAAATTTTAGTAAAGAAATAAAAGACGTGAAGTGTCAGATCGAAACAATTGACACTGACAGGTATAGAGCAGCAATAATACGCTCAAGGAGCGATAACTTGTGGGCAGGCGAAGCGCCTACAAAGCGGGCGCTATCAGATGAAAAGCGGTACGCTTGCCAGAAGGAAATCAGGCAAGTAAGATACGAGGGGCACATTACAAGCGACCCTAGTGAGATTCAGCGCGCTATTACGGAATACTTTTCGGAACTTTTCGGCAATAGGCGCGAGCATGCGCAAGGGTTTGAAGGGGATTTCCTCCGACTAATGCCAACACTCGACAATGATGTAAAAGAGCGTCTTGAATTGCCTATTACTTTGGAAGAGATCGAGAAAGCAATAGATGATCTGCCGTCTGGAAAAGTGCCGGGGCCAGATGGGCTGAACGCTGCTTTCTATAAAACCTTTAAACATGATGTTTCTCAGTTCTTGTTATAAGTGATAACAGAAGCCTATGAACGCAAAAAAGTTCCACTGTCCTTTGGTATTTCACACATTGTACTTATTCCCAAGTCTGATGATCCGGAGAAACGAATGTTAGTGGGTTCCTACAGACCTATCAGCCTCACTAATGTCGACTACAAGGTGTACATGAAAGTACTAGCCAAACGACTTCAGAGTGTAATCGACAAATTAGTAGGGCCGCACCAAACCTGTGGCATCAGAGGACGCAGCATTGCTACAAATATACATGTGGCCAGAACCGTATTGGAATGTGTTGACGCGCTTGGAAGCCGGGTAGCTATGATACAGCTGGACTTGGCTAAAGCGTTCGACCGCGTTTCACATGACATTCTTTTCTCCATTCTAGAGCACGCTAACCTGGGTAGTGTAATAGTAGAAGGAGTAAAAATGGCATACGCAAATTGTATGACACGCATTATAGTTAATGGTGACCTTACTGAGCGCCTCACAGTGCGTTCTTCGGTGAGGCAAGGTTGTCCGCTCTCTCCCCTGCTTATTGTAGCGTATCTAAGCCTTTATGTCTGGCCATTATCAACAGTGACTACGTCACGGGTTTCAAGCTGCAATCTGCTGAGGTGAAACTTCTTGCGTATGCGGACGACATAGCGCTATTTTGCACGAACAGAGAAAGCATTTATGAAGTTACAAACATTCTGGAAAGGTTTTGTAACCAGACTGGATGTCAAGTAAACTGGGAAAAAAGTTCTGGATTTTGGCACGGGGAATGGGATATTACACCGCAATTTTTCTCACGGCTGCAATGGTCTCCCATGCCAACGCGATACCTTGGTGTGCCCCTAGAATGTTATCGCGATCCCAGCCCACTTTGGAACGAAGAGATGTCAAGGGCGAGAGAGAAAGCGGGAGCATGGCAGGGAAGGAATCTGTCAATTTTCTCACGTGCCTTTGTCTGCAATGTTTTTCTAATTTCAAAAATATGGTACCTCATGAATGTGCTGTGTGCTTCGCGGACCTCTATTCAAAAATTGCATCGTATATTTGCCGTCTTTCTTTGGACTTCGACCTGGGAAAAAACGAGGAGAACAAACCTGTTTTTTCAGTGAAGAGTGGAGGCCTTGGACTGGTTCATTTGTTTTTGCGTCAAGTGGTATCACGCTTTATTTTCCTTCGTGATCAAAATGACACCTTCTTAAGAACGGTTATACAGGTCCGATTGCAGAGGCTACTCCCAAGAAACATAGTGTCCTCTGGTGAAAACATGTGCGGTGCTGTAACCGGATTTTTGCGCGAGGTTGTGCTCTATTGTAAGTTGTTAGAAGTGCGTTTTTCCCCAGACTATTTGTACAGTGTTCCCAAGAAAAAGCTGTACAAAGATCTTGTGGATATCATGCTGCCGGTGCCATTGTACCGGGCGCCTTATCGTGGAGGCCCAGGGCAGAATATTTTAAAGCGAGTGAAGAAGATGCCAGTTAGGCCAGGCGTGAAAACATTCCTTTTCAAGTTACACTCTAATACATTGCTTGTCAAAACGTGGCTTCAAGAAAAGGGAATCTTTGTCCCTTGGACAACAAACTGTCTTTTATGTAAGAGGCCAGAGACAGTCGAACATGTTTTTCTGGACTGCTGGGACGCGATATTCCACTGGGACGTCCTACAGAGAACTATAAAGAAAGAGTTACCACTAGACCCTTATGGTATCAGGTTTTTACCGGTTGATCAAGAAGATGTACCATATGATTTGTTCATGCTTCTTGGCCTCCACAGCTTGAGGAAAACACGAATGCAAGTAAGGCATGCAGATGTTAATACGCGCAGTGCACGTGAAAACTTTATTGAAAGCGCTGCTTACCTTCGGGAATGCATCCGGGCACAGCATGACCCACCTCAGTGGGTAACACTTCTTGATGATTTAGTGAGTTTGAAGAAATTTTAACTTTGCTCGCCTCAGCTCAAGCGTAGCTGAAGTGCTTTATCGTTTGTGACTTATTGTTCCTCATGTGAACTTCAGAAATAAAGAAAAAAAAAGAAAGTGTTGTTTATCTTCGCGAATGTTTCAGGGCTCAGACTGATCCACCAGGGTGGATATCACTGCTTGATGATTTAGCACAAATGAAAAGATTTTAGCACCACTCGCCTCAGTCCAAGTGTGGCTGAAGTGTTTTACCATATGTTACTTTGTATTAGACGTCCAAGACGGCAATAAAGAAAAAAAAAGTGGCTAGGATACCTGGCTCTCACCCAGGAGGCCCGGGTTCGATTCCCGGTGTCGGAAATATTTTTGGTTAGCTTTTTGTCGTCGTCTATGTTTTGTTTTATCTCGCGCTTTCTTTCGATCAAGTTGGAGGAGTTGATTGGTGCTGGCCGTCCTCCGGCATGGTCTAGTGGCTAGGATACCTGGCTCTCACCCAGGAGGCCCGGGTTCGATTCCCGGTGTCGGAAATATTTCTGGTTAGCTTTTTGTCGTCATCTGTGTTTTGTTTTATCTCGCGCTTTCTTTCGATCAAGTTGCAGGGGTTGATTGGTGCTGGCCGTCCTCCGGCATGGTCTAGACGAAAAAGGAATATATGTGCCATGGACAGTAAACTGCTTACTTTGTAAAAGGCCAGAGACCATTGAACACGTTTTCATCGATTGCTGGGACCCAACATTTCATTGGGATATCTTACAACGTACACTTAAAAAAGAACTACCGATCACACCTCTTGGTATTCGATATTTGCCAACCGATAACGAAGGAGGAGTTCCGTACGATATGTTTATGCTCCTTGGCCTCCACAGTCTGTGGAAAACGAGAATGGCAGTGCGACACTCGGATGTCGATACCCGTCCGACGAGAATAAACTTCATCGAAAGTGTCGCGTATATTCGGGCAATATATCGTGCCCAGAGTGAGCCCCCCGAGTGGGTGGCTATTCTTGATGAACTGATCAAGCTGAAGCGATTTTAATATATAATGTTAGCCAAAGTGTGGTTGACATGTTTTGGCATTTGAATGTGTTCTTGGTTTGTGCTGCAAACAGGCAATAAAGGAAAAAAAAAAAACTAGTGGCTAGCCATTCTGCTTCCGGCAGCCGAGCTGAGCGGTCAGCAGAGTCATGGGCTCCAGTGGAGCAGCGACAGCGGCCACTTTAGGCCGCGGAAACAGGCTAAACGACGATAAGGATTATGCCTTTATTTTGCCGCAACTGCCCAAAGGTCAATTGGTGATTAATACCGTCTTTTTGCACGGTGATGTACGTGCGAGACCGTACAAGGTGGAAGATTTCCGGGACGCCCTTCTGCCGACGGGCTTGCTGACTGATGTGGTATGCATAGGGGCGTACCAGATCAACCATGTCTGGGCAGTGACCTTCAGTGATGCGAGTGCCACAAAAAGGCTTCTGGATCTCAAGGAACTCCAAGTGAAGGGACGACGGTGCGTCATCGTTGACCCGCAGGATCAACAGGTGAAGCTAAGGCTTCACTGGCTGCTGTACGGTGTTGCCGACGAGGACGTCCGGACGGCATTCGCGGCTTTCGGCAAGGTGGAGGAGGTGAGCCGGGAGCGGTGGCGCGTCGAAGGCATGGGAGCGAAGACCTCAACCACCAGGACCGTCATTTTGAAATTGAAAAGCGGCATGAAAGTGGAGGACCTGCCCCATCAGATCCGCGTCGGCGGAGAGTTGGCCTTGGTCGTCGTGCCCGGTCGACCAATGCAGTGCCTGCGCTGCCACGGCACGGGACACGTCCGCCGTGAGTGCAGAGTCCCCCGCTGTTCTCTATGCAGACGTTTCGGCCACGTCGACGCTGACTGCGTAAGATCTTATGCCACCGTAACAGGCCCAGTAACTTGTGACGTTGCGGCAGAGCACGTCATGGACGTGGCCGAGGCGGAGGACGCTGCTAAAGGAACTCTAGACACGGTCCCGGCAGCGACAGCCAGTGGAACGACGAGTTTGGCCGTAGACAGCAGGGTGGCTGAGACTACCCTGAAGCCGAGTGGGACGGTACAGGTCGCGACCGCTATGGGCCAGTCTACGCGGAGCAGTAGTGAAGACCCGCTCGACAACGGCACGACAGCGATGCAGCAAGACGAGGCCGTTCACGATGGCGACCGGACTGCGACTCTTGGTGCCCCAGTCAAGCGACACCACGAACAGACTAAGGACCGGAACGAGGGTGCGACCAGCACCAACGAAGGGCCGCCTACAAAGACACCTCTTGGGAGGCGGATGGGCTTGAAGCCGAAGCCGAATGTCCCACCTGAGAGAACGCCTGCGGACAAAGTGCCGTCCACAAGCAACGCCGGGAAACCGGGAGGTCCCGGAGGCGGCTAGCCGAGGGCTAGTCGTGAACGGTAAGCACCATGCTCCGGGCCTACCTTTCTCTTTAGCTCAACATGGCTCAGATACCGTCCCTTAATATTGCCACTTTAAATGTGAGAGGGTTGGCGGCTAGTCGTAGGCAAAGTCAAGTCCTACGGTTGGTCACTGACCACGACGTCGACGTACTAGCCGTCCAGGAAACTAAGGTTGACGGGGAGGAGGAGACCGGGAGCATGGTGCGCCGTTTTACGTCTAGGTATTTTGCGGTGGTAAGCCATGCGTTAGGCACGGCTGGGGGGTGCATTCTTTTTGTGAAGAAACTGCCTGGACTGCAGATTCAAAGTACCTTTTCTTGTGAATCTGGAAGGATTGTTTTTTGCGATATTGTTTTGTGCGATTTTTAGTTCCGTGTCATATGCGTAAATGCGCCCAATTCAGTAGAAGAGCGTGCCCGTTTCTTTTCGAACCTTTCGCAGTATGTTCGATGCGATAAGCGTGTTATGCTCTTAGGAGACTTCAATTGTGTAATGAGCGCTAGTGACAGAGCCAATAATGCCGGTGTGCGTGACAGAAGCAGTGAAGTCTTGTCAAAACTAATTAGTGAAAATGAACTAGATGACGTTTTCGATTGTCTGGAAGGGGGGCGTGACGTGACATTTACACGTTTTCAGGGCAGTAGCCATGCGCGGTTGGACCGAATCTACATTTCGCTGGATACAATTCCAAGATGCCACGGTTATTCTGTAGTACCCGTATCGTTCTCAGATCATTGTCTCGTAATATGTAATGTCGGTATAGGGAAACGGAAACATGCGTTTAATTGGGAGATGTGGAAAATGAATGCCTCGTTATTAAATGATGAATCTTTTGTAAAGGCAGTACGGAATGTCGTTAATGAAATACGCAAAGATGAAGCTGAAACACTAGCTGAAAAGTGGGAATGTTTCAAACAAAAAGTTAAAATGAAAGCCTTAGAAAGGTCAAGCTGCCTCAAATTTGAGAGGGAATATAAAGAAAAGGTTTTGCGAACACTACTTCAGCAGCTGATAACGCTGGAGTGCAGAGAGCCTGGTGTGTACAAAGACGATGTGCGGAGCGTCAAGGAAAAGCTTGAACAGTTCGATAAAGAACGTTATCAAGGTGCCATCGTGCGTGCACGAGCAGATGTATTAGCGGCGGGGGAGACGCCCACAAAAAGGGCGCTTGGACTCGAGAAGGCGCACGGACGGCGAAACCATGTGGATAAGATTTTAATGAACGGGGTTGTTGTTGACGACAACGAAAGCATAGGACGCGCCTTCTGTCAGTACTACCAGTCGCTCTTTGCATTTCAGGCAGCGAATGTAGAGAGTTTCAAAGCCGATTTTCTTCAGCGGATGCCGAGACTGGGAGATGACGCTAAAGAACGATTGGAAGGCAACATTACCGAGAACGAAGTTGAAAAGGCAATCGGCGATTTGAACTCGGGCAAGTCGCCTGGGCCTGATGGACTCTGTGCGGGGTTATATAAGGCTTTCAAAAGAGAACTGGCCCCATTGTTAGCAGACGTATTCAATGACGCGTACGAGAAGAAATTATTGCCCCCATCTTTTGGAAAAGCGCACACAATACTAATCCCTAAGAGTGATCAAACAGACAAACTCAGATTCGTGTCATCCTATAGACCGATATCACTAACAAACATTGATTACAAGATCTTTATGAAGATTTTAGCTGCGAGACTTCAAGGCGTCATCAAGGAAATTGTCGGAGACTACCAAACTTGCGGCATCAGGGGACGGTCCATTTTTTCGAACATCCATCAGATGCGGTGCGTGCTCGAGTGCTGTGACGTCACCGATGGTGGCGTTGCAGTTCTTCAGCTCGATTTGGAGAAAGCGTTCGATTTTGTCGCTCACGTTATTTTGTTTGCCATCTTGGATCATGTTAATGTCGGTTCCATCATCAGGGAGGGCGTGGCCTTGGCGTACCAGAATTGCACAACAAGATTAATTGTCAATAAGTCTCTGGGGGCCCCCATTAACATAATGCGTTCAGTACGCCAAGGCTGTCCCCTCAGTCCGCTGTTATTTGCCATATACATAGAAGCAATGTGTGTAGTAATTAACGGAAATGACAAAATACGTGGTTTCAGATTAGCAGCGACAGAGGTGAAGCTGCTCGCATATGCAGATGACATTGCAGTGTGTTGCACAGACAAACCAAGTGTAACGGAAACAGTATCGGCAGTGAAACATTTCTGTGATGTCACGGGTTGCAGAATAAATTGGGGCAAATCCCTAGGCCTGTGGCACGGGAAATGGGAGTCTGCACCGGACAACTTCGCGAACCTCAACTGGGTCAAAACGCCGACGAGGTGTCTGGGCGTTCCTCTCAATAGCTACAATAGTAGCGATGAATATTGGAGGAGCCAAGCCGATGAAATGAAAGAAAAGGCGGACAGATGGAAGGATGTGAAGCTGTCTATTTTTGCAAGGGCGACAGTCTGTAATATGTTTTTTGTCACGAAGTTATATTGTGTCATGCAAGCGTTGTATTGCTCGAGAGCAAATGTGCAAAGGCTGCACAGAGTGTTTGCTGTTTTCATCTGGGGGTCAACATGGGAAAGGTGCAGCCGAACAAATTTGTTTAGAAGAGTGAAGGACGGGGGTGTGGGTTTGGTTCATCTTTTTGTTAGACAACTAGTAAACCGATTCTTGTTTTTTCGCGATGTGCGCCATCCTTTTCTGCGCACAGTATGCCAGCTCAGGTTGAGCGGCGCTTTGCCGGCACATGTTGTTAGTACGGCATGCGTTACCGGATCACTTCGTGGCTTCTTTAAGGAAGTGGCCGACAGCGTAAGATTTCTTTCTGTTCGATTTTCAATGGATTACCTTTGCGATGTTAAAAGGAAAAGATTGTATAAAGATGTGTGCGACATTGTTTTCCCAGTGCCGTTATACAGAGCCATTTACAGTGGAGGGCCAGGACTTGATGTACTTAAACGCGTAAAACACATGGAGGTGCCACCCGGGGTAAAAACGTTTTTTTTTAAGCTTCACACCGGTACGCTCTCAGTGAAGACTTTCATGGAAGAGCGAGGTTGTATCGTACCATGGGGAACGCATTGCTTGATCTGCAAAAAGCAGGAAACCATAGATCACGTTTTCTTGGAATGTTGGGAGGGCTTCTTTTTCTGGGACGTCTTAAAGCGAACCCTGAAGAAAGAGTTACCGGTGGACTCCCAAGGGATAAGGTATCTGACAATTAAGGATGATGACGGGGTTCCATATGATTTCATTATGTTGAACGCTCTCCACTGTATATGGCGGGCTCGGATGGCAGGGTACTATTGTGATCCTGACGCTAGGCCCGCTCGCGTTTATTTCAGAGAATGTATGTCGCGATTCATAGAAATACAGAAAATGCAACAATGTGTTCCGGAATGGCTGTGGAGGCTAGAACCTCTGACAGCCATGAAGGAATTTTAAGTTGACAACGCCTGTCCAATAGGGACAGACGGCTTTGTTGTACGGTGTGACTCTTTTCTTTTCTTTTTTTTGTATTGCAATTGTGATACTGCAATGTGTGGAAACTGCACGTTCTGCGAAAAAACCGGTAATAAATAAAAAAAATGGTCTAGTGGCTAGGATACCTGGCTCTCACCCAGGAGGCCCGGGTTCGATTCCCGGTGTCGGAAATACTTTTGGTTAGCGTTTTGTCGTCGTCTATGTTATGTTTTATCTCGCGCTTTCTTTCGATCAAGTTGGAGGGGTTGATTGGTGCTGGCCGTCCCCCGGCATGGTCTAGTGGCTAGGATACCTGGCTCTCACCTAGGAGGCCCGGGTTCGATTCCCGGTGTCGGAAATACTTTTGGTTAGCTTTTTTTCGTCGTCTATGTTATGTTTTATCTCGCGCTTTCTTTCGATCAAGTTGGAGGGGTTGATTGGTGCTGGCCGTCCTCCGGCATGGTCTAGTGGCTAGGATACCTGGCTCTCACCCAGGAGGCCCGGGTTCGATTCCCGGTGTCGGAAATACTTTTGGTTAGCTTTTTGTCGTCGTCTATGTTTTGTTTTATCTCGCGCTTTCTTTCGATCAAGTTGGAGGGGTTGATTGGTGCTGGCCGTCCTCCGGCATGGTCTAGTGGCTAGGATACCTGGCTCTCACCCAGGAGGCCCGGGTTCGATTCCCGGTGTCGGAAATATTTTTGGTTAGCTTTTTGTCGTCGTCTATGTTTTGTTTTATCTCGCGCTTTCTTTCGATCAATTTGCAGGGGTTGATTGGTGCTGGCCGCCCTCCGGCATGGTCTAGTGGCTAGGATACCTGGGATTCCACTTCCGGCCACCGAGCGTGACGGACGTGTAAAGCCTGTTTCACATGATGCGATTTTCGTCGCACCGGAAGTGCGATTTCCGTCGTTTGCGATGAAAATCGCAGTCGCAGTGCCGACCCCCCGATTTTCGGCTGCGACCAACCGGTTGGTCGCACCGTCGCACCGATCGCTGCGATTTTCCGTCGAAATTGCGCGGAGAGCTGTCAACGGAGCTATTTCGCCGGTTTGTTTTGGAAAAATGGCGTCTCGCGCGGCAAGTGCAATGCGCGGAGACGTGGATCGTCGAATTCGGTACGTACGCGAAGGGAGAATAAAAAACTTGTGCCGCATATTCGATTCTCCCATTTATGTACGTTTGTTGACACGTTACGCAGCAAATAAAGTGCATTTTCACGTTTGCTTCGTACGCCTTTGCGAGTTGTCAGTGCTAGGAGGTGTTCGATCCCCAGCAGACGACGAGGTCGTCACAATTTTCTTTTGTTGAGTAGCATGCAAAAATCGTGCTTACAGAGCAGCTTGAATTATTTCAAACTCGGCAAGGGCAAATGATAAGACAGCAAAGTACCCGAAGTTTCAACGTTGCGCTGAACGCGGTACCGTTCAGTTGCATTTTCTTGTCGGTTTTCAAGCGTGAATTTCCCGATGCATCTTGAAAGCTTATCTTACCTCTTATTAAATTTGACAGAGCAAAAGTGTAGGCTATCGTAATGAATTTGCTACGATAGCATTAAATCCGTGGCTTGAATAAAATATTACATGCACGTTAAGTTCTCTTCTCTGGAGAAATTTTTTTTCTTGCACAGAAACCAATAAACATTGACTATGTTGCGGACTTTGTATCCTTACTGCATCTGTATTAACACTTGCTTTGAAAGGTAATTAACTCTAGAGCTAGTATATTAAGTAAATTGCTTGCTATAGTGGCACAGTGACAACGTACCCTCCTGCACAATCATGTAGAACTCGTGCTACATTGCGAAAAGCAGGCAAACGGCCTGTTCTTGTGGAGATAAAACAGTATAAAACGACACGCTGAAGAAAAGTAAATCAAAACTGTGCAGTGAAGTCAGCCAGTACAAGCAGTTCTTGCACGTTCACAGCTGATCAAGTGTGCAGAAACATTCATGCCTTACATGTTTCTAGTAAGTTTCTAATAAGTATGTGGTCACATATATTAGCGTGTAAACCCATATAACGATATCCGCTGCGATTACTTTGTTTATAAGTAATGAAATACCATGCTACTTGCAAGAACATATATCGCCCGAGGATTTTAGAACAAATTTCTACGTTTCAACTATACACAATATGTGGTTTATTCAATAAAAGACCAAAAACTGAGCTTTTTTGCAATGACAAACTTATTCCAAACTTTACTTACATACAGGGAAGAAAAAAAATTATAGACAGAAATATTGTTCAATTTATTCACCTGCCACTGTGGCTCTAGCATTCTGCTGCTAACACAAGGTGAGGGGTTGATTTGCCAGCCATGGAAGTTGCATTTCGATGGAAGTCATAGGTAAAAAAAAAAAAGCTCTTGCACTTAGATTTAGTTCATCACCTTTTATTGAACCCTTAAACTTCAAAATACTATTGCATAGGGGGGCATGCTTATGCAAAATCTAACACCAATAGAAAGCAAAGGGCAGAATTGTAAAACAACCATCTTTCGTGATAATTTGAGCGTGTGAATATTCATTGCATCAATATATATTGTTCAACAGCACTGCACAAATAAGCATGATCAGGTATAGCAAGTACTCTGTCAGGTAGCTGGTTCTACAGATCTATAAATGTCAAGGCATGAATGCTCATACTACGTCGCACACATAGCACAAAGAAAACCTTTTTCAAGAGTTGTCCCTTCTGGCAGATATGAGTGGGCCATAAGCAGCAGAAACTTTATTGCAGGACATTGTGTAATACCGCTTATGAAAGAATGAAGAGAGTGAAGAGCCTTTTAACAGCAGTACCTCATGCTACTCTAATAAGAGGAATGATGAGCAAAAACATTTCTGGTAGAGCACTTAAACAGTAACTTTCTGAAAGACAGAAAATTCCAGGTGAGAGTTGGAGGTACATTTGGCCCACACACACCAACAACACGGGCATACTACAAGAAACACTACAGCCTATGGTGTATTACAGTCTATGGGAAAGCTATCTTATACAGAAATCAAGAATGATGCAACAAGCCCTCGACAACACTGCAGACTTTCTTGGCCAGTCTCTCCTCTCGCTTTCTGATAAGTCAGCTCATATCGACGTAGGAAAAAAAAAAGAAAGACTAGAATCAAGAACTACCCTAGATTGCACATTGTGATCCACATAGCTGGACAAATATGCCCGCAAGTCAACATCCACAAATCCTCAGGTAGCGTAAGCCCATGACGGCAGAGCCAGCACGTGGGTGAAACAATTATGCAATGCCTCGACGCAACTTCCACACCTGGTGAAAGAATAATCTCGAAATCATGGAGGTGGACAAGTGGATACTATGGAAAATCGCAGATGCTGTGCTTGTGTCCAAGTTATGGTACGGTATGAATTACCAGCAGCACACAAAGAAGACAACTCATCGAATACAGGCACTCATCGAATACAGGCATCGGGTAGTAATAACAGGTCTTTCCAACTTTACCATGTTTGAAGATCTCTATGAGAAAGAGCAAACGAGCAAGCACCTAGACAGAGCAGAGTTGCAGCCTGCAGCACAAATTCTTTGTCTCAAGAGCTCAGAACCTCGTCCCAAGATACTATGCCAGCTAGCATATGAGATGCAAAGACGACTACCCCTCCCTTCAGAAACACAACCTCGGGAGTACCTGAACTTGAAACACAACAGGCCCATACCGTGAAATATGGGGGCCAACAATTAGGCCAGGAGACTATATGCAACTGCCAAACACACTGAGGAGGTTGCTAATTATGAAGATGCAAGCAAACATAAGGCACATATAGTACACTGATCTGGCAATAGCAGTGTAACAGTAGTATGACACTACATAAAACTAAACCCCATATAAGTGAGTACCATTCCAGGTCATCCTACACCTAGAAAAGCTGAACTGAAAGCAATCAAAGCAGCACTTGTAGTGCAGATTACACCCTGCACAACACACTGCATGGATTCACCAGAAATTGTCTGGGCCTGCACATCACACAAGATTGTCAGGAAAATCAGGAGACCGACATGCGACTTGTAAGCACATGGCCAGAAATTAACTTTCAGGATACATAGCCATGCAGATATTCCAGGACACAAGCGGGCTTATAAGCCCGACATAATAACTGAAAACTAGATCAGTTTGTGTGTATTCATTATTAACTAAAGTGCAACAGATAGACAACAGACAAGAACGAAATGCTCTGTGTGTTCACTTCGTTCTTGTCCATCGTATTTCTGTTGCAATATAGTTAATCAATTCACGAGGCTGCACAGGAGAAGAATGATACCTCTGCCCAAGGGCCCAATTTCACATCCAAATCCACGCGTGTGTGCGCGCACACACACACACACACACACACACACAAATGTTGCAAGAGTGCATAGCATGAAGCAGTATCAACAGGATAACACTAGATATGGATGAGGACTAAGTTTCAACTGAGGTTCATTTGTAAAAATGTGGCGAGTTATACAAATTACCAGAAAAAGAAAGGATGATGAGCAAAACGAGAACAAGGTGAAAGCAGGAGCCAACGTTTCGACAAGTGGACTTGTCTTCTTCAAGGTCCACTTGTGGAAACGTTGGCTCCTACTTTCACCTTGTTCTCGTGTTGCTCATCGTCTTAAATTTCCATCTCCCGCCTTCCCCAAGTTATCCCCAGAAAAAGAAAGACATCTTTGAATGATAGATAAAAATTGGTGCTTGATGCAGCCAAACATAAATAATTATGCTACAGAAAGAAAATACAGAAAAATTCCAAGCGCAGGAAAAAATCATTACAATTGCCAATCCTGCATGCCAGCACCTTTCAAGAAACACTGTTGTTATTCCAATAGACAGACTGACAGCTTGCTTATGCAAGCACATTCTTCCAGTTCCATGCCATTGGGGAAAAAATGAGTTTCCTGGAACACTTGGTGATCACAATGTTTTTTTCCCTAGACTTGTATATATATGTATGTATTTTCTCCCTTTCCTGCTTTTATGTTTGGTTTCATCAAGCACTAGTCTTTATCAGGTTTTATTGCTGCACTACTTTCTGGTAACCTTTATAAATCACTGCATTTTCACAATAAATCTTTTAATTAGAAGTCAGCGTACCCTGTTCTTACTGCTTCACACTATACATTCTTGCTACATTGGCATAATAAAAGATTTTATAAGGTACACAGAAGCATCATAAGGGTTACTAAAGTGACTTGTTGCAGTCTAAAAAAAAATGAATAGCCTGGCTGCAAATGGCACCCGAGAACATATAGGACGAACAAGAAAACCGAGATGATCTAACTGCCAAAAGTTTAATGTACACACCGAGTAAATGCTCGCTGACAAGCAATAGACTGAACATACACAAAAAGGAGAAGCAAAAATACATGTGCGTTTCCTGGCAGGAAATGCATCCATTTCTAACGGAGGCCGTGCTGACAAGACTAACCCAGCATTTTTTTTAAAGAATCATGGGGTTTTACGTGCCAAAACCACTTTCTGATTATGAGGCACGCCGTAGTGGAGGACTCCGGAAATTTCAACCACCTGGGGTTCTTTAACGTGCACCTAAATCTAAGTACACGGGTGTTTTCGCGTTTTGCCCCCATCGAAATGCGGCCGCCGGGGCCGGGATTCGATCCCGCAACCTTGTGCTCAGCAGCCTAACACCATAGCCACTGAGCAACCACGGTGGGTAGCATTTTTAGATCTACAGCTTCCGTAATTTCTCTAGGCAGCCGATCTGCACAGAATGCTAGCTTCTTCCTCTACATGCACGCTCAGATGTGGAGAGTGCGTTGTAGAGGAAGCTAGCATTCTGTGGAGATCGGCTGCCTAGAGAAATTATGGAAGCTGTAGATGCAAAGACACTGGGAGAATCTTGTGTCAGCATGGCCTCTGTTACACTTTCAGAGATGGATGCGTTTCTTGTTGGGATCTGTATGGACACACATCATATCTTGCTTCTGCTTTTTGTGTAAATTCGATTTATTGCTTGTCGACCAGCATTTACTCGGCATGTTCAATAAACTTTCATTTGTTAATACACTTCATGATTGTCTTGGTCTCTAGCAGAAAGGTGTTCATTCTTTTTACAATGAAGCTGTATATGCCTAGGCAAAACACTCGTGGTCCGATCACAAAAACCCTAGTGTGGGGGTGTGAGCCATTGTTTAAGGGGGTGTGAGCCATTGCATTCGTCTTGCATGATGGACGGAGAAATTTCTTGTTGGGTAGACATAGAAATGCTTATGCATTTCAAACATACATTTATCTACGTATTATTTCAGGGAAGGGACACAGAGGGGGACGGGGTCAAGACAAGATCATGATGTCATTATTATCTCGCAGCAAAGCTGTGGTGGGCCATTGGCTAGACCGATAGTGACATCGTTTCTCTCTAGCAGCAGAGCGCGCGTGCAGCAGTCTCTCTCCGACTTCCCAATAGGTTCGAAAATGTGTCCCTGTATTTAATTAAATGAAATGTGCAGCCCCGGTGTGTCACTTGGTAACTACAGTGCATAACTGAGTCATAAACATTATGATTAACGCATTACAAAACGCAAGTGCGTAACATAATTCAGAAAGACTTTGATGGGCCCGCTGGATTAACACAATGAACCACTCATTGCACTTTCCATGATGGTGATCTTGCAAAGTGCAATGTGTGGCATTCCAAATAAACAATGTGATAAACCCAAGCCAAACATGTGCATAACCTCATTAAGAAACACAGACATAACCAATAATATAGAAAGACCTGAATAAACCATTGGAATTAACCCAGTGATAAACACCGGGGCCGCACATTTCAGCTTCGCTGGTTTACCGTCTGTACAGGGTACATGGGCAGTAACTTTTTCTGTTATTGATTGTTAAGTATTGTATAATGTTGTGCCAGTAAAACACGTTGGGCTAGTTGGTGCAATGTATTGGTACTGCTCTTATTGCTGTTTTTTGTCTTAATGTTGTGCCCTTCTTCCTTTTGTAACAACTTTTTTATTCCCCCTTGCATAATACTCCAACCTTGCAGCCTGCGAGGTATATAAATAAATAAGTACATAAGCACGTCATTCATTCATCTGCATACACCTCACACCATTCCTTGCTCAACAAACGTCACTGTGTTGATGTCTCGCAGCGTGCATGTACATTAACTGCCGTTTGCATTTCGGTATGGTTTGTGAACAGTGTAATGCATAAATATTACATGACATTAAGGTTCGGTGCATAAGCAAACCTTGCAAAAGATGACATGTTGGATGTTGAAAATAAGACAAATTGTATATATTGCAGTTACTTTAACAGCATTTAATTGACCACTTGACAAAAACTTCACTTCGCATAGATTCCAACACGTACACTGCATCTGCAGTTTTTTTTTTTGCTTATTAATGTGGTCGTTACTGCATGGCCACATTGCAGATTTGAAAACAAAGTTAAATAAATTTGTTTGTTGCAATATAACAATATGTGTAGATCACTGCGATTGTAACACCAGAACTTGATACAAACATGCACACTATAGGATGCCGACAAATGCTCAGGACAAACTCTAGAATGTTTGCATCCTGATACTTATGAAAGTGAACGGTTTCATTCCATGGCTGTCAATGAGAGGGAGAGAGAAAACTTAATTGTGTTCGTGGAACAAAAACGCGTTGATAAGCTTAGACATATAGTTATTGCTTAACACTTTCCAAATGAATATTTATAGCTTGCTATCGACATTGAAGCAGCCTTTCGACAGCAGGAAAAGGAATCAGTTTTTCCAGCTCTGAACATTGAACTGCAGGAAATGCTAGCAGGCATAAAATTCTGCCAATATAATCTGTTTAGGAATACCAAATTGGAATAAACATTGAGACTTGCATTTGTACTTTCTCTTGCTGAGCAATCTAGTTTGAAATGACTCCCATAAGCATGTCGTAACAATGTTGATCTAATACAGGTTAAATGCATGACTGCTTAAGAAATCTGGATGATTGCTATAAATTACAGTGAAGAAACTATAATATCTAATAACATTAATAATATAATAATAATATTTATTTCCACAAAACAGGCTAACCGTGAGAGGCGTGCGAGGCTGAGCAGAAAGCTGAAAAATTCTACGGCAAGTGCGCCTGCCGTGGGCCTACGATCCTGCATTATGAATAGCACGTATTGATATGGTCTTCTTGTTAGAAGTTCGAGTATACTACCAGCGCGAGACACGGGACAACAAAGTGGACGAGAAGCGTGTCTTTTAGAATGCTATGTTACAACGTACAGGTTTCTACAAAAGTGACGGTAACTGCTCGAAACATTTGATGCGTCGGCTTTTGCGCCTTTAGAAATATTTAGAGAGGGCCCCCCATATATATATTCGCAGCGCAAGCACGGCGAAGGACGAACCAGGCTAGCGCTAAGGTTGAATTTCACAACACAATTTTCATTCCACGTCGTAATCCCACAGATCGTTTGAGGCTTCGTTCAGGGGCACACGCGAGCGTTCGGGTTGATGCTTCTTGTTGCGTTTGGCGTAAGAATATGGCTAGGAGCAGGCACCACATATGCGCAATTACGGGCAATATACACGCATAATTTCTCCAGAAACTGACGCCGAGCACCGGTAGCGCGAGGATTTTGTTGGGCTGACACGACAACTTCGTGGCAGCCGAATTCCGAATACTGCACATGCGGTGAGGGTAGCTATATGAACTTGTCGATAGGTCATCTAGTAGATTGTTGTAGCGCAGGCAGAACGAAACGGTCATAGAAGGTAGATAAGACAACACACCAGCGCTGAACCATAGAATAAAGAACCGCTGAACCACCTGCGAACAGCTGTTTACGTGCGCGATGTCGCACTGAACTACAGAAACCGCCGTCGCGCACTCCAAGACAAATCTTAACCAACGTTGTTAAATTAGTAAACGTACATATTATTTGCTTCTAATCAAGAGAAGTCAATAATACTATAGTTTAAACGTTTTATTCACTACAATAAAAGAATTATGCAGCGTGTGCCACGAAACCTGGCAGTAAGCAACCCTGGGCGTCGCACCAGTCGCATTGTTGAAATCGCAATCATGTGAAATGAGCCCTCTAAAAATCGCATTGCGACGCGTGCGACAGCACCGATTTTCGTCGTTGCAGTCGCAGCATGTGAAACAGCCTTAAATCATGGGATCCGTAGGAGCGGCTTCAGCTACCCAGACGGGCCGCGGTACCAGGATTTCTGCCTCGGACGACGAGTATCAAGTTGTTTTGCCTAGTCTGCCAACAGGGCGTTTTGTTTTGAATACCGTTTTTCTACACTGTGATATCAGGGCCCGCCCATACCGGGTGGAAGATTTTCGGGATGCGCTCGCTCAGTTATCGCTCCTGCCGGAAGTGGCTGCTCTCGGGGCCTACCGTATGAGCCATGTGTGGGCCGTGACCTTCAAGGACAGCGACGCGGTGAAAAAGATCGTCAGCGTTGGAGAGCTGCAGGTCAAGAAGGGCCGGTGTCTCGTCATCGACCCCGCCAACCAGGACGTACGTACGCCTGAAAGTGCATTGGCTGCTGCCCAGCGTTCCTGACGAGGACGTACGTTTTGCCTTCGCGCCGTTTGGAAAGGTCACCGACGTCGTCCGCGAGCGCTGGCGGGTTCACGGCGTGGCTGATAAGAACTCAACAACAAGGCTGGTTACGCTGAAGTTGAAGCCGGGCGTAAAGCTCGACGACCTTCCGCATCAGGTGAGCGTCGCCGGGGAAATGGCTCTCGTGGTTGTGCCGGGCAGAGCTCCTCTCTGCCTACGCTGCCGCGGCACGGGCCACATTCGTCGCGAGTGCCGTATTCCACGGTGTGGTGCCTGCCGACGCTTCGGTCATGAGGACAGCCAGTGTGAGCGCACGTACGCTAGCGTCACCGGACCCGTGGGCAACGAGGACAACTCCGCCCTACTCATGGACGAGGCGGACATGGAAGACACGTCGTCCGCGGCGGGTGAAGCAGCTGACGTCGTGGCAAAGCCGGCGGTGCGGCTTGAACAGGAGGAGATACAAGTCGCTCAGGCTGTTGTCACAGGACACCAACAAGCGACTGCAGAGGGTACCGCGGTCATGCCGAATGCTGAAGAGAAAACCCCACCTGAGGCGGAGGTGACCTCCTGCCTCGTTGAACCTGAAGGCATGGACACCCTTACCGGCCCAACTACCCAACCGACGGGGAAACGGCCCCACAACCAGACCGTTAGCCGGACGGCGAAACAGGACAGCAGCGGCGGAGACGAGCCACCGCCCAAAGCGCCAGGTATAAGGAGGTCGACCTTGAAGCTTCGGCCGAACGTTACGGTCGATCTACGGCAGGCGGGTAAACCGCCTCCGTAATTCCGTGCTGTCTAGTTCGAGTGGGGTTGGGGGATTGGTGAGTGCAATGGCCGTCATCCTGAGCGCTAGTTTTTCAGAACCTTGCCAGGAAGGGGGGCCCAAGTTGCACTTGAGTGCCCTTTCCGGAAGGTCGAGCGGCGTCTCCTTTAAAGGCATTCCACGTGGTTATCGGCGCACCTTTATGAGCGCTCATACCTGTGTAACTGTGATGGGCACCACTCTACCGTGTAGCCATGGCGGTTAATGTCGAAGGAAGGCTACGTGTAGCTACGTTAAACGTACGAGGGCTCAGTGCAAGAAGACGGCAATGTCAGCTAAGTCGTCTCCTCTTGGATAATGACTTACACATAGTAGGAATCCAAGAAACGAAAATTGAGAGCCAAGAGCTAACCGACAGAATGGTGTCCAATTTTAGAGCTCACTTTGACGTGTGCGTTTGTCACGCGGTTGGTGGATCAGGCGGCTGCGCTATATTCCTAAGAAATAATTTTGGCATTTGTGTGCAGTCAGTGTTTTCGTGTGAAACTGGGCGCCTCTTAGTGGCTGATTTCTGTTTTGTGGATGTGGATTACCGTGCTATTTGTATCTATGCGCCGAATATTGAAACGGACCGTCGATCCTTCTTTGAGCGTCTTGAAGCGTACGTAAACTGTTCCAAGGTCGTAATACTGCTGGGTGATTTTAACTGTGTTTGCTATGCTGAAGACCGAGCAAAATGTTCACGCATTCGTGATAAGAGTGCCAAATTTCTAAACGCAGTGGTGCATGATTATGACCTGGAAGATGTGGGTACTGTTTTTGCCAGCGGTACTCGCCCGCGATTTACCCACTTCCAGCGTGATAGCCACGCTCGATTAGATAGATTATACGTGTCAGCCGAATTAGTGCCCTTATGTTGTGAATATGATGTGCAAGCTGTAGCATACAGTGATCACTGCTTGGTAACGGCCACGTTCGGGAAAGGACAGAGCAAACGGCCCTTTAACTGGGATCTCTGGAAAATGAATGCGCAGTTGTTGAATGACGATCCTTTTGTCGATGCTGTAGCGAAGGAACTAGAAAACCTGACTTCAGCCAAGCCATTAAGCTTTGCCATTCAATGGGAAGAATTTAAACAGAAAGTAAAAACAATGGCCATTGAAAGAAGCAGTGTCATTCGACACAACCTGAAACAAGCAGAAACAAAGCTTCGCCAGCAACTGCAATTTTTTATTAGCATGGAAAGTGTCGAGCCTGGTGTGTATGTTAACGAATTAAAGGAAGTGAGAACTGAACTAGAAAGGATAGATACAGAAAAATACAAAGCAGCACTTGTGAGATCAAGGTCTGAGAAGTTGTGGGCGGGAGAAGCTCCAACTAAACGAGCTTTATCAGACGAGAAAAAGTACGCTTGTCGGAAAGAAATCCGCCAGCTAGCTAAAGGCAATCACATTACATCCGACAAAAATGACATCAAGCAAGGGATCGCCGATCACTTTAAAGCAATTTTAGCTCATCCGCGGAATCCTAAATGTAGCTACCAGAGTGAATTTCTCTCGCTGATGCCAAAGCTCGATGAAGAAGTCATGACACGGCTGGAACTGCCAATTAGCCTGAGTGAGATAGAGTGCGCAATAGACGAGTTATCCATTGGTAAAGCACCTGGGCGAGATGGCTTGGGGGAGACTTTCTATAAAACCTTCAAGTCTGCATTGGCCCGTGTTCTTCACGAAGTTATCAGCGAAGCGTATGAGCGAAAAAGATTGCCCTTGTCATTCACAACCTCGCATATCGTGCTAATTCCGAAGAGTGATGACGAGGAAAAACTTTTGTTGCCAGGGTCATATCGCCCGATAACTCTAGCCAACGTCGACTATAAAATATTCATGAAAGCTTTGGCCAAACGACTGCAAAGTGTAATTAAAACATTGGTAGGGCCGCACCAGACTTGTGGCATTAAAGGCCGCAGCATTGCAACGAATGTACACACGGCTCGAAGTGTGCTTGAGTGCTGCGATGTGATTGGCGATCACGTCGCGATGATGCAGATCGATTTGGCAAAGGCTTTCGACCTCGTCTCGCACAAGGCTTTGTTCAACATACTGGAACATGCGAACGTTGGCAAAGTCATAACGGAAGGCGTCATGATGGCGTACAGAGAATGCTTAACGCGCATCATTGTTAATGGGGAGCTCACCGATAGCTTTCCCGTGCTCTCGTCGGTGCGGCAAGGATGCCCGCTGTCGCCCCTTCTATTTGCTGCTTATCTCGAACCACTCTATTTGGCGATCAGAAATAACGAGCGCATAGCAGGCTATCGGCTGCAGGCAGCACACGTTAAAATTTTGGCATATGCCGACGATATCGCGATTTTCTGCACAATCAAAGCGAGCATTAAGGAGGCAACGACTGTCGTTGAAACATTTTGTGATTCAACTGCAGCCCAGATAAACTGGGATAAGAGTTACGGCTTCTGGCGTGGTAGTTGGAAAGACACGCCGGAGACCTTTTACCGACTGAAGTGGTCGACGTTACCAACCCAATACTTGGGTGTGCCTCTCGGAAATTACCGTGAACCTGAATCGTACTGGCCAGATCAAGTGTCGAAAGCAAAGAAAAAGGCTGACGGGTGGAGAGGAAAACAATTGTCAATGTTTTCCAGAGCCACTGTTTGCAACCTTTTTTTAGTTTCTAAGATATGGTACGTTATGAATGTGTTGTGTGCTGCGAGGGTAAGCGTACAAAAAGTTCACTGCGTTTTCGCCATTTTCATTTGGGCCTCCACCTGGGAGAGGATGAGTCGAATGAACTTGTTCCTCCCGGTCAAGAAATGTGGGCTTGGTTTAGCTCATTTGTTTCTGCGACAAGTCGTCTCACGCTTTGTGTTTTTACGGGATCAAGACGATCCTTTTCTCCGGACAGTGATACAGGTACGGCTGTGTAGACAACTTCCAGGATTCATTCTTTCGACTGTTCACAATATGCCAGGAGCAGTGACTGGTTACCTACGTGAAGTGGTATGTTCATATAAGATGTTGAACGTACGTTTTTCGCAGCAATACCTGTCCACCGTTACCAAGAAAAAACTATACAGAGATCTCGTGGACACGATGTTCCCTCCGCCTTTGTACCGTTCTCCGCAACGTGGAGGCCCAGGACAAGATGTTCTAAAGAGAGTGAAAAAAATGCCAATACGGCCGTCAGCTAAATCTTTTTTCTTCAAATTGCACACAAACACACTTCCCGTTAAGACCTGGCTTCATGAGAAGGGTATTTTCATCCCCTGGAGCACCGACTGCTTATTATGTAAAAAACCGGAAACAATAGAACATGCATTCTTAGATTGCTGGGACGCCATCTTTCACTGGGATGTTCTGCAGAGAACATTGAAAAAAAGTTACCCCTGGACCCATATGGAATACGCTTCTTACCGATTGATAACGCCGAGGATGTCCCGTATGACCTTATTATGATCCTGAGCATCCACGCTATGTGGAAAACTAGATTGCAATTTCAAAACGGAGACATTGTTGTTCGACCGGCTCGGGAAAACTTCATTGAGAGTGTTGTGTGTGTAAGAGATGCGTTCAAAGCGCTGTCTGATCCACCACAATGGATCTCCTTATTTGATGAATTAGCGTTGTTAAAAAGATTTTAGTACCGTGTTGGCCAAAGTGTGGTCCACACGTTTTATCTTTGTAAACCTTGAGTACGTCGAAGTCGGCAATAAAGAAAAAAAAAAAATTGGTGCTGGCCGTCCTCCTGCATGGTCTAGTGGCTAGGATACCTGGCTCTCACCCAGGAGGCACGGGTTCGATTCCCGGTGTCGGAAATATTTTTGGTTAGCTTTTTGTCGTTGTCTATATTTTGTTTTATCTCGCGCTTTCTTTCGATCAAGTTGCAGGGGTTGATTGGTGCTGGCCGTCCTCCGGCATGGTCTAGTGGCTAGGATACCTGGCTCTCACCCAGGAGGCCCGGGTTCGATTCCCGGTGTCGGAAATATTTTTGGTTAGCTTTTTGTCGTTGTCTATATTTTGTTTTATCTCGCGCTTTCTTTCGATCAAGTTGCAGGGGGTTGATTGGTGCTGGCCGTCCTCCGGCATGGTCTAGTGGCTAGGATACCTGGCTCTCACCCAGGAGGCCCGGGTTCGATTCCCGGTGTCGGAAATATTTTTGGTTAGCTTTTTGTCGTCGTCTATGTTTTGTTTTATCTCGCGCTTTCTTTCGATCAAGTTGCAGGGGGTTGATTGGTGCTGGCCGTTCTCCGGCATGGTCTAGTGGCTAGGATACCTAGCTCTCACCCAGGAGGCCCGGGTTTGATTCCCGGTGTCGGAAATATTTTTGGTTAGCTTTTTGTCGTTGTCTATATTTTGTTTTGTCTCGCGCTTTCTTTCGATCAAGTTGCAGGGGTTGATTGGTGCTGGCCGTCCTCCGGCATGGTCTAGTGGCTAGGATACCTGGCTCTCACCCAGGAGGCCCGGGTTCGATTCCCGGTGTCGGAAATATTTTTGGTTAGCTTTTTGTCGTTGTCTATATTTTGTTTTGTCTCGCGCTTTCTTTCGATCAAGTTGCAGGGGTTGATCATTCTGCTTCCGGCAGCCGAGCTGATCGGATCGTTGAATCATGGCCTCAAGCGGGGCGGTGACAGCGGTCACTTTGGGCCGCGGAAACAGGTTCAGCAACGACGATGAAAGGGACTACCAGTTTATTTTGCCCCAACTGCCAAAAGGACGAATTGTTCTCAACACCGTCTTTTTACAGGGTGATGTAAGAGCGAGGCCGTACAAGGTCGAGGATTTTCGGGATGCGCTTACGCCCACAAGCCTCCTGCCGGAAGTTGTGTGCCTCGGGGCCTACCAGGTCAATCACGTCTGGGCCGTCACCCTCACTGACGCAGCTGCAACAAAACGCCTGCTGGCCCTGAAAGAGCTTCAGGTGAAAGGGCGTCGATGTGTCATCGTCGACCCGCAGGACCAGCAGGTGAAACTCCGGCTTCACTGGCTGCTGTACGGCGTTTCCGACGAGGACGCCCGGGCGGCATTCACAACCTTCGGCAAGGTAGAAGAGGTGAGCAGGGAGCGTTGGCGCGTCCAAGGCATGGGAGACAAGACCTCGACCACCCGGACCGTGCTACTGAAGCTGAGAAGCGGCATTAAAGTGGAAGACCTGCCTCACCAGGTCCGCGTCGGCGGAGAGCTGGCAATGGTGGTCGTACCTGGGCGGCCCATGCAGTGCCTGCGCTGCCAAGGGACAGGACACGTACGCCGTGATTGCAAAGTCCCCCGCTGTTCGAGATGCAGACGGTTCGGCCACGTCGACGCTGACTGCGTTAAATCTTACGCGGCCGTGACAGGACCAGCAGCGAGTGATGTTGCTGCAGAGCACGTCATGGACGCAGTCGAGACAGAAGAAGCTGCTAAGGGAGCCGGTGTGCAAGTGCCTTCATTGACGACAAATGCCACGACGGTACCGGAGGTCGCTCAAGCCAAGGTAGTCGAGGGTGCTGAGCAGGTGACTGGGCCTGCACGTGTCGAGAGGGACGAAGACCCTGTGAAGGCAGCTGCTAATGAAGGCGAACGCGAGGAGAATGAGTCAGCGATGCAACAGGGCGAGGATGCAAACGACGGGGACCGGGCGGCTAGTCTCGGTGCCACCTCCAAACGCCCCCGTGACAAGGGCGGAGACAAGGACAGCGCGGCATCCAGCACAAGTGACGGGCCACCAGCGAAGACGCCTCTTGGGAGGCGGTCGGTCTTCAAGCCGAAGCCAAATGTTCCGCCCGAGAGAAAGCCTGGTGACAAAGCACAGCAAAAGAATAACGCCGGGAAGACGGGTGGTCCCGGAGGCGGCTAGCCGATGGCTGTTCGTGAAAGGTAAGCACCATGCTCCGGGTCTATCTCATACTTTAGTTCATAATGGCTCCTAATCCGTCGCTCACTATCGCCACACTAAACGTGAGAGGGTTGGCGGCCAAGCGTAGGCAAAGCCAAGTCCTACGGTTGGCCGCTGACCAAGACCTAGACGTTCTAGCTGTCCATGAGACAAAGGTTAACGGAGAGGAGGAGACCGGGAGCATGGTGCGGCGTTTCATGACTAGATATTATGCGTTCGTGAGCCATGCGGTAGGGACGTCCGCCGGTTGGGTCCTGTTTGTTAAGAAGTTGCCTGGCCTTGTTGTTAAAAATGTATTTTTATGTCAAACCGGAACGATCGTTTTTTGTGATTTTGTTTTTCGTGAATTGGAATTCAGAGTCATGTGCATATATGCACCGAATGCTGTGGAAGAACGCGCTTCATTTTTTGCGAACCTTTTTCAGTATATTAGCACTGATAAGTGCATGGTTTTGTTGGGGGATTTCAATTGTGTTTTGAGGGCTCGGGATAGAGTCAATAATGCTGGTATTCGCGATAAAAGCAGTAGTGTGTTGACTAAGCTAATTAGTGATAATGAACTGGACGATGTCTGTGAGTGCCTGGAGGGGGAGCCAGAAGTCATGTACACACGATTCCAAGGTAGTAGTCATGCGCGGTTAGACCGCATATACGTATCGCAAGACATAATTCCAAAGTGCCATAGTTATTCGGTGGCACCAGTATCGTTTTCAGATCACTGCATTGTGAAATGTCATATAGGCACGGAGAGGAAGAAACAAGATTTTAATTGGGAACTATGGAAAATGAATGCCTTACTACTAAAAGACGAGCCATTTGTAGAGGCAGTACGTGAGGCCGTCTGGAAAGTAAGTGAAGAAAACAGTGAAACAATAGCAGAGAAATGGGAATACTTCAAACAAAACGTAAAAATGAAAGCTTTAGAAAGATCGAGCTGCTTACGATTTGAGAAGGAAATGAAAGAAAGGGGCTTACGAAAGACACTGAAGCAGCTGATAGCGCTGGAGTGCGAAGAGCCTGGGACGTATAAGCAAGATGTAGGAGCCATTAAAGAAAAAATCGAGCAGCTTGACAAGGAACGGTATCAAGGTGCGATTGTGCGAGCAATAGCAAATGCATTAGTAGCTGGAGAGACGCCCACTATACGGGCGCTGGGACTCGAAAAAGCGCAAGCTCGACGGAATCATGTCGACAGAATTTTATGGAACGGCACAGTTGCCGACGATAGTAAGAGCATAGGCCGAGCGTTTCTAGAGTATTATCAGTCACTCTTTGCGTTTCAAGAAGTGAATATAGACGAGTTCAGAAGGGCCTTTCTATCTCGGATGCCGCGAGTGAGTGACGATACAAAACAACGATTGGAATGGAAAATAACAGAACATGAAGTTGAAAAAGCGATTGATGATTTGAACCAAGGCAAATCACCTGGACCGGACGGTCTGGGCGCGTGTTTATATAAAGCTTTTAAGAAAGAACTGTCGCCGTTACTAACAGAGCTGTTTAATGATGCGTATGATAACAAAACTTTGCCGCCTTCTTTTGGAAAAGCTCATACCATACTCATCCCTAAGAGTGACCAAGTGGAGAAACTTAGGCTAGTAGCATCTTACAGGCCAATATCTTTAACCAATGTTGATTATAAGGTTTTTATGAAAGTTTTGGCTGCCAGACTTCAAAGCGTCATAAATGACATAGTGGCAGATCACCAAACGTGTGGTATCAAAGGAAGGTCCATTTTTTCGAATATTCACACGATGCGATGCGTGCTGGAGTGCTGTGACGCCGCCTCGGGTGGAGTCGCGGTGCTCCAGCTGGACCTCGAGAAAGCGTTTGATTGTGTCTCTCATGATATTTTGTTTGCCATTTTGGATTACGTTAATGTTGGTTCCATCATCACTGAGGGAGTGGCGTTGGCTTACCAGAACTGCACAACACGCTTAATTGTGAATAAATCATTGGGGGCCCCCATTAACGTCATGCGTTCTGTGCGTCAGGGCTGCCCTCTCAGTCCTCTTTTGTTTGACATTTACATAGAAACTATGTGTTTGGCAATAACTGAGAATGAGCAAATACGCGGGTATAGCTTGGCAGCCACACAAATCAAGCTCTTGGCATATGCAGATGACATCGCGGTGTGTTGTACAAGCAAAGAAAGTGTGACGGAAACAATAAGGGTAGTGAAAAATTTTTGTGATGTGACGGGCAGTAGAGTGAACTGGGGAAAGTCCCTCGGTTTGTGGCACGGAGAGTGGTCTTCGGCCCCGGACCATTTTGCAATTTTGCAAAGGGGTCCCCATGGGCAGGTACAAAAATAGCGACGAATACTGGACGAACCAAGCAAAAGAAACAAGAGAAAAAGCAGACAGGTGTAAAGGCATCAACCTGTCGATTTTCGCAAAAGCAACTGTGTGTAACATGTTTTTTATTACGAAGTTGTGGTACGTCATGCAAACGTTGTACTGTTCAAGGGTAAACGTGCAAAGGTTGCACAGAGTGTTCGCGGTTTTTACCTGGGAAAGGAGTAGCCGAACCAATCTGTTCCGGCACGTGAAGAAAGGGGGGCTGGGCTTGGCGCATCTTTTTGTACGCCAGCTTGTGAACAGGTTTTTGTTTTTTCGGGATGTGCGTGATCCGTTTCAGCGCACTGTATGCCAACTCAGGTTGAGAGGTGCTTTGCCGGCACTTATTGTTAGTACAGATAGTATGCCCGGAACGCTTCGTGGCTATCTTAAAGAAGTTGCAGATAGTGTGCGCTTTCTTTCTGTGCGTTTTTCTTTTGAGTATTTATGTAACGTTAAAAGGAAAACATTGTATAAAGATATTTGCGATATTGTATTTCCAGTGCCATTGTACAGAGCGCTATACAGTGGAAGATCAGGACTGGATGTCCTTAAGCGAGTGAAAAATATGGAGGTGCCTACTGGGGTAAAGACATTCTTTTTTAAATTACACACAGGAACACTCTCAGTGAAGACATTCATGGAAGAACGTGGCTTTCTTGTACCCTGGGGCTCGCACTGCTTGATTTGCAAGCAACCAGAAACAATAGATCATGTCTTTTTGCATTGCTGGGCCGGAGTGTTCTTCTGGGATGTCCTACAAAGAACAATGAAGAAGGAGTTACCGGTAAATCCGCATGGCATCAGGTACTTAGCGGTAACGAATGACGACGGTGTTCCCTTCGACCTAATAATGCTCAAGGGCCTTCATAGTTTATGGCGTGCAAGGATGTCTGGGTACTACTGCGACCCGGACGCTAGGCCTGCGCGTACGTATTTCCGCGAAAGCATGTCTCGTTTCATTGAAATAAAGAAAATACAAGACTGTGTACCCGAATGGCTGTCGAGGATAGAACCTCTGACAGCACTGAAAGAATTTTAATTAGACAACGCCAGTCCTTATAGGACTGATGGCATGTATGTTCTTTCAAAATGTTTTGTATTTGTTAATTGTGCATTGTAAAATTGTTCTGTATTATGTGCTCTGTACAATGTCGAAAACCGGCAAGAAATAAATAAAAAAAAAGTTACAGGGGTTGATTGGTGCTGGCCGTCCTCCGGCATGGTCTAGTGGCTTGGATACCTGGCTCTCACCCAGGAGGCCCGGGTTCGATTCCCAGTGTCGGAAATATTTTTGGTTAGCTTTTTGTCGTCGTCTATGTTTTGTTTTATCTCGCGCTTTCTTTCGATCAAGTTGCAGGGGTTGATTGGTGCTGGCCGTCCTCCGGCATGGTCTAGTGGCTAGGATACCTGGCTCTCACCCAGGAGGCCCGGGTTCGATTCCCGGTGTCGGAAATATTTTTGGTTAGCTTTTTGTCGTCGTCTATATTTTGTTTTGTCTCGCGCTTTCTTTCGATCAAGTTGCAGGGGTTGATTGGTGCTGGCCGTCCTCCGGCATGGTCTAGTGGCTAGGATACCTGGCTCTCACCCAGGAGGCCCGGGTTCGATTCCCGGTGTCGGAAATATTTTTGGTTAGCTTTTTGTCGTTGTCTATATTTTGTTTTGTCTCGCGCTTTCTTTCGATCAAGTTGCAGGGGTTGATTGGTGCTGGCCGTCCTCCGGCATGGTCTAGTGGCTAGGATACCTGGCTCTCACCCAGGAGGCCCGGGTTCGATTCCCGGTGTCGGAAATATTTTTGGTTAGCTTTTTGTCGTTGTCTATATTTTGTTTTGTCTCGCGCTTTCTTTCGATCAAGTTGCAGGGTTTGATTGGTGCTGGCCGTCCTCCGGCATGGTCTACGATTCCACTTCCGGCCACCGTTGTGTGCGGACGTGGGTAACATGGGCTCCCAAGGAGCGGATTCAGCGGCCCTTTCAAGCCGCGGAAACAGGTCTTTTGCTTCAGTCGACCAGGACTACCAAGTTGTATTGCCTCAACTGCCAACAGGTCAGGTTGTTACGGATACGATTTTTCTTCATGCGGATTTACGAGCGCGCCCATACCGAGTGGAAGATTTTCGCGATGCCTTGGAATATCTTGGAGCACTTCCGGACGTTATCGCTTTGGGGGCGTACAGGATGAATCATGTTTGGGCCGTGACATTCAAGAGCGCTGAAGCAACGAAGAAAATGTTGTCAAAAGGGGAATTCCGAGTGAAGAGTCGCCGGTGCCTGGTAGTTAACACCAACGACCAAGGCTTACGAACGAAACTGCACTGGCTTCTTTACGGGGTCAGCGACGATGAAGTACGTGCGGCCTTGGCTCCGTATGGAAAGGTTACGGAAGTAACGAAGGAAAAATGGCGCGTACGTGGTATCACGGAAAGAGCATCGACAACCCGCCTAGTGGCCATGAAACTTGGAGCCGGAGTCACTATCGACGACCTACCCCACCAGTTGCGTGTAGGAAGCGAACTCGCCCTAGTTGTTGTGCCCAACCGAGCACCATTATGCCTGCGTTGCAACACCACTGGCCACATTCGACGTGACTGCCGTGTGCCTCGCTGTTCCCAGTGTAGGCGCTTCGGCCACACGGACCTAGACTGCGTGACCACATATGCGAGCATCACCGGAAAAGCAACGAAGGACGCGGATGCAGAGCTCATGATGGATGAAGCAGACGCCGAAGAAGCCGCTGGTGGGCGAAAGCAGGCCGACACAAAGAGCGCAAATCAAAAAGTTGCCCCTACCGACGCGTGGAAAGGTGTTTTTGCTGATAACACCACACCCCAGACAAACCCCCTGTGACGGGGGAAACACAAGAGGCGGACATAGCCAAACCCGTAGAAGCAGCGTTGGGTGCGGAAGCAGAAGCGGACGCACAGCCAATGGAACTTGAGCCAGGTGCTTCTACCAAGAGACCGCGCGACGATGCAGGCAGCGAAATGGGCAAGCCCAGTGCAAGTAGCGGAGAAGAACCGCCCACCAAGACAGTCGTGAAGACCGGCCTTCAATTGGGCAGACGACCCAGCTTCAAACCGAAACCCAGCCTCCCTCCTGACCGGAAAACTGAGGGAAATAAGCCCTCGTAACAACGAGGGTCAACGCATAGAGCAGCGATACCACCACTTACGAACACCGAGCACCTACCATGGCATCAAGTCTCCTAGCAAGAGCCACAGCGGCATCGACCCGAGAACTGCTGGCTGGACGCGACGTTGCCCGTCGCCGGAAAGAATCGACCGAGTGGCAACATAAAAGATCGAGGTAAACTCCATGCGGTCCACCTGTTTCAGATTAACCATGACACTTAACCTTAAGAAGCCCCTTCGTCTAGGCACTTTAAACGTTCGCGGTTTGGCGAGCAGGAGACGCCAGTACCAATTAAGCCGGCTTTTTCAAGAAAATGATTTAGATATTGTCGCCGTGGAAGAGACAAAGGTGGAAGGCCAGGAACAGACGGACCGCATGGTGCAACCATTTAGAGCAATGTATAACGTCTGCGTGTGTCATGCGATTGGAGGATGCGCACTTCTGGAGGATGCGCACTCTTTATTCGTAACAGTGCTGGTATTGTAGAGGAACAAGTTATTATATGTGGAACTGGCCGATTTGTCATACTTGATTGTTCCTTTTCTGGCTTTAAGTGGCGCATTTTGTGCGTGTATGCTCCAAATGATGAATGTGCACGTAGAATTTTTTTCAACAGCTAGAAGAATACCTGAAGTGCGAGCGATACCTTATATTGATGGGGGATTTCAACTGTGTGTGCAGAGCACAAGACCGAGCTAATCAAATGAAACGAAGGGATACGAGCGCACAGCTTTTAAACATACTTGTGAATGATTATGAATTAGAAGATGTTGGTATTCTGTTATCGACAGGCAAAGCTTCCGTTTATACGCACTATCAAGGTGAAAGTCATGCGTGATTAGACCGAGCTTATATTGCAATGCAGCTCGTGCCATTGTGTCAAAGTTACGAGATTAAACATGTATCCTTTTCTGATCATAGTCTAGTGACGTTTGATTTAGGGCAATAACGAAAAGAAACGAAATTTAATTGGGATCTTTGGAAGTTTAATACGAAACTGCTAGATGATGAAAGCTTTATCAGAGATATAAGTGAAATGATTAATTCCTCTATGACAGCGCAAACTAATCACTGTATTGAAACAAGGGAAACTCTCAAAACTGATGTTAAGAGAAAAGCGATAGAAAAAGCTACTGCGCTGCGCCGCAAGGAAAAACAAGAAGAAAAAGAAATAACAAGCGAACTAGAATTGCTCATGTCTACAGAATGTCAGAACGCTGGATCTTGCATGAAGCAGATAAAGGAAACAAAAAGTAAGCTCGAGCTTATCGACCAAGAACGATACAAGGGAGCCATGGTACGAGCGCGAGCGGAACGATTGTGGAATGGGGAAACGCCTACTAAACGGGCGCTAAGTGACGAGAAGAGATATGCGACAAAAAATGAAATACAAGCAATAATATATCAAAACGAGGAAACTTCCGAACCCACAATGATAGAGCGAGCATTCGTAGATTATTATCGTGAACTGCTTGGGAGCAAGAAAAAAATAATAGAAGGGTTTGAGCGAGATTTTCTTCATCTTATGCCACGTCTAGAAGATGACATTAAAGCAAGCCTGGAATTTCCAATCACATTGCGAGAAATTGAAGATGCTATAGATGGACTTGGTGCAGGAAAGGCTCCCGGGCCTGATGGTTTAAGTGCGCCCTTTTACAAGGCTTTCAAATGTCAGCTCAGCCAATTATTTCATAATGTCTTCAAGGAAATGTATGCAACACAGCGAATGCCGCCATCGTTCCGAACGGCTCATACAGTGCTAATCCCTAAGTGCGAGGATCCGGTTAAACTGATGTCAGTAAAGTCTTATCGACCAATAAGCCTCACGAACTGTGATTACAAAATATTCACGAAAGTGTTAGCAAAGAGACTTCAAACTGTTGTAACGCGACTAGTGGGACCGCATCAAACATGTGGAATCAAGGGCAGGACAATTTCCACCAATACACATGTAGCTCGCTGTGTTCTTGAGTGCTGTGATGCTCTCTCATGTCGGGTTGCAGTGTTGCAACTAGATTTGGAGAAAGCGTTTGACAATGTGTCACATGAAGTACTATTTTTAATATTAGAATGTGTTAATGTCGGCGGACTGATATTAGAAGGAGTAAAAATGGCCTACTCAGAGTGCAGCACACGCATCATTATAAACAAGAAGTTAAGTGAACCAATCCAGCTTCTCTCCAGTGTGAGGCAGAGATGTGCAATTTCCTCATTACTTTTTGATATTTACTTGGAACCTTTCTGCTTGAGTTTAATTAATAGTCAAAGTGTACGCGGTTTTATGCTTGAAACGGCGGAAGTCAAGGTCCTCGCATACGCTGATGACATTGCTGTCTTTTGCAAAGATGCCGAAAGTATCAAAGAGGTGGTTAGGTTGACTGGCGAGTTTTGCAAGGAATCTGGCTGCAAGATCAATTGGGAGAAGACCGTAGGTTTCTGGCATGGAGAGTGGAGCGAGAAGCCTGAATTATTTGCTGGCATCCAATGGACAGCAATGCCAACAACGTACTTAGGTGTCCCATTACAATGTTATGAAGACACCGAACTGTATTGGAACGAGGAAACAGAACGCTTGAAAGAGAAGACGCAGGGATGGCAAGGTCGAAATTTGTCAATGTTTGCCCGTGCAACTACTTGCAATCTATTCTTAGTTGCCAAGTTATGGTATGTTATGCAAGTATTGTTTATGTCGCGTACTAACTTACAAAAAATTAATAGTCTTTGCAGTGTTTATTTGGGGAGGAAGTTGGGAACGAACGAGTCGAACTAACCTGTTTTTGTCCGTCAGAAAAGGTGGTCTTGGTCTGTCGCACCTGTTTATCAGACAGATTGTGTCGCGTTTTATATTTTTAAGAGATCAGTGTGACTCATTTCTGCGTACAGTTATGCAAGTTTGTTTACACAATGCACTACCTGAATTCATCGTCTCTACAAATAAGACTGCGATGCACCGTATAAAAGGTTATTGGCGTGAGGTTGTTGTAGCCCTTCGCATGCGCAAAGTAAGGTTTTCCATAGAATACTTGAGTACAGTAAAAAAGAGAAAGCTCTACAAGGATTTGCTGGATGTTATGTTACCTCTGCCAGTGTACAGAAGCATATACACTGGAGGCTGTGGACAAGACGTCTTAAAACGGGTTAAAGGAATGCCGATACGACCGCATGTAAAATCCTTTTTCTTCAAGCTCCATACAAACACTCTACCTGTAAAAACGTGGCTACAAGATAAAGGAATGGTTGTGCCGTGGACAGTCAACTGCATACTGTGCAAAAATCCAGAGACAATAGAACATGTATTTATTGAATGCTGGGATCCCATACTTCACTGGGACATCCTTCAGCGAACCATCAAAAAGGACTTACCTATTACACCACATGGAATCCGATACTTACCAGTTGAGAATCACGGCGACATTCCCTGCGACATGATAATGATACTCAGCCTCCAAAGTATATGGAAAACCCGAATGTCGGTAAGCCATGCCGACACTAACGCTCGGCCTGTAAAGGAAAATTTTATTGAACATGTAGCGTATATGCGAGAGCTGTACCGAGCCCAGCCAGAAACACCTGATTGGGTTACACTGTTTGATGAGTTGATCAATTTCAAAAGTTTTTGAGATCCTTCTGTTGTTTCTGTATGATGTAAACAGGCAATAAAGAAAAAAAAATCCGGCATGGTCTAGTGGCTAGGATACCTGGCTCTCACCCAGGAGGCCCGGGTTCGATTCCCGGTGTCGGAAATATTTTCGGTTAGCTTTTTGTCGTCGTCTATGTTTTGTTTTATCTCGCGCTTTCTTTCGATCAAGTTGCAGGGGTTGATTGGTGCTGGCATTCTACTTCCGGCCACCGAGCGTGACGGACGGCGAATCATGAGCTCCAGTGGAGCGGCGACAGCGGCCTTTGTTGGCCGCGGAAACAGGTGGAACAGCGATGACGACGCAGGCTATCAGATTATTTTGCCTCCACTGCCAAAGGGGCGCGTCGTGCTAAACACCGTGTTTTTGCACGGCGACGTGCGAGCTAGACCCTATAAAGTAGAAGATTTCCGGGACGCTCTTGGCCCAACAGGATTGCTGCCGGAAGTGCTTGCCCTCGGGGCCTACCAGATTAACCACGTCTGGGCTGTGACTATGAACACCGCGGACGCCACGAAAAGGATGCTGGAAGTCAAGGAGCTGAAGGTAAAGGGGCGGCGCTGCATCGTGGTCGACCCTCAGGATCAGCAGGTGCGGCTGCGTCTTCATTGGTTAATACATGGTGTGGCCGATGAAGATGTAAGAACGGCATTGGCGGCTTTCGGTAAAGCCGTACAAGTCACCCGAGAGCGATGGCGCGTTCAGGGTATCAACGACAAGGGGACGACTACCCGGTCCGTCTTGCTCAAGCTCAACAGCGGCGTGAAGGTGGAAGATCTCCCGCACCAAATTAGGGTCGCCGGTGAGCTGGCCCTAGTCGTCGTTCCTGGCAGGCCAATGCAGTGCTTGCGCTGTCAAGGCACTGGTCATGTACGACGAGACTGCAAGGTTCCCCGGTGCTCGCAATGCCGTCGGTTTGGACACGCCGAGGACCAGTGCGTACGTACATACGCCTCCATGACTGGGCCAGCCGAAGGCAATGACACAGCAAGGTTGGTAATGGACGCGGCCGAGGCCTAAGACGCAGCGAAAGGGGCAGGAGACCAGGGAACCCCATGTGCTGTAGGCGGTGTGCTTGCACCTGATGCGGGCGCGGGGACACCACCGGACAAGGAAAACTCTACGGAAGGTGTGGCAAAAAAGCCAGCAGAAGAGACCAAGGAAGAAAGCAAGAGCAGCCTAACGGAAGCTAGCGAGCAAATGAAGACAGCTGAGGACCAGTCGGCGCAGAACGACCCTATGAGCAGCAATGTCGGAGCCTCGGTCAAACGGCCTCTTGAGAAGGCTGCAGACAGCAGCGCAGCGAACCAAGGAAGTGGGGAAGACGGGCCGCCTTCGAAGACGCCAACGGGCAGGCGCAGCAGCTACATGCCACGACCGAACACCGCTAACGCAGAGAAGAAGTCCGAGAAGAAGCCGCCACCGCTCTCCAGTGGTACCGGTCCACCGGGCGGCTCCGGGGGCGTCTAGCTGTGTGCTAGGCGCTAAAGGTAAACACCATGCTCCGGGCCAAAACTTTTCACTAGACCTGTAATCATGGCTCCCAACCCGTCGCTTAGATTGGCCACGCTAAACGTTCGAGGTCTGGCCGCCAAGCGAAAGCAGAGCCAAGTGTGTAGGCTGCTGGTGGACTATGACCTTCACGTGTTAGCCGTGCAAGAGACAAAAGTAGATGGTGATGAAAAGACCCGCAGTATGGTTCAGCGCTTTACGCCACGCTACTACGCGGTAGTGAGCCACGCCTTGGGGACGTCGGCGGGCTGCGTGCTGTTTGTTAGAAAATTACCCGGTATAACGGTGCAAGGTTTTTATTCATGTCCAACTGGTAGATTAGTTTTCTGTGATATTGCTTTGCGTGGAATTGAATGGCGGGTGGTATGTATTTATGCACCAAATGCGTTGGAGGAACGGGCTTTGTTTTTTTTCATGTTAAAAGAGTATATATCTTCTGAAAAGCAGATGGTGCTGTTAGGTGATTTTAATTGTGTTCTCAATGCCCGAGATCGGTCTAATAGAGGTTTAAGGAGCGATAAAAGTAGAGATGTTTTGAACGAGATAATTACTGAATGCGAATTAGCGGATGTGGCGGCATGTATGATAGGGACGCGAGATGTGCGTTTCACGCACTTTCAAGGAAACAGCCATGCGCGCTTAGATCGTATTTACTTGTCGCTTCAAGCAATACCAATGTGTAATAGTTACAGTGTATATCCTATTTCCTTCACTGATCATTGTCTGGTTAAATGTGACTTAGGAAGGAAGAAAAAAGGCGGCAGCTTCTCTTGGGAGCTGTGGAAAATGAATTCAAACTTAACTACTGACGAAAGTTTCGGAGAATATGTATCGGACTGCATCAAAAAAATTCTAATGAGCGGCGAGGGTGAATTAAAAGATCGATGGGAAGTGTTTAAACAGTGCATTAAAATGAAAGCCATCGATCGTTCCGTCGCAATAATGCATGAAACAAAAAAGAAAGAGAAGGAACTGCGAATAATCTTGGAAAAGCTGACAGAACTGGAGTGCCAAGAACCGGGAGCATACAAAAGCGACATACGGAATATTAAACAGAAACTTGAACTGCATGATGAGGAACGCTATCGCGGAGCGATAGTTCGTGCTCGAGCCGAATGCTTTGCGATAGGGGAGGCGCCCACAAAAAGGGCGCTCGGACTGGAAAAATCGCACGCTCGACGGAATCATATTGACGTGATCGAGGTGGGTGGTAACGAAGTTACAGATAATGATAGTATCGCACGTGCATTTTTTGAACACTACGAAAATCTGTTCGCATTTAGGCAGGTGGACCTAGAACGGTTTAAGACGAACTTCTTGAAAAGAATGCCTCAACTGACTGAAGAAAAAGTTGCATTAGAAACGCCGATAACTGTTTTTGAAGTGGAACGCGCAATTGACAGTTTGAATCCTGGCAAGTCACCGGGCCCTAATGGGCTTTGCGCTCTGTGGTACAAGCGGTTTAAAAAGGAATTGTCAGCAGTACTTGTAGCAATTTTTAACGAAGCGTACGATGGTAAGGCGTTACCGCCATCTTTCGGTCAATCACACACGGTGTTGATTACGAAGACAGAGGATGTAGATAAGTTGAAAAGTGTAACATCATACAGACCAATAGCACTCACAAATGTAGACTATAAGATACTAATGAAAGTCTTAGCAGCTAGACTTCAGTCGGTTGTTAAAGACATAGTCGGCCCGCACCAAACGTGTGGAATTAAGGGTCGCACTATTGCGACGAATGTTCACAAGATGCGCTCAGTTCTTGAATGTTGTGACTCCCTTGAAGCGTGTGTGGCCATACTTCAATTGGATCTGGAGAAGGCATTTGATTGCGTAGCGCATGCTATTTTGATTGCAGTGTTGGAACACATTAATGTCGGATCCGTCATCACGGATGGTGTAGCTCTCGCGTATCGGAACTGCTCTACCAGACTAATTATTAACAAAGAATTGGGGGCCCCCATTAAAGTGCAGCGTTCCGTGCGTCAAGGCTGTCCCATCAGTCCACTTTTGTTTTGTATATATATTGAAACATTATGTTTGTCAATAATTGAAAATAATTCTATCCGTGGTTTTCGTTTACAATTTTCAGAGGTAAAACTGCTCGCATATGCCGATGATGTGGCGGTATGTTGTATTGACTACGAAGGCATTGAAGAAACCATTCGAAGTGTTGAATTTTTCAGCGACGTTACAGGAAGCCGAGTAAACTGGGGAAAGTGTCTGGGATTTTGGCACGGCGTGTGGCCGTTCACCCCGGGCATTTTTGCCAATGTTGTATGGCAGAAAACGCCTGTGAAGTACCTTGGTGTGCCACTTGAGTTCTACAAAAATAATGACTACTGGCAGCAACAAGCAGAACTCTTACGCGAAAAGGCGAATGCTTGGAGGGCGAATTATCTCTCTATGTTTGCGAGGGCAACCGTGTGTAACATGTTTTTTGTGGCTAAGCTATGGTATGTGATACAAGTGATGCAGTGTTCTAGGGTAAATGTGCAGAAACTTCATAGGGTTTTTGCGACCTTTGTGTGGGGATCGACGTGGGAAAGGTGCAGTCGCACAAATTTGTTCAGGAGTGTGAAGTGTGGGGGACTTGGACTGGCACACCTTTTTGTCAAACAATTAGTTACTAGATTTTTCTTTTTTCGCGAGGTCAGCGACCCATTTCTGCAAACGGTGTGCCAGGCCAGATTAGGGCGACTGCTACCTGAATATGTTATTAGCACGCAAGTCCTGACGGGGACGGCACAAGGTTATTTTCGGGAAGTAGTAGCGAGTGTGCGATTTTTGAGTGTGCGTTTTTCTAATGATTATTTATATTCTGTTAAAAAGAGGAAACTGTATAAAGACTTATGTGATATAGTGTTGCCAATCCCGTTGTACAGGGTGATATACAGTGCAGGCCTGGGTCAGAACGTACTCAAACGAGGTAAAAGAATGCAAGTAGCACCAAGTGCAAAAACTCTTTTTCAAACTGCATACCGGAACTCTCCCTGTAAGAACCTTCTTAGAGGAGCGTGGGTTTTATATGCCATGGGGGTCTCACTGCATTATTTGCAAAAAGCCGGAAACGATCGACCACGTTTTCCTTCACTGTTGGGAAGCGGTGTTCTTCTGGGATGTGTTGCAGAGGACAATCAAAAAAGAATTCCCACTAGACACGCATGGAATTAGGTACCTTGCGATAGACAACGAAGAAGGTGTACCTTTCGATCTAATCATGCTGACAGGCCTGCACAGTATATGGCGCTCAAGAATGACTGGCTTCTACTGTGAACCGGATGCAAGACCAGCAAGGCTGTACTTTAGAGAGAGCATTGCTCGGTTAGTAGAAGTGGAAAAAACAAAAGAATGTCTTTCTCCCTGGGTAGCCAGGGTAGAAACCTTAGTCACACTAAAGAAATTTTAAGTGACAACGTCAGTCAGAAGACGACTGATGGCTTTTCGCTCAATGTGTTGACAAATTGTATTGTAACCCCGTCTTGACTTTTCATGTGTTGTAAGTGTATTGTCGTTGCAAAACCGGTAATAAGGAAAAAAAAAGGTTGATTGGTGCTGGCCGTCCTCCGGCATGGTCTAGTGGCTAGGATACCTGGCTCTCACCCAGGAGGCCCGGGTTCGATTCCCGGTGTCGGAAATATTTTTGGTTAGCTTTTTGTTGTCGTTTATGTTTTGTTTTATCTCGCGCTTTCTCTCGATCAAGTTGGAGGGGTTGATTGGTGCTGGCCGTCCTCCGGCATGGTCTAGCCAACTGAAATAAGTTCAGACGACTAGTACGCTCCCAGTTCGACCCCCAGATAAACACAGCAAACAGGCTGTGTAACTTTTGCACAGACATCCTTGCCATGCAAAGCACTTGCATCATATAGAAAACTTTTGTTACGATGTACATATTACACACAGTTGCACGTGTAAAGATTGAGAAATCGCGTCCGCCCCATTTTGTTGTTTGGGATTTAACCCGGTCAATTTCACGGAGGGCTAGGCTTATCGCATTTATTTCTTAAGCAAGTTGTTACACGGTTCTTTATCTTGAGGCAACAGAACGATGCTTTCCTGCAGAGTATTTGTCAAGTGTTTTTGAGCCAGGCATTACCTGAATACATAGTGTCATCGTATTCTACTAATCATGTTCCATTGAAAGGGTTTATGAAAGAAGTCGTTGATGCTTTTCGTATTTTGAAAAGCCACTTTTCGACTGAATATCTCTCGGCTGTTACAAAGAAAAAGTTGTACAGAGACTTGCTTGATGTGATGTGTCCTGTGCCGATCTATCGTTCCTTATATGTACTAGGACGAGAACGTAATGTTTTGAGTCGCGTTAAAAAGATGCCTGTTAGAGCGTCGACCAAGACGTTTTTCTTCTTTCTTCACACCGGCACGCTCCCTGCAAAACCCTGGCTTAAAGAAAAAGGTATTTTTGTTCCTTGGAGTACTAACTGTACAATATGCAATAAGCCCGAAACCATCGAGCACGTATTTTTAGACTGTTCAGACTCTGTTTTTCTGTGGGACATTTTACAAAGGACACTCAAAAAGCAACTTCCACTTACACCTCACGGGATTCGATTTCTGCCGTTTGATCAGACAGGAGACGTGCCGTGTGATCTCCTGATGTTGTTGACAATGCACAGTGTATGGAAGACGCGAATGGATGTAAGACACGAGAATGTTAAATCACAACCGTCAAAAGTGTACTTCAGAGACGCTATTATGTACGTCCGCGACGTCTACAGGACACTTTCCGATCCTCCTGTATGGCTACCTGTGTTTGATCAGTTGCTAACCCAAGAGCCGTACTAACCTAACAACACGAGAAAAGTACGAGTCTCGTTTTCAATACAACCTAAGTGTATGTATGTCGAATTCCAGCAAGAATGCCTGTCCATTGTACGAGGAGAAATCCGGCAATAAAGAAAAAAAAAAAAATTCGGCATGGTCTAGTGGCTAGGATACCTGGCTCTCACCCAGGAGGCCCGGGTTCGATTCCCGGTGTCGGAAATATTTTTGGTTAGCTTTTTGTCGTCGTCTATGTTTTGTTTTATCTCGCGCTTTCTTTCGATCAAGTTGCAGGGGTTGATTGGTGTTGGCCGTCCTCCGGCATGGTCTAGTGGCTAGGATACCTGGCTCTCACCCAGGAGGCCCGGGTTCGATTCCCGGTGTCGGAAATATTTTTGGTTAGCTTTTTGTCATTGTCTATATTTTGTTTTGTCTCGCACTTTCTTTCGATCAAGTTGCAGGGGTTCATTGCTGCTGCCCGTCCTCCGGCGTGGTCTAGTCATTCCTCTTCCGGCCTTCACAGCGTACGGACGTGCTATCATGTGCTCCATTGTAGGGGCGGTTTCAGCGGCCTGTGTGGGCCGTGGTATCAAGTGTACTGAAAAGCCGGCTGAATATTACCAGGTTGTTCTGCCTCATCTGCCCACAGGTGCTTCTGTTTTAAACACCGTTTTTTTTTTTTGCATGCCGATGTGAAAGCCAGGCCGTATCAGGTGGAGCATGTCCGAGATAGTTTTGCACGTCTTTCGTTGCTGCCGGAAGTGGTTGCCCTCGGGGCATACTAAATGAATCACCTGTGGGCAGTGACGTTTGAGAACGAGGAAGGCAAGAGGAAGATATTAGGAGCTGAAGCGTTCAACGTTAAAGACCACCGCTGCATGTGCATCGACCCGCGCGACCGAGGTGTCCGACTGAAGCTATACTGGCTGCTTCACGGCGTACCGGACGAAGACGTGCGAGTGGCTTTGGCGCCGTTTGGAAAAGTGACGGAAATCAGCAGAGACAAGTGGAAGGTCAAGGGCTGCATCGACAAAGGATCAACCACCCGCTCGGTGACGCGTAAATTAAATGTGGGCCTCACTGTGGACGACCTACCACACCAACTGCGTGTTGCTGAGGATATGGCGCTCGTCTTCGTTCCTGGCAGAGCGCCGCTCTGCATCCGATGCCGTGGCGTCGGACACATCCGGCGAGAGTGCCGAGTTCCACGATGTGGGGTCTGTCGTCGCTTCTGCCACGATGATTCCCAATGTGTGCGCTCTTATGCCAGCGTTACAGGCCCACTCCAAAGGGACGTAGTATCCGAACACCTGATGGGCGCCGCAGATGACGAAGCTAGCAGGGAGGACAACGATGTGGCGAAGACTCCTGCAAAGCCTCTTGAACCCTCCCCAGGAGCTGTCCAGGAAGCGAACCTGGGGGGTGAGCCCTTGGCTGCAGCCCCGGAAACGAAGCAAGAGACTGCAACATGTGACGCAGGCGTGAAGGCAGCAAGCGCGTCATCGTCACTGCCGCAAGAAGTCGGCCAGGAAGCAACGGACGTCGAGATGCTCATGGCCGGAAGCATCGCCGCAAAGCGTGCTCACGAAGACACTGACACTACAGGAATAACTACTGCGTCAGGCACCGGCGAACCTCCAGCGAAGGCATCGACTACGCGGCGGTCTTTGCTTAAACCGAAGCCGAACGTGCCGCCTGGCAGTAGGGTGGCGCCTAAAAGGCCTCCGCCCTAGCGGAGGACCCGTCCAGCGGCCTTCAACGATGACCACAAGAACCCCACAGTTTCGATGTGAGTAGGACGCTTGGCGAAGCAACCCCATGAGATGGCGGCTAACTTTAAATATAGCATACGCGTTGTGACATTGAATGTGCGAGGAATGTGTTCGCGCGGGCGGCAATGCCAGATTAGTCGCATGCTTTTAGAGAATGACGTTGACCTTCTGCCTGTACAAGAAACAAAAATTGAGAGGGAGGAGCAAACAGAACAAATGGTTCAAGTTTTTCGATCTAGATGCAGTGTATGTGTGTGCCATGCTGTTGGACGGTCAGGAGGCTGCGTCAGTTTTATTCGCAATAGCATATCGGTTGTAGAAAAAGTGTCCACCTGCGAAAGTGGGAGACTTATCGTATGTGATTTTATTTTTGCTGGACTACTGTGGCGCGCTGTGTGCATCTACGCACCGAACAAAATTCATGAACGCGAAATTTTTTTAAGTATGCTGAAGGGTTTTTGAAAACAGAAGGACATGTTGTGTTTCTTGGGGATTTCAACTGCGTCTGTACAGCTGAAGATAAAACGACGAGCCTCAAAGCACGCGATAGAAACGCTGAGCTGTTGAACGCGATAGTAATTGAGAGAGAGCTTGAGGACATTGGTTATGCAATGACGCGAGATGGCCAAGCACGGTATACGCACTTTCAAGGTGATTCCCATGCGAGGCTTGATAGAATATACGTACCGGCAAAGTTTGTACCACTGTGCTCCTCTTATGAAACACAATATCTCAGTTTTAGCGATCATAGTTTGGTCTCGATTACGATTGGCGAAAAACGAAAGAGTGTCAAGTTTAATTGGTTCCTGTGGAAGTTCAATGAAAAACTGCTGCAAGATGAATTGTTTGTCACGAGAGCCAAGGAGTATCTTTCAAATGCCCTGCATACGGAAACCAACTGTTTCATATCAGTGTGGGAGCAGTTTAAATGCGACATTAAAATTGCTGCCATCGATAGAGCATGTGTATTGCGTCACAAGGAAAGGCAACAAGAGAAACAGTTACACAGTGAGCTGGTGTACATGTTAGGGGTAGAACATGAAGTGCCTGGAGCGTTTAAAAAAGAAATACGAGAGGTGAAAGCGAAACTCGAGTTGATCGACGAAGATAAGTACCGCGGCGCAATGATAAGGGCGCGCACTGAAAAGTTATGGCTGGGCGAAACGCCCACTAAGCGTGTGCTAAGTGAAGAAAAGAAGCATGCTGCAAATAAAGAGATAAATGAAATTCGATATCACAACAAAATTACACGAGAAAGCGAAGAGATAAAACGTGCATTTGTTGAATTTTATACCGAACTTCTTGGAGGAAGAATTTATGACCCCGAGTACTTCAAAGCCCACTTTCTAACTCTTATGCCAAGATTAGAGGACACGGTTAGAGAATCAATGGAATCTGAAATTGCCGTGGCCGAAATTGAAGCGGCAATCGATGACTTGGGTAATGGCAAGTCACCTGGGCCAGATGGACTGGGTGCAGCCGTATACAAATTTTTTAAGGCAGAAATGGCAGTGGCTTTACACCGAGTGATCGCTGAATGCTATGAAAAAAAATCAAGCTCCTCTCTCGTTCAGGACAGCGCACGTAGTAATGATCCCCAAAACTGACGATCCTGCAAAAGTACTTTCAGTTGAGTCCTACTGTCCCATTAGTTTGACGAATACAGATTATAAAATATACATGAAAGTGTTAGCAAGAAGGCTCCAAAACGTTATTAAGTCCCTCGTTGGCCCGCATCAAACCTGTGGCATTAAAGGTAGAACAATTTTTACAAACATACACATAGCAAGAAGTATTCTGGAACGTTGTGACGCAATGCATGACCGCGTAGCTATGATTCAGCTAGATTTACATAAAGCGTTCGACAAAGTTGTACATGAAGTTCTGTTTTTATTGCTCGAGCACGTAAATGTTGGATCTGTAATTACTGAAGGTGTTAAAATGGTGTATCATGATTGCACAGCCAAATTAGTGATCAACAAAGAATTAAGTATGTCAATTCCTGTGCGGTCGAGTGTGAAACAAGGATGCGCATTGTCCCCTCTACTTTTTGCGATATACTTGGAGCCGTTTTGTTTACGTTTGTTTGCAACACCATGTATTCGAGGCTACACATTTTTCAGCAGTGAAGTTAAGGTCTTAGCGTACGCGGACGACATAGCCGTGTTTTGCACTGATGCTAGAAGCGTGCAGGAAGTTGTCAGTGTTGCTAAGGCGTTCTGCACAGCAACTGGTAGCGTGATCAGTTGGCCGAAATGCCTTGGATTTTGGCATGGCAACTGGCAGAGCACACCCGAGGTGTACTGTAATATGAATTGGAGCGTCTCCCCCGGAAAGTACCTCGGTGTCCCGCTAAATAACTACCGCAACGCTAATGAATATTGGTCTGAGGAAAATAAACGCGTCAAAAATGCTACCGATAAATGGGGTGGCCATAACTTTTCAATGTTCGCAAGAGCTTCCGTTTGTAATATGTTTTTAATTGCAAAAGTGTTCTACGTGTTGCAAGTGATGGCCGTGGCAAAAACTTCGGTTCAAAAAATCCACCGAGTGTTTGCGACCTTTATTTGGGGATCGCAATGGGAGCGCACAAGCCGGTGCAATTTGTTTCACAAGGTGAAAAATGGTGGGCTAGGGCTCTCACACCTGTTTTTCAAGCAGCTGGTGAGCAGATTCTTCTTTGTGCGGGACCAAACTGATGTGTTTTTGAGAACTGTGATTCAAGCACGATTGCAGGATTATCTATCTGACTTTGTCGTGTCATCTGTTTCTTTCGGAGCTGGACCGCTCAGTCCTTATTTGCGTGAAGTGGTTACTTCTGTACGCCTGCTCAAGGCTAGGTTTTCATATGAATACTTGTGTGATGTCACAAAATAGCGTTTGTATTCTGATATTCTCGATGTATTTTTACCATTACCGGTTTACCGAGCTACCTACAGGCTAGGTCTTGAGCGCGATGTGCTAAAGCGCGTTAAAAGAATGCCAGTGAGACCCTCTGCTAAAACGTTCTTTCTTCAAATACATACCGACACTCTCCCTGTAAAACCATGGTTACTAAGCAAAGGTCTTTTTGTACCTTGGTCGGTAAACTGCTTAATCTGTAATAAGCCGGAAACAATTGAGCATATTTTTATTGACTGCCATGACGCCGTATTTCTGTGGGACGTCCTACAAAGAACACTTAAAAAAGAATTGCCGATAAGCCCTTTTGGAATCCGGTTTCTTCCACGTGCAAAAACAGGGGAAGTGCCGAGTGATATGCTAATGCTGCTTTGCATGCATAGCGTGTGGAAGACGAGAATGGACATCAGGCATGGTCATATACAGGCTCACTCAGCAAGACACTATTTTGTTGAGAGCATTATATACACACGCGACTTGTTCAGAGCGCTATGTGAAGCCCCGGAATGGCTTCCTGTACTAGACCAATTGGCTTCTGTGAAGCCCTTTTAGACACCTTACACTGGCCGAGCTGTGGCTGGTGCTTTTAGAATATGTACATGTCGTGTATTTGATCTTTTTGTTTGCGTTTGTGAAAAGGCAATAAAGAAAAAAAAAAGCTCATTGCTGCTTCCCGTCCTCCGGCATGGTCTAGTGGCTAGGATACCTGGCTCTCACCCAGGAGGCCCGGGTTCCATTCCCGGTGTCGGAAATAGTTTGCTTTTTGCCGTCGTCTTCTATAATATTTTTATTTCGCGCTTTCTTTCGAGTAAGTTGGAGGGGCTCATTGCTCCTTCCCGTCCTCCGGCATGGTCTAGTGGCTAGGATACTTGGCTCTCACCCAGGAGGCCCGGGTTCGATTCCCGGTGTCGGAAATAGTTTGCTTTTTGCCGTCGTCTTCTATAATATTTTGTTTTATTTCGCGCTTTCTTTCGAGTAAGTTGGAGGGGCTCATTGCTGCTTCCCGTCCTCTGGCATGGTCTAGTTTTTTTTTCTTTGTTGCCAGATTTCTGGTTCATAATTTTTCACAATAGAGAGTAATCACTGTAACGAAAACCAAAGTACAATATACATTTGCTGTGTGTGCACGTATTCAACCAGTATCGTACTGGCTTAGTCTGATCAAAATTCGCGCAAATACACCAACGGCTCTACTCTTGGGAGCCGCTCGGGTGGTTCCTCTGTCGCTTTATGGAGGGCGACAAACCAGTGCATTTGTTCTCTGAAATACATTCGTGCAGGCTGCGCATCTTTATCGACATGGTATCCTGCCATTCTCGCGCGCCAAATGCAGTCTAGTGGCTAGGATACCTGGCTCTCACCCAGGAGGCCCGGGTTCAATTCCCGGTGTCGGAAATAGTTTGCTTTTTGCCGTCGTCTTCTATATTATTTTTTTATTTCGCGCTTTCTTTCGAGTAAGTTGGAGGGGCTCATTGCTGCTTCCCGTCCTCCGGCATGGTCTAGTGGCTAGGATACCTGGCTCTCACCCAGGAGGCCCGGGTTCGATTCCCGGTGTCGGAAATAGTTCGCTTTTTGCCGTCGTCTTCTATAATATTTTGTTTTATTTCGCGCTTTCTTTCGAGTAAGTTGGAGGGGCTCATTGCTGCTTCCCGTCCTCCGGCATGGTCTATTACACTTCCAAGCACCACAGTGAACAGTCGTGCAAGCATGTGCTCCCTCGGAGCGGTTACAGCGGCCAATGGCCGCGGAACTAGGTCTTCTGACAAGCAGGCTGAAGATTACCAGGTTGTTTTGCCGCATCTGCCCACAGGTGATTCTGTTTTGAAGACTGTTTTTTTGCATGGTTGCCTGAAGGAAAGGCCGTATCGCTGCGAGCATTTCCGCGACGCACTCGACCGTCTTTCACTGCTGCCGGAGGTGGTTGCCCTTGGGGCGTACCAAATGAATCACCTGTGGGCAGTGACGTTCAAGGACGAGGAAGGAAAGAAGAAGACACTGGCTGCAGACACCTTCAACCCCTGCGAACAAGCTCGTTCGCTGCTCGTTCGCTGCGGCTTCTGTCACTTGGCCAGGTTTTGGGTGATATTAGGCTGCACTAATCTTATTTCTTGAGCTCTCACTAATTCTAACGCCACCTTCTTCCTAGGCTGATGTCCAAAAACTCCCCAGGCAGGGGTTTGTCCCCATGGGCGGCTTCTATTCCAACGGATGAATTACCTCTAGATTTGTTCATCCGCAGTGGTGTGAGCAACATCCCGGTGGCTCTGGTTCCTTCAACTGGAGGCTTTATACGTCTGACCAACCCCAGGCGAGCCAGAAATCCCTGCAAGCTGCTACCTCCTCATACCAGACCATCACGGAAGTGAGGCAGTTCGGCCGCGGAGGTATCGTGTGTCGATAGCCAGACCAGTCCTGTGTCGCGGATTTGCTAAAGTGCTCGTGATTCGCGTCATTACCGGTGAGTGCCTTCATCCCTGCTCACCTCGCCTGCACTAAGGGAATAGTCAGAGGTGTCGATGCTGACCTTTCTCCCGCTGAAACACTTGAGAGATTGTCTGGGACTGGAGTAATTGCTGTTTACCGATGCACTCGAGTGGTAGACAATAAGCGGGTCCCAACAGAATCAGTGATTGCGACTTTTGCTGGAACTTCCTGCCCGTCAGAGCTAAAGGTGTGGCCCCTTGTGTTCAGAGTTGAACCCTTGGCGTCGCGTCCGATTCAATGCCGCAATTGCTGGCGATACGGCCATAGTATGGCAGGGTGTAAATCAAGACAACTTTGTTGCGCATGTGGGGGAGAACACGCCCAAAGTGATTGTAATGCCCAAGAAGAGCGATGCTGTCTCTGTGATGGAAATCATCCAGCCAATTATTTAAACTGTTCTGTTAGGGCTCAAGGTGATTGAAATAATTGATCGTCGACGCTGCTCAAGGATGGAGGCCATAAACATTGTGAAAGAAAGGTCATCTGGCTATGCGGGGATAATAGGTAGACAAAGATACGGCCATAGTATGGCAGGGTGTAAATCAAGACAACTTTGTTGCGCATGTGGGGGAGAACACGCTCAAAGTGATTGTAATGCCCAAGAAGAGCGATGCTGTCTCTGTGATGGAAATCATCCAGCCAATTATTTAAACTGTTCTGTTAGGGCTCAAGGTGATTGAAATAATTGATCGTCGACGCTGCTCAAGGATGGAGGCCATAAACATTGTGAAAGAAAGGTCATCTGGCTATGCGGAGATAATAGGTAGACAAAGTCTTACAACGGACCGATCACTTACTGCAACTATAGAGGCCGCTGTGGAAAAGGCAGTTACAAAAGCTATGGAAAGGTTGGCAATGAGCCTTGGTGAATGTATCTCACAATCCGTTTCTAGTCATTTATCTCATTTGATGCAAACTACCTGCCCAGCTCCTGTACCAACGCAAACAGTTGATCCTGAGCACCAAACTAACCATGAAAGATCAGATGCCAATCCTTGCAATAATGATATTGGACTTTCAAATCCCTCTTCTGCGGGCCCTACAACTTGTAATCTGATTAATACAGATTTGGAGATGACAGAGGTAGAACAAAATGCTCGAGCATATAAAAGAACCATGTCGTCTATTAGTGAAGACTCCTCCCCCGGTCCTCACTCAAAAGCGAAGAAAAGTCAGTCCAGTGTTGTGCTAAAGGATAACATTCTGCAGAAGGCAGTTTCGACTGCGGCACTTTCCAAAAAATAGGATCCCTAAAAGTGCTTCAGTGGAACTGCCGCTCTTTATATTCTGCATCAGTAGATTTAACTTGTTTAACTTCTCAACTTAATCCTGATTTAATTATGTTACAAGAAACGTGGCTAAAACCTGAGAAATTTTTTCAACTGAAATTCTACAGGTCATTTCGATTAGACCGTCCTACAAGAGGTGGCGGGTTACTTACACTTATCTAATCTAAAATTTGCGATAAGGCTAAAATTTCATTTCAAGTTTCTACTCCAGAGTGTGAAATCCTAGCTATAAAATTGGTTCTCCCGGGATGTTGTCCTTTTACCGTAGTTAATGCATATTTTCCATCTGGCGTACAGGACACTAGCACACTGGATAGTGTTATTATCTCTTGTGGACGTGACATTGTAATCTCAGGTGATTTCAATTCTCACCATATCTCATGGGGTTTAAGAACAGATTTATGCGGCACCCGATTGTGGAACTGGTCGTTGGACAATCGCCTCACGTGTGTAAATTCCGGATCTATTACGTTTGTTAGAGGCCGATCTTATTCTTCACTAGATCTTACATTCTCTGGCCCGAGTCTCTCCGTAACTTCTTGGTCGACTATTGATTGTTCGACAAGCAGTGATCACCTTCCAATAGTATTTGACGTTGCACGTCCGGTAACATAAGTGATCAGGTTCGAACCTTCATAAATTACAACATTTTTAAAAAATGCTTACGAAATGCTCTTTCATCTCTGTCTGATGCGCCTACAGAACAAAAAACCACGATTATCTGTACCGCTTTGGAAAGTTAAAAAAAAAAAAAGGCTCAATTTGAGATTGGATTGAATAAAAGAAATTCTTACAGTCCTTGGTGGAATGAAGAATGCACCCGAGACTACAGAAAGAGAAAAGCTGCTTGGAAAAAATTATTGCATAACCAGAGTCCCCAAAATTGGAGTGACTATAATTTTTTTCGAGCTGTCTTTAAACATACAGTTTCTAAAGCCAAAGATGAATTCGACTGTAAGCATTTTGATTTCTTATCTAACAATAAAAATAAGCGTGCATTGTTCCGTTTTCTCCGCGGTAGAAAAATTCTTCCGCGTCAAATTAATATTGACTCTATAATCTTAAGTAGCGATGAAAGGAAACAATCACTAGAAGAAATCGCGAAGGGATTAGAAATAAGATTTTCTTCTGTCTTGCCAAGTGGTTCTCGCTTACGAAGGACATCAGATGATTTTACAGAAATCTCCATGTTAGAATTGGCTGAAATCGTGGAGTGACTTCCAGATTCAGCTCCCGGTGTGGATGGGGTAACATCTACTATGATCAGAATTTTATTTAAGGAAGCTCCTGATGACCTTTTAGCTATTGTAAATTACTCAATTCGCTTCTCATGGATTCCGTCTGCGTGGAAAATTGCTAAAATCATCCCTATTCTTAAAAATCATGGGGAAGGATATACAATAGATAACATTAGGCCAATTGCGCTAACTTCAAATTTGGTTAAATTAATTGAAAGAATTCTATATGCCCGCATGATTAAATTTATACAGAACAAGGACTTGCTTAGCCCCTGCCGAATTGGATTCCGACCATCATGTTCAATTTGGCAGGCTCACGTGGACCTAGAAAGTATAATAAAATTAGCACGGCGACAGAGGCAAATAGGTGCTCTTGTGTCATTAGACATTTCCAAAGCCTACGACAGTGTAGAACACTTAATTTTATTAGATATATTGCGAAATCTAGAGATTCCAAATTATTTTTCAAACTGGATTGGTGAATTTTTAAATGGAAGAACATTTTACTGCAGTCTGAGAGGCGTTTCCTCGAGTATATATAATCAATCACGAGGTGTTCCTCAAGGAGCTGTCACTTCACCATTACTATTTAATATTCTGATGTGTTCCATTCCTCTTCATCAAGATGTACAAACATACGTATACGCGGATGACATTGCTTTCTTCGCATCAGACAGTGACATTCACTCTCTATATTATCGACTACAAAACTACCTCAACGCCATAGAAACCTGGTTAAACAAAATTCGCCTTTCACTTAACGTTAGAAAATCCTCGATATTGGTTTTCCCTCTTAACAATCCCGTTAATATATCGATATCCTATCGCCTCGAGACTATACCTCAAGTGGAGTCGGTGATATACTTAGGTGTAGTATATGACGGTTCCCTCAACTGGCTCGGCCATATTGACCATATAGTTAAAAAAGGAGTACGAGCAGTTGGTATGCTACGTAAGCTGTGCAATAGTTGGTCCGGAATGCGGAGAGATCCACTTTTAATGATATACAAAATGTATGTGCGGCCCATTTTAGAATTTGGATGTGTTTTATTTTCTGGTGCCCCAGCTTATAAATTACGTCCCCTTGTTCTACTTGAGCGGGAAGCCCTACGAATGTGTTGCGGATTACCGAAATATGTTGCCAATAACATATTAAACCAAGAAGTCAGGTTGCCCTCAATATTGTGTAGATTTCGGTTACTGACGGTGCAAACAGTCTTGAAATTGTATGAATCCCCTATTACAAGATTGAAATACATATTCATTTCCCAGCCTGCACTTTTCTTCGGAGTACACTGGCATCGTTTTCATACACCACAGGTGGTCTTCGTACAAACATTGATAAATCCCTTAAATGTACGTCTCTGGGAGGTACCGCCTATTTGTGATGTGCGAGAGAACCTACAAATTATATATGATGACATCTACCCAAATAATGCAAAACATCTCTCTTATAATATATTAAACGGCCTATTACAGGACCATTTATTGAGTTTATCTATAAGTACGGTCATTGCGACAGACGCCTCACAGTGTGAACAAAAATCTGGAATTGGCATTTTCTCTCCCGCTCTAAACTGGTCATTTGCAATCAGGATTCCGGACTTTTATTCCGTATTTTTGGCTGAATTTCTAGCTGTGGTCCTAGCCTTACGCAAACTAAATTTGTCAACATCGGCGGCAGTAATTATTACAGTTTCTTTATCCTTTTGTTCCTCGCTCACAGCAAATGGTGTCACTAACCTTTTACGTACATTTCATTTTCTAGTGCCTGCCCACATAAATTTAATTAGATTGCTTTGGGTGCCTGGACATAAAGGATTAGTCATGAACGAAATGGCTAACAGCCTCGCGAGAGCGGCCCTCAGTGGCCCTGTATTACCATCACTTCCTACAATAGCTTACCTGACGACCACTAGATTCAGGAGATATACAATTACTCAAGACTTTTTGAACCCAGCTGTAGCAAATTTTAAAAATATCGACACCTCCCATTACCTTGGCCTAAAAATTCTTTTCACACCAGAAAAACTGAAGTCATCTTTACCCGATTACGTTGTCGAATACCAAAATTAAACTTCTATCGTCACAGGGCTGGTCTGGTGCCCTCCCCTCTGTGCCCAGTCTGTGGAGAAGATGAAACAATAGATCATTTTTTCTTATTCTGCCGCCGTTTCACTTCTTTAAGAAAAAATCTAGAATCAAGATTTACACAGCTCGGTTTGAGCTTTTCAATTATTAATATCCTTTCTCTAGGAGCCTCCTCTCTCGGACAGTGCCACAGGGATATTTGCTCAACCGTGGAGGATTTTATAATTGCTACAAAGAGATTGTCTTGAATTCTTAAACATTTTATTTTTGTTCATTTCCTCCAGTTAGCTTTACCATTTTCAGTTTTTAATAAAGATAGCCTAATTTCATCCAAATCTTGGCCAACCCCCAGAGTGGGTGTGCGCCATCGCAAAGGAATACCATACCATACCATACCATACCATACCTTCAATGTCAAGAATGAGCGCTGCATGGTTATAGACCCCTACGACAGAGGAGTACGCCTGAAGCTCTACTGGCTACTCCATGGTGTGCCGGACGACGATGTGCGAACGGCTCTGGCGGTCTTCGGAAAGGTGACTGAAATCACAAGAGAGAAATGGAAGGTGAAAGGATGCGTTGATAAAAGATCAACAACGCGCTCCGTAACACTAAAACTGAAAGTGGGCGTCACCATCGAAGAGTTGCCTCATCAATTGTGTGTTGCTGAATATGTCGCACTCGTCCACGTTCCAGGCAAAGCTCCGCTCTGCCTCCGGTGCCGCGGCATCGGCCACATACGTCAGGACTGCCGTGTTCCACGTTGCGGGCTCTGTCGTCGCTACGGCCACGACGAGACCCAGTGCGTGCGCTCCTACGCCAGCATAGCAGGCCCAGCCCGGAGGGATTTGGTTTCCGAGCACATGATTGACGCAGTTGATGCAGAAGAAGCTACCAGAGAACATGGCGAGGAAGGAAAGACTGAGGCAGCAGTGCCTCTGCACACCCAAGGCGGAGACGCCAACGAGCCGAGTAGTGAGGAAAACCCTGGGCCTATCGCTGCCGTAGTGAGCAAGGACACACCGAAAGAAGACGCAAACGACACCCAAGACCACAGCAGCGATTCTCTTCCGGAAAACAAGAAAGCCACAGAGGAAATTTCCACAGATGTCGATATGGCAGCGTCTGGCAGCGGACCTGCAAAGAGAACCCGAGAGGAAATTGGAGACACCTCTGCAAGAGGTGATGTAACAAGCACCGGAGAACCTCCCACAAAGGCTGCAACGTCCAGACGGCAGTCTTTCAAGCCAACGCCAAACCTTGCGCCGGCCCGACGGACTAATTGAAAACTGCCGCCTTAAGTCTTAGCGGCGGCTTTTCTTTTTTGCTTTTTTTCTTCCCTCGTACAACCCCGCTCAGTCAGCGGAGTACTTGTTCGCGTTATTACCCTGGAACGGCCACATACATGGAAGCCTTGTCAGCCCATATCCCTGTTTGACGTAAAAAAAAGTGAGTAAATTGGCAATAATCCCAACTTGATATGGCGGTAAACTTTAAAAATGCCTTGCGCATCGCAACTTTTAATTCAAGAGGCCTTTCTACACGAAGACGGCAATATCAGCTAAGCCGCATTCTCTTAGAAAGTGATATAGAATTGTTAGCGGTCCAAGAGATCAAAATCGAGAGTGAAGAACTTACTGATAAAATGGTTGAAGTCTTCCGTAGCAGATATAATGTATGCGTGAGTCATGCAGTTGGTAGGTCCGGTGGTTGTGCTATCTTTATTCGAAAAAGCATTGGGGTTATTGAATCTGTGTCTAGTAATGAAAATGGCCGGCTAGTATTTTGTGATTTTGTGTTTGCTGAAATTGCCTGGCATGCTGTTTGTGTCTATGCACCAAATAGAATCAATGAGCGGCAAGATTTTTTTAATACTGTGCGACCTTGTATAGAAGGGGAAAGGAGTGTATTACTTCTTCGCGAGTTCAATTGCGTATGTCGACCTGAAGATTGATCTAGTAACAGAAATCATAGAGATAAAAGTGCAGAAGTATTACGCGTAATGATTGAGAAGAATGAACTCGAAGATATTGGCTTAGTGTTGACGCACGAAGGCCAAGCAAAATACACTCACTTTCAGAGTGTGTCTCATGCCAGATTGGATCGAATTTATGTGCCTGCTGAATTTGTACCTTTGTGTTCCCAGTACCATACGCATCATGTGAGCTTTAGTGATCACTGCTTAGTCATGATTACTTTAGGTGCAAAGAAAAAAGTGTCAAAGTTCAACTGGGAGTTGTGGAAATTCAACAACAAATTACTAAAGGATGAAATTTTTGTTGGAAAGATAAAGGAATATATAAACAGTATGCAGCTGAATCAAACATGTAATTTTATACCGGTGTGGGAACTGTTCAAGATCGAGTTCGAGATCGCCGCTTTGGAAAGAGCAAGTTTAATAAGGCAGAAAGAAAAACAGCAAGAAAAGAAGCAGCATATTGAGTTAGATTACATGGTCAGCGCAGACAATGCTAAGCCCGGGTTGTTCTCGAAAAAAATAAAAGAAGTAAAGGCGAAGCTTGAGATCATAGAAACAGAAAAGCATCGCGGCGCAATGATAAGGGCGCGGTGCGAGCGGCTATGGTTGGGTGAGACGCCCACAAAGCGCGCGCTCAGCGATGAGAAGAGACATGCAGTATCGAAGGAAATTAGCGAAATCAGTTTTCAAAATAACGTTACTCGAGAGAGTGAAATGATAGAGCGTGCCTTTGTTGAATATTACAGAAAACGTTTTAGTCATAAAGCATGCGATACTGAAACGTTTCGAAGTGTTTTTCTACCGCTCATGCCTAGTCTTGGTGACGAGACAAAACAGTCACTTGAAAGGCCAGTAACAGTCGCAGAAGTTGAGCCGGCCATAGACGATCTCAGTCCTGGTAAATCACCTGGCCCAGATGGTCTCGGGGCAGCTGTATATAAGTTCTTCAAAAGTTAAATGGCAGAATTTCTACACCGAGTTATTGAAGAGTGCTATGAAAAGAAACTAATTACCACCGTTCTTTCGAACATCCCACGTCATACTCATTCCGAAAACTAATGACCCGGTCAAACTGCTTTCAGTAGAAACATACCGACCGATAAGTTTAACGAATATTGATTACAAGGTCTTCGTGAAAGTTTTGTATCGCCGTTTCCAAAGTGTTGTAAAGTCCCTTGTAGGTCCGCATCAGACATGCGGAATTAAAGGAAGATCTATTCTTACAAATATCCATGTAGCAAGAACTGTTCTTGAATGTTGCGATGCCATGCAGGATCGAGTTGCTATGCTTCAACTAGATTTATTTGAATAAGGCATTTGACAGAGTCGTGCACGAAATATTGTTCCTTATACTGAACCATGTCAATGTAGGATCTTCAGTTCTAGAGAGCGTGAAAATGGTGCATGACAAATGTACAGTGAAACTTGTGATTAATAGGAAACTGAGTGAAAGTATTTGCGTTGAAACTTCTGTAAAACAAGGCTGTTGTTTATCATCCCTCCTTTTTGATCTTTACCTCGAACCCTTTTGTTTAAAAGTACTTGCAAATCCGATTATTCGGGGCTACATTTTTTTCAATACTGAAGTTAAGGTCCTTGCTTACGCTGACGATATAGCAGCATTTTGCGAAGATGAAAGAAGCGTGCGTGAAGTTGTACAAGAGGCTAAGGATTTTTTTACAGCAACAGGAAGCGTGATTAGTTGGTCAAAATGTTTTGGCTTCTGGCATGGCAACTGGGAACACGCTCCAGACACGTTGTGCAGCATACAATGGAACACCACACCGGATAGCTATTTGGGAGTTCCACTGAAACACTATAAGGATAGCAAGGACTATTGGGCAGATGAAGCAGCAAGAGTTAAGTTACAGACAGAAAAATGGGGGGGACATAATTTTTCTATGTTTTCAAGAGCCGCTGTTTGTAATGTGTTTCTAATTGCTAACTTGTATTATGTGCTGCAGGTGATAGGAAATACTAGAGTTTCTGTACAAAAACTGAATAGGGTATTTGCAGTTTTTATCTGGGGGTCCACTTGGGAGCGCATGAGCCGTTGCAACCTTTTTCATCAAGTTAGAAACGGGGGCTTGGGACTATCACATTTATTTTTCAGGCAGATTGTGGCGAGATTTTTTTTCTTGCGTGAACAGGCTGACGTTTTTCTTCGAACTGTAATCCAAGTGCGGTTACAGGATTCCTTGCCAGACAACGTAATATCAACGTATTGTTTGAGGCCAGCACTCTTATCTAGTTACCTACGAGAAGTTGTACCTTCGGTGCAGATTCTTAAGGCAAGATTCTCCTATGAGTACCTAACGAGTGTGACACGTAAGCGCTTATACAAAGACCTGCTTGATGTTTTTTTGCCGATTCCTGTGTACCGTGGGTTGTACCAGCTGGGCCGTGAGCGTGACGTCCTCAAGCGTATTACGCGAATGCCGGTGAAACCTTCAATGAAATCTTTCTTTTTCCAACTGCATACGGGCACACTACCCGTGAAGCCATGGTTACACAGCAAAGGCCTTTTTGTTCCATGGTCTGACAATTGCTCCATTTGTAGAAAACCGGAAAGAATTGAACATGCTTTTCTCGACTGCCATGACGCGATGTTCCTATGGGATGTACTTCAAAGGACTTTAAAAAAACACCTGCCATTAAGCCCTTTCGGAATCCGGTACTTACCTTGTGCTGAACCGGAAGGAGTACCCAGTGATATGCTCATGGTCATGTGCATGCACAGTATCTGGCGAACAAGAATGGACGTCAGACATGCGAATTGGTATCCCCAATCGGCAAGACACTATTTCGTAGAAGCTGTCATTTATATTAGGGATGTTTATAAGGCCCTAAATGATCCTCCGGAGTGGATTTCTGTTTTTGATGAACTGGCCAAAATTAAGCCATTTTAAAACATACGAACTAGCCGAATGGCTAGGGATTTGATGTATTTTGTTTGCTGTTATGTGTGTACAATGTTCATCACAAGGTAATAAAGAAAAAAAAATCCGGCAAGGTCTAGTGGCTAGGATACCTGGCTCTCACCCAGGTGGCCCGGGTTCGATTCCCGGTGTCGGAAATAGTTTGCTTTTGCCGTCGTCTTCTATAATATTTTGTTTTATTTCGCGCTTTCTTTCGAGTAAGTTGGAGGGGCTCATTGCTGCTTCCCGTCCTCCGGCATGGTCTAGTCGATTCCACTTCCGGCGACCGAGCGGGACGGACGTGCGCATCATGTGCTCCAACGGAGCGGTATCAGCGGCCCAGCTTGGCCGTGGAAACAGGTTTGCTGGCTCGAGTGACCAGGATTATGAAGTTATTTTGCCGCGGCTACCAACAGGTCGAATTGTTGTCAATACGCTGTTTTTGCACGCCGACGTCAGAGCAAGGCCCTACAAGGTCGAGGATTTTCGCGACGCACTGGTTCGTTTGGCACTGCTCCCCGAGGTTGTTGCCTTGGGGGCGTACCAAATGAATCACATCTGGGCTATCACGTTCAAGAGTGTTGAAGGAATGAAGAAGCTGCTTTCAGCCCGTGAAGTGACTTTTAAAGAACGGCGGTGCATTGTCATTGATCCGGATGACCAGGACGTGAGGATGAAGATCCACTGGATTTTGTACAACGTGCAAGACGAAGATGTGCGAACAGCCTTTGCACCTTACGGAACGGTGACGGAAGTCGCCAAGGAACGCTGGCGCGTTCAGGGAGCCATGGACAAAGGTTCATCAACGCGTTGTGTGTCCTTGAAGGTGAAGCCTGGAGTTACAATTGATGACCTGCCTGACCAGCTACGCATTGCTGGAGAGCAGGCCCTCGTTGTGGTTCCTGGAAGAGCCCCGCTTTGCCTAAGGTGCCATACCTCAGGACACGTCCGACGTGAATGCAAAGTTCCCCGTTGCAGTCAATGCCGTCGCTTCGTCCATGACCAATCGCAGTGCGTCAAAACGTACGCAAATGTCACAGGGCACATGAGAGGAGAAGACGACTCCGAACTTCTCATGGATGCGGACGAATCCGAGGAGGCAGCGAGAACAGCAGAAAAGAATACGCCGCAGGCAGCGCCTAATGCCGTCAAGGGGGGCGTGGCAGCGACACAGACTGAAGACCAGACCACTGCGTCGAAGCAGGCTGTTGTAGCCCCGAAGATTGATGCAGCGGAACTGAGCACAAGTACTGCTACGGAAGCAGTACATGGAAAACCTCAAGAGGAGGGAGAAGGCATGGACGTCGTCCAACCAAGCATGAGTAGTGCTCCAGCAAAGAGGACACACGACAAGGCCTGTGTCGAAGAGGTTCAGCATGCTTCTGCGAGTATCGACGAACCACCCCCCAAATCGGGAGGGCAGCGCCGGCCGACGTTTCGCCCGAAGCCCAACATCCCGCCGGACAAAAAGCCGGCGAAGACTACACCGACGTAGCAACCATGGCTCCCTTCTGGCTTGACAAGGGACGAGAGGCGACCCACAACATGACTACGACGACCAGCGCGCTGAGGCTGCGCCCGCCTGCTGCAGAAAGCGAGCACGCCTCGTGGGTGGGCTCGAGAACTCTTGAGAAGGGAAAATCGCTGAGCTTCACTTCTCGGTGTATTAAGGCTTAAGGTGAGCACGAAGCCGTTCGGCCTATTTAATTTGTCGCGCACATGGCAGGCAGAACAGAAGCAGCACTTAAATTTGCCACGTTTAATGTAAGGGGACTGGCAGCGAGGCGGCGTCAGTATCAATTAAGTCGCCTCCTGCTTGAGAACGATGTGGACGTAGTGGCAGTGCAAGAGACCAAGGTGGAAAGTGAAGCTCAGACGAACCGCATGGTTGAGCCTTTGAGAAGCCGTTACAATGTATGCGTGTGTCATTCGGTTGGTACGTCGGGAGGGTGTGCCATTTTAATTCGAAATTCTTTAGGTGCTATTGAAGAATCTGTTACAGTTTTCAACACCGGGCGTTTTGTGATGTGTGATTTTTCGTATCTTGATTTACAGTGGTGCGTAATGTGTGTGTATGCCCCAAATAAGGAAAATGAGCGCAAAGCTTTCTTCGAAATGGTCCAGCCCTATCTGAAGTCTCCTAGATACATTATTCTGATGGGTGACTTCAACTGCGTATGCATGCCCGAAGACAGAGTTACTAACGCGAACATTTGAAACCAGAGCTCGTTACTTTTGAATGCAGTTGTCCTGGAGCACAATTTGGAAGACGTCGGGAGTGCTCTGTCAGAAGGTGCCCGTCTGCAGTTCACACATTTCCAACAAGCAAGTCATGCAAGACTTGACAGGGTTTATGCGTCTGCTGGCCTGGTCCCAATGTGCAGTGACTACTTGATTAAAAACGTTGCGTTCAGCGATCATTGCAAGGTAATGGTTACAATAGGAACGAAGATCAAAAGGTCAAAGCTCAACTGGGAACTATGGAAATTTAATGTAAGGCTTCTTGAGGATGAACGTTTTGTGTTTACAGTAAACGAAAAAATTGACTGTTTGCAAACGGGTGATCAGAGGGACGTTATTGGAAAATGGGAACATTTTAAAGAAGAAATAAAAATGATCGCTATAGAAAGAGCGAGTGCGCTGCGCCAAAGCGACAAGGCAGACGAAAAAGGATTTCAGAGCCGCTTAGATTTGCTGCCGAGTTCGGAAAGTGCTCAGCCTGGCCAGTACGGAAAAGAAATAAAGGAAATAAAAAAATAAGTTAGAACTGATGGATAAAGAAAAATATAAAGGAGCGGTCATACGCGCACGTGCAGAGCGGTTGTGGTTTGGCGAGACGCCGACAAAGCGGTCCCTGCGCGACGAAAAACGATATGCAGTAAAGGACGAGATAAAAGCGATAGAGTACAAAAGCGAAATCGCTCGTGACTCTAACACTTTTCAACGTGCGTTTGTTGATTATTACGAAGGACTACTGGGTCACGAGTCACGTGTTGAAGAAGGCCTCGCGGCGGAGTTTCTGGCACTGATGCCTATCTTAGAGGATGAAGTCAAGCTGGGGCTCGAGGCATCGATTAGTGCAGCGGAAGTAGAGCGTGCAATCGACGAGTTGAGCTCCGGCAAATCACCTGGTCCCGACGGGCTGAGTGCAGCTTTTTACAAAGCGTTTAAGTCTGACATGGCGCATATTCTGCACAGCGTAATTCAAGAAACGTACGAAAAGCAGATGATGCCTCCGTCCTTCCGAAGAAGTCACACCGTCCTAATTCCGTAGAGTGAAGACCCGGTTAAGAGATTGTCAGTCAGAGGGTATCGGCCCATAAGTCTCACGAATGTGGACTATAAAATATTCATGATGGTTCTGGGCAGAAGGTTCCAGAATGTAATAAAGGCTATCGTAGGCCAGCACCAAACGTGCGGGATTAAAGGACGTACGATAACGACAAATATTCACGTAGCACGGAGCATATTAGAATGCTGCGATGCATTTGATAAACGTGTAGCCATGTTGCAACTGGACATGGAAAAGGCCTTTGACCGCGTCAACCACCATATTCTGTTTTATATCCTCGAACACGTGAATGTCGGCCGAGTGCTCTTGGAAGGTGTCAAAATGGCAAATGCTGGTTGTACGGCAAACCTTATTGTTAATAAGCAGCTGAGTGAAAGTATCACAGTTCGTTCTTCCGTGAGGCAAGGGTGCCCATTGTCTCCATTGTTGTTTGCACTGTATCTCGAACCTTTTTGCCTGAAAATTATATCAAACGAAAAAGTGCGTGGCTTCACGATGTTGTCCACTGAAGTTAAAGTACTTGCGTATGCGGATGATATCGCCATTATTTGCGAGGATACGGAAAGTCTAACTGAAGTGGTGAAGGACGCGGCTAGGTTTTGCAAAGCCTCCGGAAGTGTGATAAACTGGGAAAAGTGTTTTGGTTTCTGGCACGGAAAATGGGATTATGCGCATGAAATGTTTGAGAGCGTTCAGTGGGCAACGTCACCTGTCAAATACTTGGGAGTACTGCTAGACCACTATCGAGAACCTGCAAAATATTGGGAGGCGGAAACTGAGCGCACACGGGAATGTACGCACAAATGGGGTGGCCGCGATCTTTCAATTTTTGCTCGGGCCACAGTATGTAACCTCTTTCTAGTGGCCAAGGTATGATATGTGCTGCAGGCACTGTGTATGTCACGGACCAGCGTACCACCGAGTTTTCACAGTGTTCATTTGGGGGTCGAGTTGGGAGAGGACAAGTCGCACAAATCTCTCTCTGTCCGTGGGAAAGGGTGGCCTAGGTTTGGCTCATTTGTTTCTTAGGCAACTTGTGTCAAGATTTATGTTCCTCTGAGACCAAAAAGATGCTTTCCTGCGTACGGTAATGCAAATTTGGTTGAAAGAGGCACTGCCTGAATATGTTGTATCATCCAGCCCTGTGAAACGCGTACGGGTGCGGGGCTTTCTTTGGGAGGTTGTGCGCGGTTTTCAGTGTTTGAAAGTTCGCTTTTCTGCACAGTATCTTGCTGATGTTAGAAGGAAACAACTTTATAAAGACCTTATTGATACTATGTTGCCTATACCTTTGTACCGTTCCATATACTGTGTTGGCTCTGAAGGGAATGTACTGAAGAGAGTGAAAAAGATGTCGGTGCGGCCCTCAATGAAATCATTCTTCTTTCAGCTGCACACTGGCACGCTGCCCGTGAAACCACGGCTACAAGAGAAAGGAATACTTGTCCCATGGTCCACAAACGGTCTAATCTGTAGAAAACCGGAGACTATAGATCACATGTTCCTTCACTGCGCTGACGCTGTATTTCACTGGGACGTCTTGCAACGAACTTTACAAAAGCAGCTTCCAATATCACCTTGCGGCATAAGATTTCTATCGGTAGATAGCGGTGACGAAGTGCCGTGGGACATGTTTATGCTTATCAGCTTACACAGTATATGGAAAAATCGAGTGGCGCTTAGGCATGCAGATGAAACTATCCTCCCTGTACGAGAGTATTTCATTGAAAATGTGTCTTATGTAAGGGATCTGTTTAAGGCTCAAAAAGAACAGCCGGAATGGCTCCCATTAATGGATGACCTCGCCAAACTGAAACGCTTTTAATCCTTTGGTGTGAGCTGGCCAGTGCACCGCTCGCATTTTTTACTTGTAAAGCGATATTAGTGTTTTGTATGTCTTTCATTGTGTCATGTACCAAGAAGGTAATAAAGAAAAAAAATTTCGGCATGGTCTAGTGGCTAGGATACCTGGCTCTCACCCAGGAGGCCCGGGTTCGATTACCGGTCTCGGAAATAGTTTGCTTCTTGCCGTCGTCTTCTATAATATTTTGTTTTATTTGGCGCTTTCTTTCGAGTAAGTTGGAGGGGCTCATTGCTGCTTCCCGTCCTCCGGCATGGTCTAGTGGCTAGGATACCTGGCTCTCACCCAGGAGGCCCGGGTTCCATTCCCGGTGTCGGAAATAGTTTGCTTTTTGCCGTCGTCTTCTATAATATTTTGTTTTATTTCGCGCTTTCTTTCGAGTTAGTTGGAGGGGCTCATTGCTGCTTCCATTCCTCCGGCATGGTCTAGTGGCTAAGATACCTAGCTCTCACCCAGGAGGCCCGGGTTCCATTCCCGGTGTCGGAAATAGTTTGCTTTTTGCCATCGTCTTCTATAATATTTTGTTTTATTTCGCGCTTTCTTTCGAGTAAGTTGGAGGGGCTCATTGCTGCTTTTTTTCAAAGGCCAATATTGATGATTCTTCAATAGCTATCATTTTAACTTCCTATTTGAATAATTCCCACACAGCAAAGAGTGGCAAGTCCTTGCGGCATGACACATGAGCTATAAGCTCAGTAACACGATTTAAGAAACACTCACGCGAAAGTAATTGGTTATTGAACTTCCACAGCTCCCAGCACATACGCCGACTTTGATACCGACGGCTGCCAAACGATGCTGAGACTAGGTTATGGTCACTAAAGAATATAGGGTGCACAGTGTAACCATAAATAAGAGGTAACGCGCTAAGTGAAACGTAAATTCTATCAAGCCTTGCATGCGAAGTACCCTTGAAGTGCATATATCGACATGCCGCCTTTTCATTTTCCCCAATGTCCACAAGCTGATAATCACATATCAGGCGTTGCAACGCATCACTACTTGGATCATGTCTCAGCTTCAGTGACGTACGATCTTGCGCGTTACATACACAATTAAAGTCTCCAAAGAGGACCAATGCACGATCAGTACAGAAATGATGCTCTAGAGATAAGAAGAAACACTCGCGTTCACGTAACTTGTTCGGAGCATAAACACACACCAATTTAAAGCTCATACCAATGATATCAATATCGCAACAGATTAGGCGCCCTTCCCTATCTGTAAACTAATGTAGCAAAACAAAAAATAATTTCAAAGCATTGTATAGACTTCTGAGTGAATTGCAGGAGCTTGAATGCCTATATCCGGGTCAATATATTGATGATATTCATAAGGACAAGGCACAGTTACAAACTTTGAACGCGGAAAAATCCAGAGGTGCACTAGTGCGGGCGCGAGAGCAGCGTTTCCTGGAAGAACAGCCTTGCAGTAGGGTCCTTGGTGATGAGCGCCGACACGCGCTGTCGAAGCAAATAATAGATATAGAGTATGGTGGAAGCATTGTTAATGAGCCTACTCTAATAACTAAAGCGTTTTTCGAGCATTATCAAAAATTATTTCGAGACCATAAGTCATTGGATACAGATGCTGCCAAAAGAATTGTATCGTTGCTGCCCCAGTTAAATCAGGATGATTACGATTATACAAATGAAAACAATGATATCAATGAGGTAACTGCATGCATCGATTCGTTAGCGAAGGGCAAGACACCCGGCCCGGATGGCCTTACTGCCGAATTTTATCAGTGTTTTCGTTCCCTCTTATCGCCATTGTTACTTCAAATGTACCGTAAGGCTTTGAAAGTAGGGTACCTAACCGCCACAATGTACGAAGGACACACTGTCCTTATAGCCAAAAGCGATGATGACACTAAATTGCAAAAAGTTGACGGATATCGACCTATCTCTTTATGCGATGTGGATTATAAAATTTTTGCTAAGGTTTTAGCTAACCGTTTGCAAGCTGTAATAAGATCTGTGGTCGGTGATCATCAAACATGTGGCATCAGGGGCCGGTCCATTTAGACGAACATTCATGTTGCGACATCGGTGCTAGAGTGTCTAGCTGAGGGAATCGGACAGGTGGCAATGGTACAGTTAGATCTGGCTAAAGCCTTCGACAGGGTGAATCACTCATTCCTGTTTACTGTACTAGAGCATATAAATATCGGATCCCTGCTCCTTAGAGGTGTCAGGATATGTTATGCTAATGGCTCAACGAGGCTGATAGTGAATGACTCTCTCTCCGATCCGATTAGGCTTGTGTCATCAGTACGAAAAGGATGCCCTTTGTCACCGCTTCTGTTCTGCTTGTATTTAGAGCCACTTTGTCGGAGTATTCTTAATCAACAAAATTTCGAAGGGTTTAAATTACTGACTAATGAGGTTCGGGTTCTTGCGTATGCAGACGACGTGGCCTTTTTTTGCACCGATAAGAAGAGTGTAAAAACTGCTCTTGTAATTACAGAAGAATTTTGTGCAGCTTCTGGTGCAAGCGTTAACTTTGAAAAAAGTTCAGGTTTATGGTTTGGATTATGGGCCACAATGCCATCACATTACGCAGGAATTCAATGGAAAGAAGATGTGCGTTATTTAGGTGCGCCTCTCACACAGTATAGAAATAGCAACGCTCATTGGTCGGGAGAAGTTGGCAAAATTCAACGTAAAGTGAATTCATGGCGAGGGCGGAATTTGTCGATGTTCATTCGTGCTGAAGTGTGCAACGTGTTCCTAGCTTCCCGTATCATGTATGTGCTGCAGGTACTGCACTGCTCACGACTTCGCCTTCAGGCAGTGCATCGCGTATTTGCAACATTTATTGGGAGTTCGACTTGTGAATAGATGCGGCGCGACAATCTATTCCTCCCCCTTGAACGTGGTGGCCTAGGATTAGTCCACCTCTTCGTCAGGCAAATTGTTTCTCGCCTGTTTTTCCTTCGTGACAGTGACCATCCGTTTTTGCGTAAAATGTTGCAACTTCGTTTAGTTCATCATGTTCCTAATATAGTAGTGTCATCAAATGCCAAAGATGTCCCACAGGCTCCTTGGGGCTTTCTAAAGGAGATTGTTGACATATTTCTTTTCTTGAGGGTCAGATTCAGCCTGGAGTACGTGTTCACTGCGAGTCGAAAAGCAATTTCTGCGGCACTGGTGGACTCTATTTTCCCAGATGCTTTGTATCGTTACCTTATTTAAGCCGACCTTATCAGAATGCACTTAAGCGCGTCCGAAAAATGTGTGTACCTCCTGGAGTAAAAACATTTTTCTTTAAATTACATTCGGAAACACTCCCTGTTAACACTTGGTTGAATTCGAGAGGTTTCCTTGTGCCGTGGTCAACAAACTGTAGACTCTGTCCACGTGCCGAAACCATAGATCACTGTTTCATAGACTGTAGGCACGCTGTATTTTTTGGGGACATTCTCCAACGGACGCTTAAAAAAGACATTGACATTACTCCATATTCAATTAGGTTTCTACCATTTAAGGTCACGGGTGGTCCTCCCTATGACATGTTCATAGTACTTAGTTTATATAGCCTATGGAGAAGTAGGCTGTGTGAATGCCATGCCGAAAGCCCGCGATCTACAATATCCTTGTTTCGCGAAAGTGCTGCTTCTATAAGAACTGTGTACGCTGCGCAGGAACCTCCGCCAGACTGGATGCACTTGTTGGATGCATGTGTGTGTGTTTGCCTGAGTTTTAAGTGTACAGTTGCGTCCACTTTGTAATACACCTTCAGTTTTGTTTTCCATGTAATAAAGAAAAAAAGGGGGTTCACTGCTGCTTCCCGTCCTCTGGCATGGTCTAGTGGCTAGGATACCTGGCTCTCACGCAGGAGGCCCGGGTTCGATTCCCGGTGTCGGAAATAGTTTGCTTTTTGCCGTCGTCGTCTATAATATTTTGTTTTATTTCCCGCTTTCTTTCGAGTAAGTTGGAGGGGTTCATTGCTGCTTCCCGTCCTCCGGCATGATCTAGTGGGATTCTGCTTCCGACAGCCGAGCTGTACGGACGTGTGAATCATGGGCTCCGAAGGAGCGGCTTTTGCGGCCACCGGCCGCGGTAACAGGCTTATCTACGGTAACAAAGAAGCGAGCTGCCAGTTTATTTTGCCACCACTGCCCAAGGGTTCTGTCGTGAAAAACACCGTGTTTTTGCATGGCGACGTGCGAGCGAGGCCCTATAGGGTCGAAGACTTTCGAGATGCGCTCGCCCCGACTGGATTGCTGCCGGAGGTCGTGGCCCTAGGAGCCTACCAGATCAATCGTATGAGCAGTCACCTTCTCGAGCGACGAGGGAACGAAAAGGATGCTGGCGTTGAAAGAGCTCAACGTGAAGGGGCGTCGCGGCGCAATCGTCGACCCTCAAGACCAACGGGTAGGCCTCCGCCTTCAGTGGCTGCTGTATTGGGTGGCTGACGAAGATATAAAGGCAGCGCTGGCGGCCTTTGGCAAGGTCGTGGAAGTGAAGAGAGAACGATGGCGGGTCAGAGGAGTAGGCGACAAGGACTCAACGTCTCGGACAGTGCTGTTGAAGTTGAAGAGCGGGAGGAAAGTCGATGACCTCCCGCACCAAATCCGAGTTGCCGGTGAACTGGCCCTTGTCGTAGCGCCTGGACGGCCGATGCAGTGCCTACGATGCAAGGGTGTCGGACACGTCCGTCGCGAGCGCAAAGTGCCGCGTTGCGCTCGATGTCGAAACTTTGGGCACTCAGAAGATCAATACATACGCACGTACGCTGCAGCCGTGGAGCCACCAGCAAATGAGGTCGTCGCGCAGATGAGGATGGATGCTGCTGAAGCCGAGGACGCTGCCAAGGGGTTTGGTGACAAGCAGAGCGCCAACAATGCGGATGTGACAGCGGAGGAAGCGAAAGATACGGAAGGTGTATTTGTTAACCCCGAAAAGAAAGATGGGACGACAACGGGTCCTGCAGAAGAGCGGGACAAAAGCAAGGAAAACTGCCTAGTAGTCGATGAAGCCGCATGCGGGATAGAAGTTGGGGATCCGTCCCCAAGCAGCGACCCCATGGATACGAGCGGCGACGCTACATTTAAGAGGTCGCTAGACGCTACCGACGGGAAAGCAGCTGCAAAGAACCACGCCGACGGACCGCCCACAAAGACAACTATGACAAGAAGGACCAGCTTCAAGCCCTCTCCAAACATTCCTCGGGACAGGAAGGGCGCCGACAAGCCACAGCCGTCTCCGGACCTCACCAGACCACCGGACGGTCCCGGAGGCGTCTAGCCGCTCGCTAGACGTTGTGGTGAGCACCGTGCTCCGGGCCTCTCTCAAAACCATCCCTAGGCTTAGCTTAGGCACTCTAAACGTGAGAGGTCTGGCCGCCAAGCGTAAACAAAGCCAAGTGTACCGGACGATGGTGGACCAAGACCTCGATGTTCTGGCCGTGCAGGAGACAAAGGTCGAAATGGAGGAAGAGACCCGGCGCATGGTGCTAAGGTTTACCTCTTTGTATTACGCGGTAGTGAGCCATGCAAAAGGAGCGTCGGCGGGCGTTATTTTATTTATTATGAAACTGCCCGGGCCATCTATTGGAAATTATTATTCGTGCCCTTCAGGCAAATTAGTGTATGCTGCCTTTACTTTTAGTGATGATTCGTGGCGTGTTTTGTGTGTATATGCACCCAATGTTTGTGAAGAGCGCACTGTATATTTTCAATTCTTAAAGACGCACATTTGCCGGAATAGAAAAATGATTACTATGGGGGATTTTAATTCTGTACTCCGAGATCGGGACAGAACAGGCCGGAGAACAAATGACAAAAGTTGCCATATCCTTACTGAATTATTAGCCGAGTTCGACCTAGACGACGTGGCTGACTGTCTGGTTGGAACACGCGAGGTTCATTACACATACTTCCAGGGCGATAGTCACGCTCGTCTAGACAGAATATACGTGTCACTAAACGTAATACCCCTGTGTAGCAGCTACGGTGTCACGCCTCTTTCATTCACTGATCACTGTTTGGTCAAGATGTATGTTGGACGCAAAGCAAAACACAACACTTTCACGTGGGAGATGTGGAAAATGAATTCCAAATTGTTAAAGAATGATGTTTTTCTAAGCTATGTACAGGATCATTTGAAGGAACTAGAAAATAACAACGTCGCGCAAGTCACCGAAAAGTGGGAAAATTTTAAACAACGAATTAAACTAGCCACAATCGATCGCTCCTGTAAAATGAAGTATGAAGACAAAGCTAAAGAGAAACAACTAAGGACGGTGTTGGAAAAATTAACGGCCTTAGAGTGCAGCCAACCGGGCGCATACAAAGACGATCTGCGCAGCATAAAAGCGAAAGTTATGCGATGAAGAACGATATCGGGGAGCGATTATACGCGCAAGAGCCGAGGCATTGAGAGCAGATGAGGCGCCAACTAAACGCGCGCTCGGTCTTGAGAAGAGGCATGCACGGCGTAATCACATAGATGTACTTGAAGTAGATAATAACGAAATAACCGATTGTGAGGACATAGCACAAGTGTTTTTCCAGCACTTTCAACAGCTGTTTGCATCGAGTACTGTTGACGTAGATGCCTTTAGAGCCACGTTTTTTGGGACGCATGCCGCAACTAAGCGACGACACGAAGAATAGACTAGAGGCACCGATATCAGCACATGAAGTGGAAAAGGCAATTGATAGTTTAAAAAATAGAAAATCGCCTGGTCCAGATGGCCTTTGCGTCGCTTTTTATAAACAGTTTAAATCAGACTTGTCGCCTCTTCTCGCTGACATCTTTAACGAAGCGTATGAAGTAAACGCATTGCCATATTCTTTCGGGGAAGCACACACTGTGCTCATCCCTAAGACCGACGAGCCTACAAAACTAAAACATGTAACGTCGTACAGACCAAAATCACTTACCAACAATGATTACAAAGTATTCATGAAGATAATCGCTAGCAGGTTACAATAAGTAATGGAAACCATAGTAGGTAGGCACCAAACATGCGGCATCAAGGGACGTACCATAAGCAGAAACATACACATAATGATATCAATTCTAGAACGTTGTGACGCCTTAAGGTCGCGAGTTGCAATTCTCCAATTTGATTTGGAGAAAGCTTTTGACTGTGTTGCTCACGTTATTTTAATTGCCATTCTAAAGCATATAAATGTCGGGTACATAATTACTGACGGGGTGGCCATGGCGTACCGGAACGGCAGTACTAAGCTTATAATTAACAAGTCACTGGGGGCCCCCATCAGCATTCAACGTTCCGTGCGTCAGGGCTGCCCAGCCAGCCCACTCCTGTTCTGTATTTATTCAGAAACTTTGTGTTTGGCAGTGACTGAGAACAAATGTATTCATGGGTTTACGATGCAAGCATTAGAAGTTAAACTCCTGGCCTATGCTGATGACGTAACCGTGTGTTGCAAAGACAAGGAGAGCGTCTTGCAAACGATAAATCTTGTCAAATATTTTGGTCAAATCACTGAGAGTAAACTGGAGCAAGTGCCACGGTATTTGGCATGGGGAGTGGCCTAACACCCCTGCTATCTTTGCGAACGTCACGTGGTCAACAACGCCAGCAAAATACTTGGGCCTACCACTTGAAGCTTATAAACAGAGCGATGAATACTGGCAGTGCGAGCTTAAAAGGGTTAAAGAGAAGGCTGAGGCGTGGAAAGCCAAACACCTTTCAGTATTTGCCAGGGCTACTGTCTGCAACTTGATTTTCGTAGCCAAGCTATGGTACGTTATGCAATTCATTTTTTGTAACAGAGCTGTTGTTCAGAAATTGCACAGAGTTTTTGCCGTGTTTGTGTGGGGTTCTGGATGGGAGAGATGCAGCCGCAACAACCTGTTCAGACGGTTGAAAGATGGAGGGTTAGGGCTGGCCCACCAATTTGTGAGGCAATTAGTTCGACCGTTCTTTTTCTTCAACAACAATGATGATCCATTTCTTCAATCAGTTTGCAAGGTTAGACTTGCGCTTTTGTTACCAGAGTTTATTATATGGTCTCAAAGTGTACCGGGTGTAGTGTTCGGTTTCTATAAGGAAATTGTGCTGAGTGTTCGTTTCCTTGCTGTACGGTTTTCCAAAGAATATTTGTTTACGGTCACAAGAAAAAAGGCTGCGCAATGATCTATTGGACAGCCTTTTTTCCCCGCCTCGGTACCGAACTATATACAGTCGAGGTCCAGGCCAGAATGTTTTGAAACGCGTTAAAAAAATGCAGGTACCGCCTGGTATGAAAACTTTCTTTTTCAAACTACACACAGGTACGCTCTCAGTTGCAACGTTTTTAGAAGAAAGGGGCTTATACATGCCATGGGGCTCACATTGCTTCATATGCAAACAACCAGAGACAATAGACGATGTTTTTTACACTGTTGGCAGGAGTTTTCTTTTTGGATGTTCTACAGCGAACAATAAAGAAAGAATTTCCTCTTTACCCACAGGGCATAAGGTATCTACCGATAGATGACGAGGACGGAACATCTTTCGATCAGATAATGTTAACTGGCCTCTACTGTATATGGCGAGCCCGCATGGCAGGCTTCTATTGCGATCCCGATCCTAGACGAGCCCGTGTATTCTTTCGAGAACAAATAACAGGTTTTCTTGATATGCTTGCTACACATTAGTGTCCTCCGCCTTGGATGGCCAGGATAGAACCCCTGGCTAATCTTAAAGAATTTTAAACAACGCCAGCTCACATATAAAAGACGGCTTTTACTTATTATTTTTCTTAACGGATGAGAAGTTCATCTGTCTGTGTATATACGTTCGTCATGTTGCCCTTCCGATGTATTGCTGATTACCGGAAATAAAGAAAAAAAAGGCATGGTCTAGTGGCTAGGATACCTGGCTCTCTCCCAGGAGGCCTGGGTTCGATTCCCGGTGTCCGAAATTGTTTGGTTTTTGCCGTCGTCGTCTATAACATAGGGTTTTATTTCGCGCTTTCTTTCGAGTAAGTTGGACTGGTTCATTGCTGCTTCCCGTCTTGGCATGGTCTAGTGGCTAGGGTACCTGGCTTTCACCCAGGAGGCCCGGGTTCGATTCCCGGTGTCGGAAATAGTTTGCTTTCTGTCGTCGTCTATAACATTTTGTTTTATTTCGCGCTTTTTTTCTATTACGTTGGAGGGGTTCATTGGTGCTGGCCGTCCTCCGGCATGGTCTAGTGGCTAGGATACCTGGCTCTCACCCAGGAGGCCCGGGTTCGATTCCCGGTGTCGGAAATATTTTTGGTTAGCTTTTTGTCGTTGTCTATATTTTGTTTTGTCTCGCGCTTTCTTTCGATCAAGTTGCAGGGGTTGATTGGTGCTGGCCGTCCTCCGGCATGGTCTAATGGCTAGGATACCTGGCTCTCACCCAGGAGGCCCGGGTTCGATTCCCGGTGTCGGAAATAATCTGCTTTTTGCCGTCGTCGTCGTCTATAACATTTTGTTTTATTTCGCGCTTTGTTTCGAGTAAGTTGGAGGGGTTCATTGCTGCTTCCCGTCCTGGCATGGTCTAGTCTATTTCCACGTGGGAGAGGTGCAGGCGCAAGAACTTGTTTCGGGAGGTGACGGCCGGCGGATTAGCACTGGGACATTTCTTTGTGCGACAGATAGTAAACAGGTTTTCATTTTTTCGTGATGTTAGAGACCCATTCCTGCGCACCGTGTGTCAACAAAGACTCGGGTACGATTGGCCTGAGTATGTTGCTACAACGCAAGGTATTTCAGGAGGCGGTTTCTTTAGAGAAATTGTTCTAAGTCTCAAATTTCTCAGCGTACGTTTTTCGGTGCAGTATTTGTGTAGCGTTAAAAGAGAAAAAAATGCACAGGGAATGCATTACCACTTATACAGCAGGCTTTCGCCTTGACGTGTTACAGGAGTGCAACATGCTGCCGAATTTTTCCTATCGTGCCTCACAGGAACATTTTAAATAACAACTATCCTGTAAATATGCAGTTTGCCTCAAAACAAACATTAGACTGTGTGGCCAAAGCTGGAAATATTTAACTGTAGGGCAAAAATACAATGTTCACACGTAGCGCTCATGTGTGTCTCCTTTTCTTTTACTTTACTAAGATTTCTGGTACTGCTGTTAAATATGGTCAGCACTTTATTTCTCAGTGGCTGTAAGAATTTGTTATTTAGGGCATTGTAGAAAATAAGAAATTTTTGTTTTCGTTTACAACAAAAGATCCTTTGACAGATAAATATGAATACAGGAATATTAAATACCAGCTTATGTGAACTAGGTTCAGAAAACAAGCAACATCAGTTTTCCTCCAGTTGTTATAAGAGCTTAATTGCCCAGTCTATAGATAAGCATCTGCTTGCTTGGATCGCACGCGTACGTAAAAGAAGAATAGAAAAAATGTACAAGGACTTTCAAAGCAAGGTAAACGAAGTAAATAAATACGCATATCTTTGTGTATTATACGTACTGATCTCCAATTTCCTGAACTCTCCCAACCCTGTCGCCCACCGTGGTTGCTCAGTGGCTATGGTGTTGGGCTGCTGAGCAGGAGGTCGCGGGATCGAATCCCGGCCACGGCGGCCGCATTTCGATGGGAGCGAAATGTGAAAACACCCGTGTACTTAGCTTTAGATGCACGTTAAAGAACCCCAGGTGGTCAAACTTCCCGGAGTCCCCCACTACGGCGTGCCTCATAATGAGAAAGTGGTTTTGGCACGTAAAACCCCATAATTCAATTCCGACCCTGTCATTAGTTTTCCTTTGTTAGGGACCGCACGTATTTATGCACGGATTTGCATCATGCACACAATAGCATGAAGCTGGGTGCGCAATGTGTGTTATGTCATAGTGTCCAGAATTGTGAAGTGCACATTGACGAGAAGGGGATATTTTCAAAATGCAATCGAATACTTTTTCGATGTAAAATGAATTTGTTTTTCAAAGTGAGATATTGGTTTAACTATCATCCCTGACTGGCAAAATAGCAAAACTGTTCTCTCCTGCAAATTGGTTAACGTAATTTCATTTTACCGCTTCTTTTTTCTTCTCTAAATCAAGGAACGAGATATTTCATAGAGTCACGTGTAGCAAATAGCTGGTGGCAATTACAACACTATGGTAAATGGTGCTACAAAGAAGAGTCAAGCTACAGTTCGTTTCCTACGAAAATAGAAAAGTGCTTTATTTTAAAGGAAGAAAACTCATGGCTAAATAAGATACATGAAAGCAAAACGGGAACGGCGAACTTCTTACTACAGTACAAAAAGCAGCTACATATCAAATCCTAACGGTGCTGAAAAATTACTCAAATTGGCAACGGCATTACGTTGTTGAAGCCTTTGACTTTATATCTCGATCGTGAAGACAACTGATTATGGAGACAGCTTTTGGTACAATGTGATGCTGCTTGCTTGAGCACTGGACCTTGATTCCTCTGTCAGGGTGTGCGACTGACCTGAAAAACAACAGATGTGCTTTAATATAAATATGGCATCAACATTATTGTACACTGCTCAGTGAAGCACTCTAGCACAAAACTTTTTGTGAAGAGTAGTCAACAAAGCCATGCAACGTGTGCGCATCCGTGTATCGTATGCGCTCCGTGCAGATGGCAAACCAGCGAAGCTGAAGTGTGCGGCCCCGGTTTTTATGTTGACGTCGACGCTGTCGCTGCTCCGCCTCGCGGACCCGAACCGCCTGATCCTCGGCCCGACGTCGCCGCTGGCGATCTGGCTCGGCCGCGGCGTGCTCGGCGTTATGTTGCCGCTTTAGCTACACTTCGTGAACTAGCTCGGCCGCACGAGCCGCCGGATCGGCCCGACATTGCCGCTTACGGTACGCTTCGAAGGCCCGATCTTCTGCCGAGGCGTTGGCGCGACGCCGACGAGATCTCTTCCGCTGCTGCTCTCGGCCCTGTTGCTCGAAGGCCAGCTGCTCCTCGGGAGAAGGAACGATACGAGGCCGTTCCATTCCGAAGTCGGAGAGAGACAGCTACGCCCACGATTTGCTGCGAGAGAGAAACGATGTCACTATCGGCGTAGCCAATGGCGAGACACACCTACCGCCGGAGGGTTTCTGTGGTGGGACCACGAGCGTTTCGCCTAAGCATATACAGCTTCGCTGTAAAAATCTCGGCGCCAACCGCGCAAACTCGCTAATGCCACTGCTCGCGTGTTCGTCGTTTTCTTCCAGAGCTGGCTCTGTTCTGTTGCGCAAAAACTATCATCATCAGCAATGGCTCGAGCATAGTCGTCTTCCACAGCTGGATCCGTTGCCGCTCATCATTCCAACGCAGAGAGAGAGAGAGAGAGAGAGAGAGAGACATAGAACATTCATTTGTAATGAGATTGGGTGACTTCCTCGTAGGGTGGAGCCCTTAGTTCAGGGCGCCATTGGCTCGCGCCTCTCCGCGTGCCCGCCGTATCAGCCGTCGCTGCGCTTGCGGGTCTGGGCTGGTCAGTGTGTCTCCCAGGAGGAAGGTGCAGCAATAGGGGAGTAACCCGGAGGGTGTGGGCACTCCCAGGTGCAATGATATGCTGTGGGCTTTGCTCCACAGTAGGGACAGTATGAGAGATATTGTGTGGGGTGGAAGAGGTGAAGATAAAAGAAGCAGGGAAATGATTTAGTTTGAAGCTATCGCCACGCGACCACATCTTCTCGGTTAAGGGAATTATGTGGCGGAGGGAAGTGTCTCCTGGTATCTCTGTAATATTGTAGAGTTTCAGTGTAGTTCAGTGGTTCTGTCGGTGCGTCGTCTGGATTGGACAGCTCTTCCAATGGTGCCCACTTAGCGAGCTCTCGCGCTACAGCATTAGCGCGTTCATTACCATAGAGAGGCGTGTCCAGGTGTCCAGACGATACGCACCCTGTGTAACGCTGTGGGTTGTAATTATGTAAGGATGCGGTGTGTGTAAGGTGTCACCCTCCCCTGTGCCAAAGTGCTACAGGAGGTCTGTGAATCAGTGACTACTGTGATGGGTCCATGCGGTGCCGGCATGGTTGAAGCGTGTACGATGGCTAGGGCGATAGCAGCCTCTTCCGCCGTGCTACTGTCCACAGTGTTGAGCGCGGCTGAAGCCCTCAAGATGTCTGTACTATCTAGTACGACTAGACATAGGGCACGTTTCCGTGGGCCACGTCAGTGTATAGGACCGGCGTGTTCGTTGTGTCATCTCCAAGGAGTCGAGCCAAGGCTTGTGCTCTTGCCTTTGTTCGGCCTTTATGACGGTCAGGGTGCATATTCCGGGGAATCGGGGCCACGTGAATTTCGTTGCGAATGCTAAGCGCAAGAAGTGTGCGGTGTTCCTGTTGCAGTTTTCTTGGTATTCGGTATCCTAGCCGGGGTAGAATGTGGCACCCTTGCATTATTCGTTGCAGACGTTGCATTGACTGTTAAGATGACCTTCGACTAGTTCGCGGATGGTGTTGTGCACCCCGAGTCGTAGTAGGAGCTGCGTAGACGCATGTTGGGGTAGACCCAGCGCTGCCTTTAGTGCCGTACAGAGGAGGGTGTCCATCTGGTGCATCTCGGTCTGAGTCAGATTATGATAGAGGAGGTGGTAGGTTAATCGGCTAATTATGAGGGCTTGCACAATTCGGAGTACATCTTTTTCTAGGAGTCCTTGTCGGCCAATTGTAATGCGCTTTTTCATGTGCGTTACTTGGATAAGTTGTTGGCGGAGCATGTGTAGGGTACGTGTGGCCTTCCCGTTGTGTTGGATGTGAAGGCCTAGTACACGTAGTTACCCTTGGAATAACGTTGCCATTGAGATGCAATGTGATGGCTGGTAGAATATCGCCCTTATTGCGTTTTTTGAATACAAGCAGGAGCTCGGACTTCTCAGCTGCGCAGGTGAGTCCTCCGGCTGTTGCATACTCTTGTGCTATATTTACTGCTTCCTGTAGTGCGTCTTGAATGGCGCCGTCTGACCCTATGGTCCCCCAGATTGTAATATCATCGGCGTACTGGGTGTGCTGCATGTTCGGAAGTTTGTCGAGGAGCGGTGGCAGCTATGCCATCGCCACGTTGAACAGGGTGGGTGAGAGAACCGAACCCTGGGGAGCCCCTCTACCGGAAAGATTTATGATATCCGACCGAATATCACCTAGGCCGATGGTGGCTGTGCGGTCAGATAAAAGGCTCGGACATAATCCCAGATGCGTTTTCCGCATCGGGAGAATGCAAGATTGTTTAGAATCAGGTCATGTGAGACGTTATCGAAGGCCCCCTTGAGGTCCAACGGCAGAATGGCTCTTGTTTGAGCTTGATTTGGACTATCCACAACATTCTCCTTAAGCTGTAGTAGTATGTTTTGCGCAGACAGACCTAGTCGATAGCCGACTAAGGTATTCGGGAACAATTGGTTTGCTTCGAGGTAAGGCTGGAGGCGCTGTTAAGAATGGCCGTACGGGGTGGCAACGTGCCAGCTTTCAGCCCGCTGCACGTGTTCCAAGCCCACCAGACGGGGCGCCCTTCGGAGAACTGCGAAGGGCCGGCAGCCACGTGGCGCGCGATCAACTCAGGAAATTGGTACTTGGCCGAGCCATCCGGGACAAAGCAGAGTTCTACGAAGCCCTCTGACGTCGGCACTGAAAGCTGGGCGGTACCGAGAACTGTCCGGCCTTTTCACCTGTGTGTGTGTGCAACACGAACATTTCCGTCCACGGGGCCCTCGAACGTGTCAGCCTTTGTGTGTGTAGGCTCGAACGTGTGTGCCTTTGTGTGTGTGGGCCGTACTGCGGGGCGGCGGCAAGTTTACAATGACTGGACGAGCGTTTCCGTCCACTGGGACTCCGTCCACGTGGACCTCGAAGAGTGACACCGAATGATGACGTCGAACTATGACGTCGAGCGGAGAGCTTATAAGCAGCGTTTGCCGGCTGCTAGAGCGTGCTCGTGTCGTGCTCGTTGTCGGGAGCTGAGTGCTCTGTCATGCTCGAAATGTAGTAGTGAGCTGTGTGCTCGTAAACTGTTTGCTGTATGTTAGTTTTGCGGGCTCCATATGGGAGTCGCGCTAGGCTGCCAATGTATGTCCTGTTTTTAAATGTAAATCCTGCAATTAAATCCTGCTCGCCTAGCACTGTCGTCCCAAGTTCATCTCTACAGCTACGTCTGCCAAATCTAATAACTGAATGGCAGCGGTGAGATCCGACTACGGCTCCTAGATCGGCCTACGACTCGGAGACAGCAACGGCAGCTGACGGACGTTGGCACATGGTGACCGACCGGCATCCTGATCAAGTTGGAGGCGACTTGAGATTGACCACCTCTTGCAACTGACTGGATACGGCGGGGAAGGACTGGTGATATGGTGCTGCTTCAGTGGGTAAGCGTTTGGTTTTGGCTGTAAGATTTACCAGGCTTCAATTTCACTGTGTTTTTGGATTTGATTCGCTGGGATCTTTTACTTGTATTTTGATTTGCGTGGGTATCGCAACAAGTATTGTGTGACAGCAGAACCAAAGCTTAAAGTAGCGACCATGGTCCTAATGTGTTTGACGAGAGCTGACCTGTTGTGGTTGTGTGAGGAGATCGAGGTAAACGTAGATGAGGACTTGAAGGAGTCAGAGATTCGTAAAACCATTCTAGAAAGTAACAATGATTTGAAATTCATAGAACAAATGGGCAAACGAATTCTAAGCAAAAAGCGGGAACAGGAATCAATTAAGCAAGAATGCCAAGAGCGCGAGTGAAAACGCCAAGAGCGTGAGCAAAAACGGCAGGAGGTTGAAAAAGAAATTGCAGCAGTAAAGAAACAGATACAGTATTTGGAGCAGCTAAACGCAGGAAGTCAACAGCGGCTTGAGAAATCTGTAGGCTGGACGCAGCAAAAGTGTGAGGAAGTAGATTGCAGATTTTCGTCGAAAGCAGAGAAAAGTAGTAGTACCTGTGAGAGTAGCAGCACGTTCACAAGTGAACTCGAAGTGCTAGCAGCTAACGAAGCCTTAGTGGCAACAGAGGCCGTTAAAGGCCAGAGTGAGAGCGACGAGGTGCTGTGCCAACAGAGGACTGTAGAGACAGCTAGGCCAGCTGCGAACAAATTGGCACAGTTACCGCGCGTGTGCGTCGCATCTCATGGTAGTGAGGTCGTTAGCGAGGTACAGAATACTACGGACTTGACAGACGCGAGCACCCATGTCGAGTCAGATCTGCGTGCAGAAGTGAAGTGCGAGCTGGACGATGCAGTTGAGAATAGTTCTCGGGGTGGCGAGCTCCGTAGCTCACGAGAGAACAACTGCATTGTTCAGGGATCGGTGCGGCTCTCCGCCAGTCTAGGTAGCCTAGATAGGGATGATTCAGTTAATAATCATTCGGACTGTGCGCGTGAGACAGCGCTCGAGACCGACGGGCTGTGTGTCGATGCACAGCGTGAGCTGGGCAGTGCAGTAGAGGGCAGTTCGCAAGAGTGCGAGTTGCATAACTCGAGTAAAGCCTGCTGCATTGTGCCAGAGTCGGTTGGGCTGTCCGCCAGTCGAGGCAGAGAGAGTGTTGATTTAAATATAAATCACTCAGACTGTGCGGGTAAGAGACCGACCCGGGCCGACGAAATGTGTACCGGCCAGCACGAGGCACGAATAGGCGACATGAAAGTGAGTGCGAAGAGAAAGCGCCGTAAAAAGAAGCGCGGTAAAGACCGAAAGACGGTAACTAATGTAGCGCCGCCAAAGATGGCGAGAGACCCAAGAGGGCAGGGCGCGAGGAAAAAGGTGCGGTCGTCACGGACGATGTTGACGCATCAAACACGTTCGAGCCACCGGTCAAAGGGGGACCGAGAAGCATGTTCTGCACGGACGCGGACAAAGGGCACGGGGCAGTTAAATCCCTCGTCGTTCCGTCGTTCTCTTCGAAGCTCAGCGTGCAGTACAAAGAAGCGCAAGGTGGCAAGACGAGACCAGGTGGGGAGTAGCGACGCGGTCAGTCGAGGTCATGTTGAAAGCGGGGCGCCAGGACGCAAATTGGCACGGGACTGTAACGTCTTGGGGGAGCTGATAGTGAGTCAGCCCTTTTGTTGTTCCTCGGCAGCCAGAATAGCTTTCAAACCGCGGCCACCTCGGGTACGGCTGAAAGTATGAGTCAGTCAGAAGTAATCGGGAACGGGAGGCCAAGAGCTTCCGTAGTAGTGTTGTTTTGTTTTATTTTTGAACATTTGCAGATTTTCGCGATTTGAGACTAGGATTTCTTTCAATAAGTAAGGTATGAGCTCTGTTTATGTTTTGTTTGAGAAGCTCGAGATTTGAAAGACGCGTTTAAAGTAAACCTGTAGTCTCGCGAGGTGTTCATTAATAAGTATATAGGCTTTCTTTTTTTGTGTATGCGTGAGTAACCTGAAGGTCGAGGTTATCGTTGAGAGGCCTATCGTAACGCGCGTGTGTGTTATTTAACCTTCTTTCTTTTTAAGTGTTTTTGAATTTTCTAAGGTTAAGCGCGTAGATTTTCAGTAAGTGCTCGATTTGCACTGAGAAGAGCTCTTCAGTCTATTAGCACGTGTCCTGTGTGGACGGAAGGAAGCAGAACGTTGATGACTGGGTTGCTCGTGTGTGTAGAGGGCAGCCGTATTCTGACTTCTCTGGTGCGCGTGCGAAGAGCTAGTTAGTAAAAGACACATTTGTTCAAAGGTTCCTCTGTGTTGCGTAAGTTACGCAAGTGTGGTTGTTTGTTTAAGGAACGTGTCCTGTGTGGACTAAAGGAACAAATGTGAGTCAGCGTGATGAAAACTTTGTAGGATGCAAGCACGTGTTCGGAATAGGGACCACAAAGCTAGCGCGATTGTGATTGCGTACCTGTGGAGTTGGCCAGACTGTTCAGTGGCAACAGTACGTGAGATAAGTACGCCACTGCGATAGGGTAAGAACAGGCTGTTCGTGAAGTTAGGCTGCTTATGTTATGTTTGGGTATTGGTGTTTGAGAGCCTTCGGTTTAATTCTGCGTAAACCTTTACTCTTGTGCAGCACGACAGTCAGGTTTGGTCGAACTGAAAGGGAACGGGAACGCTCGCTTTGGCGGCACGAAATTTTGGGGCAAAATTTGGGATTCCCAGTTGAGTGACTTGCATTGGAATTGTGATAGGAGGCCTGGTGGGTTAGCAGCTGATTCCGGGCGTTTGAATGCTGAGCGGTATTGTGTTGCCGGGTCGGCTCTTCTGTGCCAGTTGTTGTAAGATGGTTGAAGGCATTCCAAGTACGCAGGGGTTGCAGAGAGCAAAGCCATCGTCTTGCTCGCCAGCCATTCTCTTCCTGCCCAGCGGTTGCCAGCACTGGCCAGGCGAGATTTTCCGGGCCATGGAGGAGCTGTTAAGAATGGCCGTACGGCGTGGCAACGTGCCAGCTTTCAGCCCGCTGCACGTGTTCCAAGCCCACCAGACGGGGCGCCCTTCGGAGAACTGCGAAGGGCCGGCAGCCACGTGGCGCGCGATCAACTCAGGAAATTGGTACTTGGCCGAGCCATCCGGGACAAAGCAGAGTTCTACGAAGCCCTCTGACGTCGGCACTGAAAGCTGGGCGGTACCGAGAACTGTCCGGCCTTTTCACCTGTGTGTGTGTGAAACACGAACATTTCCGTCCACGGGGCCCTCGAACGTGTCAGCCTTTGTGTGTGTAGGCTCGAACGTGTGTGCCTTTGTGTGTGTGGGCCGTACTGCGGGGCGGCGGCAAGTTTACAATGACTGGACGAGCGTTTCCGTCCACTGGGACTCCGTCCACGTGGACCTCGAAGAGTGACGCCGAATGATGACGTCGAACTATGACGTCGAGCGGAGAGCTTATAAGCAGCGTTTGCCGGCTGCTAGAGCGTGCTCGTGTCGTGCTCGTTGTCGGGAGCTGAGTGCTCTGTCATGCTCGAAATGTAGTAGTGAGCTGTGTGCTCGTAAACTGTTTGCTGTATGTTAGTTTTGCGGGCTCCATATGGGAGTCGCGCTAGACTGCCAATGTATCTTACTTAAACTGTTAATATGTAAATAAATCCTGTTCACCGAGTTCCTGTCTACGACCTTCATCTCCTTCAAATGGTGGCAGCGGCGAGATAGTCCGACGACTCCTACATCTGGTTGACAGCGGTAGGATCGTCCGACGAATCTAATAGCGTATTAGAACTACGTGCTCGAAGAGTTTGCCAATACACGAAGCCAGGGAAATGGTTCTGAGATTTTGGAGGGACAGCGGTTTCCCGGGCTTTGGAATTAAGTTAATATCGGCGTTTTTCCATTCCTGTGGAAGCGTTCTGTTTTTTCAATTGTCATTGTAGTATTCAGTGAGTTGCCGTATGGCCTGATTGTCGAGGTTGCGTAGCAGTGCATAGTGAATGCCGTCTGCTCCGGGCGCCGTGTTTCGTCATATGCCGTGTAGGGCTGCCAGCGCAGAACTTAACTTCTCTTGTGTCGTCGTAATGGGGATGCCGCGTTTGCGGGAGTATGAGCGATTGCTTAAGGGGCTTTGCGTGGTCGGACCGCGAGCGTTTCGCCTAGGCACATACAGCTTCGCTGTAAAATAATTTTTATTATACCAGCCAGGCAACTATTTATCTTCAAGTAACTGCAGAATATTAGTACGTGGCGTGTCAGTGGCCCCCTACACACTGAAACAAACAGCACTCGCCATGGAACAAAATCCACGCGCACCCACACACACGCAACACACACACTAGTCCATGTTGGTAGTCGCCGTTTGTTTAAAAAATGTAAGAGCCTATACAGAACATTGCACTGACAACCTATATTTTATCGTTCGCAATAGGGACTAAGCCGGAGGATTTGTGATCCTCCGGTTAGTTGTCGTCTGTGGATTTGTTCTTTAAATACAGTTAAACACACAAAAAGAGACATTAAGAATGACCATTGTTTCATTTTAAAGGAGCCAACAGTCAATGAAGACAAAGAGAGCAAAACATCGCAAGTGGGGCTCCGCCGATTCAGCTGCAAATGTAACTACCACCCTCCCACTGCCTTGGTTGTTTTGTTGGTTTTGTTTTTATGCATTTCACTTATTCATGGCAATATTAACAAACCGTCTGTGCAACTATGGTTGAAACATTTTTTAGGACCATGCAGCCAGACGAAATGCGAATTTAAGAATGAATATCCACATCCTCTCACGACTTCCTTTTTTATAACTATTCTAAACTATCTTACTCTTCACTTTAGGGCACATGTTGAAATTGCGGAATTGAAGCCCATCAGTGGAGAAGTGATGCTTGTTTTGCGGAAAACATAAATCTACCACTATTTTCGAGATGATGATGATGATGATGACGATGATGATCATCGATATTTAGTAGCATCATCATTATCAACCTATCTATGTCTACAGCAGGTCGAAGACCTCTTCCAGCGATCTCATTACGCCTATCTTGCGCCAGATGACTCCACCTCATGCCTTTCGAGAATTTGGCAAATTTGGCCTTCAAGTCCGCAATGATATTCATGAATGTTCCAGCTTAAAGCTTCCCGAATGCGTGCATGAAATGGTTGAGGCAGAGGGTAACGACAGTGCATTTTTTTAGCAGATTTTGGAGACTGATGTCTCGCAAGGCACGCTAGTGTTCTAATTTCTGCTTCTAATGTGAATGACTTGATTACTTCTTAGCCTCAATTTCGGGATTGGAACATATGCCCAAAAAGAGAATAATTAGGAAGATATTCAGCGAATCGTTTTAATTGACGACCTGGATATTACGATTTGTCGTTCAAGTAAAGTTCACTTCTTCACGTAATTGAAGTCAATAGACCTAATTGTGATGCATACTCCATGCGCTTTCCTTTTTTCGAACTACAAAAAAATAAAAGGCCAGGAGCATACGGTGTACCCGCTGCATAAACGTGAAGCTAGCTTTCCTGCAGTTGAGATGTGAGACTGAAAACGAAGTTTGCTTTCCCGCAACGCGCTACGTGGGCTCGAAACATGTAGCAGTTGACAAGAAGGCAGGCATGACAGGCTTTTCGCCTCGCGCTCTGCAGAGTACGGGAACGTGAGGGAGGAGCCTAAAAACTCTACCACAATATCTCTTACTCTCTGGACGCCTGTGCCATAAGCCCGTTTTCTGTACCGCCTCCACTATCAGCGCTGAAAATGCCCTGCAGGCGCACCAGCTTGAAATACAAAACTATATTCACTGTGATCAGCTTGTAATCCGAGCGCTCGTGTCTCGTCTGTGCTATGTCTCGTCCACTGTAATGCTGAACAGCAGAAGCCAAAAAAAAATTGAATTTGCTTCAGTACAAGATATTTACAGCATTTAGAATGTGCACCACTTACATGACCCATCGAGTGCGCCAAACGTCGCAAACAAATCACGCTTGAGCTCTTTTCCTAACAATATCAAGCAAAGTGGCACAAGGTAGAAGATAGTCCTGATAATGCAAAGCGGTGGACACATTACGTTAACTGCATACTATTAGCTACGTGATACAATGACATAGTGCTGCCTTTTTACTTTCTTTGGCTTAACGTTTTGCTGAAGCCCAATTTATGCAAAGCTTTGTCAAATTATTCCGCATTTTTTTGTTGGTCATTCATATACTTAGTTATTCTTCGTCAAAGTCAGGAAGTTAGACTAACAGACGACATGCGAGCGATTCTTTTTGGCCACGAACGTGATGGCAGCACACCTTCGTACTAGCAACTTCTGCGCTGCGCTTTTAAAATGCGCAGATAGTGCACCAAGCCTGGCAGTCCAGTGTACCCGCTACCCGCAAACTATGTTTGAAATGAAACGACGTAGTCAGTGGCCAGGTAAAAAGCTTCGGTCTCAAACCAGATGCGTGTCGTTCCTGTGATGTAAAACATCAAATTAGCAAGCATGATTGTCTGGTCCCTTTGGCTGCTTGCGCTCACCCACTCGTATAGTTTAGGCCAATCTTAAACATCGGTGTTCTCGGTGCCGGAAGAGGTTTCTGGGTCGCGTTGTTGTGCCAGAATTACGGTGGGCGTGGGAGCCGACGTGTCCGAAGCATCCTCGCCTTGATCTGGCAATGCAGATGCAACCTAGCTGCGTCCGCCGCGTAAATCCGTCTTGCTTTTGAGCCCTCAACCTCCACCAAAAGTGTTACGGAGAATACAAAAGTAAGAAATATATTTACAGGATGTTTACAAAAACTGAAGCTTGGTTTGGTTCGGTTTGGTGCCTGCGGATATGGCTCAACCCACTACGGAGGATCGGCCATGAATCGGACGGCAGTGGGTAAAAAGGAAAAAACATATACTTATATATAATTTTGTAATTTAAAAATGACATTAAATGAACACTAATCGCTCATATCAATTTTCAGGCTATATTATTTTAGAAGTTAATATATTTTGTTCATATTGAGAAAAGTAAAACGATAAAAGTAACATGGCAGTCTTGTTCCACTTACAAAATTAAATGTGGCACTACATACGTTCCTACTGCAGTCGTCTACTGCTGACGCCCCAAGAGGCAGTATCATAGGATGCGCAATGCCCAATCCAAGTTGGCGAAGGGAAGCTTCTGGAAGTCGTTTTCTGAGCATATCGAACCTACGATACTCTATAAAAAAATGTTCCATAGTTTCAGGTTCGTTGCAATCGAAACATTGAGGGGAAGATGCTGAACTAGACCTCTGGGAATGAAAATTAAGCATTGATATTCGGCAATGCATTCTCGTAAATGAAACTTCAAATTTTCTTGTTGAATACCATAGCTCTACCAAGGGAATCTAAGGCCCTGAAAGTGGGCGTTATTTAATGCACATGATTTATCATGTTCTGCTTCAGCACAACTTTTTAAATCTTGGAGCCGTGGCGTATGCCGAAGGTTTCAAGATCCTCAGTACCGTGCGTTTAAGAGATGCCGCCGCTAGTGCGTCTGCTGACTCTGAAGTGAGTCCCACGTGTTCTGGTAACAATGTCAAACGGATGAGGCGTAAAGGTCGGGGGATAGATGAATAAAATTATCGGTGAATGGTAGAGGAATTTGGCACCGACAGAGCAGAAGAAACGGATAAAGAATCGGTTATGATTACCGCCGAATAAATAGATGCGGGAAGTTCTCGTTGAGCTTGAATGATGACCAATAACTCTGCCCGAAGTATTGGTGTAAAGACAGGCAGTCGATGAGAGAAAGAACAATTTAATGAAGGGGAAAAAATGTCCACTCCTGCCTTCTCTTCACTGGCAGAAGCATCTGTGGCTATTACTGCATTTATATGGAGGTTCTCAAGGTGAGAACCTCCATTTGGGAGGCACCAGCTTACAATAGGATAGGATAGGATATCGTTCTTCGATGGCGCGCCCCCACTGCGGGGGATTGGCCAAGATTTGGATGGTATTAGGAAGATGTTGGAATAAGAAAAGCTGGTAAAAGTGTATTGTGGAAACGGATCAAAATAATGTATGAAGAACTTAAGAGACTCGTCTTGAAACAACTATGAATTTCTCCACGGCTGAGCAGACATCCGTGTGGTATTTTCCAAGAGAGAAGGCTCCTAGAGAAAGAATATAAAAAATTTAAAAAAATGTAAACCAATTTGCATGAAAGTTGGTTCTAAAATGCTTTTCCTTAAAAGAGAAAAACGGCGGCAGAATAACAAAAAAGAAGATCTATGGTCTCATCTACTGCACAGAATGGGCACGGAGGGGAGGGTGCCAGACTAGCCCTGTGAAGATAAAAGTTTAATAGTGGTGTTCGACAGACTAACCGGGTAAAAATTTCTTCAGCTTTTCTGGTGTGAAAGGAATTTCTGTGCCAAGGGGATGGTAGTTCTTCGTATCACGTCTGTGGCTCATACCCTATAGGGCAGTTGGCTCGCGAAGTTCAAGAGTGTCGTCTTCTTCGGGCGTAAACATTTCCTTCGTCAGCCTGTCACACTATTTTCCTGATGTCAACGCACTAAACCACTCGAACCGCAGCAAACGAAGCAATAAAATCAATACTAGATGCCGTGTGCCTTCATATGCGGCGCGTTCGTACGCCAGCATTCAAACAAATAAAATAAAATAAAACATTACACAATAGAAAAGAAATGGCACTTTCTGGTCACTTTAAGACATTAAACACGGGACTGTCGGTAAGAGCTAACGTCGCTTAGTGAGCTTTGTTCAGAACTCACGCACGCTTTTTTCTCGCAGCCACAGCAAAAGAAAAAAACATTCCGAAAAGACGAGAACTCAGAATAAGGCATTTGTCAAGCACATTGGCTAGTTCTTACGTGTGCTATAACAACAACAAACACTAAAGCTAAATTTAAGACCCATATTACACGTAGTCCCACAACTACGTGCTCCACTGAAATGTCGAAACACGTAGTCGCAAAATTTTGTCAATGTCCACCTGAATTTTTTTGCGGGCATTGCAGTGTTGTTCTGTATCATAAACACGTGGAAAGCATCGCGTAAAAGAGTACTTCGCGCACTCTTTGTGATGTACTTGAGAAGAAAATCACTCACCTCTTAAGACTGGCGAAACATGAAGCGGAACAGTGCAGACATGCATAGCCATGTATTGACGAGTCGAAGGGCAGCCTTATTGAATATGGCGTGGGGCATCAAAGCAGCACCGCAGACGGCGCGTCGTACATGATGCAAGGTAAATGTACCTGGTAGCGAAGCTTCCATAGAACATGCCTGTTCATCGGTGGTTCAGGGGGCTTAGCACCATCTCTGTTGTGTGACAATAGAACACTTGCGGCGGAAGAAAAAATAATGTGATACCATACCCGTCAAAAGCAGAAGTGACGTCATTGTCGTTCTCAAAGGCGCGAAACTTGGTTTGGGGGCTTGCTATTAGAGCTGATAATTCAAAGGCCCCGAAATTCGACTTGATTGGCGTTTCGAGCTTTCAGCGCGGAAAGCGATGCAGCAAAATATCAGCAGCACGGATGTCAAAATCGCACGCCTGCGCGAATATCGTTTCTTTGCAGGCTGACGAAAGCTATGGGTTTAGAGAGCTGGTTGCCTCGTCAGACGCCAAGCCTGCCGGTCAGCGGCCAGAAAGCAGCCAAATTAAACAATTATCTTGCGGTCGTAAATCACTATTTGTGCGTGAAGTCGTTAAGAAACGATAAAACCACCCGCGCGCCCAAAATTCTGACAATCGTGGACAAGCAAAACAACTCGACGCGCGAGGGGCCGTATTGTGAAAGGCGAAATTCACGAGCCCGCCTTATTGCACACTTCAAGAGCATTGCATCGAAAGTGATTTGGGTGTCAACGCCGCCATGTTAAGCGGGCGCTAAAAAAAGGTGTTCTATAATGACAGAATAAAATAGACTTGCTTCTCCTTCACTTCTTTGATAATGTCTCTGCACTTTCTGTTTTGCGGTGTTCTTGTTCTCCTTCTTTGATAGGAGAGTCTTGAGTGCCGCCCAAGTGTGCTTGCTGCTTAAGGTCCCTTGAAGCTTGTTACATGTTTCGCGCCAATTATTTCTTTGAAGTTGTTCAGAGTACGCTTGCGTTTCTTTGATCAGCCTGGAGATACGAATTTTGAGTTTCCGGTGGCACTTGTTACACTGCCAGCGTTTCGCGAGTCCCCTCCCCGCCTCCCACAAGTTGAGTAAGTGGGGGTCGACCACGGGGGTGTCTTGCGACAGTTGGATTGTCCTCGTATGCTTCTCGGCTCTTTCCACGACTCCTTTGATCCATATTTCTAACAGGGGCGCAAAATATTGGAACGAAGTTACGCCAAGGCTAAGGGAGAAAGCGACACGTTGTCAGGGGCGAAACCTATGAATGCTTGCTAAGGCTACTCTTTAACATATTTTAGTTGCCAAAGTATAGTACCTGCTGCAATTTTTGTGTATGTCTCATGTATACTTTCAGAAACTGCATAAGGTGTTGGCGGTGTACATTTGGGGTTCCAGTGGGGAAAGCGGGAGTCGGACCATTTGTTTCGGTCTGTTCGACAGGGGGGTCTTGGACTCACAGACTTGTTTATTCGCAACTTGTTTCCCGTTTCTTGTTGTTGAGGGATCCGGAGAACCCTTTCTTACGTTCAATGACGCAAGTACGACTAAGAAGTGTGCTTCCAGATTTTATTGTATCTAATGTGAGCGAATCGAAAGGAAGAGTGAAGGGATATAGAAAGGAGGCGGTAGCCTCATTTCAATCCTTAACGGCTCCATTCTCATCCAAGTGTCTAAGTGTTGTAACAAAAAAGATTCTTTACAAAGATATGGTTGATGTCATGTTGCCAATTGCTGCTCTATGCTACTGAGGTACGGGAAATGCTGTTTTAAAAAACTGACTCGCCATCGCAGCCCTGCGAAAGTATATGTCCAGCGAAGCTGTTTAAAACCACCACTACAACTGCTGAGGGAGGTATATAATGCTTTATTGCTTTAGAGTAATGGTAGTAATGGTAATTTAGAGTGACGGTGGTAATGTCAATAATGGTAATTTTAATAGTAATCATTTGCTAGGCTGGTTTTACAACGAAGCTGCTTATGGCTACCCTGAGGAAAAATCGTGGCGAAGAACAGAAAGCACCTTGCCGCAAAGCCAACTTTCTCGTGACTGCTCCGTAGCTCTCAATCTAATGTAGGTATCTTGGAAAAAAATCGCGCTGAAATTGACCGCTAGGGTGACTCTATCAATACGCCGAGCTTAATTTACTTCTCCTAATTAGTTTCTTCACGGTGAATTTGTAAATGTTACAGAATTCCCGTCTGCTGTCAATACACGGGTGTCTACGGAGGGAGTACTGTTATAGAAAAATATGCAGATCACATGCACTGTGGGAATCGATGTAAGCGAAACTTTGTCTGCTGTTTGTGTTCATTGACGTTATTTGGCGGTGGTATACTGACGGCATGCGACAGTCGTGACGGGATGTGAAATGTTACCTTGCCTGCTCCGCTTGTGTTTGTTGTTCTTGCTCCGCTCGACGCTTTGTGCGAGCCTTTGTCTCGTCGGCACTAAGTGCACGCTTCGGTGACATTCAGGGTTGTAGGGTTGTAGCTCACAAAACTGTCTCCTCTCTCTCTCTCTATTCCCTCACCAACATTTTCCTCACCTCCTCCCTCTACTGTCATTGCTGTTGTGGGTGAGCACGGAGACAAGCGCGGCAGCTCCTGCACAGCATTTGTGAGGGGTCACGCCTAGTTAGGCGCCGAGAGGGCATTGTGCAGATGCGACGCTGCGTAAATATTGGCACGAGAATCTCTGGTCGTCTTTCCTTTGTGCCACACTCCTCTCTGCACTAACGCGATAGCATTAAGAGGAAGCTTTAGCACTGGCCCATCTCCGACGTGGCCTATTCAGATACATGTAAAACGCTAAAATTTTTTCTGAGATAACCCCTGGACTGATTTTAATGAAGTTTGTTGTGTTTCAAAGAGAAAGTTCAATTCTAGTGACTGTTGGAAGCAGAATTTCGATTTAGGGCTTGAATTTTGTTAAAAATATTTTCATGAATCTGAAAGCTTGAAAAAAATAGAAGCACGTAGTTTACAAATTAAGAGCTCTGCATCAAAAACAGATATCGCGGTTCTGCAAACGGAATCTATTACAAAAAATCCGATATGTCAATTTTTACTTTACGTGAATTCGTTACGTGGTGTACAAGGGTTCCGCAAAAGCTCTATTCCCATATTACTAAATTTCTTGAAATTCATGTGTGACAAATCAATTTTGTCCGCTTTAGATCTACTATCATGTGCAATTCACACAATTGTGGTATCATTTTTCATTGTTGAGTTATAGAGTTGTAAACTTGATAGTATCGTTTCCTGAAAATTTTCAATCTACGAATTTTTAATAAAGAAATGAGAACTAAATTAAAGATTAAAAATCAACATTCACTATATCTTAAGTTTTTCTTTTAAATGCAAGAAACTTCCCCAAATTTGGTGCAGCTGTTGCCGGGAAAAACGAATTCTCCTCTTTTCATGTATATAGATAGGAGCACCCGAGCTTCCTCTTAGGGGCCCCGCGTCACAGAAAATCCGGTGTCGACGCCGCCGGCGCCGCTTGGCGAATAATCCTTCTGAACCACAACCGCGCAGGCCCTCCACGTGGTGCACACTTTGTCTTACATTCTTTACTACGTTTTTCCCCGGAATTTTGAGGACGACAGCTCATAAATAAATGTGATGGAAGAAAACACCGACATCGCATGTCTTTTATGTTTTTGTGAAATGGAGATGTTTCGACCACGTCCCGACGCGGCGGGCGTTAGTGGCGTGCCGGACAGCAGCACCAGCAGCAGCAGCAGTGAGAAAGCCGAAGGAAGAAGCAAAGAAAGCTTCGCTTTAAAACAGCTGTAACTCTTGTTTTGTCGAAATTATCCCGAAACAAATTATGGGACAATTAGCCACCAAGGTGACTCTACCAACACGCTGAGTTTCATTTACTTTTCGCAATTACGTAGTTCACAGTGAAGTTGTAAATATTGTGGAATCCCTGTCTGTTGTCAATGCATGGGCTTCTGCGGGAGGGAAACAGACCGCCCCGCGTTTGTCCGCTAGAATAAAACCTTAGTCCTTTCAAGTTTCATTCAGTTAATAAACTACGAAGTATGCTCAATCGCGAATTACAAAGAAACGTGTTTTGTTTTGTGCACTCCTTTGGACTGCGCCCAGGGCCGCTATTTTGTAGCGATGCCTTATGCCTTATATATTCTATGCTATTCTTATCGTCCACCACACACGGCCGCCTGATCCCGTTGATAATGTGAGCAGACCGTCGCTCTGACCACTGGCCAAGCGCGAAAAGCCTGAAAAAGCATAGAATCGGAAAAGGCATCGCTACAAAATACCGGCCCAGGTCAACGCATATCGTCGCTCGCGCCGAGGCTCGGTTTAACGGCCACGTGCGTCAGAACGGCGCTCCGTCGTAGCTGCGTCGACAACACCTGCGTCTTTAGAGCAGTGTCGCAGATGCCCTTCGTCGCTAGCTGTGTGTATGTATGACGTAGTGCATGACGTAGTGCGGGCCTTATATTTCTTTGTATTTCGCATAAATAGCCTGTACGAACAGAACTCTATATCAACATAATTTGCACCACCATAGCAGCTTCGCTGGTCAACCACCTTCACAGAGTAGAACGGATCATTAATGTTTATATATATATATACATATACCGAAGGCTAGTGATGTCACTCCGTACGTAGCAAGCTGCCGCGGCGACGGCAGCTTTCGCAACAGTAATGTTTACTGGGAAACGCGTGCGGGGAGCGCCATGTGTTTCGCATGGTTATCAGGAACGCCTTATCTTTATCCACGTGGCCTGGATGCGTGAATAGATCGAGCATGCTAGGTGACTATTTGTCGCGGCCCCGTTTCAAAGGGGATAAAATACAAATGATCATCAATGATCATAATTTATTTACACATGCAGCCTTTTCTTCAAGTAAACTTAAGTTGAGGCAGCGCGCTGTCTTTGTTTCATCCCATCTTGTTGGTCTTTGGCGCTGTCCCATTATGTTATCACAACTATCTCTTCTGCCCCAATTCTACAGCTGCTTTCATCAGCACGCCACAAGTGTCCGCGCACCAGCGCAAGCGCTACAACGAACACGGCTGCTCGTCACTGCGTTTGCGCATCTATCTTTTCAAGATAGACGATTACGCGAAGCTTTTGAGGCGAGCTCAGAGGGACATGTAAGGGGTTTATATAACCTGAGAAAACCCCTCGAATTGTAGCGTGATTTTTATAACCCTAGTTTACATTTCTGGAAGCATCAAACACTGGGCACTACGTTGACACTTTCGCACTAAACGTTATATGATTTGTAGATTCTAGCGTGCGTTTCGTTCTAAACCCCGCGAGATAACTCCGCCCCAGAAGAAATCTCGATGACCGAGAATAGTGAAGGCATTCCAGACAGCTCCATTCCTTCGTCTAGGCGCCTTTTGCAGTGCTGGACACACAAATCTTTATGATGCTGTTGATATTCTCGACGTTTCCAACAGACAACACCTGATCAGATAGGTAAATAAATACGGTGCTTCCAAACGTCACCCTTTTGAGCGCACCTCGTAAGCTATGTGCGACAGAGCGCATCTGTCTGAGCGGGGTGGAACTCAACGCCTGTACCTCGTTGACGATTGCAAGCAGAAACAAATATATACGAAGCCTACCTCTAGCCGACACGTGCAGATCTAGGTCACTATGAAAATCAACGCAGCAGAAGCATTTCCAGTCTATCTTGCCTCTAAAGGCAGAAAATATCTGTCGCAAGGTCCCGCAGCTAGCTTTCTTTTTTCTTGCAGCCTCATTGCACGGTCGCTCTCATTCATTGCATGCTTTTGCGAGACATCGGGAGTAAGAATGCGTCGTTTTCAAGCAGATTCAGAAATTTTTAAAGTGTCACGGAAGTCTATGAGCCCTATAACGTAAAGCTATTCCAATATATTTTTATTCCAATCTCCTGACGTCGAACTTACGTAAACGCCGACGCAAGCATCGGACGGTAACCGGAACCGTTGCCTGAAGAGCCCAATAAAACGCGCTCCTGGTTTGTAGGAGGTCAATTTTGTTTGCTTTCAAAATGAATATTGGCTACATTCAGCAGTTTTTCTTGTCTAATTGGCTGACAAGACGGGAGGACCACGCTCAAGTAGAGAGGGTTTCGATGGGGCCGAGCCAGCGCACTGAATATAGATAACCGGATGAAGAGGGTGGCGCGGGCGTGTGCAATTGGTCCGCTTCCCTTTACATAGCTTGCGGTGGCTGGTCCAAAATCGCGGCGGGGTGCAACAGAAGTTTAGGAATACGGCAAAACCGGATCCTCAGCAAAGAAGAGTTGGCAGAGCGATGGCGGAAACGTGCCGAAGGGACTCGATAACGTTATACAGCCTCGCAAGAAGTTTTATTATACACAAATTAGTCCATGTTCCAGGTAGGTGCGGATAGCCAGTGCCTGAGCGATCGGCGGCAGCTATCTTCTGTTTCCTTCGCAACAGGGTGGTCTACGGCTACTTAGAAAAAAAAAAGTCAGTTTCGTTCGGCATAATAATGCATCTTTAACGCGTATACGTCACTTTGACGCGGTGAGTTTTCGCAGTTTTGTAACGTCGCGTGACAGACAGGTCAAGTGCTTGCATATTGTTGCGACGAGAGTATACGGCGACCCCCCCCCCCCCTTCTTTTTTGTTTATTTCCGTGACTGTTGTGTCTTCGTCGACGCCGGGGAGCCACTGTGCAGGAAGGACTTCGGCGGCGCCTCGGGCATGTGCTCTAGACCGGCCGACGCCGCCGTACCTGACAGTCACTCCGAGCACGTGTCGCGCGGTCGTCTCACGATCGGCTATGTCGGGGGCCGAACATTAATTAGTCATGGTCATTTTCTTTTTGTGCAGGGTGTTTCCGTGACCATTTTTGGTCGCTTAAACTCCGGCCTCTATCGGCTCCTGTCTTCTTGCCTGATTGGTAGGAATAGGCGTTTGGTGGTGAAGCCTGCGCCTCCCGCCGGTACGCGGGTCCCTTGGATGCTGTGGAAACTAAGAAGTTTTTGTTCACCCCGAAACTAAGTCTGAGTAGTTTCGGGGTGAACAAAAACACAACAGCCCACAGCGCCACCTCACTTCGGGATATCATGCCGGTCAAGCAGGCCGTCGACTACCGGTATGCTATCGTTTTGAATTTGACATTTGTGCAGTTTAAATCTAAAATAAATGCCGAGTTAATAAACCTAGTTATTGAAATGATACCTCTCGTCGTCTTCGTGCCTGCGGATCTGCACTTGCCCCTGTCTGAGGTCATCCCCTTTCATCGTCGTCTCCCTGGTGAGCTGATACGTCAGAACACTAACACCTGCGTCACTTCGCTACAATATTCTACAATCATGGCCGTGAGTGACACTGGCTAATACATCCACGGTTCATTGTAGTACACGCACAAAAACACCAAAGCAGGTGGACGAAAGGATGGCTTCTCGGTAGCTGAATTGATAAGCGTGGCGAAACGGGCTTGTTGGTACATCTTGAATGGCAGTAGTTGAGCACCTAGTAAAGACGAGGACAAACAAGGAGACACCGCAGACACACCGATAAAGAACCGCAGGCGTCATGCCGAAGATGCAGGTTCGACTCCCACTTGCAGCAAGATGTCTTTTCGTTCACTTTCAGTTCCTGTTCTCGTTATCATTTCTACATTTCACTGAAAGATCGCGGTTAATTTCACCTGCGTTTTCCCTGGTTTCCCTACGTGTCTGCATCATAAGGCTGTAACTTACAGAAAGTCGAGCGCTTCGTTTGCCTTATTCTTCTTCCTGCAAGTAGCAAGCGTTTGTCAATAAAAAAAAAATACCGACGTAGAAGAATGATGACGCACACAATTGATGCAATCTTACCGGCAACTTCGCAAGTGCTCGAGGCGAAAAAAAAAAGAGCGCGCGCGCAAGCTGATAGAACCAGAAGAAACGACGACACCCGTGTTCGTTAAGAAGGTCGTTGCTCCCAGCCGCGCGCAAACGCGTGGTAAAGGAACGCGCGACAGGGCGCCCGCGCTCGCGGCTATCGCGCACAGATCTTGCGCAAGGACCGATATATCCATTTCGCCCCCCCCCCCCCCGCTCTCTACTCTGCCGTCGAACAGCCGTGTCCAGAGACTGCAGCAACAGCAACGCGCCACGACTGCGACAAATCTTAAGCAGATCCGAAGCCACGTGCCGCCCTTTGCGGCCCCTGAACACGCTGTGCTACGCCGATTGCTTGAGGAGCTTCGGCCCGCCACCTTACCTGCAGCAGTTGCCGATAAGCGTAGTCTTGGCGCGCAGAACGGCAATTACCCCCGAGATCTTCGATTGGCGCCCTCTCGCGTGTGACGTCAGAGGGGGGACTCCGCTGCCGCGCCGCGCGTGCGCTCGCTACGCGAAGGCAACTTGGCGCTTGTCGGCCGGCCTGCTCTGCTAGAGTTTTTCTGAAATATGAGTCTGCAGGCTTGTAGAACAATATCAACGCAACATTCCGGGACACCATTTCTTGCGAAATCAAGCGTAGACGCGGTCGTCACCACGCTTAGTGTCGATTGCTCCTCGCGTCGTCTGCTGTAGTCATCAGTGTGTGCACGTGCGCGTACGGCGTTGGTTACTCGTCACTGCTGTTGCATTGTCACGGCGCACTAATAATAACTTGTCGTCCCTTTCTTTCTCGACGACGAATTGAAGTATTTGGTCTTGAGCTATTGCGCCTGCGCCGTAATACTGGTAATATTGTGTTTGTCCACGCGTACTGCGTGTTCGGTCACCCGCTCCGTTGGCCACAGACGTTGCAGTTTTGTTTTTGGCCAGCGCGTTTAGCATATCACGAGAACCGTTTGATGACATTCTCAGGAAACGAGGAGGTGTTGCTGCGGTGCGGTGGTGAGCGCACTGCTTTAGTTAGCTGCATTGACGCGAAATGTAGTCTGAAACGTCGATAAAAGGGAGTACAAGATGAGGGACCCGAACAAAGTTACGTAGTCTTATGCTTCGCAAGCCTTCGCAAGCGATAAGAATTAGGGCTATGAAAACAGGTGCCAACCTTTGCTTGGATTACCGTTTTCAATATACTTTCTTCGGTAAGCGCGTTGTACGTATTCGAAACTAAAACAAGGAAGTTGAAAAATTCAGGCTGGCTGGTACTTGACTAAATAAGTAACTGAAGCGCTAAGCACGCTAGGAAACAGAAGGATGGGTGAGGGTTGGGGAAGGGTAGACGTAGAAAATCGCAATAAAATGTTCACAGGCGTTCCTGCGTTTTCTTTTTTTATAACAATATTTTTATTTCTACGCTCATAAAAGATCTTCAGAGTGGTCTCCGTTGGTCTGAAAGTGCGTTGAACAGAAATGCCCCTATATGCTAAACTAAAGAAAGAATATTTTTGCACTATAAAATTGTAACGATATTTACTTGCAAGAAAATAGTGTAAAGCGTGCTTGACGACTGCGCAATATGATAGAGCGGGACGTAGCTAATGTTTGAGATAAATCGCTTGTCACTGAAGAAGTTACATTTTTCTTGTCAGAAAAGGTTTTACATGTAAACACCGCATGGTTAGGATTGCGAGCCAAATTTAACATTTGCATTCAACTAATTCGGCGAAAAATGTCTCGTGTACCTAGCCGCGTTCATGGCCGCATGCGCACGGGAGATTTCGAAACCACGATGTTAGAATCATTCAGATACAATATGTTGTGCTATCTATCGCGATCAGCAAAACCCGTCTATCGCGGATAATTCAAGCGTGTTTTCAGGCATGTAAAATTTACGAAAGTGGCTTAGAGTGACTCTACTGACATACCTTCCGCTGAGTTTGTAATCAGAACCCAAAAAATAACATAAACGGACAAATTCCTAACATCCGCCATAGTATTCACCCGCCGGATATACATGCTGAGACGGCGTTGTTGTTTAAAAAAATGTACGAGATTTCCCCTCCGTAAGCCTACATACATACGAGTGTGCTTATATCTATCTCGCAAACGTATTCGGAGAACATAATGCATGAATAGAAGTTAGCACTGTTCACTTTATAACATAATAAAGGCACCCGCTTATACAATTCAAGCGTGTCTTTAGGCATGTAAGATCCTCTGGGCTGAAATTCTCCGCCATAAAGTGGTCTCACAGCCTGCAGGGTTATCTGACTGAGATAGCTTCTATGCTCGGTGGCAACAGTGAGAAGTTCGAATCCTCAGTTTTTTTTTTTTTTTTTTTGTTAGTCTGAACGTGGTCAGCTGGAATTCACCTCCTCCAGTGCTCTACACCTCCAGGCTTGGAGTGGCGCCTGACACTGGCAAAAATGCCGAGGGCCAGTGGGGCTATACTAATCCAATTAGGAAGACCCACTAAGCTTCAACGAAAGACACTCGCTCACCAGAACTGGAACTGGCCTCTGATGCAGCATTCGGCCACTCCCTCTCAAATGACTCATTCGATCAACCATTTGCCGTCAGACCGCAGCAGCTGCGAAGCACCTGACCAAGGCGGCGGTCAGACCTGTAAGGCAGCAGAGGGTGCTAAGTATCTCTGGACCCGGAGAGACCGCCAATGGAAGCTGACTCTGGCAACATTTAACACCCGACCTCTCTCGAGTGGAGCAAGCTTAGCAGGACTCTTCGAGGAACTATCAGGCATTGTTTGGAATTGGCCTTAGTGAGGTTAAAAGAAAGGAAGAAAGGAAGTTTGGCTCACCACAGGCGCACTGATGTCTGGCTTCCTAGGTTTTTGCGTTTGTTCGACGTTTTCTCAGCGAGAACTGTCGAAGACGTCGAACGACTCACCAAGATACCTTCCCCGCCGGAGTCCGGAGGCGCGTTTCCCTCCCGTCGCTTCGATAGGAGCCTGCAGAAGAGTCCTATCTGGTAGCAGCGAGAGCTCCGCCATGACTACCCCATACCTGACACCGGGCCAGAGGCAACCAACTGCTTCTGATAGCAACCGTGAATGTAAGCGATATAAGTATGCAGAAACAGACGACGAGTCTATGCTTATTGATGATTATGATATAGCGGACATCAGTTATTTGGACGATGAAGGGTTCAGGCTTGTGTGCCAGCGCGAAGAGAGGACCGTCGGAATCCCAGTGGTAATTACATCTATCACTAAAGGATGTGAACTGCAAAAAGGAAATCCCATTGCTTTATCTACGCACATTGAATAAATTTTTGACTCATCACCAATTAGGAGTCGATTTACTGCTCAAGGGGCGCTGCTTTTGGATGTGCAGACAGGAGAGCACGTGAATGCCCTTCTCAGTTGCCAGTCAGTCTCAGGGATTGCGGTGTCAGCCCGAGTGCCCAACTCTTACCTGCAAAACACTTGTCTGATTAGAAAAGCGCCGAATTGGTACACTGGCGAGAAACTGTTGGACTACCTAAAACCACAAGGGGTTCATCCTGCAAGGAGAGTCGCACGACGCGTCCAAATTTCTGCGTCCGAATGGGAGTCCAGGTGAACAAACACTATGGTTCTCACGTGTACTCCAAGCACGAACCGTCCAGAGAAGATCAACTTGAGTTTCACGAGACATGAGACCATTGATTACGGTGAGACACCACCTCGATGCTTCAAGTGTAACGCTATGGACATGTTACCAAGTACTGCTGTGGTGAGCAGCGATGTAGGAGATGCGGAGGATCGCATGATTTGGAAACATGCACGCACAGCGAGAACTTTCTTTGTGTAAATTATAGTGGTGCCCACCCAGCTAGTAACAGCAAGCGTCCTACGCGGGCAGCGGCAATAAAGCGAAAAAAAAAAGACATATTGGGACCAAAGGCAAAGGATAAGAAGAGTAAGACAAAGAAAAAGACGGGAAGTCGCAGAGTCAGACGACATCAATGGAAGCTCAAAGATAGATTCTGAATTCCTGAGCCAGAAGGCTACATCAGGAACCCAGGACACAGTGGTGGCATCGCACAGCGGGCCGGCTAACGCGGTGAAATCATTGAACAGAGAAGTATAGGAGAAAACTGCTGAACAACCGGAACAGCGTAGTTATTGGTCTGCACTGCAACGACCCTATTCGTATTGGGGTGAAACAACACCGCAAGAGGAGTGTCAACAGGTGCTAACGTGCCCTCTTCAAAGCCCTGAGATCACACACAGAGGAGATGCCGGCGAACTCCATGAAGGGCATGCTAGAAGTAGTCCTGGCTCTCGAGTCGGTGATTCTAAGCTCTGGTTCCTCGTAAAACACCTAGCAACATGGACGTGGTAAATACGCAATGTTAACCGTCTCGTCCAAACGTGGCGCTTCTTATACAATAGAATTGTGCGGGTCTTGCGTGTCATTTGCCTGAACTGTCGCTTTTCTTACGTAACATGCCTGTGCCAATATTGATTCTGTCTGAGGCGGGCCTTCCAAGTTCCCGATCAATTGTTGGTTACCTCGCACATGGAAACGAAAGTATTCCAACATTTTCGAACGGAAGCGTCATGCTATATGTTAGACATCAAATACCACATTTCGTCCTACCAGTTCAAGCAGCAGCAGCAGTGCTTTTGAGGTCACTGCTGCGCAAGTGCGGTTCGGAAACCGAAGCCTTAGCGTGGCGTCCGTATATGTGATCTCTCGTCAGAAGGCCTTGGTGGGATAAATCACATAGACATATGCAGCCGCTGCCCCGCTCCGTGTATTCTATATGGGGACGTTAACGTGCACCACACTCTCTGGGTGACAAAGTGATTGATGCTCGTGGGAAACAAATGATCAGTGCTTTAGATAATGAGAGACTGTATGTGGCGAATGACAGACAGCCACCGTTTTTCCGGCAACCGACCACTTACAGTGTCCCTGATTTGACATTATACTCAGCGGACACTCTTTCATCATTAACGACGAGTAAAGAAAGAATGGGCAGTGACCGTTTTCCTGTCTTCGTCAACAGTGCTGGTCTTCCAACCACCGGCCGAAGATCCTACCCTGTGACGCATTGGGATACGTATAGGGACGGTCTAAACGAATATTCTGGTGACCTGTTCGCGGATATGCTACGTAGCAAGATATTAGCTACCGCTGAGCTGAAGCCACCCGCCCAGTTCCCCGATCCGGACTTAAAGCTCAAAAATAAATGCGCTGCCCGTAGAAGAGTGGAACGAAGCCTGATGAGGACGAAGGGCGACCCACCAATGAAGACAGTATATAACATAATTAACGCAGTGATTCGCCGTTACACAAGGAAACTAAGAAGAGATGAATGGACATAATTTTGTGCAAGCCTCTTGATCTTCACGCCAGTATCTAGGATATGGTGGGTCGTTTATAGCCTTGCTGGAAAGGTTCGACCAATTAAGCCACTTGAAGCCCAAGCATTGAAGTCAGGCATGTCGCTTGCTTGTCTTGCGAATGCCTTTGCTCAGGTATACTCTTCCGGCAGGTAAGCAGGCACAACCGACCCACCCTCTCCGCTATCGTCGTCTCTGATGGATGCTCCTTTCAGACTCAAAGAGCTGGAACTAGCTTTGAACAGCCTCCGACGTTGCTGTGTGGTGGGACCGGACCTTATGACCAATCAAATGCTGACTATCCTACCGGTTGACAGGTTACGTGATCTGCTAAAAGCTTTAACGAAGTGTGTACCAGAGGCGATATCCCAGATTTATGGAAGGTTGCACGGGTGGTAGCGGTTTTGAAGCCTGGAAAAATTCCGGCTGCTCTGGACTCGTACATACCGGTATTGCTGACCTTCTGTGCAGCGAAGCTAATGGAGAAGATGGGTGAACAGGACTAAATTGGTACGTCGAGCAGGGTCGAAAACTATCGTCGTGCATGTCTGGGTTTCGGCAGTGTCTAAGTGCCCAAGACAATGGGCTGCACCTGCTAAGTAAAACAGAAGATTACAAGGCAGACGGCCTGTCGGTACTTGCTGTTTTATGGATGTCTCCGAGGCACGACTACGCGTCTGAAACAGCCATCATCAACCTGTTACAAGCAATAGGCGTCACAAGTCATCTCTTGCATTCTGTACATACGCTTCTCAATGATCGCCTTCAACGACCGTCGACGATGTTATACAGTCCAGACGGCCAGGCCACGCATATCTCAGAGAGGACAGTTCGTCTTGGCGAAACCTTGAGTGATGAAATTGGTATATTTCTTGGCGTACCACAGGGGAATGTTTAACGAATTCCTTATTCCTTAATCTCCCTTATTATTTACCATTGCCATGACGACTCTCCCAAGAATACTAAACCATTGAACACCCGTGAAGATGTCTATATATGCGGATGATATCTGCATAAGGGTCTCTGGCTACCAGCATCGTTGCCTCGCACAAATAGCCCAGAGAGAAGTTAACGCCATTCAGGGCCACTTGAAAACGCTTGGCTTATCACTATAAGTACAAAAATCATCGTTCATACTATTTCTTGGAATTAAAAAAAATGTACACGCTTGAAGCTGAATTTGAACGGGTACCAGATTAGACAAGCCACCAATGTCCGATTTCTTGGTATTACCTTGGACCACAAGCCTTGGGCCGCGCTGTTGACCACGTTGTGGCGTCATCGTCAGAGAGGCCTCATGAGCTCCATCGAATCGCTGGCATACGCTGAGACAACCACCCGACCTCGATGCTACGGCTACACACAGCGTTGGTTGCAAGTCGGATCCTATATCAGCTACCTCTGATTTCATCCTCAGATAGTCTATACGAGCGCTTGGAAACGCTACACAGAAATGGTCTTCGGCTCTCAGCCGGCATCGAGCAAAAAAGTACTCTACGAAGCTGAATCACGACCTCTGCGACTTCAGGCTTCGTAGACTCTCATGAACCAACTACTACGTCTTAGTGAGACTTCGCCCGGCAAAGCCCTTTTAAGATGTGCAGGTAACAGGCCACGCTCAGATTTTTATGCAGTACTAAACAAGCTTCGAGTGTTAGGATTACGCTGCTCGATACAGACGGGAACGGTAGATCCACCCTGGACATTCGTGGATATAACATGCAACTTAAGTGTACCACGACTACGGTCAAAGAGCTGGATTGCAGCTGCAAAAGCCACACCACTAGTTCTGGAACATTTGAACACGACTAGCCCGAATCGCCGAAGTACATACACATAGCTCTGTCAAAGTAGGCGAAGATCGCTGCGCAGCTGCGTTATAGATTTCCTCTCTGAGATATGCGTGGCCTGGCCGTCTGGACTGTATAACTTCGTCGACGGTCGTTGAAGGCGTGGAAATAGCTGCTGTTCCGCGCAAACTAGAGACATTGCCTCCACAAAATTTCATCCTCCTTACGGACTCGAAGGCCGCGTTACAACAGCTCTACCGCGGTCTCGGTCCATCAAGTTCCCACGCAAATCACTAGCCCTCTTGAAAGAACTCGGCAACAAAGGCTTTACGGTAATGTTTCAGTGGATTCCCTCCAACATTGGCATTGCTGAATACGACAAAGCTGATGCTCTTGCATACGCATTGCTCCATCATACTCCCAAAGTCAAGGGCCCGCAGAGCAATCAAGTTGAGAAATCTGACATTCGCCATCACTTTGGGTTACTTTGGGTTCCATCACATATATATGCGTAACGAAGAGATTTCGTCGAGAGGAAGTCTCCCTTCTACATTGAATAATGACAGGGTCTGCTAGTACACCAGCATAGTTATTTAAGACAGGGCGCATCAATTCTCTGAACTGTACGACATCGACGAGACAGGATACATTGAACACTTTCTGTAGTCGTGCACGAAATTCCGAGACAAAAGCGACGCTCTCCTGAAAAATCTGCAACAAAAGGATCTTCCATATACGTGCGTGCAACACCTTGTGTTCCCCGAAGGACCAATTATAGACCGCAAAGAAACTTCACGTCTCCTTATGGAATTCTTAAGAGAGGCTGGTCTGTTGGGCATGTGGTGAAACACCATACTGATGTTACAAGAGACACTTGGGCGGAGCAATCGCCGGCCTTGATCGCCAGGCTAAACCCGCCTGTTGCTACACCACTGCAGGGCAAAGGCCTCTCCCATACTTCTCCAACTGCCCCGGTCAGGTGCTATATGTGGCCATGTTGTCCCTGCAAACTTCTTAATGTCATCCGCCAACCTAACTTCCTGCCGCCCCCTGCTACGCTTCCCTTCTCTTGGAATCAAATCTGTAACCCTTAATGACCATTGGTTATCTTCCGTCCTCATTACATGTCTTGCCTATGCCCATTTCTTTTTCGTGCTTTCAACTAAGATGTCATTAAGTCGCGTTTGTTCCGTCATCCAATCTGCTCTTTTCTTATCCCCCCTTAACGTTACACCCATCATTCTTCTTTCCATAGCTCGTTGCGTTGGCCTCAATTTAAGTAGAAACCTTTTCGTAAGCCGCCAGGTTTCTGCCCCGTAGGTGAGTACTGGTAAGACACAGCTGTTATACACTTTTCTCTTGAGGGATAAGGGCAACCTGCTGTTCATAATCTGAGAATGCCTGCCAAACGCACTCCAGCCCATTCTTATTCTTCTGATTACTTCAGTATCGTGATCCGGATCCGCGGTCACTATCTGCCCTAAGTAGATGTATTCCCTAACCCTTCCAATGCCTTGCTACCGATCGTAAACTGCTGTTCTCTTCCGAAACGTGCAGCGATGGCGTAGAGGTAGAGCATCCGCTACGCGTGCAAGAGGACCGTTGTTCGAATCCCGGTGCCGCGCAGTTTTCCACCGGATTAAAAAAATCCGCCAGTTGATGACATTGCATAAACAGGCCTAGAGTGAGGCCTGACCCCGGTGACCAGAACCACTAACACACTCCCCCACCAGAGAAGGATTGGCCGCCCTGGTGCAGTACTTGGACACAACCGCCTATATGAATACTACTACCATCCCCACCACCAGGTTAAAAGAACTGGTGAGGCTTACACACACCTGACTAATGACCACGTCCACTACTATAGAGGACTTCCAGATAAGAAGCAGGACGTAGTAGGATTCCTAATCTATAAAAGTATAGCGGGCAACAATGACGAATTCTACAACACTAATGAGAGGGTAGCAATAGTCGTAATAAAGCTTAAGAGGTATAGATTAAAGGTAGCACAAGCCTACGCTCCAACCTCCAGCTATGACAGTGATGAAATAGGCCAGTTTTAGGAAGATGTTGAATTAGCGATGAGAAAAGTGCAAAATCAGTGTAATCTAGTAATGGGCAACTTCAATGCAAGTGTGGGGAAAAGCAGGCTCGTGAACAAGCAATTGGCAACTACGGCGTCGATTCCAGGAACACTAGACGAGAGATGCTGGTAGAATCCAGAGAAAGGAGTAAGCTTCCAAGAATGAACACCTTTTTCAGGAACCGTAGCAACAGAAAGGGGACCTGGAAAAGCCCTAATGGTGAAACAAGAAATGAACTTGACTTCATACTTTCTGCTGGTCCCAGCATAGTGCAGAATGTAGAAGTGATTGGTAGGGTAAAGTGCAGGGATCACAGGTTAGTGAGGGCTATTATTCACCTCAGTTTGAAGAAAGAAAGAGCAAAATTGGTCAAGAAGAAACAGGTCAACCTAGAGGCAGTAAGGGTAAAAGCAGACCAATTCAGGCTGGTACTTGCAAACAAATATGCAGCCTTAGAACCGAAAGTACCCATTCTGTAACCCTAATGGTCCAACGGTTATCTAACATGCGCATTACATGACCTGCCTAGCTGCATTTTTTCCTCTTGATGTTAATCAGAATATCGTCTATACCCATTTGCTCTCTCATCCAAAACGCTCACTTTCTGTCTCTTAACGTTATGCCTAGCAATCTTCGTTCCATCACTCTTTGCACGGTCCTTGACTTGTTCTTAAGCTTCTTTGTCAGTCTCCAAGTCTCTGCGCCAATTTGTCAGCACTGGTAAAATGCACTGTTTGTACACCTTCCTTTTCAACGATAATGGTAAGCTTCCAGTCAGGAGCTGGCAATGACTGCCGTATGCGATCCAACCCACTTTTGTTCTGTTAATTTCGTTTGCATGATCAGGTTTCCCTGTTATTATTTGCGCTAGGTAAACTTACTCCTTCACGTACTCTTCCGCCCAACTCTTACATGCTCTCTGTTAAGGTCCTCAATCATTTGTTGTAACTCGTCTGCATGCATTGTTGCCGAATAGGACAATGTCATCGGCCAACTGAAAGTTGCTGAGATATTCGCCATGGATCTTTACTCCCAAGCCTTCCCAGTTTAATAGCTTGAATACTTCTTCTAAGCACGCAGTGAATAGCATTGGAGAGAGTGTCTCCCTGTCCGACCCCTTTCTTTATGGGTATCTTCCTGTTTTTTTTGTGTAGAATTAAGGTAGCTGTAGAACTTCTGTAGATATTTTCCAAACTATTTACGTAAGCGTTCTGTACTCCTTGATTACGTAATGCCGCTATGACTGTTGGTATCTATACTGAATCAAATACCTTTTCGTAATCTATGAAAGCCATATAGAGAGGCTTATGATACTCTGTGGATTACTCGATAACCTGATTAATGACATGGATGTGATCCATTGTAGAGTATTCCTTCCTGAAGACAGCCTGTTCCCTTGGTTGACTAAAGTCCAGTGTTGCGCTTATTCTATTGGAGATTATTTTGGTAAATATTTTATATAATACCGGGAGTAAGCTAATCGGCCGATAACTTTTCAATTATCTAACGTCTCCCTTTTCGTGGTACTAGTATAATGTATTATATAATGTGTTATAATGTATAATGTATTATAATGTAGAATGTATAATGTATTAGCATAATGGTATTAGTATAATCGCCTACGTTGCGCCCTACCTTAACTGGCACGTCACTGACAGGACCAAGATCAACACGCTGATCAGACGGGCCTACAAGACAGCGCTGGGTTTAATGGAGACCACGAGTACGGCTCGGCTCTTGCAGCTCGGCGTCCATAACACCCTAGAAGAAATAGCCGAGGCGCAGCTCACCGCGCAATTCGAGCGCCTCTCTACCACCAAGACGGGCCGCAGTATACTGACGTCCCTGGGTTACAACCCCCAAGCTCCCAGCCGGCAACCGTGCGAGATCACAGATGAGGCGCGGGCCCACATTTACGTGGACCCCATCCCGAAGAACGTGCACCCAGAATACAACCACGAACGGCGGCAGGCGCGGGCGAAGGCCCTCACCGAGCAACACGCCCAAGACCCGCACGCCCGGTGCGTGGACGCCGCGGAATACAAGCGGGAAGGCTTCGCGGCAGTGGTCGTTGCGGCGGCTACCGGCACCAAGACAACGGCAGCGAGCGTGCGGTGCACGAACGCCACAGACGCCGAGGAGGTTGCCATCGCTCTGGCGATCACCGAGGCCGAGTGTCGCACCGTGCTCAGCGATTCGAGGAATGCCGTGCGCAACTTTGCCAAGGGGCGAATATGCGCGCCGGCGGCCGCCATCATCGGCAAGCTCCAACTTCAAGACCGCGGCAGCACCGTCCGTATCAAGTGGTTCCCGGCGCACGCCGGCGAGTGTGCATCCTCACCGAACCACAACGAGACGCCCCATTCGGCGGCGCGAGCGCTTACCTTCCGCGCCCCCGAGAGTGACCGTTCCGTGTGGTGGTTCGAAACCAAGGACAGATTGACTAGTTATGCCGAAGTAACCAAGTGTTACCGCTTAGCTCGACGGACAATGCCGCCTCCCCACCCGGCACTCAGTCGGGAGGAGGGCGTAATCCTAAGACAAATACAGACCGCGTCACTCCTCGCCCCCGCAATGCTGCACGTGCTTCACCCAGAGCTCTATCCGAGTGGGCTGTGCGGTGTTTGTGCAGCGGGTCCGGCGGACCAATGGCACATCATGTGGGACTGTGCCAGGTTCCCGACGGCAGCTACCTCCAGGACTTACCCGCCAGAACTTCAAAGTGCACTGCAGTCAGCAGACAAGGACTCACAACTATGGGCCGTCCAGCAGGCCCGGGGTGCGCTCGAAAAGCACAAACCTCGTGACCCACTACAAACGGGCCCAACTGGGCTAGTGCAGAGTAGGGTATAACCCCGGGTCGACGCTTGGCCAGCGTCACGACTCGTTAAATCGTCGTTTGCCGGCACTTTATTAAAGTTATTCCTGTCTGTCCTGTATAATGTTTGCATTCTTCCAGTTTTCTGGGACCCTTGCAGTCAAGAGACACTTCGTTTAAGGAGCCGCCAGTTTTCCAAGCATTATGTCTCCTCCATCCTTAATTAAATCGACTGTTATTCCATCTTTTCCTGGCCCTCTTCCTCGTTTCATGTCTTGCAAGGCCCTTCTGACCTCATCGCTAACTATAGGAGGAGTTTCTGTATCCTGTTCATTACTGTTTCTAATTGAGGTATCCCGACTCCTCTGGGTACTGTTCAAGTCAGTATAGAATTATTCCGCTGCTTTTAATATATCTTCGAGATTGTTGATGATATTACCCTGCTTATCTTTCAGTGCCTACATCTTGGTTTGTCCTATGCCAAGTTTCTCTCTCATTGATTTCAGGCTGTAATTACGGCTTCTTCAGTCTTTCTCGCGTTATAGTTTCGAATATCACTTATTTTCGCCGTGTTGATCAGTTTTCACAGTTCTGTGAATTCTATCTTATCTCTTAAGTTGGACGCTTTCATGTTTTGTCGTTTCTTTATTAGGTCCTTTGTTACTTGGAGGAGCTTGCCTGCTGGTTTCCTTGGTGCCTTGCCTCCCACTCCAATTGCTGCCTCTCAAGCCAACCTAGTTATGGTTTCATTCATTAGCTCAATGTAATCATCATCTCCCTGTTCTGAGGCTGCATATTTGTTTGCAAGTACCAGCCTCAATTGGTCTGCTTTTCCCCTTGCTGCCTCTAGGTTGGCCTGTTTCTTGACCAATTTTGCTCTTTCTCTGTTCAAATTGAGGTGAATCCTAGACCTCACTAACCTGTTATCACTGCACTTTACCCTACCAATCATTTCTACATCCTGCACTATGCTGGGATCAGCAGAAATATGAAGTCAATTTCATTTCTTGTTTCACCATTAGGGCTTTTACAGGTTCACTTTCTCTTGCTACGCTTCCTGAAATAGGTGTTCATTCTTGGAAGCTTATTCCTTTCTGCGAATTCTACCAGCATCTCTCGTCTAGCGTTCCTGGAATCGACGCCGTAGTTGCCAATTGCTCTTTCACGAGCCTGCTTTTTCCCCACTTTGGCATTGAAGTCGCCCATTACTGCAGTATATTGAGTTCGCACTTTTCTCATCGCTAATTAAACGTCTTTATAAAACTGTTCTATTTCCTCATCATCGTGACTGTATCTTGGAGCGTAGGCTTGTACCACCTTTAATATATACTTCTTATTAAGTTTGATTACGACTACAGCTACCCTCTCAATCATGCTGTAGAATTCGTCAATGTTGCCCGCTATGTCCTCATGGATTAGGAATGATATTGCTTCTTATCTAGGAGGCCTCTATAGCAGAGGGTATGTCTGTTATTCAGCAATGTATAAGCCTCACCAGTTGTTCTAATCTCATTAAGGCCGACGCTATCCCAAACAATGTCTTATAGTTCCTCAAAAAGTCCTGCTAAGCTAGCCTCACTCGAGAGGGTTCGGGTGTTAAACGTTGCAAGGGTCAGTTTCCATTGGCGGCCTCTCCGGACCCAGAAATTCTTAGCACCCTCAGCTACGTTACAGGTCTGACCGCCGCCTTGGTCAGGTGCTCCGCAGCTGCTGGTGACTGAAGGCCATTGGGCAATTGAGTGAGCCATGTGGGTTACTAGTTCAAGTAAAGTAATGAGATTGACGTGACTGCAGCTCATGTGATCTCATATTACAGATGCATATTCAAGTTTCCAGCGTATTAGAGTCTGGTGAAGCTGTAAATTTAAAGTAGTCGGTGCTTTGGAAAAGTTGTGCCATATATACCTGAGCATGCAATAAGCATTATTATTAGATTATTATATTTTCTAGTGTCCTATAAAAAAAAAAAACACGAATAATTTCTATCACCTAACTTTCTGAAGCACTTTTGAGAGCTTTCTTTTGCAGGCCTCCATTGTTTCTTTTTCCTACTTTTCCTCCGTCATTCTTAGGATCGCTTCTTACTAATTTCTGTTGCGGGCATGTTTCCTTTACCCCTTCTCTCGCGGCACCCAAGGGCTTCAAGGACGCCAGAAGTGCCCTAATCGACCGCTAGGCAGATATCTTCACATCCTAATAAAACATCCTCCATCGCTTCCCTAGCTTTACCGCAGCAAGCACAAGATTGTTCTTTCTTGTTGTATCTCGCTTTATAAGTGCGTGTTCTAAGGCATCCTGATCTGGCTTTGAAAAGCGAAGTGCTTTCCTTCGCGTTAGCATAAATTCATTCCTGATTTCGTTTCTTCATTGGAAGTAGGTACTTATAGAAGATTTATTTTCCATTGCCGCCACCCATGACATTATCTCCACCTCTTTGACTTTCCGCTTGACGTTCTTTGTTGCCATGTTGCTCACCATACCGCTCGCATACTTGCCGGTAAGCTTCCTAGTTCTTTTCCTCCACTGTGACTCGATGTTTTTCCTGTAGAAATATCCGAACACTCTCCCACCCCATTTCTTTCTTCCGTATTCATCTTGAGTGGCTCTAGTAGGGCCACTGTCTACTATACATGAGTACTGACCACTTCTCTTATCATCATCACCCATCTCAGTACTTTCACTCCCCTTCCCTCTTCCCTAGTGCGGAGTAGCAGACTAGAGCGCTCTAGTTCAAGTCGTCCTCTCTGTCTTTCCTGTCAATAAATCCTATTATCCATATTCCTCGGTTGTTCCTCATAATCGATTTTACTCTGAGCTTCCCTCCCATCAAAACTTGTCTAGCTCATATCACCCTGTACAGCTTCGCTTGTAACCTTCCCGTGAGCGCCCATTGCGAGGCGACCCCATAACCTTTCGTTGCCACAGAGCCCTGATAGCGCCCCTGACTTCAAGCAAGCAACCGCATATCGAAAAGTAAGTCCTGGAACCATTAAGTCTCAACCAAACGTACGCGCTGCACCGCGTCTGAGCGCGTACGGCGTCAGACGCGGAGGCTGCATCGCCTGTCGACACGCGGCGGCGTGGAGACCTTGGGCTGCTAGGTTTTTTACGCCTCCGCCGAAAGCTGCCGCCCACGTCACCCGCCCGACGCGCCTCACGTGACCACGGCGAACCAACGTTACATCCGGAAGGATTCTTCGCGCGGCGTGCAGGCAAGCCCGGGCATGCTGCGTGCGTTGTGATCGGAGTTCCGCGCGGGTATTGGCATCTTATGATGGCAGCCACTGAAGTCTTCAGCCGTAACGGCTTCATTAATGAAATCTTCATCGCCGAAGTTCGGGACCTGACACAGCGTCCAGCACGCGTAGAGCATATAGCACGCGAGTGATGCTATGCCAACGCTGCTGCAGGTTTCACCGAGTTCACAATATTCGATATGAAGTCGCAGTTGAGCTGACTGAACAACTAGGAGTCCTGCAATATTTTTTAAACATAAAAACAAATTTTAAGTTGAAACTTATTATGCTTTATTGCCATCTTTAGCACACCGCTTAATGTGACCGTTAAGCGAAGGCTGGGCTGCCTTCAACACAGGAACCTAGCAACACTGCACCGCCGCGACTAAATGCGCGGCGGCGCGCGGCAAGTCGTGCATCGTTTGGGTGCGCGCCCTCTTCCTACGTCGGGCGCGACCTGACGTCGAGTGAGCGCGGCTTGTGCGGACGCGTTCCAACGCGTACGTCTGGTTGGGGCTTTACACCTTTCCACATACCTCGGAGCACCTCGGACGTATTGTATCCCCATAGCGCTCTGTGTTTCATTATGGCGGCATTTCTCTTCCCCTTTGCTGTAATTGCTTTTTCATGTGTTTCCATATATCTAAATATTTCGTTTATCTCTGTACCAAGATATTTATATTCTTTTACCCGAGGTATTCCCTGACCCTGTATTGCCACTTTCTGTGCACTGTTTTTATTGAATACCATAGCACCTGATTTTTTAACGCTAAGTTTGAAACCTAAATTCTCACTTTTCTGTCCGAAAGTACTAGCCAGACGTTGCATATCACTTTGCTTGTTAGCTAGCAACACAATTTCGTCCGCATAAAGCAAACCTAGAACCTGCTGCTCTACTATTTACCGGCCTGCAAGGATAGACAGCTTTTTTTTTTTTTTGACAAGTACTGATCCAGTAGGAGGGTACATGTAACCGACAAATGGAGGTCTCAGGAGAGCACCTGAGATTATAATGAAGCAGGCAGTGCAGGATTTCCAGGGCACCCAAGGGTCAGTGGGGAGATAAAAGCTCGAAGCAAGGCGGTCCGTAAGCTGGGGCCGCCGAGGCCGGTGTGTGCGAGGGCGTGTTCGCACGGATAGCGCCCCTGGCACGCATAGCGGTGTGTCGCAAGGTCGAGATACTTTAAAGGCACCTGCGCCCATGATCTTTCGTTTGCCTCGGTGCAGTGAGATTAACCAGAACAATATGGAGAGCATGTGGTACAGTCACGAATGCGAGGGATGGCATATATTGCTCGCGTTGCCGGGCGTATGTAGTATTGTATGAACTGTATTGATAATACGCTTTGTTACGGTACCTTAAAGGAATGGGTCTAGAGGACGTTGTAAATGGGTATTTTCGTACTGCGTCTAATTCTAACCCCCCCACCCCTCCCCACACATACACAACCTTTTTTTTTAGATGTATACGTATAATCCCTTCCCATGACGGATTGACCAGTTGAAGTTATCAACTTGTCAATAAATGTCATAGGCATTAACGTGATATACACTATTCCACGATGAGATTGTTTACTTTTATTTTTTATTGTAACACTGAGAACTGTACGTAAAACTTTGATTTGTATTTATCAGAGAAGCATGGGCTTTTTGCACATGTGGGTACCACAAGATTAATCCTGGGTGGAATACACAGACAAAGCAGCTGCTACAACATGAACTGCAGCATTGAGGGCCACACAACATATACATAAATAAAGGTGAAAAACATAGAGGGAAGCTTCAGAATACGCTCTGAAGTGCTGCAAAGTATAACATATATTGTATGTGTGCGCTAAATGTTCAAAAAAGCAATGCGTCAATGTCCAATTTGCCTTCAAGTTTATAATCAAGTTTATGATCAAGTTCAAGTTTATTGAAATTTACTATCAGTATATGTACAACAGGAATCTCCTGACACCCGCACTTAAGGTGGCTGCAGCGAGGTGTGCTGGCTGCCTCAGCGTAAAAAAGAAGGAACTGGGTGAATGTCAACACCAGTGCCACTGCTTCTTGCCTCTGACCTGCAGGTGCCACCGCGGCATCTTTGTTGGTGGAGTCTGCACAGGTGATCTGGCGTGGCGAGGCGTAGGAGTCATCTGAGAGAAACAGTATCGTTTACATGGAGAAGTGGCTGTTTTCACTGCCTGTCGCTTTCCCTCAAATGCTTCCTTGGCGACAAGGGTGACACACCCGCAGTCAAGGCGGCTATCCGAGGTGGGCTGGCTGCCTAAACGCAAGAAAAATAAAATAAAATTCAACAGCAGATTGATGACTGCACCTTGGAGTCTAATTTGACTGAATAAGCCAGAAAAACAATTCACCTCATTTGGTAAATTAAGGCACATATTAGTATGATGTACAACATATCTTACACTAATGTGGTAAGTTCTCTTGCTTATACAGCAAAATAATTGGTGCGCGAGAAAAAGTTATTTTTGCACACCCCCTTGTAGACACTGATTTAAGGAAAATGAGCTGGAGCTGTTTACATGATCTACTTATTTTACCTGCGAGTGTACTCAACAAATATTTGTGCCCCAGCTGCTTAGTGGTATTTGAGATTATGTCAGTATTGCATACGTGCGCGTTGTCTAATATTATTGAATTTTGAAAATGCTCGTAGGGCTCTGATGTGCATATCTGCAGTCTATGGATACATGTAAACGACTCAGCAGCAAGTGCAAGTTAACGGTCCCACAGGCCGTCCGCAAGAATCCCACAGGACCCGCAGGAGTCGATCATGCAAATAGATTGGCTGGACACATTTGTGACCAGAAAATATGTATATCATACGAAATGGCATGAAAAGAACTATTGAAAGTATTGCACAGTTCATAAAACGCCTACACTATCAATGGTTTCATGCACTCAATTTCGTCAGTATTAGGCACTCGCCTGTTGATTTCTTCCTGGCACAGAAATACTCGGCACAATATCAGGCTTCAATGTCTTTCTGCTGTGGCCTTTGTAGAAGCATGATTGTTCAAAGTGCGAAAACTAAACCGATTCTTTGTCTTGCTTGTAGATTCGCCAGTACAATTCCTGTTGCGCTGATCCACCTGTCTAGCAATCCCCTATTACTGAAGGGAAACCTCCAAATAAGAACACCGCTCGGCGTTCACTGTATTTTTTCTTTATTGCTTTGCAGACAGAGCGATAGGCAAAAAAAATTGTGAGAGCAGCATTCCGGGCAAGTTGGTAATCCAGTCGTTTTTTGTTGCGCATTATCACTGGAGTAAAGTAAAAAAAAATTTTCTACTTTGACGCCTGTCAAATGATTCTGATGCACCACACGAGTTGTCTACTCGAGTGTTGTTCTGAACAAGGAGATACATTGGTTTATTTACATTTGAAGGTAAATGCAAGAGCCCTGCGGGTCTTGGGTGTGCCACAAGAGGCACGAAGGTGTCATAGCGTCCGATGTCGTCGCGCGATGGCATGTCAAACCTAAACTGTACGAAACTACCCCGCATCCAAAAACACAGATTCGGACCACAAATTCGCGCCATGCTTTATTGAATGAATGTGTAAATAGTGATTTACATAAATTACACACTTAGCAAGCGCTTTCTATAAAGTGAATATTAACACATCACCTTCATAAAGCCATCAGATATGCGTTTTCGAATTACAAAGCATAAGGTGACCTTTACTTGTTTTCAGCTCTTTCAAAAGTAATTGCGCTGGCCACATTGACAAGTAGCAACAGGGCGGCGCCCTAGCGGTTCCCTTTTTTGGCCTAGCTTTTCCTCTAGAGTTGGTTATATTAACTCTATGCCGGCGGGGCTCTGCTCGCCGTTCATCTCGGGGATCGCCGCCACCGTTAGGCTTATCGCCGAAACTGCAGCTAGGCCTGCTTTTCGGTGCTTGCCAGTGCCGAGCTGGAGGTCAAAACTCTCTTGTAAAATTGGCCAGAAACGCTGAAGGTAGGGTGAAGTACTTTAGCAGGTTGAAGAGCCGAGTTACGAGTGTTTTCGGGAAATTAGGAAGTATTGACGGAGTGTGACAAACATGCGACTACTCGATTGCGCGCTGGCAGCGCCCTCGGTTATAGTTTGAAAGGGGCTATTACGCCCTGGTTCTTGGGAGCACCATAAATCGTGCAGCACGCCGATAGCTGCACGTGCAGACGGCGAGTTTTGGGGAGTGTTTGGGTGGCGTGCGCTGCTCGGGTGGTTCGAGTGCCCCCCCTTCCGGCGGCGTGAGTAATTGGGAAACATGGCTTCGGGACTGGGCGTGCGAAAGTACTGGTTGAGCGGACATTCTAGTCTGAGAGTTCGGAGACAACGGACTGATCTCCCAAGTGCCTGATCGGAGTGACAGAATGCTCCGAGGTCGGTACTCAGCCGCCTTAATTAAATGCGTGCACTCACTTTCGTTGTCGACATTGCACCAAGATTTAAAAATGTGCAAATGACACATAGCTGGACAGAACCAGGGTAATGCTGTTTGCCGTCGCTTGGATATAGGTTATTCTTTGCATTCTGCCTAACTAGATAATTAGTCTTAATTAATTATTCAACTTCTCAAATATTATAATTAGATGAAAAGTGTCAACGACAAGTGTCGTTGACAAAGTGTCAACGACACTTTGCATGTTCTCGAGGCACATGCAAAGTGCCTCGAGCGGCCAGTCGCGCGGCAATTTTGCGTGTGTTCACGGGCTCTTTCACGCTCGGAAAAACACGTTTATGTAGCACGTAATGAGCAACAAAAAGCTGTATCGGGAGTTTTTCATGGTTCTCTACAATATTGTCGTTGACACTTTTCATCTAATTATACTATTTGAGAACTTGAATAATTAATTAAGACTAATTACCTAGTTAGACGGAATGCAAAGAATAATCTACCTGCAAGCGACGGCAAACAGCAGAGTACCTTGGTTCTGTCCAACTACGCGGCATTTGCATATTTTAAAATCTTGTTGCACGATAGCTGGGAAGCCCTGTATATCGCAGTGTAACCTCTAGTGTCTCTCTGCAATTAAATTCGATTCGAATAATCCACAGCCACAACTTGAGTCGCAGAATACCGAAGCACGAGAACAGGTCAGCGGCCCAAGAAAAGCCGGCAACAAGAAACTAAAACAACAAGAAGAACTCGGCGCAGGAGGAAAGACGAAAAAACTTACTGTATCTGTTGGAATACGACCTGTAATGTACAGTATTTATAAAATTGCTCCGAAGCTTTATACGTAATTTTTATGAACCACGTAGAATGTTTGCTCCCTGTCGTGAGAATACCGATAGTGGCACACACTTTATATTTAGAGTAAATGAGGGGGCAGGTTAGGTATTATGTGCACCGGGTAGAGAGAGAGAGAAAGAGAGCAAGGACAGGAAAGGCAGGGAGGTCAACCAGACGAGCACCCGGTTTGCTACCCTACACTGGGGGTGGGGGAAAGGGGAATAGAAAGAGAAAAGGGAGAGAGTAAGCACTGAGTGCGTGTGGGAGGATGCAGAGGGACACTATGAGCACGCGAAATTTAAACTGTGTGTGTTACTTACGGCCTTATCAGTAAAGTAGCACACCGCTTGAAAGCGTTTTACGAGCGTGATGTTTTTCTGGTGTCCCGCGATGACAAAGCTGACACCGAAGGAATTTCCTGGAAGTGGGGCCATGGTATGGGTCATATTCGGCCAATGCATTAAACTGTGTGGTTTTATTGCGTGCAAGTAACTATAGATACGATAGAACGGCTCCAAAGAAACGGGGTCGCTTCATAGTATGGTAATAAACGTCGATATGTAAGTAGGAATGGTGCTCACTGTAGCGTTCGATCCTCAGGCGTATAACTAACGGGAACGCATAGCCTGGCCATGCCATGTAGGTAACATACAAATGACCTTCATCCTTGAGGACTTGCAACATATTCAACGCGGCTTCTGCCGCTACTTGACCGAGAGGCAGTCTTTGATGGCGTCATTAAAGTGTGAGAGCGACTTGAGCTTGGTGCTGCGGCACATTCTCGGCCCCTACACAAGTACCACCTGCGCTTCGGATGAGGCTGGTGTTGTCCTTCAGATGAAGTAGGCGTTGGATAGCACGTCTTGGAACATGGTGCACTAGCATGGCAGCTAGCCAAGATGAATGTTGATTTCCTGCTGCGGCCGCTGGCGGCCTTTGGCGATTATTGCGCTAAGACACGCTACTGACTGGGGTGATGAGCCCTGTGGAGGGACGGTGAAATGAAAACTCTTAATTCGCAACAACCTACAGATATTCAGTGTTGTTTTTTTTATCTGGAAGAGCGGATTAACAGGACGAAAGACGCTCTCATGTCCAATTTGTTTCGTTCCGTGCCACTTTCGCGCTTTTCCAATCAAAGATGCATGGAACCAACTAAGGCACATATTCATGCTTCCCAACTCGAGTTTGGTGTCACATCACCGTCGTCAGCGTCAGACAGAGTTAGCGTGTCATTCTCGCTTCCTCCTCAATTGTAAAGAGTACTTATCTCAGTTAGCTCTTGTCCCTACGCCTGACACAAGTCTCAGAGATTGGCAGATCAGTCCTGCGGAATCCCGCAATGTGGAGGAAGTATCATGAAACGGTAAAAATTGTCATCCAGCCACACATAGCACGAAACTACAAAGTAAAACCATACGGGTTCCCTTTGTAGTTTGGTGCTACGTTCAGGTGGACGACGATTTTTCCGTTTCATGTCTCAGACTTATGCAGGGGGCGCACTCCTCCCTCGGACACCTGCCAGCATTCGCAGGATCGTGTGGGCGCGGCAAGGAACAGTGCCATTCGGCCCCCATGAGAAAGAACGCGGTATGACTGCCTCCGTCCGTTCGTTGACCGGAGGCAGTCTGCTCAGCAATCCGAATAGCCGGCAAGTGGCCAGTCTGCTCCCCTTTCATCCAAGGCCAAGGCGCAGTACGGGGTCGAGGAGCAAACCTCTACCGGTTCCGCACGCATTGCCGCCGCTACCATTACTCATCCCGTAGCGTCCTGACCTCTGAACCTTCCTGCTGCCAGGTCATGAAAAACGGGTTCACGGTTTCCTTCCCGACGTCTCCTTCAACGGTCCACTTGTATTTTTTTTCGCCAACCTTCGCCACTCGCGGTCTATCCGAAAGCCGGACACATGGAGTAGCTGAACACTTTGCCTCAATTTTTTCCCCTTCAAGCTCTCTTCCGCTTCCCCTTCCGACAGTCGATTCGGCAGACCTTTCTTTGAAGCCTAATCCCTAGCATTCCTTGCCTCCACTTCGTTTTCTTTTTTCCTATCGTCTAAGCGGTCAGCTCCCCCGTCTGACAAACACAGTTCTTGACCATTCTTTCTTCCCACTTTTCCTTCTAATTCAAAAGGAAACCACTAAATATTTTTGTATTAGATTTTTTTATCCCGCCCCCTCCCGTACGCGGCCAGCCAGCCCTTGTGCCTCCCGCTGAGAACCTTAACACACGCGCATAGAGGGGCGGGCCGGGAGCAAGGGAGGCGGGAACAAGGCCGCCGACCGTTCATCGACCCCGGCAGCACAGTCAAGGTCGTCGCCGTCACCCGACCCGCCGGTGCCCGACGAGCGGCGAGGAAGTGCTTCCTGGGCGCCACCGTTCTCGCGTATGGGGAGGCGGGACCCAAAGGGATTGGCCCCCTTCCGTTCCCTTCCCTCCCTTCGCCAATGGCTCCGTGCAACGTTCCTAGTTCCCCCCGTCCTCCTCTCCTGTAGATGGAGGCCGACAATGTTTACATCTAGGCCCTTGTTGCGGCGCCCAGGCCAGACCCCTGTACAATTCGGCGACGGCAAACCTATGTTTAGTGTGTTGGGAGCCCGCTGCGTGCGCTGGGCGAAGAGGTCAGCGACCGCACTGATCGGGCGGTGGTCTGACCGTAGACCATGCCGGACCACGTATCGGCATAAAAATTATTTTTTCCCACTTTTTTTAGTCGCTGCGTTGTGCCTTTCTTTGTAGTCCCTCTGCACCTTCCGAACCGTTTATCACACTGTCGAGAGGTCGTTTGGTGATAGACGAAGAGGGCAGCTTCCGCGTATGCCGTTTTTTCTGTTTATCCTAACATGTATTATGTTCACCTTCCGTGTTCTTTTTTTTTTCTGAGGGTGAGAGGGCTGGCGGTTGTCGGACTGCAACTCTGTTGGTTTTTTTTCATTTTATTTTGACGCTGAAGAACACATGTTTTGTGGATACGTGTGCCCACTGATTCCGCGTGATCAGCCCTCAAATTTCTGTTGTGGGCTCTCGGACGGACGGCGAGTCTCGAGAGTCGATGACCTTCCTGGAAAGTTCACGTGAGTGCACGCTTGACCGTGCGAATACCGCTCTTCTTTCTTTTATTTCTGGCTTTTCATTTCTTCTGGTTGCTGACAACCTTTCTAGACCATATTTTGTTACAGAAAAGGAATGATCACTGTTAGCTGCGTTGAACCCATTTCTTCTCGTGCCTTTATGAAGACGTAAATGCGCCCGCAATCGCGTCAAAATACGAAGCGGAAAATGACGTATTTCTTGGGCAACGCTTATCGTGCGTGGAATAATACAAAATATTTTTTTTTTCTGTTCGGCTTTGCATAATCTTTACATTGTTGATTGGAACATGTGGCATATGGTGCCACGAAAAGTTTGTTCGTCATAGTATCGTATATCGCGTTTTAATCCTTACTTGACCTTTTCGATCAATGGAGAGTGTTTGATTTCATGAAATGTAGATGAGGAAAGGGCATCATGACAAACACTTTAACACCGCAAATTCTCCCCTGACAATTGCGTAAATAAGTCTTGCGATTATGATGTATACGATGTACCCGCTTCCCAGCGGCAGTGTAACTCGATGTTTCAAAATATTCAATAAAAGCTCCGTATGGAAATCTTACCTCGCTCTCGCCATCTTTCGAGTTCCTTTCTTCCATTCATGTGGATTCACATATAATGTGAATTTACATACAATTTATGCTATTATGAAGGTTGCGAGGTGTTTCTAATTATCTGACAACAAGCCTACTGTACAACAAAAAGTATGACACAAAAATGAACAACTTCTTTATTTATTAAGTAAGTTCCATGAACGTGAGCCTTAAACAAAGTAATATAGCTTATGTTGTTTTTCAATTGACATTTTGCTACATTGAATACACGTTCTCTTGATATACGACTGAATAACAAAAAATATTTTTACAGGGGATTCAAACCTGCAAACAGAATCCATCAAAATTAGCCTATTATGCGTACGGTTTCTATGTTTACTCATTAGTTAGTCTTTTTTGTCATTTACACTACGTGGTGCGTGAGATAAAATAAAGATGTCGGGAAAAAGAAGCTTCAATAGATGTAGTACTACACTAGTTAACTTTCTAAAAACAAGTTGCTGTAAATGTAGATAATACTGTCAGGAGCACTCCAATAGTTACAAAAGCGTCTACATTTGTCGTGTTTGGGTTTCTATTTCTACACATGCACGTATTTACTGTATTATTCTACTGCACTATTAAAAATGGGCTTAGTTGGAAGGCCTGCTATAAGTATTCCCAATCACCTCAAATGGGAACCCAATCATATTGCTCTTACGTGTGACGCATCACTCACCCATATAATGTAAAGTGGGCAGAGAAGGCTGAAAACGCGGAAAGCCTTGCTGATAAGATTCGTAGCGATGTAGATGTTTAAAACATAACGATAAATCACACTGTTTGCGCTAAGCATATGTGTTTGGATGCTAATGTGCATAAACGTACCGTATTCTGTTACACCCTCAATATCGGTGGACAAGTATCTCACAGTTACGGAGGTAGTTTAGAAGAATTTCTTGCTGGGCGAGTTGGTGCCAGAACAGAACAATCATCAGTGAGAAGGATTCGTGGCAGTTCCTAATTGCCACTATCTGCAGAAACATTTGAGCTCTTAACATGTTGAAGACCCATTCGCCACGAAAAACTCTGGTGATGTACGTTTCTTGAATTCCAATGTTTGTGTTTTCTACGTTTTTTCAGTTGATGTGGATTATTTGCTTTATTCGGTGACCAACGATGCATTGTTCGTAGCCATTAGAGTATGCAGTGAAAGGAATGGTGAAATAGGACTTCGGAACTCCGCTGGAGTACCAGTGGACAGCTCCGTCTTTGCTCGATTTTTATTTGCAAGTCACCTTCATATCTTTTAACAACGACCTTTACATTCAACGGCAAGGCATTTTGTATTCGTTATTGTGTTGCCCCCGTCCTATGTGACATATTTTTCGCTACCACTGACTGCTGCCTGAATCATCAGTTTTCTAATCAGGGGGTACTTAAGGCATTCAGATATGTCATAGGTTTTTTTAATTGTTGCATCCAAGCAAAGAACCTTGACCTTCGCTGATTCAGTGAGCAGTTGTTTTACCCTTTCTATACAAAATGGGACGGGTTCGGCATTTGCTCGCAAACTTCCGATTGACGGTTCATCACAGATTTTAGATATTAGTTTGCAGTTCGACTTGCATTGTATCTGCTGCAATTGCGCACCACGAGCACAGAAAGAGCTTCTTCCCAATGATTCTGCGCATTAGAAGATAGATAAGAGGGCAATTGCAAGTTCGCGCCTGGAATCTGTTCTTGCAATATCATGCGATGCAATGCACGGCAGTTTCTATAATTAAATTAACAGGCTACTTTCAGCCGGCTTCCCCTGCGAGGTGATCACAACTGTGGCTAGAACCTTCTTAAGAAGGTAAAAATGGCTTGCACTGATGGCTTGCTCAGAAACAAGACCACGGTTGTGCAATTTATACACAGAGTCGCCCACAGCATAAAAAAGTGGCAAAAAGCCATGGTGCCCCTGTGGTTTTCCTGCTGCACATAAGCTCACTGGGCATAAGCGGAGCATCACCGAGCATAAGCGGAGAAGGATCACGACGAAGCGGTTGCGTAATACAGCATGCCGCAACTTTCGCGAAATTTGCCATGGGCGTGGTATATCAAATGCCGCTCTAGTGCGTACGAGTGTATGTGGGCCAAACATGAGGGGAGCATGCGTTGTGGGCCAAATGTGTAAACACGTATATGTGGGGCAAATGAGGGGAGCATGCGTTGTCAATTCGAAAAGTGAAGCCGTGCACTTGCCCTCTCACTGCATTGCATGTAAAGCATGTCAGCCACTGTCCAAGGTCAGTAAGACTCTAGACAGGAGCACGAATAAAATAGCCCGTGAGCGTCTAGAAGCTTTCTATATCAAGGAAAAGGGCGATGACTGCGTAAGTGACACTCCTGTTACCTTGAGCAAAACGAGAACAAGGTGAAAGCCGGAGCCAACGTTTCGACAAGTGGACTTGTCTTTATCAAGGCGGCTACGAGTGCGAAGGAAAGCAGAGGGCGCTCAGCTTGCTCCTTCATCCTCCATCGGTAGAAATCCAGGAAGGAAAAATACGGGGAAGGTGGGAGATTGAAATTCAAGGCCATGAGCAAAACGAGAACGAGGTGAAAGCCGGAGCTACGTTTCGCCAAGTGGATTTGTCCTTTTCAAGGCACCAAGTCCATTTCTGTTACCCTGCTCAACGCGGGAAACAATTTTCTTCACAGCTTTCGTTGACATGAGGCCGGCTTGATTAGCCATCTCCCCTTCATCACCCTTTCCTTTTTTGGCGCGTGTGAACACCGCTTATACAGAATATGCAGCTTCGAGACGAATAAAAACAGTTCATAGTTTGCGCTCTTTCCGTCTACTTGGTTTTTTTCCTGTGTTCGTCCTTTTGTACGCCAAATCTTCCTAACATAACGTATCGGGGTGACGGGAATATATCTTTTTGGTGTTCTTTGTGAGAGGAGAGGTGTTGCAGTAGAATATTGGACCCCGACAATCCATTAAACCATGTTTAATGGTCACCGGTTTTTTGCCGATCAACCACTTGAACAGTACATAGTTCGTGAACTCCTCTCAGACTTGGCCATATTTTTAATGTCCATGTATTAGTATGCAATCTGTAAACGTAAGTTATTAGAGTAGATTCCACGGGCATCATTATCACTTGCTACAGAAGATTTCCTAGCGACCACAGTTTCTAGATTTCCATAAACGTATTGGTAGCACTGCGTCCACATGCTACAGCATTTCCTTTGCAGTGACACAAATTGAAGCGACCATATACTCGCATCAAGGAGCAAGCAAGAAAAAAATCGTTTATTGCTGGTAGAGGTGCGTACAAGCACTTGACCAAGAAAGGAAAACGACGTGAAAGATGGGGATGAAAAGGAAGCGATAAGGAAGTACTGATCAAGTAAGGAAGTACATGATCTCGACACATGATTTGGGGAAGCTTACAACGCAAATAATTACTGGTACACTACGCATACAATGAGCGAAACCACAAAAGCACTTCGCGCATATAGTCGATTTGCGCGCTCTTTTCATACCAGGCTATATATAATAAACTTGGGCAGAGTTGTTGTCGGTTGTGCATTACCCACTGTATTCGCACCCTATGATAAACTTGGGTAGAGCTCTTGCCAGTTGTACATTACCCGCTGTCTAATAAACTTGGCCAGAGTTACTGTCGGTTGTGCATTACACGCTGTTTTCACAACATATAATAAACTTGGGCAGAGGTATTGCCGGTTGTGCATTACCCGCTATATTCACAACGCGCTATGATAAGCTTGGGCATGCAGACCTCTTGCCGATTGTACATTAATCCACTATCTTCACGACATACTATGATAAACTTGGACAGAGGTATTGCCGATTGTACATTAATCCACTGTCTTCACAACAGGATACGATAAACTAGGGCATAGCTCTTGCCAGTTTTACAATAATCCGGTATCTTCATAACGCGCTATGTTAAACTAGGTCAGAGCTCTTGCCGGTTGTACCTTGAATTGCTGTATTCAGAACACGCTATGATAAACTTAAGCAGAGCTCTTGGGCATTGTACAACAATCCACTATCTTCACAACATACTGGGATAAACTTGGGCAGAGGTATTGTCGATTGTGCATTAATCCACTGTCTTCACAACATGCTATAATAAACTAGGGCAGAGTTCTTGCCATTGTACACTAATTCAATATCTTCACAACACGCTATGACAAACTTGGCCAGAGCTTTTGCCGGTTTTACATTAATCTGCTGTATTTGCAACACGCTATGATAAACTTGGGCAGAGCTCTTGCTGGTTGTACATTAATCGATGTGTGCAAGAAGCCGTTACTTTGCTTTTGAAAAAAGAAAGGAAGAGGAAAGGCAACCGACTTGTTCAACCTTAGAGAATCACAACCCAATTTCCAGCAAAGATGTTTCTTTCTTGCAGTTGACATGATTTCATCTGCCTATAATTAAATCCCATACTTTAAAACATTGCTTGTATGTCACTGACCCATTTGAAGCCTTACCTGTGTATAAAGCTTTCGAAAGCTTTTTAATAAATTTTACACAAGGCAATAAAGCATCCAACTATATTTTATTTCGCCACGACATTGGCCCTCATCACGCCTCCTCCATACCCAACATTGCCAAATATGATCCCGGGTGCGTTTATAGTTATCTCAGGGCAGTGGAATAAATTATTCTTTGTTCGTAAAACGCAGGTTTAAGGCTCCGGATTGCCTACCTACGTAATTTACTGCTAGGACCATAATTGCTCCATACACTTTGAGCTTTCTCAATGACTTCCGATCCATTGACCAAGTTTACTAATAACATGCGTTGAACATTGACTAAATTGGTCAAGCCAGAAACTAGAAATAGTGCATTTAATATTCTCCCCATTTTCGTTATATTTGAACTTGGTGTCTTAATTAGCTGTCTCAGGTATCTGGAACATATTGCGGATAATGGTAGTGTGGTACACAGTAACGCTTGATCAAATAATTTCCTAAGAAGGCTGCAGTAACTAAAAATTTATTCTTGGTCGCTCACAGCATGCTTCCTACTTGAAGGAAACATAAACAACGTGCCCCTCATAGGGTACTGATGACACTGAAAAAAGAAACGCCTAGTTGAACGCATGGAAATTATAAGATAACTCGTAACTATTTGAAAAGCTTCGAATTACAAACACTTCAAACTTTCGTTACACGTTTTCCATAGAAATTGGCCTATTTCCACTAACAAACCTGTACCGCACTTGGTCCTCCTAGAGAAGCTTGTAACGTTTGTGTTTTATATAAAACCGACTACGGGCTTTTATATATCTTCAGTTAATCCCTAATTAACACGCACGCCTAAATTCTGCCTGCATAGAGCCCATAAAGCTTCGACCTTTCATCACCAGGTCCTGGCGGCGTCTTCCAGTGCGAAATAGACATGCCGCAGCTTGTCGTCGCTGTCCCAACTGTTAAACCTAGCGACCCTCTCATACGTCTCGAGCCAGGTTTCCGGGTCCTCAAATGTTGATCCGCGGAACGTCGGAGGTTCCCTGGGCTGCTGCAGCACGATGGGGGACGCTGGGGCTGCCATTGGGGTTGCCTTGTCCGCAATCTTCTTGGTCTTCTCAGGTAGAAGTCCGTGCTCCGGGGGCAGCTGTTGAAGACGGCGGCTTGCTCGATGCTCCGGGACTACGTTGGTGTTCTCTTTGCGGTCCGGGCTTGGATCACGGCTTGTCGGGGGCGTCCGGTACATGAACGAAAAGCACCTCCACCAGATGTCACGTGGTGGTGACGTTCAAGAACACAGTAGCAATACTGTGAAGAACAAAACTAGATTTTATTGGGCGAACCTGTGCCCACAAAAACAGGCTACACTTATAACACAACGATAGCGGCGAACACTGTCGGCGATCGTCGAAAATCTGATCAGCGGGTCAAGTGCGTCGGCTTTTATACAGCAGTCATCGAATGTTCCAGACTAATCGTTAGGACCCGCATGCCTTCCACAAAGTTCTACAACATTCGAGTCACGCGATGAAATCAGATAAGACAAGGCTCGGCGACAACAGACAGCGGATAGAAGCATCGATAACTTTCTAGAAACTTCGGATACATGCAGACGCGTCCCGCGCTGTGCGATAAGATTTGTTAGGCGGCGAAACGTGGTCGCCCGATCAATATAAGTACACGTGTCAATACCCCCCTCTTAAAAAGCATCGTCCCGATGCTACAAATATAAGAGAGCGAAACACAAAAGGACGCTTATTAAACATAAGTAACAAAACAACGAAAAGCAATCAAGTCCGAAGGTCAGTTACGCGAAGTCCCAAAGTTCGTCAACGCTGGTGGTACGGCTTGAGTCGCACAACGTGGACAATTTCAGGCCGTGAGCGGCGCCGCTGTGACAGCGAAATGCCGTCTGGCACGACCTCATAGTCCAGTGCGCCAATACGTCGGATGATCTTGTACGGTCCGAAATAGCGACGCAAGAGCTTCTCGCTCAGTCCTCGTCGGCGTATAGGGGTCCAAACCCAAACACGGTCACCGGGCTGGTACTCGACAAAGCGTCGTCGGAGGTTGTAATGTCGGCTGTCGGTCCTCTGCTGGTTCTTGATCCGCAGGCGGGCGAGCTGTCGGGCTTCTTCGGCGCGCTGGAGATAGCTAGCGACGTCAAGATTTTCCTCGTCAGTGACGTGCGGCAGCATGGCGTCGAGCGTCGTCGTCGGATTCCTGCCGTAAACCAGCTTAAACGGCGTGATCTGTGTTGTTTCTTGCACCGCCGTGTTGTAAGCGAATGTTACGTACGGCAAGACGGCATCCCAGGTCTTGTGTTCGACGTCGACGTACATTGCTAGCATGTCGGCGAGGGTCTTGTTCAGGCGCTCCGTGAGACCATTCGTCTGCGGATGGTAGGCAGTCGTCCTCCTGTGACTTGTCTGGCTGTACAGCAGAATGGCTTGGGTGAGCTCTGCTGTAAAAGCCGTTCCTCTGTCGGTGATGAGGATTTCTGGGGCACCATGTCGCAGCAGGATGTTCTCGACGAAAAATTTCGCCACTTCGGCTGCGCTGCCTTTTGGTAGAGCTTTAGTTTCAGCAAAGCGGGTGAGATAGTCCGTTGCCACGACGATCCACTTATTCCCAGATGTTGACGTCGGAAACGGCCCCAACAAATCCATCCCAATCTGCTGGAATGGTCGACGAGGAGGTTCGATCGGCTGTAGTAATCCTGCTGGCCTTGTCGGTGGTGTCTTGCGCCGCTGACAGTCTCGGCATGTCTTGACGTAACGGGCGACGTCGGCGGTGAGGCGCGGCCAGTAATACCTTTCCTGTATCCTCGACAGCGTCCGGGAGAATCCGAGGTGCCCAGCGGTTGGGTCGTCGTGTAAGGCGTGCAGTACTTCTGGACGCAGCGCTGACGGTACAACAAGAAGGTAGCTGGCGCGGACTGGTGAGAAGTTCTTCTTCACGAGCAGGTTGTTTTGTAGCGTGAACGAAGACAACCCGCGCTTAAATGCCCTAGGGACAACATCGGTGTTCCCTTCCAAGTACTCGACGAGGCCTTTTAACTCCGGGTCTGCTCGCTGCTGTTTAGTGGTCTTCCGCGCTTATTATTCCAAGGAAGGCGTCGTCGTCCTCGTCGTCTTGTGGCGGGGGATCGATGGGGGCACGTGATAAGCAGTCGGCGTCGGAGTGTTTTCTTCCGGACTTGTATATTACCGTGACGTCATATTCTTGTAGTCTGAGGCTCCACCGGGCCAGCCGTCCTGAAGGGTCCTTTAAGTTAGCTAGCCAACACAACGCGTGATGGTCGCTGACGACTTTGAATGGCCTGCCATAGAGGTAAGGGCGGAATTTTGCTGTAGCCCAAATGATGGCGAGGCATTCCTTTTCAGTCGTAGAATAATTGCCTTCCGCTTTTGACAGCGACCGACTAGCATAAGATATCACCCGTTCAAGTCCGTCTTTCCTCTGGACTAGGACGGCACCGAGGCCTAGGCTACTGGCGTCAGTGTGGATTTCAGTATCGGCGTCCTCGTCGAAGTGTGCAAGCACCGGCGGCGACTGCATGCGTCGTTTGAGTTCTTGAAATGCGTCGGCCTGCGGCGTTTCCCACTTGAACTCCACATCACATTTCGTTAGATGTGTTAGCGGCTCCGCGATGCGTGAAAAGTCCTTGACAAAGCGCCTATAGTAGGCACACATGCCAAGGAATCTGCGCACTGCCTTCTTGTCGATTGGCTGCGGGAACTTTGCGATGGCAGCTGTCTTCTGCGGGTCGGGGCGTACTCCAGATTTGCTGATGACGTGGCCTAGGAATAGAAGCTCATCGTAAGCGAAGCGACACTTTTCCGGCTTCAGAGTGAGCCCTGATGACTTGATGGCCTCTAATACTGTCGCAAGCCGCTTGAGGTGATCGTCGAAATTTCCGGCGAAGACGACGACGTCATCCAAGTAAACAAGACAGGTCTGCCACTTCAATCCTGCTAGAACTGTGTCCATCACGCGCTGGAACGTTGCAGGCGCCGAGCACAGTCCAAATGGCATAACCTTGAATTCATAGAGGCCGTCTGGCGTGATGAAGGCGGTCTTTTCGCGATCCCTTTCGTCGACTTCTATTTGCCAGTAGCCAGACTTGAGGTCCATCGATGAGAAGTATTTAGCATTGCAGAGCCGATCCAATGCGTCGTCTATCCGTGGGAGGGGGTATACGTCTTTCTTCGTGATTTTGTTCAGTCGACGACAATCGACGCAGAAACGTAGGGTTCCGTCCTTTTTCTTCACTAAAACAACTGGAGACGCCCACGGGCTTTTCGACGGCTGGATGATGTCGTCGCGCAGCATTTCGTCGACTTGTTGTCTTATAGCTTCGCGTTCTCGCGTCGAAACTCGGTAAGGGCTCTGGCGTAGTGGTCGAGCGCACTCTTCGGTTATTATGCGATGCTTTGCGACTGGTGTTTGTCGAATCCTCGATGACGTCGAAAAGCAGTCTTTGTACCGTCGAAGCAGACTTCTGAGCTTTTGCTGCTTAATCACGGGGAGACTTGGATTTATGTCGAAGTCTGGCTCGGGAACTACGGTCGTCGGGGTAGATGCAACAGAATCCGAGAGGACAAAGGCATCGCTGGTTTCCTGAATTTCCTCGATGTATGCGATCGTCGTGCCCTTGTTGATGTGCTTGAACTCCTGGCTGAAGTTTGTCAGCAACACTTTCGTGTTTCCTCCGTGCAGTCGAGCGATCCCTCTTGCGACGCAAATTTCACGGTCGAGCAGTAAACGTTGGTTGCCTTCGATGACGCCTTCTACGTCAGCGGGTGTTTCGGTGCCGACCGAAATAACAATGCTGGAGCGAGGCGGGATGCTCACTTGATCTTCGAGCACACTCAAGGCGTGGTGACTACGAGGGCTCTCCGGCGGTATCGCTTGATCTTCCGACAGCGTTATTGACTTCGACTTCAGGTCGATGATTGCGCCGTGTTGGTTCAGGAAGTCCATGCCGAGAATGACGTCTCGTGAACACTGTTGCAGGATAACGAAGGTGGCAGGGTAAGTCCGGTCATGAATGGTAATTCTTGCTGTGCAGATTCCACTCGGCGTGATGAGGTGTCCTCCAGCGGTCCGAATTAACGGGCCTTCCCATGCAGTCTTAACTTTCTTCAATTGGGCTGCGATGGGTCCACTCATGACGGAGTAATCGGCTCCTGTGTCTACTAAGGCGGTAACTGCGTGGCCGTCGAGAAGCACGTCGAGGTCGGTGGTTCTTTGTCTTGCGTTACAGTTAGGCCTCGGCGTCGGATCACGGCTGCGTCGAGTTGACCTGTCGTTGGTACGTAGCGTCGTCAGGTGGTCTTTCGTCGGCGTGTTCTTTCCTGCCAGACTTCGTCGGAACGGCGGTGTGACGTCGTTGTTATGTCGTCGAGGTGGTCGCTTCGTCGTCTTCGTGGGCGGCGGAGGATCTTCGTCAGTTCGACGAACAGCAACCGCACCTCCATCGGTTGCTGCTTTTAGTTTTCCGGATATGGGCTGACGGACCGACCCCGGGCTGGGCCAGTGTATGGTCGGCGCTGTGGCGACAGGTAGCGGCCTGGTGACGGCGAACGGGACGGTCGTCGAGGGCTCCACTGAGTAGCGGCGAGGTAGTCGGCGATGTCACGAGGGCGTTCACCTTCCCGAGGGCGCGGTGCGTCGACGGCGAACCCTCGCAATCCCATGTCGCGGTATGGGCATCGGCGGTACACATGGCCGGCTTCTCCGCAGTGATAGCAGAGCGGGCGGTGGTCGGGGGCTCGCCAAATGTCCGTCTTCCTCGCGTAGGTACGCTGGGCGACGGGTGGGCGTGCTGGCGGTGGCGGCGGCGGACGACGGAATTGCGTCGTTGCAGGGCCCTGGCGTGATCGCGGAGGGGGACCTTGACGGCGTGCGACGGCGGCGTATGTCATCGCTTCGGGCTGGGGCTGCGGTAATTGTGGTTGCAGCTCGGGAACTCCAAGCGATCGCTGCACCTCTTCTTTGACGATGTCGGCGATCGAAGCCACTTGGGGCTGCGACGAAGGCAGGACCTTGCGCAGTTCTTCGCGCACAATGGCCCTGATGGTCTCCTGAAAGTCGCCGGAATCCAGTCCTTGGATGGCGTACTGCGGCGTGAGCCCCTGGCGGTTATATTGCCGGGTGCGCATCTCCAGAGTTTTCTCGATCGTCGATGCCTCTGCCGAAAACTCAGCTACGGTCTTCGGCGGGTTACGAATAAGTCCTGCGAAAAGTTCTTGCTTGACGCCCCGCATCAGGAAGCGGACTTTTTTCTCTTCTGACATTTCCGGGTCGGCGTGCCGGAAAAGACGGGCCATCTCTTCCGTGAAGATCGCGATCGTCTCGTTTGGCAGCTGCACTCTGGTTTCTAGTAGTGCTTGGGCTCGCTCTTTTCGCACGACGCTTGTAAACGTTTGCAAGAAGCCGCTTCGGAACAGGTCCCACGTCGTTAAGGTGGCTTCTCGATTCTCGAACCAGGTCCTGGCGGCGTCTTCCAGTGCGAAATAGACATGCCGCAGCTTGTCGTCGCTGTCCCAACTGTTAAACCTAGCGACCCTCTCATACGTCTCGAGCCAGGTTTCCGGGTCCTCAAATGTTGATCCGCGGAACGTCGGAGGTTCCCTGGGCTGCTGCAGCACGATGGGGGACGCTGGGGCTGCCATTGGGGTTGCCTTGTCCGCAATCTTCTTGGTCTTCTCAGGTAGAAGTCCGTGCTCCGGGGGCAGCTGTTGAAGACGGCGGCTTGCTCGATGCTCCGGGACTACGTTGGTGTTCTCTTTGCGGTCCGGGCTTGGATCACGGCTTGTCGGGGGCGTCCGGTACATGAACGAAAAGCACCTCCACCAGATGTCACGTGGTGGTGACGTTCAAGAACACAGTAGCAATACTGTGAAGAACAATACTAGATTTTATTGGGCGAACCTGTGCCCACAAAAACAGGCTACACTTATAACACAACGATAGCGGCGAACACTGTCGGCGATCGTCGAAAATCTGATCAGCGGGTCAAGTGCGTCGGCTTTTATACAGCAGTCATCGAATGTTCCAGACTAATCGTTAGGACCCGCATGCCTTCCACAAAGTTCTACAACATTCGAGTCACGCGATGAAATCAGATAAGACAAGGCTCGGCGACAACAGACAGCGGATAGAAGCATCGATAACTTTCTAGAAACTTCGGATACATGCAGACGCGTCCCGCGCTGTGCGATAAGATTTGTTAGGCGGCGAAACGTGGTCGCCCGATCAATATAAGTACACGTGTCAATATAAACTTCGTCAGTGATGTAGTTTTTCGAGAAAACCATGCAAACAGGCTCACAACGTTATTCAGCGATTGGAATCGCATTAACATCTTCGCTCTACAAAAAGGGCTTGCGTAAATTAGTGAGGCTCAGTTTACCTTATATTCCCATAGGTATACTTTAAGGCAACTTCCGGCAGAATCCGTATCGCGATGAATGTCGACGTTTAAAGCAATTAGTATGCAAGCAATGTCGCGACCCGCCGTATTTCCAACGCCGTTGCGTGAATGCAACCGCGCTCCTCTCTCACACCTGCCGCTGCAGTGACCCTTTTGGCGAAGCAGTTTGTTCTAGAGAAAGGAGATGGCGCTTTCGGCCGAGCCCCGCTTACGCCAAGCATGACGCCTCAGCGACAACGCACGAATTCGAAACCATTACCGCTTCCGCCTTGCTTTGTGCGATCAGCTGTCGGAAATGCAACTGAGTTGTCGCTAACGCAATGCGCTCCAATCATGCCGGATTGAATCTCGTCGATTGAAGACGCATGCAGTCATCATCATCATCATCATCATCCTAGCTGCGCCCACTGCAGGGCAAAGACCTCTCCAATACTTCTCCAACTACCCTGGTCATGTGCTAATTGTGGCCATCTTGTGCCTGCAAACTTCTTAATCTCATCCGTCCACCTAACTTTCTGTCGCCCCCTGTTACGCTTCCATTCTCTTGGAATCCCGTCCGTAACCCTTAATGACCACCGGTTATCTTCTCTCCTCATTACATGCCCTGCCCATGCCCATTTCTTTTTCATGATTTCAACTAAGATGTAATTAACTCACGTTTGTTTCCTCACCCAATCTGCCCTTTTCTTATTCCTTAACGTTACACCCATCATTCTTCTTTCCATAGCTCGTTGAGTCGTCCTCAATTTAAGCAGAGCCCTTTTCGTAAGCCTCCAAGTTTCTGTCCCTTAGGTGAGTACTGGTAAGACACAGCTATTATACACTTTTCTTTTGAGGAATAATGGCAACCTGCTGTTCATCAACTGAGAATACCTGCCAGACGCACCCCAGCCCATTCTTATTCTTCTGATTATTTCAGTCTCATGATCCGGATCCGCGGTCACTACCCGCCCTAAGTAGATGTATTCCCTTACCACTTCCAGTGCCTCGCTACCTATCGTAAACTGCTGTTCTCTTCCGAGACTGTTAAAGGTTACTTTAGATTACTGCAGATTAATTTTTAGACCCACCCTTCTGCTTTGCCTCTCCAAGTCAGTGAGCATGCATTGAAGTTGATCCCCTGAGTAAGGCAATATCATCAGCGAATCGCAAGTTACTAAGGTATTCTCCATTAACTCTTATCCCCAATTCTTCCCAATCCAGGTCTCTGAATACCTCCTGTAAACACGCTGTGAATAGCATTGGAGAGATCGTATCTCCCTGCCTGACGCCCTTTATTGGAATTTGCTTGCTTTCTTTGTGGAGGACTACGGGACCACCACCTGAGGGCGGTGCGAGTGTCGTCCTACGAGGAGTGGATTAGACCGACAACTGGTTCAAAGGATTCCAACAAGGTCATTCTCGTTCTTGGCTTTCGCCAAGGACGCGCAGCTCCTAGGACGGCTCTGAATACGCCTCCCCCTCCTCTTCCTATTCCCCATTATAGGCCTTCGAGCCGTCTCTCAATAAATACATCTTGTCATTATGTCATCATCATGGAGGACTACGGTGGCTGTGGACCCGCTATAGATATATTTCAGTATTCTTACGTACGGCTCGTCTACACCCTGATTCCGTAATGCCTGCATGACTGATGAAGTTTAGACTGAATCAAACGCTTTCTCTTATTCAATGAGAGCTGTATATAAGGATTGGTTATATTCCGCACATTTCTCTATCACCTGATTGATAGTGTGAATATGGTTGATTGTTGAGTAGCCTTTACGAAATGCCCCCTGGCCCTTTGGTTGACAGAAGTCGAAGGTCTTCCTGATTCTATTTGCAATTACCTTAGTAAATACGTTGTAGACAACGGACAGTAAGCTGATCGGTCCATAATTTTTCATGTCTTTGGCGTCCCCTTTCTTATGGATTAAGATTATGTTGGCGTTCTTCCAAGATTCCGGTACTCTGGAGGTCATGAGGCATTGCGTATACAGGATTGCCAGTTTTTCTAGAACAATCTGCCTTTGATGAAGCGAGGTGGAGGCACAGCCGGGATATGGACATGCGTGCAAACAGCTTGCCGTTTTCATCCTGTTTTTCCCCTCCGCTGTGTCACGAAACACTGTACTACGGCTGTTTGTTCGGTGCTATTTTGATACGGTGAAATAACTGACCGGGGGTACGCTTGTGCATTACGTGATATTTGCTATTCGTCCTACCACGCGGTGCCCGCAGGTTTAGCTATTCAGCATTCGTGTTCAAATCGCACGACATGAGGCGTTACGGTAATATTTTCATGCTCGCGATACAGTAGTTGAACTCGGCGTGTAAAAACTTCGTTCCGTAGATTTCGCTATTACAGCTTGCTACCAGCCGCGAAATGCCGCAAAAATAAGCGTCGGCACAGCCGCGCCCGTGGCAAGGCGAACGGGCTCAAATAATGAAGTAACCTTGTGAGGTATTGAACTTGTCAGCGTTCGACGACGTCTAGCCCAATACAGGCATCGCTGCTGCACAAAAAATGTTTTCTTGCCTTTGTACCTAGAGAACTAGCTATGTATCAGGCATGACAAAATTATTTGAAAGTAAATATATTACATTACTCATAACCTTCTTATTACAATAATCGAATTGAATTACATTACCGATTACTGCTTTCAAAAATGGTATTACTTTACGATTGCTTCCAAAAAGTTGTCATGCATGCAAGAAGCAAAAAGCAAAGTTTAAAGGGACGCCAACCTTTCTTCAAGGTAACATACACTTGCCAACATTTCATGCCCTTCCCCCCCCCCCCCCATGTTCCTCCACGACACCTCACGACACTACCAACGTTCTGGCACTGTACACAACTTACTGGTGCATATTTAACGCAATTAATAAATTACTTCAGCCATGAAATTACAGACACCAAATAATTCACATTGCTAAATCACTAGACAACTAATCCATCACATAAATTACTGAAAAAGTATTTCCATTACTGGAAGTAATCCAACTGTTGTTCTGTTTGCTGATATGCATGATATGCTCAAATTCATGACATCCATGCCTTGCACTCTTTCAGGTTATAGCAGAGCACCTAGAGAACCGAGCCCCTGACGAACCTGTTCCACTACCATCACCAATCGAAGAGTTTGAAGCAGCCAGTGTGACACAGGCAGATAATGTTGAAGAGCTTGAAGTAGCCAAACGCGGCACTTATGTTCGCGATCGTGTATCAACACGCAAAAAACCACGGAACTTTAGACAAGCAGCGGCAAGGTGCTTGACATCGCGTAATTGCACCCGTGTTTACAATCTAATGAGAAGTTAGTGCTTCGGCATTCTTCCAGCAGCAAGTTCCCAGTGATACTTGAACGCATTTTTCTCCCGTCATTGGAACGTGCAGCTACATGAAAAAAAAAAAAAAAACATATGTACCAGCTAAGATTTCCAACGCGCGAGAAGGTGCACACATCGCTCTCGCTGTTGGCACACTCAACATCGTCGTTGCCGCCATCGTTTGCCGTATCGGCTGTCGGTTAGAACATGTACGGCGACAACACAAGCTGTCCGAGACATCGAGAACGTTCTATAATGCTTACAACTCAGCCATAGAATAAAGAACAACTTTGACTCAGCTATGAAGCCAGAACAGAACAGCGTGCTACGATCTGAAACGGCGGCGCCGACCGGCAACTGCCGCGAATGACGTCACAGCGGCCCCGACCAATCACGGGCAACAGCGGCGTTCGCGCGATGCCCTGAGGCGCTGGTGCGCGTTTTCTTGGAAAAACAGCCGCTTGCATTTGTTTCCGCCCTTTTTGAACCAGATATTCGTGTTCCGGGGACTCAAGACTGTAGAATGCCGCAGAGAACTCATTTTTTTCGAAAAGTGTTTCAGCTTCCCTTTAAGGTCCATGAAAATTACACCGGTTTGTTTTCCGTTGTTAATTGAAAGTGCAAAGTCATGTATAGTTTCTGTTAGTTGAGTACACGCAGAATAACCTTGTCGAAATCCATGTTGATATTTTGTTAAAATATTGTGTTTTTCAAGAAACTGCGTTACGTGGTTATGGATAATATGTTATAAAACTTTACATACAGTACAGGTTAAGGAAATTGGACGATAGTTCTTTATACAGTCTTTCCTCCCATTCTTATGGATAGGTTTTACTCTGGCGATTCCCCAGTCGTCTGGAACTTACCCGCAGATAGTGATCTAGAGAACAGAACACACAAGTATCTTGAGACGCATTCTGCGTATCTCTTAAGAAATGCGTTTGGTATGTCATCTGGCCCTGGGGACTTCTTTACATCGAGTTTTAAGAGCATATTCAAAATTCCAGCTTCACTAGTTAGAACATCTGATATGGGTGGGAAATTCGCGTCGAAGTGTGGCAATACATCGTCATCAACAGTGAAAATGCTCTTAAATTGCTCATTGAAGACATTTGTGACTTTTTTGCGTCATCTGCTTGTACACCTTCGATATCAAAGACATCGCAATCGCTAGAAGTCGGGCCTATGTGCCACCAGAATTTCTCGGGAGACCTCCGTATAAAATTTGGTACGGACTCTACGAAATATCGTTGTTTGTCAGTTCTTGTGTTTTAGCTGTAATGCAATATCCGCTATTTTCTGCGCAGTACAGGAAGAGTTGTAGATTTTTGTTTTTTCTTTAGTATCTTGATTTGCCTTTGTAACCGCAATGAGCCCCGAGAGATCCAGGCATTCTTGCGCTTAGACTTCTTTACAATCCGGGGAACATATTTATCGATGCATTCTTTTACAATTCTTTTCAATTGATGCCAAAGACTGTTTATATCTCCAGAATAGGGTTAGAAAATATTGAAATTAAAGGAAAGCATGTCAATGATAGAGACATCATCTGCTCGTGAAAAGTTAGGGATACTAGACATTGGGTTATTACGTTTGATTGCTGCACCATTCAATTCTAGCAATACTGCAGAATGGTCCGAAATGCCAGATATTACCTCACAGGAAGTTGCGGCTGTAATTGAACCACTTACAAAAACAAGTCAAGCATGGACATTGAGTTACCCTGAATCCTGGTGTAATATTGAACTACTTTCAGTAAGTTGAACGCGAAGGCTATATATGTCATTACTTCACAGTGATTATCATTTCGGTTTCGGGCTGTGAATGTTGATCAATCCACCTCGGGCAGATTGAAATTGCCTGATAGGATTATTTTGCCTCCAAGCCTGACTTGTGTGTCTAGATAGTTTCTTAGGTTTTCGAGGATGCCAACATCAGAACCAGGAGGCCTGTAAATAGCGCCTATAAAATACCTGGTGTTACCACAATACACTGCAAAAGATAGCCTCGACACCAGGCACATCAGGCAGTTTTTTCATGCCTAAGGATTTGTTAAAAAGAATGGCCACCCCACCACCCTTACTCTCGCGGTCTTTTCTATGTACGCTGTATCCAGCGCGCACAGATTCACTGTCATAAATGGACACATATAACCAGGTTTCAGTGAGGATGGCTATATCAATGCTACGGATCAAAAACAATACTTCTAGCTCAGTAACCTTGACAACGACACTTCTGCAGTTTACATTAAGTACTTTCAGTAACAATACGTCATGCTTTTGCCGTCAATTATCCTTTTTGCTTAACTGATAGCGTGAACCGGTAGTTTCGTTCCACCCGAATATGACCCCATCCACGCTTAGTTTATCAAAAAACAGTTTCACTTTGGATCCATTTGTCCTTTCATCAGTTGATGTGCCCCACAATTTTTTCCTTATTTCTCTTATCCTGTAGCAAAAGTCTTCCGAAATCGACACCATACTTCCGTTCAGTTTATTACAGTTTTTTTAATACAGCTATCTTCTCTCGTAGTCCAGAAAATTCAGAATAACAGGACGGCGTTTTTCGGCCTTCTGCCCGATTCGATGACATCTGTCGATTCCCATGACTGTAACCTGTAGTGTGTCTCAAAATTTTATCTTTTACTTTTTTAACAGGCCATCCGCAGTTTCGCCACGTGGCTCTTCTATGCCATGCATAAGCAGGTTGTTTCGGCGACTTCTATTTTCTAGCTCATATACTTTGCTCATCAGGGACACAATCTCTTTTTTTAACCCTGCAACTGTTGCTTTTTCTTCTTGAACTTTGGCGGTTAGCGCCGTGAGGTTTTCTAACTGTTTATCAACTTTGTCTATGCGCTCCGTTAGAGCAGAAATCTTCTTTTCTATCGCATCTTGAGTTGTTTGGGTTTTTTCAATGCAGGAATGTGTTTTGGCTTGGCCCTCTAAGATTTTTGCCAACATTTCGCAATCACCGGGACCAGGCTTCGCCTCAACATCTCCGCAAACAAGCAAATCAACCGGCAGTGAATAAATACATGTTATCGAAGATTTTATACCCAGTGGGCAGGGCAGCAGCAGCAAATAACGATTATCGCTTCTGTAACAATATCCAGGTAGGCAACTACTAACCTGTATCATGAAGCAGAAATAATTTCTAGGCATGTTACCCTTGCCGCTGTCGCAGTGCCCACTGAGGATCCAGGTTTCTGGAGATGCTTTTGTAGCCTTCAGAGGGGTCACATGATGAGTCGTTGCTCCTGTGAATCGCCACGCAGTCTGAGTGTGTGACTCAATGAACGGTGCACTTTCGGAGACCCGGCAGCTGTCGATGATCGTTGATGCAGGGTGCCTCACGATAACCCAATCGACGCGAGCGGCGTCTTGCGTTCCGTTGTGGAGTCAGATAATTCCCGAGTAGAACAGCCGTGACCTGTATCATGGAGCAGAAATAATTTCTAGGCATGTTGCCCTTGCCGCTGCCGCAGTGCCCACTGAAGATCCAGGTTTCTGGCGATGCTTTTGTAGCCTTCGGAGGGGTCACGTGATGAGTCGTTGCTCCTGTGAATCACCACGTAGTCTCAGGGTGTGAATTGATGAACGGTGCACTTTCGGAGACCCGGCAGCTGTCGATGATCGTTGATGCAGGGTGCCTCACGATAACCCAATCGACACGTGTGTCGTCCTGCGTTCCGTTGTGGACAGTCAGATGATTCCCGAGTAGAACAGCCGTGACCGGTATCATGAAGCAGAAATAATTTCTAGGCATGTTGCCCTTGCCGCTGCCGCAGTGCCCACAGAAGATCCAGGTTTCTGGCGATGCTTTTGTAGCCTTCGGAGGGGTCACGTGATGAGTCGTTGCTCCTGTGAATCGCCACGCAGTCTCAGGCTGTGACTCGATGAACGGTGCATTTTCGGAGACACGGCAGCTGTCGATGATCGTTGATGCAGGGTGCCTCACGATAACCCAATCGACACGTGCGACGTCTTGTGTTCCGTTGTGGACAGTCAGATTATTCCCGAATCATCTGACTGCCACATGATACAGCCGTGACCTGTATCATGAAGCAGAAAGAATTGCTAGGCATGTTGCTCTTGCCGCTGCCTCAGTGCCCACTGAGGGACCAGGTTCCTGGCGATGATTTTGTAGCCTTCGGAGGGGTCACGTGATGAGTCTTTGCTCCTGTGAATGGCCACGCAGTCTCAGTGTGTGACTCGATGAACGGTGCACTTTCGGAGACCCGGCAGCTGTCGATGATCGTTGGTGCAGGGTGCCTCACGATAACGCAATCGACACGTGCGGCGTCTTGCGTTCCGTTGTGAACAGTCAGATGATTTCCGAGTAGAAAGCCGTGACCTGTCTCATGAATCAGAAATAATATTTAGGCATGTTGCTCTTGCCGCTGCCGCAGTGCCCACATTAAGAAGGAAGGATCTGACCACATTGCGCCCCGATGGAAATACGTCGCAGCCGAGAGTATCTTGTGGTTGAGAGCTGCCCATAACACTCTCTGAGCGTCGGCGCCGCGTTCTTCCGACCGGCGCCGACACCGAAAGTTCATTCAAAATTGGTTTTTTATGGTTGGCCCTTAAAGGCTGCGCTCTAAAACACAACTATGGAACGTAGATAGCACGGCGAGAAGAACGTATTGCAATGGATCTGCACTGTGTTACGAAGATAAACGTTTTATAATTATTAATTACAGGCACTTGTTTATAGTTTCAAAAAGCATTTCATACCGTTCGCAAATGCGTTATGATCAGTAATAAGTTCGAGGTCAGCCGAAAGCTGTTTCCACTGACGGATGGCAAGAAGTGAGTGTTGAGTGAAAAAAAAAACAGATTAGTTCGGCCGATAATAGGCTCCACTTTAGGCTGATGATCAGGTCGCGAGGACATACGATGGGCTAGTCTGTTGAAGCGTAGCGCGTGTTGACTGATTGTAGTAAATATTGAAAAAAAAAGTGACAGAACCGTGAGCAGTCTGCGTTTTTCAGAAAAAAACTAGAATAATGGACACTTTCATTTGCGTTATACCTGATGTTCGTAGGTAATTCCTTGTGATGAATGGAGCAGCTTTATTTTGCACAGACTCTAATTTTTGTATGAGATAGGTCTGGTGCGGGTTCAAAATTAGGGAGGCGTACTACATTCTAGAACGTATGAGAGTTGTGTAAGCGAGAAGTTTTGTGGCGGGGTTAGCTAAATGCAAGTTGCGCCGAACGAAGCCAAGTGTTTTAGATGCTTTACTAACTGTTTCATCTGTATGAGTGTTCCATGACAAATGTGATGACAAATGGACGCCCATATACTTTACAGAGCATGCTGAGGTTGCGGGCATATTGTTTAATGTGTAGTTGCATAACATGTAGTAAGATTTTGCCGTTTAACCAATGACTTTGGTTTTATTGACGTTAATTTCAGTTTGCCGCTCATTACAACAATTACTGAGCTTCTCTAAATCAAATTGTAAGTAGCATATATTCATAGGGTTAGCGATTTCTCTATAAATCCCCCAATGATCATCAACTCATCCGACTGTGGAACAAAGTCCACTACTGATATCGTTCCGATAACTTGAAAACAAGATGGGCCCGAGCACGGAACCCTATTTGGCACTAGCTTTAATGTGGATTAATGGAGACAAATTTTCATTCACAAAAACTGATTGGTAGCGGGTAGTTAAGAAATTGGCAATCCACCTAATAATCCTCTTATTAATGTTGAGACCTGTTTGTGAATTACCCGCCGCGGTTGCTCAGTGGCTATGGTGTTGGGCTGCTGAGCACGAGGTCGCGGGATCGAATCCCGGCCACGGCGGCCGCATTTCGATGGGGGCGAAATGCGAAAATACCCGTGTACTTAGATTTAGGTGCACGTTAAAGAACCCCAGGTGGTCGAAATTTCCGGAGTCCTCCACTACGGCGTGCCTCATAATCAGAAAGTGGTTTTGGCACGTAAAACCCCATATATTATTATTATATATATTATTGTTTGTGAATTAGGCGCAAGCGAGGAACCTTATCAAAAGCCTTCGTGAAGTTCACAAATATTGCATCAACTTTGTGTAAAGAATGAATAGAGTGATGCAACTGAGTAATTAATTCAAAGAGTTGTGTTCCACAGGATCAACTGCTAGCAACCCATGCTGATTTACAACAAATTGTTTATGTTCTGTTAGAAACATCATGATAGCGAATGAAAGTATACGTTCAAGATGTTTTGAAACATGTGTTTGTTAACGAAATCGGTGTGTAATTTGAGTCATGAGATGAGTCACCAGATTTCAAAATGGCAATGGCACGAGCTGCTTTCCAATCGCTTGGAACACGTCCCGTGTCAATAGATTGCTGAAATAGCGGGCTATAATGTCACATATTGCAGGTTTTGCTAGTTTCAGTAGTTTAGGGCACAAGTCATAAGGACCAGGTGCAGAGCTAGTCGGAATAGAGTAAATGGAGGATTGATTGTATTCCTTCAGCAGTAATAACTGCATCGTGCATGGTCGAATTTAAAATCGGAAATTGAAGGTTATTTTGTATTGGGCTCTCATCCGTGAAAACATACGAAACAAACTTAATAAATTCCACAGCTACCTGTGCAAAAGAAAGAATATTGCCGACTTTAGATAACGCTACCGTTGAACTTAACGCGTAGTTAGGGTTAACTTTCCAAAAAAAAAATTGTCGTATCCTTTTGGAGCATGTTTGAAATGTCGTTGTTAAAAGATTTGTCTTTGGCTTTTGTTATTTCGGTTTTTCACAAGTGCAAATATTCCAGATGGCGGCTCCAATCTTCCTCAGAGTTTGACACCTTCGCTTTTCAATACAAACGCGTCCTTTTGTTAATTCAACATTTTACGTGCGTCGCAAACCATGCGCTTTGCGTCGTGACCATTATGTTTACATTAGGAATGCACTTTTCTGTAAATGATATCAACTTGCCACGAATAAGAGCACAGTTCATGTTTGCATCACGAGGATGGAAGAATTGCATAAACTCGACAAAAATGGTTGAAAGATCGAAAGTCAGCGGATGGGCATTCGCTCCGGCGTAATCAAGATTAGCTTTCTTTGTATTTCCCTGTTTTTTCTCCTTGCATACGAATTCGCAATGCAAGATGTTGTGATCGCGCATGCCATCCAGGACAATTACTGAGACGCTGCTTGGCTCTGTGTTATTACAAGGTCTAAAAGTAAATTTTCACGGGTGCAAGCATAGAGCACTTGGTGCAAATAAAATGACCACCGTACGTCAAGATTTTGACATTCACGCTTCTTTCAGCTATCTTGTGTTGCGCTGCTAAGCACAAGATCACGGGATCAAATCCTGACCGCGGCTACCGCATTTCGATGGGGCCGAAATGCAAAACCGCCCGTGTTCTGGGCATTGGGGGAACATTAAAGTTCCTCTGGAGGTCCGTAGTCCCCAACTCGAGTAAGCTTCATAATTACATCGTGGTTCTGGCACAAAAAAACAACAACAACCAGAATTCAATTCAAGTGAGATACCTAGGGGCCTGAATGATTGCCATTCTGTAGTTGGATAATTGAAATCGCCAGCTAAAAATATTGACGAAGTTGGATACATGTTTTGCATAAAATTTTCCATTCAGACACTCTAAAACATTCGTCAGGTGAATCAGGTGGACGATAGCAGACGCCAATTACGCACGTTTCTCGCACAGGCAAACATAGGGCTACCCACAAAATTCTGAGGCATGAATCAGTAATAAGAATGTAAGCTTCCAGATTTATTTTTACTGCAATTAGCGCACCGCCACCTCGCGACCTCACCATATCTTTTCTTAATAGTGTCAACTGACGAGACAAAGAGAAGTCCCAGTTTGCGATATCGGGTGATAACGAGGTTTCTGTACTTAATTCTGTATCTGCTGAATACGATTCAACATAGGGGCACGAGCTGATCTTGCTTATCATATGAGCTATGGAAGTTTGACACAAGAATTGACAGAGAGGCTTTCGTGTTTTCGTCACTGGGCTTTAGTGGGAGCATGGCCCTTCAGAAAGCCGTTACCTTGCTTGTGATATGGCGTAAAGTGCAGCGTTGTTTAGGGCAAACATGTCAAACACAAGCTTGAATTTGTCGCCAGGCTTACGTTCAATACCACCCAAGTCTCTTAGCTTCTTCCTAATAAGTTGCATCCTGGGCGAAAAGCACTTCTTCAATCTATACAAGTAGCGATTTTCATTTTTTTTATATGCATTTTCCGGTATGTTCCTGTTGTCTTTGAAGTTGAGGAATTTCACAGTGATCGGCTGGTGGTAGTCTTGTTTTTCCTCCCCTGTTTTATGGGTACGCTCAATTTCTCCAGTTGCAATTCCTCAATTTTTGGATAGAAACTCCGTTACAATATCTACCGTGTCCTTCCATGCCTCTGAAGGTGCTCAGGGATTCCTCTTATCGTGAGATTATTTCGGCGCAATCTGTTTATTGAGGTCGTGAACTGCTAAGCTTTACTGTTCCAGTTGCTTTGATTCTACATTTTCAATGTGTCCTGGATATCCTTAAGCATTTGGAGTACATTGCCGCTGTCGGAGGTTCCTTCTATTTTGGAAAGATGCCTCTTTACATCCGTGATGTTCAGTTGTACGCCTTTAACCTTCCAAAGGATATCTTTCTGAAACACTTGTAATATCATTATAGGTACTATATAGACATTATAGATGTTATAGAACTTGCACTGTCACGACATTTGCGTCGTTGTGCATTCACGACATTTGCGTCGTCGTGAATTTACACATGCGCAACATGAAGTACATTTGGTAGCAGCTATTTGTGTGTTAGCGTGTGGCGTTTAAAAACCTGCTAAGATTTAGAAAATTTCTGTCTGACTTGGTGAGCTTAGCCGGCAAACATCTCAGAAATGAAAAAAATAAAAATAAAAGCAATCTACAAATTTAGCGCTGCTTAAGTGTACTTCTCCGTACGCCTCGAACGCTTAACGGTGCAGCGCGATGCAATGGTAGAGTTCTTTGTCTGTGTACACACAAAATACATAGTAATGCAATCCGCTGCAATCTAAGTGGCGTTTTACAAAACTAATGTGTGTAATGGCATAATGTGGCATTGCGATGCCACGGCATCAGATAGGAGACGTTAGCCCAGCTTTCACTTCACTATGTCGCCCCATTCGCACGTGGCAACAAGTTTCTTAGTAGATGCAAAAAAAAAAAAAAAAGCTTAAAGGCGCCCATTAGCGAGTGTTTGAGGTGAAAAAGGAGTCACCCTGGAGACCTACGGCGACGACAAAACGATGGGCTCATAATGAGGCTTGAGCCTCTCTACATGAACAAGTTCTTGTCCTCGGCCACGGTGGTCACTTGGGGGCGTCAGTGGCTCGACGATGTGATTGATGCGCGAGGTTTGGGCAATGACGTGACAAGTACCATGATATTTTGGAAGTGGTTTGGTAGAGAGGCCAAGACTAGTAGGTGGGACCCAGAACTATACGAGGGAATCGGGCGGGGAGGTAGCAGCAGGTCGGCCGTCGTCACGTCGAAGCTTCTGGTAAGATTGGTCTGCGGTAGTGAGTGCGCGGGCGAGCTGCCGACATTTCTCGGCATGCTCAGCGGCGGTGGAAAACGGAGTGCACTCTGAGGCATCTGGATGTGAACAAAAAAAACTCAGTGAACTCCCACTATGTGCACGAGGATGACCAGCGAAGCCGTGTCATCCTTCTCACGTATGGAGAGTGCTTAACGCCTGCGTCACCTCCCCTGCGGGTCGGCCCGGCATTGCACTATCCTCCGGATTTTTTATGCATGCGGACAAGACAGTGGGGAAGGTAGCCCTTAACGGCTTATCTGTAAAATAGTGTGTCGATGATGCAGGAAGGTTCATGGCCGTAGAGAAGGAACAAGAAAGATAATCCGGTAATGGCTTGTTTGGTGGTGTTGTATGCGTATGTTACGAACGGCAGAACTTGGAATGATCCGAGACGACATGCATGGACAGCCTGTCGCCAAGAGTGCGATTGAACCGTTCTGTCACGCCATTGTCTGGGAGTGATAGGCGCTGGTGCTCCAATGTATAATGTTGCAATCAGCTGCTCTACCACCGAGTCATGCCAGCGCTTGCTAGCATGCAGCGGAAAACGCCCTTTCAACGCGTCCTAGAGCGCGAGGAGACGGGCAATGTGGTAAGCGCGCCGCGTAGCGTCGGACGTACACATTTTGCATTTCAGTTGCATATTATTACAGCAGGTAGAACGCCATGTAGAAGGTGCACAGGTAGCGGTACAGGACAGGTAAAAAGGTTTTAGGAAGCAAAAGCAATTTAAGGAAATGTATAGAAGAATGCAAGAGAAAAAATATTGTTGATCTGATTAAATCAAACTGGCTAGGTGGGTATGTCACTGCCGTATTTCAAAGAGGATGTCAATCAATCATCATCATGACCACCATTAGCATTATAACATACCACTTCTCAAATAAATCTGGATAAGTGACTGTGTCACCACTGCATTTCAATGTCGATACCAATACGTCATGATCATTATCATTGGCATCGTATCGTGCCACTTACCTTGCTATGTGAGATGCACGCTGCGTAGCGTCTATACGGGCACACTTTGCATTCCAGTTGAATATTATCACACCAGTTCGCACGCCATCGACCAATTGCATAGGTAGTGCTAAAAGGTAAATAGAAAAGTCTTGCGGGATAAAAAATAGACTATGGAGATTTATAAATATTGCTGAATGAGAAAAATGAATGACCTGGATACTTCAAGCAGGCTAGGTGACTGTTTGTCACAGTGATGTTTCAAAGGGAATGCCAATAAATTATCATCATCGTCATCATCGTATCGTTGATTTTGACATGCGATGAGATATGCGCGCCGCGTAGCGTCGATACGTACAAACTTTCAATTGCAGTTCCATTATATTTCACCAGGTGTGCCGACATGTGGCAGTTGCTAAAGTCCCTCAATCTCCCAAAGTAGCGCCATTCGCTTCCCTCCTCCTCCGCTCGGCGCGGCCTCGACGGTGGCGCCGCCGGTGGTGGGCCTGCTGTAGCAGACGACGGCTAACACGCTACGGGAGGAAATCCGCAGAAAAGTTCGTTCGAGCCCTGCGGAGCAGTTTTTTCAATCGAGATCTTTCTTCGTCAGTCGGTAACTGGCCTTTAGAATTTCGTGTTAGAATTGCGAAGGAAATAGAGAAAATGACCATTATTCAAGGCGTATTTAAGGCGTAAAGCGCGCGACGTTGAGAGTTCGTATTGCTGAAACACGACGCAAGCACGCGGTGTACTCAAACACGCGCGTAATTACCAAAGTTTCAGGTGTTGACAGCGTGAAAGTATGTGTACGTGGTTTCGTAGGTTCATTCACGTACCTGCAGGACACTTTTTTTCGGTCACGCGTGAGAGATTCCGGCTGTGTGCGGTCAGCAATGCCTGGCAACAGGGCCGTTTTTTCATTGCGGGGTGCTTTGGTAATCGTGACGATATATTGTTTTTTTTTTTTACAAGTACTGCTCCAGGAGGGCACATATAATGGCTAACAGAGGCCTCTGAAGAGCACGTAACATTACACTAATGCAGGCGTCGCAGGGAGTGTTCGCATACAAAATTGGCTGCCCGCGATCATATACCCCCTTGGCATGCACAGGCTTCGGCGAGCCCCATCCAGCGCTGGTTCTAGCTTTGGTGTTCCCGTCGCCGCTTTGGTGCCCTGGAGGCGCCGTCAATAATACGAAATAATGACAAGTTGTTACACTAGTAAATAAAATTTATTGAAGAAATACAATCGCGCCGAGGCGCCAACTTCTAAAGCAGCGCTAGCGCGCGGGTATTATGAAACGCCAACGAGGAATTTACCGGCCCACGTACGACTCTACGATCACAGTGCACGTTAAACATCCCCAGGCGAGCTAGATAAAGTTATCCGGAACCATCCACTACGACCTCCATCCTAGCTTTAGTCGCTTCGGAACGTTAAAAACATTAATCACCACAAACCAAATCTATACATGCGGGCGTACATTCGAAGCTAAAAGACTGCATCGTAAGTCATAGTGAGCCTTGCAATAGCGTCGAGAATGTGCTAACTTCTGGTGGAGCTCAAAACACACCCTGAATAAAGTCGCTTTTATGTCACAGGCCAGCTGCAGATGCGTGCATTTCACCGCAAGACGATACTACATGAAACAAAGAGAGCACATTCGAAAAAAGAAAGTCAAACGACGCGCTAAAAACCACGCAGAGCATGAACACCCACTTTTTCGAAGCGGAAGGCGTGAACTAGGCTCAAAATAAGAGGTTGTGAGTAGCCGTGGCCCTTACTTCACTAAGCCGTGCGTTCTCTGCCACTTCCTCGAAGTCAGCCCGCCCGATCCTGCGAATCCACACTTTTTTTTGCGTTGCGCCCGCCGGACGGCAAAGCAAAAAGCTTTTTGCCCTCGCTGTGTCTGTTGCGGCAACCGAAGGCGCAGCAGCATGGCATCGCAATTAAGTTCTCCGCCCTGCACATTCTATTATGCTAACGCACTCCGTCAGTCCGCCTGCCGTACTTTCGTCGCGCAGGCCCAAGAATGGAGGTCGGCGCGCGCTGGAAAGAAAAAATATACAAAAGCGCGGCGGCTGCTCCGCGCTGGAAAGAAAAAAATATACAAAAGCGCGGCGCCCGCTTCCACGTGACACAGATGGGCCAATGGGGGAGCGGAGGAGGCTGGGGCGACAGGAGGCGTGGAGGAGGACGCGCCAGGGTGAGCGGGGTGGCGGAAAGATCTAAGAATGGCGCTACTTTTGGAAAATTGAGGGGCTTTAGCAGTTGCATATAGCGGTTCCATGCCGCACGTAGCTGGACCTGAATAACTCAAGCAGGCTAGATTACTATTTTCACCTGCCCGTTTGGAAGGGGATGCCAACAAACCAACATTATCATCATAAATAACAGCGTACCGTGCCACGGGTCAGGGGATGTGCGCCACGTAGCCTGGATACCTGTGTTTACTCTTCGGTACGCGTTATGACGCCTCCTCGCAAGGTACGAAACGCTGCTGAAGAAGCGAACCATAGAGGGAAGCGCGGGGCTGCAACTAGGCAGCATCGGGCTCAGCAGACCGATGTGCAGAGGTGAGGACAAACCGCAGTACAAGTCGCAGCTCGCCGTCGACGCCGGGCGGACAATTCAGATCGTTCCAGTGAAAACGGCACGAAGAGACTTCGCCGCGAAGATCCTGTAGTGCGGGGTGCCGAAAAGCATACGCTGTGACCATGCTACGTTAGCCGCGCGGTCCTGTGACATTTTTGAATTGTTGTTTACTTTCTAACGATCTCTATTTATTTGTCGTTTGCCTCAGAGCTGCACGAGTTGCGCCTTCTTTGAAACACAATTGAGGCAGAATTGATCAAAACGTTAGGAACGCTACTATTTCATCTTTGTATATGGCCGTTTGAGCAGCGCTTCTCTATGGCTACCTTTCTGGCGCTGGCTGGCTCTAATCTCGAAATTAGCGACGGGAGAGAGTGTCGTTACCTGGAGAGGGTTTGTGTGCTTGCCTTGTCGCTGTTTGTGCTCTGTGCACATTTCATCGCTAATGCCAGTTCCTAGCCTACAACCTGCAGCGAACCCTTCGTCCGAGATGCCCATTGATCCTGGACGTGATCCACCCAATGGGCACGAGACTTCGAGCCAGAGCTGAGCCTGCTGAGCTGCCATGGCTTCTTCAAGGCTCACCGATGAACTGCCCCTTTGGGAGCCCTCCTCCTGGCGGTGGACGGGCTGTTGTGATCGGCCGTTTATCCCGCAAAACCAGTCGCTCACGGAGAACGCGACAACGGAGAACGAGCCGACGCCCTCGTCAAAGTAATATTCAACTGCGATGAGTCATGGCGAACAATTGGACACCGCCAGGATGGGTAGGGGCGATTTGCAAGGGCACATTCCTGCATATGACCTCAGGCCCAAACAGCCACGTCTGCGTCGGAGACGGGCTCATTGTGCTTCCCTCTTCCCTGGTTCGTACAAAGTGGTGCGCGTGTGTTTTGAGTCAAGCTCTCGCAGAATGAAAAGGGCTGCCAACATTTGAATTGGCTGGGGATGATGCCACCCATCTCCAGACGCCGGAGTGAGGAATGTAACGGGACCAGGATGACTGAGGTGTTGGTGAAAGGAATTTGGCAGCTTGAACTTGCATCATTCTTGCACCAAAACGTAATATAAACGTGTGTTTTAAAAACGTCGTGGATGTCAGGCCCAGGCCCACGTTCCCTCACTCCTCAGCGGTGACTGTACATCTCACATCTGCGGAGACCCGGTCCCAACAGTATACGATGCTCAGATATCAAGATTCTAATTCTGTACCTTAGAACCCTTTCTACTAGTTTTACCATAGTGAAATAAAAAAAAACTTGGAGGGCGCTTAAGCTTCGCCTTCAAGAGTGGAACGCGAAAGCGTTATCGCACTCCGTTCGCACCGCCCACTCATTTGCTCGGCATGCTCTTGAGTCACACAAAGACGAAACGTGCGCCTGAGCAAGCGGAATGAACCAAAGAACTCGGTGTCTCGGAAGGAGAAACGATCTACGCGAGCCAAACGTCGTGATCGGCACGGACAGCCAGGCCGCGACGCGCCATGAAGGCGGACGCGATCATGGGGCTGACGCTTCGATGCGATCGTCCTCTATCTCGCTTGGGAGCACCACGCAGACCCATGACACTCCTCGCCAGCAGCACGGCACACATCGCAGGGGACGCCTTCTCACCAGATGCGCTACGGCGCAGCGATCACGTCAGAGGCGTCCCGCATCGGACGCTGCACCTAGGAATCGCGCTGTGAGCGGAAAGAGGAGCCGCGTCGCCTAAACACGAGGGTTCGAGTAACGAACGCTGGAAGTTGGAAGGGGAGAGAGCGAGAAAACTTATTAAACGCAAGGGTATTGGGGCATCCTCCCACCGGTCTCCGCACGGCCCCAATGCGCTCAAACGAGACGAAGGAGAGACGCGGGCGAGTGGCTAGCCAGCTGTCGGGGCAGCGCCGTACATTGCGAGTAGGGGGCTTCTGTGTTTGCCGCAAGATTGCTCTGCGTGTGCGCCAAGCGCAGAAGAAATGTAGCGGAAACGTACTTCTCTACGCGTTTACCTGCGACTTCTGTAATTTACATGCTCATAACTACCGATATACACCGCAGTATAACTTTCTACTGCACGTTTCTAAGGCAACACCGCATTCAATAGAGGCGCTTTTGTCCCGCTTTGAGGCATCAAACTCATGGCTGAGTGGTCGCGTCTCCGCCAACAATTGTATGGTTAGCGTAAAATCACAAGTAAGACGTAAACAGAGACCAGCGCGCAGGCAGGAATTCAAACTATCATTCACCCAAGAAAACAAGCAGTGTCTGCCTCAGCGCATTCACCCGCACTGAGGTAGGGACTGTATCAATGTGATATAAGAAACAACTTTTCAACAAAGGAAAGTTCACTAATGAAAAAAAAGTAAATCGGTGATTAGGATACTCCCTAATGAGAAATTTGAGCGCAGCTGTATAGACGCTTTCATTTCACGATATATTGGCTGGATCGTACAATCTATTTCGTGTAGAACGTTCCAAACGGAGCGAAGTGTCCTTCGCGAATCAGGAGATCACGAAAGGCGCCGCGCAGGTGACGCGTGGGCGCGATTCACAACAGTCGCCGCAGAAAGAACACCGCTCATATACCGCTTTGTTTCCATACAGACGACATGTGCTATTCTGGCGCCATTTCGGAGCCATCGTCGTCGCAAAGCTTGCGCAGCACCACACTTCACGCTTTCGCCCTGCTTTCGCCATGGCCCCTTCCTTCGCTTTCTGCCTCATGGTTCCGCTGCACCCTCCTCCTCTGCTTTCCTCCTCGCGCCATCTTTGCTATCACCGTCCTTGATCGCCCGCTGCGGTCGGAGTTCCCCTCCAGCCTTCGCTGTCATCGTTCGCTAGGTTACAAGGGACAACGCCGACGCCGACCCTCGCCGCAGGTACGGGCGCCTCAGATCTGCGCTCGAAAAATTGACTCGCCATCCCTGCCCTGCGAAAGTGGACGTACAGCGAAGCTATCAGAAACCACCATTACAACAGCTGACGGGGGTGGCAATGCTTTATTGCTCAGTTCCTCCTCCAACGCATTATTCAGCCACAAGAGAATGTGGACGTGTGGACTTGACCTGCGCTGGAATTCCACAGCAATACGACAAACGGCGGGACACCGCCACTAGTCGTATTGCCATTTCTTTTCCCTTTGCCGCTCCTGCTATTCACGCTGTTCCTCGACAGTCCTAACTACCAATTTCTTGCCCATAGTGGTGCTCAAACAACAATAAAATTAGTTGCTAGGCTGGTGTTTTTCATAAATGAAAGGCTAATGACGTCACTCCCCACGTCGCAAGCTGCCGCAGCGACGGCAGCTTGCGCAACAGTAATCTTTGCGCTTCCCGTTGTTAGCAGGAGTGCCTTATCACTTGATGTGTGCTCGCTCTTTATTAAGACATGCACACTTGGCGCCTTATTAAAGCGGAAGTTTCGTTTCGTGCTGTCCCGGTTTTAGCATTCTTCCATGCAGTCTGTTTAGGACACAAGTAAATGTAAATTAAGGCACACCGTAGGGGAGGACCCCGCAGCTTGGCCTTTTCTGTTTTTTAACATAGCTCTAAACTGAAGTAGACGAATGTTCTTGCACTGCACCTTCACCGAAATGTGGCTGCCACGGCCGTGATCGAACCCGCGACCCCCAGTTTAGCTGCGGAATGCCGTGCCCACTAATCTACCGCAGCGGGTAAGCAGGAGACATCAAGCCGGCTTGTCTGGAACGTGTGCGCATGAGTGAGCCTGTGTTCTGCGCAATAAAACGTTAGATCACGACAACAAACATGCACCTGTAACGTCAGCTCCAGACGTCTCCGAACGACGAATATTACTAGAGCGCGCAGTTGCAAGGGCTTTGATTTTTCAACTTTTCCTGTATTTTGCCTGCCCCATTTTTGGGAAGCTGGTTATGCCCCGACGGGTGTTCCGGGTTACACCGGGTGATAATTTTTAAGATTTACCGAATTTCTAAGGATCAGCTGTCGCACATAGCAAAACTCTATACCATGTGAGCTGGAATATTCAATGAATCGGACATTACCTGCACGAGAAATCGAAAAAACGTATTCAACTAATATAGGTAGTTGACCATTAGCTTCCTAATTATCGACATTACAGCATATATTGCAATTTTCTAATTGTAGCCGGTGAGTTTGCAAGGCGTATTCGCTTTGAGTTAATTTTTAGAACGGCACCAGTTTCCAGATATTCATTGCAAGGTATGAGTCGAAGTACATGGGCGTTCCGAAGTAAATGGCCGTCAGCCTGTTGCCTGTGGGTGGCGGGACCCCTTAAGTGTAACTGAAACAACAATGCAATTTTACCGCGATTTTGATAGAGCACATCTCTAAACCAGTGCTATCCTCAATATTTGTTCCAAGTAGATATGCCTTGCAAACTAACCAGCTACAATTCGTAAATGCAATATGTGCCATAAATAAACAATTATGAAGCTAATTAGCGCAATTCCTTCAATTGGCTTATCATGCATTTTGATTTCTCCTGTAAGTAACCTCCGCTTCTATTAGAACAACCGCTCCAGGAACGCAATTATGCTACCTGCCTCAGGCTGCTTGTTCCAATTCTCTCAAACTTAAAAATGATCACACGGTATATCGGTACAGAATCCCTAAATATTTCTACTAATGCGGTATACTTTGCTGTGCATGCACATTTTATCGCCGCCTTGACACACGTCAGACATAACTTAGTCCTCGTGACATTGCTGTGTAAACGTCTCACAGTGTCCATCTCTAAGGCTTGGTATTTGCGTTTCGATAGGGCTTACGAATGGTGTAAAGCTTTAACATTACGTGAGAATAAAACTGCAACCCCTGAGGAGCGTAAACATGCACCTTGCATGAAGTTACAGCTTGCAGAGAATAAAAATTCTACGCATAGCCTTTAGTTGGATAACACTTTTATACACTGTTCGCTTCACATAAATTCTAACATGTGCGTTGGAATTGCCATTATTTTTCTGTAGTAGGCCTAAACTATCTTGCGTTTAACTATCACATGAACACGCCAGGCACATTTATACCGTCGTTGTCAGCGTGGTATTCCGCATATGTTGCATGTGCGAATGAAATTGTGCAAGCGCTCAATATCGCGCGGGCAAGGGAGGAAAGTGGGGACGAAGCACGCCGTCTTCCGTCGCACGCAAGGCATCGGGGGGAGGGGCGTTCTACTCCGGTGGCTGCGGCGTATGGCGCAGACCACGCGGGCTCGATTTTGAAAACGATCGACGATGTGGCAAAGACGCACCGAGGGCCGACAGCGTCGTGTGCCCTATGTTCTCACCGCGTAGATTGCACTCAAGCGAGAGGCGGCACGAGGCTCAATTCGCTCACATCTGCTGCCGCGCTTCCTCAACCCAGCGTTTTTACAGCGAGTATCCGCCGTCATCGAGTAAAATGCGTTAATTTTTTGTGTGCACGTGACACAATCCTTTTTAATTTAGTTAGTAAGCGACTGTTTGACGAGCTTATACTGCCCATAAAACTACTCTCGTTGCTTCGTATAGCTGCCTTCTAATTTGCTACTGCAATCGATGCTTCCCCTTTAGTGCGAAACTACGACTTTTTTGCTGAGGTTGACATGTCTCGGTGGTTGAATGTAAAGTGCCTTGCAATAGTGGTTCGCACCCTCATTCGCGACAGGTGCGGACGAGAAATTTATATTATCCAAGTTTTCACGAGCTGTTCTTAAACTTATTTTTTCAAAGCCACCCATCTCCGCAATGTGCTTACGCCCCATGAAAAAAAAAAAAAAAAAGCATATCCTGCGAGGTACACGCAGCACAGTCACAGAGTAAGCTGAAGGAGCGGCTCCATAGGAGCTCCATTTTCGGCACCACGCAGTACAGGGTCATCGCAGAGAAGTCTGTTCGCGTCGTTTTTACGAGAAGGCCCTGAACTGTGCGCCCGGCGTCGATGGCAAGCTGCGGCTTGAACTGCGTCTTGTCCTGCTCTCTGCACAGCGGTCTGCTGAGCCCGATGTTGCCTGTTTACAGTCGCGCGCGTATCTCTCCGATTCGCTTTATCAGCAGCGGTTCTTACCTCGCGAGGAGGTGCCATAACGTTTACCGAAGAGTAAACACAGCTATCCATACTACATGGAGCACATATCACATCCCTTGACCTGTGGCACGGTACGTTGCTGTTCATGAGGATGATAATGATTGTTTATTGCCGTCGCCTTCGAAACGGGGTGGTGACAAATAGCCACCAAGGCTGCTTGAGTTAACCATGTGCATCTATGCGCAGCATGCAACTGCTATATGCTACTGCTACAAGTAGGGACGCCTAGTGGTATATAACGGAACGCCAATGCAAAGTTTGCACGTATCGACGCTACGGGGCGCGCCTGTCACATCGCATGTCAGATGACACGATACGATACGAATTATGATGATTTCATGACATTCATTTTGAAACAGGACGCTGAAGAACAGTCACCTAGCCTGCTTGAATTAATCAAGTATGCCATACATGTTTTTGAGAACATGAAATATATACATCTCAATAATCTTTTTGTTCCTCAAGAATTCTCTATGTACGTTGTACCGCTACCTATGCAACTGCTACATGGGATGCCTCCTGCTGTAATAATATGCAACTGCAATGCAAAAGGCGCGCGTATAGAGGCTATGTGGCGCACATCTCACATCGCAAGGCAAGTGGCAGGATACGATGACAATGATGATGATGATGATTTATGGGCATCCCCTTTAATGCGCGGTGGTGACATAGTCCCCTAGCCAGCTTCATTTACTCAGGTACATAATATATTTTCTGGCATTCTTGAATACATCTCCCTAAACTTCTTTTTGTTCCCTAAACCTTCTGTAACTACCCTGTACTGCTACCTGTGCATCTGCTACGTGGCATTCAACCTGGCCTTATAATATGCAACTCTAATGCAAAATGTGCATGCATCGACGCTACGCGGCGAGCATGTGACATCGCGTGTCTCCTCTCGCGCTTGGACACGTTTATAGGGCGTTTTTCCGCCAAATGCTAGCAACTGCTGACGTGTCAGGAAGAAGTCACTTCGAACGGCCGTGCTTAGAACGTGCTCTGCTGGAAGCAGCATATCGGCCCAATGCCAAGGATCTTTTGCAACGTCTACCGCTACCAGTAATTACAAGGTCGTCCTTCCTCGTTTGCCATCGGGAAGCACCGTTCTCAACTTCGTGTTCCAACATGCAGACCTGCCTGGTCGGCCGTACCGCGCCCCGAATTTTCGTGATGCCCTTCTCTCTGTGCTGGATACCAAGGACCTTCTCGGAGCAGGCCAGTAGCAGATGAACCATTTGCGGCTCGTCACCGGTGCCAGCAGCCTTTCCAACCAGAAGCTCGTCGATAAAGATGAGCTCCTAGTGAAAGTGCTGAAGTGCCTTGTCATCGATCCAGAAAGCCGGAACATAAAAATGAAGTTTCTTTGGCTTCCTCATTCAGAACAGAAATGTACTGTTGAGGTATTGGAACCGCATGGCACAGTGCAGTCAGAAATCAGAGAAATGTGGCGTTGTGAAGGCATGGAGAGTTGGCAGATGACGAATCGCGATTGAGAGTTCACGCTCAAAGGAGGCATCTCTACCAGTGCTCTTCCTCATCTTCTGGTGATCTTTGGACGTCCATGCCTACTTTTGATCCCCGTGTGTCTCTGATGCAACAGGGCAGTGCACATGAGACAACAGTGTAAAACACCACGATGCGCGAGTACCAACGTTACGGTCATAACACAGAGGCATGCGTTGGCACGTATGCTTACTAGCTTCGTCGTAGTCGACCAGTGGACGATGACGCCATCGTTAACCACCTCATGAATATAAGTGAGGCCGTAGATGCTCCTGGCGAAATGCGTGCTGAAGATCACCGGGTTGCGGAAGTACAAGTATCGCCAGCTGCAGACGCAGCTACCGCAAAGACTATTGAAGAACATACAGTGACCTACTGTGAAAAGGACCCTTGTGCAATGTGGGCCAAATCACCACCTTTTCGGGAGCAGCTTCATCCTGCCGAGGATAGTGAAATGACTGAGACGTCCAAGAAGCGTCCCGCGCTGGTGGAGGACTTGGAGTGCTCTGAGAAAGATCCCAGGGTCGTCGCGGCGAAGAAACCCCTTCACGAAGCCGCTGTGAGTGCAGACGCCGCTGCAGTTCAAGCAGTTGCTGCAACTTCAGCTCCTCAAAGGGACGGGACAAGCAAAACAGAGGTATCAGCGCTTCGTGTACGCGCTGCACCTCACTAGCGAAAAAATGACGGGTGCACTTCCCTTAACATTGGCAACACCGAACGTCCGTGGCTTACGTAACCGGTGGCATGGTCATTTGTTACATTTGTTGCGCATCCTAGCGTTAGATATTATTGTAATTCAGGAAACAAAAATTGAATCCGATGACGACACAGCAGCTGCTGTAGCTCCATTTCTTTCGCACTATGAAGTATGTGCCAGTCATGCGATAGGAGTCTGCAGGATGTATGCTATTTGTGAACAAAAAGCGACAATGCAACGTGTTGGGACTGTGCACAGATAGGAAAGAGTAGTGGTGTAATGTCAGTAAAGTCAAGTTTAGAAGTTTCTTTCCGTGTACGCGCCTAGTAGAGCACGTGACAGGGAGGACTACTTTCTCTCATTGACCCAGCACTTACGCACTGGTCGTGTATTGGTTGTCTTACGTGGCGTTAATAGTATGTGTAGTGTACAGGATCGGTCGTCCACAAGGTAGCGCCACGATACTGGCGTTGACGTTTAGAATGCCATGACATGTGACTACGAGCTTGTTGATGCAGGAGAACACGAAAAAACTGCATTCAGCTGCAGACACTTTCAAGCTATATCTCGTGGAAGGCTCGATCGGATTTATGGATCATTACCTATCCTACCTAGCCCTAGACTATGCCTAGACTATATGGCTATAATGTGCACTCTGTTCTACACTGATCATTGTTTGGTGTCGCTATGCTTTGGCAACCAACAATTTCAAAGTTCGCAGAGGAGCTGGAATTTATGGAAAATTAATCATATGTTACTCTGACATAAGCCTTTTCTGTAGCGCGTCCCGGAAGTTCTCAATGAAGTATCAAGTCGGCAGTTCTTTATCTCTGTTTGCGCAGTGGGAGATGTTGAAGCCAGAAGTTGAAATGATAGCCATTGACGAAGCTTCCGTACTGCCTTTTCAAGAAAAAGGAAAATATAAAGAGTTGTGCAAGTTGCTAGAACAGCTACACGAACTTGAATGCCTGGATCCTGGCAAGTACATTGATGACATATACAACATCAAGGCACAAATACAGACTAGGGACACTGGGGGATACAGAGGTGCACTAGTCCGAGCGCGTACTCGTCGGTATTTGGAGCAACAACCTTGTAATCGTTCACTTGCTGATGAGCGTCGGCATGCTCTGTCGAAACAAGTGCTCGAGATAGAGTATGCCGGAGCGATTGGTAATGACCACGACAGAATAACGAAAGCCTTTACGGATCATTATGGTAATATTTTTCAATGTGATAAAGTTATTACTAGTGAAGCTGTAAAGGAAAAATTTGTTTCGTTGCTGCTACAGCTCAGTCAAGAAGAATATGATGATGTTGAAAGATATGCATCACAGAAGTTGAAGAAACCATTCGCTAGCGTTATGCTAATGGCACAACAAGGCTAATAGTCAATGGTTGTCTATCCAAATCTATTTGCCCGAGTGTATTGGTAAGGCAAGGTTGTCTCTTGTCCCCTTTGTTATTCGCTTTGTACTTAGAACCACTTTGTGCACGAATTGTCACGGATTGCGCTTTTCACGGGTTCCGATTGTTATCCAATGAGATCCGCATGCTTGCCTATGCAGATGGCATAGCCTTTTTGTGCTGACAAGACAAGTGTAGAGAATGCCCTCGCCATAATGCAACAGTTTTGTTCAGCTTCTGGTGAAGGAGTAAACTTTTAGAACATTTGAGGGTTTGGTTTGGTTTAAGGTGCACGATGCCAATACACTTCGCATGTATTCAGCGGAGGCTAGACCTTAAGTACTTCGGTGTACCCCTCTCTCAATATCGCAATACTAATACACGCTGGTCAGCGGAAGTTGCAGAAGCACAACGTAAGGTTAACAACTGGCCGTGACTGCAGTTCTCTATATTTATCCGAGCTGAAGCTTGCAATGTGCTCGACTTATGCTTGACGAAATTGTTCGACTTATGTATGTCCTTGAGATATTAGACTGCTCGCGGCTTCGGTTGCAAGATTTCCATCGTGTGTTTGCTATCTACGTATAGAGATCACGTGTTGAGACCATACGACGTGATAACCATTCTTTTTCCTCTTGTGAGTGGGGCCCTTGGCCTAGTTCAACTTTTTGTTAGGCAACTTGCTTCCCAGTTATTCCTTATTGTGATGTAAACAGTTCATTTCTAAGAGAGCTGTTACAACTTCGATTACTCAATTACCTTCCAGAAAATGCTGTGTCGTCATCTGTCAAAGATGCACCATGGGCTCCTTGGAGCTTCTTGAAGGAGGTTGTCGAAGGATTTCACTTTCTTAAGGTTCGCTTTAGTAGGGATTATATTTCACTGCCCCCCGCAAAGAAATTTCCACATTGTTTTCTGTTCCCCATTATCGGGCGCCTTATTTAGAATGTCATTACCTAGACGTACTTAAGCATGTCCTTCGAATGATCATTCCTCCAGGTTGATCAAAACTTTCTTTCTTTAAGTTACATTCGGCAACACTTCCTGTCAAAACCTGGTTAGAAAAAAAGGGGCAGTTTCGTACCATGGTCGACTAACTCTCCGTTGCGTCCACATGCTGAAACGATTGATCACTGTTTTGTATATTGTAGGGATGACGTGTTCTTCTGGGACATTCTCCAAAGAACACTTAAAAAGGATTTAGATACCACACCATACAGAATTCCTCTCCTGCCTATTAATATTTCTGTGACCCACCATATGACATGTTCATGGTAATCGGCCTGCATAGCCTTCGGCTCAGTAGAATGCGTGACAGAAACGTGGAACTACTGCGGAGCACTCGCTCGTTTTTTCAGGAATCTGTTGCCTACGTTCGTAGTGTGTATGCTGCAAAAGAAACAGCGCCGAATTGGATGCCTTCATTAGACGCTTGCACGTGTTTGCCTGACTTTTGAATGTGTTTGCAGTTGCCGTAAGTTTCTGTTGCGCTTTGTTATTGCCATCTTGTTCAATAGTCTGCTCCCATGCAATATAGGAAAAGAAGAAGGTGGCGTAGCTCAGTGGTAGAGTAGCTGACTCCCGTGCAACGGGCCTGGGTTTAATCCCGACGGGAACTGGGCATCTGTTTTCTCATTCCCGGCGATAGCTGCTACAGACACAGGCGACAGATGCGGCGGCGGTGACGGACACCATCGACAACCGAAATGGCTATTGGAATGAGCCACAACAGCTTACGCTGTAAAAAAATGTTGTAAGCTTCTTTATTTACACGGTATTACGGCGGCAACCAAGGACAGTGGAGGTAGCGTGGGCCTAGCGGTATGGAGCTTGACCAGTGGTTGACGGATCGCACCGCTGGCACCAGCTGCTACGAACGGTCCACCCAGGTGTTCAGGATTGTGCCGCTGACTGCAGTTTGCAGCATCTCACGAGCCTTGAGGGGGCGAGGCAGAAAACACAGATATGACGTAACGAGTAACAAAGACGTCTTTTTACATCGCTACGGAGCGGACAAGCGTCATCACGGAGAGCGATACACAGTCGAGCTTGCTCAAAAGTTGAAGTCCGTTGCCGGGGACGTCCCTTAGAGTCCGGAATAAAACCCCAGAAACTTCTCAGTCCCTTCCTCCACCTTCACTCCTCTTCATTTCTCCTCTCTTTCGTGCTCCCTCCTCGACCGTGGCACCGCTTACAACGCTTGAGTATAGCAGATCTTTCGCTGAGTGAATGCACACATAGAAAGGCGGTGCGCTTTAAGCGTTGGCTTTCTTGCTCCGAGTAATTAGGTACGCAACATTTATCAAGCGCGTGTCGCTAGACCTTGTTGCGCGTTGTGCATAACAGGTTTCCGATCGAATGCCAACATTCCGGCCTCCAGCAAGCCCTCAATAACCTAAATATACCACTCCGTTCTTACCATGTGAATTCGCGGCGCGTGTTAGCTATGACGCGCAAAGGCTGGCAGAGGGCACGATCCCTGCTCTGAAGGTTCGATAGAGTATTACAAGCTATAGTGCCTCCAACGCACGTGCTTGACAATTTTCTAAGCACGCGCAAATGCTGAAAGGTGGGCGCTGGTGCTATTATGTTTCTCGCGCCTCAAAGTCGACAGAAATACGCGCGGCCAATCATCGAGCCGTGACTCTGCGCACATAGAAAATGTAATCTGTTTTTTTAGTATTCATTCGCGACGTGGGAACGCGGTAAAAGCGCTTCATTCAAGCTCAAACAAGAGCTTAGTGAGCTTAATCTGTGTATATTTTTTTTTTCAGTTTAGCGATTCATCACGAATAACATTCCGTCGTGCAGTAGCTCGTCAGTCCACGAATTGACGTACTTGTCGCGAACTTAGTTGCAGCAAGGTGCATGCATTGAGGGCGGTTGCGTTCGCTCCGGAATAACATTTGTAAGATGCCAAATGTTGTAAGCAAAATGATGCACTCGATATTTTGGCACCATTTGTTGTCCCATTACGTAAATAAGCGCACCAGCCTAAGTGCCCTACAGCAAGTGCTTCTCAGAGAGACAGTGGTCGTACGAACCAACAGTTGAACGAACGAGCGTGCGAACGACTAAACGAGCGTGCGAACGACTAAACGAGCGGGCAAACGACGGTTAAACCAGCCAGTGAACGAGCGGGCGACTGCACGTTTTCTTTGCGGGTGCTCCACCGCCGCATTTTAACTTTCACACACTTTGAACCTCACGCGCACTAGCACATATGTCTCATAGCCCTATGAAGCTATCGTTCGGCGACGAACGCGCCTCATAACTCTGTTTCGGGAGAGCACACACGTCTTAGATTTGTGTCGCAAATCGTCGGGCGACCGCCATCGACGAATACGAACGAAAGAGGCAACGAGGCTATTCGCTCAAAACAAGTTCAGTAAGTAACCACAAAAAGCGGAGAGTTGCTTTCCGAAGTTGAGTCTTCACGCTCGAGCCTCAAATTTTGTCAAGAGGACTGGGCTGAATCTCAAATGTGTCGTGTGCACGTTTTCGCACGCAGCCTCGCGTGCCCGCGAATTCAAGCGTCTTGGCGTACAAAACGATTTAAGCGCACGAAGTACGACCACGTACTACTTATAATATAGCAAACAAAGTACACGTCGCGTAGGAATCGCGTTAAAGCGTGTAGGCAACATGCTCTGTGAACTGTGCGATAAGTTCTCCCTCCGAATTCTATGAATCCATGCCTTTCTGAAGCCTTCAGGCTTCCCGGACGGTATCGGAAAGAGCTTCTTGCCTTTGCTGAAACTATTTTGGCATACGAAGGCGCAGCAGGTCATGGTGATGGAAAATACCGTTAGGCGACGTCGCGCTTGCCGAACGCCTTGAACTAAGTTCAAGGCGATCGCAAACAAAAACAACACGGAAGAGCAGCGGCACCAACATGTGCTCCTTGCCAGTCGGTGAGCAAAACGAGAACAAGGTGAAAGCCGGAGCCAACGTTTCGACAAGTGGACTTGTATTCTTCAAGGCGACATATGCTTTCCTCGGCACAGTATATATAGGTGCGGTTCTTCTCAAGGGGAGAGGGGGATACTGAGGGGGGGGGGGGGGGGGGGGCGAGGCAACGGATGTGGATAGGTGCGGAATTGAAAGGAAAGGTCTGCTATTCAACGTTGGTGGAGGAATGTGAAGTAGCGTCGTGCGTCAGCCTTTTGGCGTGACAATATATGTTCCTTTCTTCGTGGAAGGGGCCTGGACGACGAGAGGGGCGGGGGGGGGGGGGGGGGGGGGCATTAACTGGTCTTGTGGAGGGCAGTGAACTATCGTCTATCTGACAGAGAGAATAAAAGGAGCGGCAGAAAATTGTGCTCGCGGAAAAAAAATTGAAATACTTAAATAAAAAAAAACGAATGAAAGGAAGAGAGAGAGAACAAAACTAAGCAGCCCGATTAGAAATAAAAGTAACTAGGTGTTGCTGTCTATAGTTGAAAATTTAGCATAGCCAATAGATTCTAAAGCTCCCTTTGAAACGTTGATACGTATTGGTTGCAAAGTCTTGAACCTCCAGATAAGGTATGATTCTCTCTAATTTCTGTATCGAGCAGAACGGAAACTTGATTGTAGGATGTAGAGTAAGTTCATCAAAGTTATGACCTGGTTGGGTGAAATGCCTGGCGTCGGCTTTGGGAAGCTTTTAGCTGTGTCCGCGTGATATCCTTTTAATCTGACGTTCATTGATTGTCCTGTTTCGCCGTTTTTTTTTTTCTACAGTCGGAACATTCAACCATATAAGTTACACCGGGACTGGTGCAAGTAAAGCTAGTTTTCACTTCGTCTGCGTAGCTAATTGCGGTGCTTTTAATTTTAAGGTCACTTTGGAGGTGCCTGCAGGTCTTGCACCTGGGGCGAGAGCATGCTTTTATTATGGGGGAATGATGTTGGCTGATTTTCGCTGTACTAACATGCCTTTAATGTTTCTGCTGCGGTGATAGGTCACCGCTGGTACCACCTGGAACGCTTTTCTCAGACGCTCGTTACATGATAATATTGAGTGGCATTTTCGTATCATGTTGTTTAGGTTTGGGAGGGCATATGTCACCCTAAAGCCCACTCGTCGTTGGCTCCTGCTTTCACCTTCTTCTCGTTTTTCTTATCATCTTGAATTTCCATCTGCCACTTTACCGCATTTTCCTTCACCAGTCGGTAGACGCTTCTCAAGCAAAAATGGTGGCGGAGCGCGACTGTAAAGAAACGAAGCCGGCGCGAGGGCTCACGTGATGCCATTAGGCCAATAGCGACACGGCGTCAGCTTTGGCTAGGGCGCGCGAGGAGGAGGCGGCATTCTTCAGAGCGTGTGGCTACTTTCCGAAGACTGAGGGATTTTGGTGCCGAACGCCCTCGCTCAGGAGAAGGAAATAACGAACGCTATCCACGCTTGGGGCCGCCGCTCGGTACACGCAAGCCAGTTCAACGGATTCTTAACAGTCAATGGCCCAGTAAAGGGAAAGGCACCGATGTACACACAAGCGCACACCGACACCGTCGGGGTCTTCCTTGCGGAGGAGAACAAGCGAATGCATACGCGGTGCTTAACCGTCCCGCTCGCTGAAAGGAGACAGCACTATTGAGCCTACGCAGACATCAGGGAACCGCGCCCTCCGGGGCCAGAATGCCCGCACAACACTAGCGCTACCACAACGCACAACACTAACAAGCACTGACATCTTTTCGCCGTTGCGGCCTCCCAGGCGTTTCTTTTACCGGTTGCGGGCGGCTCGGCGAACTTAAAACGTCAGGGCTTTCTCGATTGCATTGGCGGCACGATACGAGTCGTACACCACACAGGCCATTCATAACAACGGGGAACCAGTTTACGGGATACGGTTTCCCGTGCGAACGTGATTTCCTGCATTGCTAAGGTAGGGCACTTCTAATTTAGTGAATCATTGTGTAGGTGGCGAGGGGTACTACAAGCTGGAGCACTTAATACGTGACGGTGTGGTGACCAGGCTTCGCGAGAATTCAGATTCTTGGTAGGTCGTGCGTCCCACAAACTTGTATATATATATATATAGAGGCTCTTGTGCATGACTAGGAAAATGGTGCTCAGCTTGTTTCTGGCCGAATACATAGCGACGGGAGGCTGCAGTTTTCAGTAGATGCTACCAAAGAGTTTCATGCAATAATTACTAGGGAGAACTGTGGCGCTAGGGTGATCGGAACTGCAAGCAGAGTGGTTTAGCAAGCACGGGGATGATGGGTAGCATATGGATCTGCTCAAGCTTTATCCTTCTGACTTCAAGTGGATACACCGTTCTGGCTTCTCACATTAGAAGCTCCACATTTTCAACAACATACTGTGTAATAAACAAATAAATGAACATCATTAATATTTTCCAACCGTAGGATTTGAGCAGACGACCTGTAGCACAGACGCCCGATATTGAAACCATTACGCCGCCTGTGCATGCATCGACATGTGGCATAGAACGCCCTTACACTCTAAGGAAAATTTACACCCCTTGGAGTGCCCCTTCTGCCACACAACAATAATCGTCATCTGCCTTAATGCGTTTGCTTTCTTGAAAACGCCACGCCCGCTACTTTCCTGTCGGGAATGCTATCATGCTGATAACGCGCATGCCGTTCGTTACCTCAAAGTACTGGGCTCGCAGCGTTAAAGAAAAGAAACGCATCAAGGCAGATGATGATTACTGTTGTGTGGCAGAAGGGGCACTCCAAAGGGTGTAAACTTTTCTTAGAGTGTATGACTTTCTCGCGGGCAAGCCTGCGCGTTGATACGCTTGGCGTGTTTCTATCTAACCACCTAGACACGCTGATCCGCTGAAATTAGTAGTGATTTTACGTGTTCGCAGTCTTGTGCACTTGGAAAAGAGTAGACTGCTCTTTAGCATACCACGATTAAGACAGATAAAGCATAATAAACAAGGTCACTACAACGTCTGAATCCTCAGGCGCGAAGACCAGGCAAAGCCATGTACTACCCGTCATTCCCATGGTGGCAGAACGACTGCACCGCCACAGTTCCCTCTAGTAACTATAGCAGGAAACTCTACGGTTGCGAACACCCATCAACGCGAAGGATTACCGTAAGCGGCCCTTTACGTCCACCTTCTCCTTTCCGCTCCTGTCTTGGTCCCTGTGAGGCATTTCTGTCTAGCTAGGTTGATTAGGCCGTCCGGACAACCGGCCTTGCGAATTTTTTCAACCGAGGGATCAAGGAGTTTCTTTTATAGGCACTGACTTTACCTGGTCACCACTGAGCGGCCGCTGGAAAAAACGATGCCATTCATGACACCTTCTGAATGGGTAGAAAATAATTTCAGGAAGGCTTTTACCTGGTCCTCGGCAGGAACACCCCTTCAATTTTTAATGTCATCGTGGGAGCGACGACCGCATGGCGTTTCAGCAGCCTTGTCGCGACAATGGGCACTCGGGCAGTGAAAAGCGCAGCAGAATATATTCGAACTTGAGATCGCCTTGGGGGCTCTCGCACGCGGTCTACGATCCCGCCGCCCACTGCTCCTCCATGATTAAATCTTCTTTCTGCGCGAGTTGGTGCATACTTGATTTGAAAATTATAACAGCGCAAACACATGCAACCACAAAGGAACAAGGACGAAACGCAAACGCTGTATCTCGTCCTTGTTCCTTTGTGGTTGCATGTGTTTGCGCTGTTATAATTTTCAAAGCAAGCATGCGTCTACATCGTCGATGACCCGCTGTGAAGCTTACGCTCACGTGATATTGTTAAAAAGGCCATTCCCGTATTCTGAAGAAGGCGCTCAGATGGCAAAAATGACGATCGGTAAAGTCCGTTCATGGTTCTTGCTATTCTTCAATCTTGGCTGTGACTTCTCTGTATATAATATGTAAATATAATTTTGCACACTGTTTATCTACGTGGCATTTTTGGTCGAGGTACGGGGTAAGAAATCGGTCCAACGGAGCTCCACAGCGGACGTCGCTTGGATTTTTCCACAATGGCAGAATGAGTGGCATCTTCCTAACCAGCGGGAACGTCAACGGTTACCCTACGCAGAAAAGACATCCAGGCACGTTTTGCTGAACCGATGATGTCAACATCTGACTGGTTTGCCATGTACGAGCGTGTAAGTGAAAACAACCGCTGGGACGATACGATGATGCTGACGAATGGTATATTTTACTTGCAAGGAACAACAGAGGCTTGCTTCGGTAATCATGAAGCTCTAATCAGAAGTTGGGATTCCTGCAATAAAAAGATGCAGGATGTGTTTTGAAAGGCCATTGGTCGTACGGTCGCGGCGAAGAAGGCGCTGGCGTCACATGCAAAAAGATTCACGGATCCCTACATTTCTTACACAGGGTGTTTTACTTAAGTTTAGCCAGAGTTTAAAATATGCCGATGCACTCTAAGACGACGCGACCAAATGCTTGTTGCTCACTTTTGTATGCAGTGTGTCACGCTATATATTCTATTTTACCTAATTAGATAACTAGTCAACATTAATTAACGAACTTCTGAAGCAACGCAGCTAGGAAAGAAATTCCAATGAGAAAGTTGCAGAGCGGTTTGCAAAACGTCCGTAAGTACACGTGTCGATACCCCCCCTCTTAAAAAGCACCGACCCGATGCTGCGAACAAACGAAAGTAATAAAGAAGAGCACTCGTAGCAAAGAAAACAACAAAATAAGGAAAGTTCGTCAGCGTCCGAAAAAGGGCTTAAGACGCACTACGTGGACCACTTCAAATCGTGCGCGGTGCCGCTGTGAATGCGAAATGCCGTCTGGCACGGCCTCATAGTCCAGTTCGCCAACACGTTGGATGATCTTGTAGGGTCCGAAATAACATTGCAATAGTTTCTCACTGAGTCCTCGTCGACGTATTGGGGTCCAAACCCAAACACGGTCACCGGGCTGGTACTCGACGAAGCGTCGTCGGAGGTTGTAGTGTCGGCTGTCGGTCCTCTGTTGGTTCTTGATCCGTAGGCGGGCGAGCTGTCGGGCTTCTTCGGCGCGCTGGAGATAGGTAGCGACGTCAACATTCTCTTCGTTAGTGACGTGCGGCAGCATGGCGTCGAGCGTTGTCGTCGGGCTCCTCCCGTAAACCAACATGAACGGCGTGATCTGTGTTGTTTCTTGCATCGCCGTGTTGTAAGCATACGGCAGGACAGCGTCCTACGTCTTATGCTCGACGTCGACGTACATTGCTACCAAGTCGGTGAGGGTCTTGTTCAGGAGCTCCGTGAGACCATTCGTCTGCGGGTGGCTGGCAGTTGTCCTCCTGTGGCTTGTCTGGCTATATTGCAGAATGGCTTGGGTGAGCTCTGCTGTAAAAGCCGTTCCTCTGACGGTGATGAGGACTTCTGGGGCACCATGTCGCAGCTGGATGTTCTCGACGAAACATTTCTCCACTTCGGCTGCGCTGCCTTTTGGTAGAGCTTTAGTTTCAGCGAAGCGAGTGAGATAGTCCATCGCTACGACGATCCACTTATTCCCGGATGTTGACGTCGGAAACGGCCCCAACAAATCCATCCCAATCTGCTGGAATGGTCGGTGAGGAGGTTCGATCGGCTGTAGTAATCCTGCTGGCCTTGTCGGTGGTGTCTTGTCGCTGACAGTCTCGGCATGTTCTGACATAACGGGCGACGTTGGCGGTCAGACGCGGCCAGTAATACCTTTCCTGTATCCTCAACAGCGTCCGGGAGAATCCGAGGTGCCCAGCGGTTGGATCGTCGTGTAGGGCGTGCAGTACTTCTGGACGGAGCGCTGACGGTACAACAAGAACGTAGCTGGCGCGGACTGGTGAGAAGTTCTTCACGAGCAGGTTGTTTTGTAGCGTGAACGAAGACAACCCACGCTTAAATGTCCTAGGGACAACGTCGGTGTTCCCTTCCAAATACTCGACAAGGTCTTTTAGCTCCGGGTCTGCTCGTTGCTGTTTAGTGAAGTCTTCCGCGCTTGTTTTTCCAAGGAAGGCGTCGTCGTCCTCGTCGTCTTGCGGCGGGGGATCGATGGGGGCGCGTATAAGCAGTCGGCGTCAGAGTGTTTTCTTCCGGACTTGTATATTACCGTGACGTCATATTCTTGCAGTCTGTGGCTCCACCGCGCCAGCCGTCCTGAAGGGTCCTTTAAGTTAGCTAGCCAACACAACGCGTGATGGTCGCTGACGACTTTGAATGGCCTGCCATAGAGTTAAGGGCGGAATTTTGCTGTAGCCCAAATGGTGGCGAGGCATTCTTTTTCAGTCGTAGAATAATTGCCTTCCGCTTTTAACAGCGACCGGCTAGCGTAAGAGATCATCCGTTCAAGTCCGTCTTTCCTCTGGACTAGGACGGCACCGTGGCCTAGGCTACTGGCGTCAGTGTGGATTTCGGTATCGGCGTCCTCGTCGAAGTGTGCAAGTACCGGCGGCGACTGCATGCGTCGTTTGAGTTCTTGAAACGCGTTGGCCTGCGGCGTTTCCCACTTGAACTCGACATCACATTTGGTTAGATGTGTTAGCGGCTCCGCGATGCGTGAAAAGTCCTTGACAAAGTGCCTATAGTAGGCACACATGCCAAGGAATCTGCGCACTGCCTTCTTGTCGATTGGCTGCGGAAACTTTGCGATGGCAGCTGTCTTCTGCGGGTCGGGGCCTACTCCAGATTTGCTGATGACGAGGCCTAGGAACAGAAGCTCATCGTAAGCGAAGCGGCACTTTTCCGACTTCAGAGTGAGCCCTGATGACTTGATGGCCTCTAATACTGTCGCAAGCCGCCCAAGGTGATCGTCAAAGTTTCCAGCGAAGACAACGACGTCATCCAAGTAAACAAGACACGTCTGCGACTTCAATCCTGCTAACACCGTGTCCACGACGCGCTGAAACGTTGCAGGCGCCGAGCACAGTCCGAATGGCATGACCTTGAACTCGTAGAGGCCGTCTGGGGTGATGAAGGCGGTCTTTTCGCGATCTCTCTTGTCAACTTCTATTTGCCAGTAGCCAGACTTGAGGTCCATCGACTAGAAGTATTTAGCGTTGCAGAGCCGAACCAATGCGTCGTCTATCCGTGGAAGGCGGTACAGGTCCTTCTTCGTGATCTTGTTCAGTCGACGATAATCGACGCAGAAGCGTAGGGTAACGTCTTTTTTTCTTCACCAGGACTACAGGAGATGCCCACGGGCTTTTCGACGGCTAGATGATGTCGTCGTGCAGCATTTCGTCGACTTGTTGCCTAATAGCTTCACGTTCTCGCGTCGAAACTCGGTAAGGGCTCTGGCGGAGTGGTCGAGCGCACTCTTCGGTTATTATGCGATGTTTTGCAACTGGTGTTTGTCGAATCCTCGATGACGTCGAAAAGCAGTCTTTGTATCGTCGGAGAAGACTTCTGATTTGTTGGTGCTTACTCAGAGGAAGACTTGGATTCACGTCGAAGTTTGGTTCGGGGACTATGCTCATCGGGGGAGCTGCGGCAGAATCCGAGATGACAAAAGCATTGCTGGTTTCCACAATTTCCTCGATGTACGCGATTGTCGTGCCCTTGTTGATGTGCTTGAACTCTTGGCTGAAGTTGGTTAGCATAACTTCCGCTTTCCCTCCGTGGAGTCGAGCGATCCCTCTTGCGACGCAAATTTCACGGTTGAGCAGTAGATGTTGGTCGCCCTCTATGACGCCTTCTACGTCAGCGGGTGTTTCGGTGCCGACGGAAATAATAATGCTGGAGCGCGACGGGATGCTTACTTGATCTTCGAGCACACTCAAGGCGTGGTGAATACGAGAGCTCTCCGGCGATATCGCTTGATCTTCCGACAGCGTTATCAATTTTGGCTTCAGGTCTATGATTGCGCCGTGTTTGTTCAGGAAGTCCATGCCGAGAATGACGTCTCGTGAACACTGTTGGAGGATAACGAAGGTGGCAGGGTAAGTCCGGTCATGAACGGTAATCTTGCCGTGCAGATTCCAGTCGGCGTAATGAGGTGTCCTCCAGTGGTCCGAATTTGGGGGCCTTCCCAGGCAGTCTTAACTTTCTTCAACTGGACGGCGATGTGTCCACTCATGACGGAGTAATCGGCCCCTGTATCGACTAAGGCGGTGACTGCGTGGCCGTTGAGAAGCACGTCGAGGTCGGTGGCTCTTTGTCTTGCATTACACTTCGGTACCTCTTCGGTAAGAGGTACAAAGTGAAGGTTGTTCAGGTCTACGCCCCTACATCTAGTCATGATGACCAGGAAGTCGAAAGCTTCTATGAAGACGTGGAATCGGCGATGGGTAGAGTGAAAACAAAATACACTATACTGATGGGCGATTTCAATGCCAAGGTAGGCAAGAAGCAGGCTGGAGACAAGGCAGTGGGGGAATACGGCATAGGCACTAGGAATAGCAGGGGAGAGTTATTAGTAGAGTTCGCGGAACAGAATAATATGCGGATAATGAATACCTTCTTCCGCAAGCGGGATAGCCGAAAGTGGACGTGGAGGAGCCCGAACGGCGAGACTAGAAATGAAATAGACCTCATACTCTGCGCTAACCCTGGCATCATACAAGATGTGGACGTGCTCGGTAAGGTGCGCTGCAGTGACCACAGGATGGTAAGAACTCGAATTAGCCTAGACTTGAGGAGGGAACGGAAGAAACTGGTACATAAGAAGCCGATCAATGAGTTAGCGGTAAGAGGGAAAATAGAGGAATTCCAGATCAAGCTACAGAACAGGTATTCGGCTTTAACTCAGGAAGAGGACCTTAGTGTTGAAGCAATGAACGACAATCTTGTGGGCATCATTAAGGAGTGTGCAATAGAAGTCGGTGGTAACTCTGTTAGACAGGATACCAGTAAGCTATCGCAGGAGACGAAAGATCTGATCAAGAAACGCCAATGTATGAAAGCCTCTAACCCTACGGCTAGAATAGAACTGGCAAAACTTTCGAAGTTAATCAACAAGCGTAAGACAGCTGACATAAGGAAGTATAATATGGATAGAATTGAACAAGCTCTCAGGAACGGAGGAAGCCTAAAAGCAGAGAAGAAGAAACTAGGAATTGGCAAGAATCAGATGTATGCGTTAAGAGACAAAGCCGGCAATATCATTACTAATATGGATGAGATAGTTCAAGTGGCTGAGGAGTTCTATAGAGATTTATACAGTACGAGTGGAACTCACGATGATAATGGAAGAGTGAATAGTCTAGAGGAATTCGAAATCCCACAAGTAACGCCGGAAGAAGTAAGGAAAGCCTTGGGAGCTATGCAAAGGGGGAAGGCAGCTGGGGAGGATCAGGTAACAGCAGATTTGTTGAAGGACGGTGGGCAGATTGTTCTAGAAAAACTGGCCACCCTGTATACACAATTCCTCATGACCTCGAGCGTGCCGGAATCTTGGAAGAACGCTAACATAATCCTAATCCATAAGAAAGGGGACGCCAAAGACTTGAAAAATTATAGACCGATCAGCTTACTGTCCGTTGCCTACAAAGTATTTACTAAGGTAATCGCAAATAGAATCAGGCATACCTTAGACTTCTGTCAACCAAAGGACCAGGCAGGATTCCGTAAAGGCTACTCAACAATAGATCATATTCACACTATCAATCAGGTGATAGAGAAATGTTCGGAATATAACCAACCATTATATATAGCTTTCATTGATTATGAGAAAGCGTTTGATTCAGTCGAAACCTCAGCAGTCATGGAGGCATTGCGGAATCAGGGTGTAGACGAGCCGTACGTAAAAATGCTGAAAGATATCTATAGCGGCTCCACAGCCACTGTAGTCCTCCATAAAGAAAGCAACAAAATCCCTATAAAGAAAGGCGTCAGGCAGGGAGATACGATCTCTCCCATGCTATTCAGAGCATGTTTACAGGAGGTATTCAGAGACCTGGATTGGGAAGAATTGGGGATAAGAGTAAATGGAGAATGCCTTAGTAACTTGCGCTTCGCTGATGATATTGCCTTGCTTAGTAACTCAGGGGACCAACTGCAATGCATGCTCACTGACCTGGAGAGGCAGAGCAGAAGGGTGGGACTAAAAATTAATCTGCAGAAAACTAAAGTAATGTTTAATAGTCTCGGAAGGGAACAGCAGTTTAGGATAGGTAGCGAGGCACTGGAAGTGGTAAGGGAATACATCTACTTAGGACAGGTAGTGACTGCTGATCCGGATCATGAGAGTGAAATAATCAGAAGAATAAGAATGGGCTGGGGTGCGTTTGGCAGGCATTCTGAGATCATGAACAGCAGGTTGCCATTATCCCTCAAGAGAAAAGATTATAACAGCTGTGTCTTACCAGTACTCACGTACGGGGCAGAAACCTGGAGGCTTACGAAAAGGGTTCTACTTAAATTGAGGACGACGCAACGAGCTATGGAAAGAAGAATGATAGGTGTAACATTAAGGGATAAGAAAAGAGCAGATTGGGTGAGGGAACAAACGCGGTTTAATGACATCTTAGTTGAAATCAAGAAAAAGAAATGGGCATGGGCAGGACATGTAATGAGGAGGGAAGATAACCGATGGTCATTAAGGGTTACGGACTGGATTCCGAGGGAAGGGAAGCGTAGTAGGGGGCGACAGAAAGTTAGGTGGGCAGAGGAGATTAGGAAGTTTGGAGGGTCAACATGGCCACAATTAGTACATGACCGGGGCAGTTGGAGAAGTATTGGAGAGGCCTTTGCCCTGCAGTGGGTGTAACCAGGCTGATGATGATGACGATGATGAAACTTCGGTATTGGCGTCGGATCACGGCTGCGTCGCGTTGACCTGTGGCTGGTATGTGACGTCGTCAGGTCGTCTTTCGTTGTCGTATTCTTTGCTTCCAGACTTCGTCGGGACGGCGGCGTGGCGTTATGTCATCGAGGTAGCTTCTTCGGCGTCTTCGTCGGCGGCGGAGGATCTTCGTGAGTTCGACGAACAGCAACCGCACCTCCATCGGTTGCTGCTTTTAGTTTTCCGGATATGGGCTCGCAGAGCGGCCCCGGGCTGGGCCGGTGTATGGTCGGCGCTGCGGCGACAGGTAGCGGCCTGGTGATGGCGAACGGGACGGTCGTCGAGGGTTCCACTGAGTGGCGGCGAGGTAGTCGGCGATATCGCGAGGTCTTTCGCCAATCTGTGGTCGCGGCGCGTTAACGGCGAACCCTCGGAGTCCAATCTCCCGGTATGGGCATCGGCGGTAGATGTGCCCGGCTTCTCCGCAGTGATAGCAAAGCGGACGGTGGTCGGGGGCGCGCCAAACATCAGTCTTCCTTGGAATGCTGCGTGGGGCGATGGGTTGTCGTGCTGGCGGCGGGGTTGGTGGCGGACGACGGAACTGTGTCGTCACTGGGCTCTGCCGTGGGCGCGGAGGGGGTACGTGACGGCGGGCTACAGCGGCGTATGTCATCGCTTGCGGCTGAGGCTGCGGCGATTCAGGGGCTACTCCGAGTTGTTGTCGGAGCTCCTCACGGACGGCGTCGGCAATCGAAGCCACTTGAGGCTGTGATGACGGAAACAGCTTCCGTAGCTCCTCCCGCACGACAGCTCGGATAGTCTCACGCAGGTCGTCGGTGGCCAGTGACTGAACTCCAGCGTAGCTAGTCGAGTTCGTGCGGCGGTTGAATTGGCGGGTCCGCATTTCCAGTGTCTTCTCGATGCTAGTGGCCTCTGTAAGAAACTCGTCGACAGACTTGGGTGGGATTCGTACCATTCCGGCGAAAAGTTCCTCCTTTACACCACGCATCAGTAGGCGGACTTTCTTCTCCTCGGACATATCCGGGTCGGCATGGCGGAACAGACGGCTCATTTCTTCCGTAAAGATGGCAACGTTCTCGTTAGGTAGCTGCACTCGGGCGTCCAGCATAGCTTCGGCTTTTTCCTTGCGCACGACGCTCGTAAAGGTGCGCAGGAAGCTGCTACGGAATAGGTCCCATGTTGTCATGGTCGACTCCCGGTTCTCAAACCACGTTCTGGGGGCGCCTTCTAATGCGAAGTATACATGCCGCAGCTTGTCGTCGGAGTCCCAGTTGTTGAAGGACGCGATTCGTTCATAGGTCTCCAGCCAGGATTCCGGGTCTTCAGTAGCTGCTCCATGAAAGTTCGGTGGGTCCCGATGTTGTTGCAGGATAACGGGGGACGCGGAGGCAGCCATTGGGGTTGTCTTGACCACGATCTTTGTCGTCTCAGGTAGAAGTCCGTGCTCTGGGGGCAGTCCTTGCAGTCGGCGGCTAGCACGCTGGTCTTGGGCGATGCTGGTTTTTTCCTCGGGCTTCGGGCTTGGATCGCGGCCTTGCGGGGGCGTTCGGTATATGAACGCACAAGCATATCCACCAGATGTCACGTGGTCGTGACGTCAAAGAACACAGTAGCAATACTGTGAAAGGCAAAACTAGCTTTTATTGGGCGAACCTGTGCCTACAAAACAGGCTACACTTAAAGCACAACGAGAGCGGTGAACACATTCGGCGATCGTCGAAAATCTGATCAGCGGGTCAAGCGCGTCCGCTTTTATACATCAGTCGTCGAATGTTCCAGAGCAATCGCTGGGACTCGCGTGCCTTCTGCAAAGTTCTACATTATTCGCGTCGCGCACACATGCGATCAGAATACACAAGGTTCGGTCACAGACAGCGGATGGAAGCATCGATAACATTCCAGAAGCTTCCGATACATGCAGGCGCGTTCTGCGCTGTACGATAACATTTGTTAGGCGGTGAAAGATGTCACCCGATAAAGACAAATAAGTACACGTGTCAATAAGCAATTGGGGCTTTCGCAATAAATTACATATGCAAGCATACTAGGGTGTTATGAGCGTGTCTAACGAGCCGGGAAGAGTTGAGCACGCTGCTCTGGCAGAACTATAAAACCACAAAGATAAAATTTAGCGAAAATGGTGTTACACTACGGAAACTTTCTGTGCGAAGATAAATGCGGTTTTATCAAACACATCCTTTCGAAAAAATTCTTATTCGAGTGTTAGAGCGTGTATATATGTATGTATGTATGTATACACGGGCAACGTTTAAGGTATTGGATATAATTACAAGAAACTCAGACTTTTATTGCGCCTGTTCGAAAGAAACAACTTCGCTAGGAATCGGGTTGTAATTCCTCAAGGTAGCACACATGTGCTGTCTTTGTTGTTGTGAATATCGCAAGTAATATATTGTTACGCGAAAGACAAGTCAGTAAGACGAGCAACAATTTACAGGTTATATTTACAACAGCGGTTGCAGCGCTGACCGGTTAGATTCAAAGCGCGAGCCCACTTCGTTCTTCCTCCTCTTTTCTCGAGTGATGGCGCCCACGCGCCTCGTTCAAACAATCAAATATCACTCGCGTGCAGCATAATCCCTCTGCGGCAGAAGCGACGTCCCGGAGCGTCTAAATGTCATCATTGGGAGGGTGATACTGCTTCAGTCGTGTAACGTGCACTATATCAATGGACTGGGAAGCAGATGGGGCGTCAGGGACGATGCCGTAGGTGACGGGAGTCACGGTACGAAGCATTTCGTATGGGCCTGCGTAACGAGACAGCAGTTTTTCTGCAGGGGCGACCTGACACGACGGAGACCATAGAAGCACCAAACAAAGCGGGAAGTGCACGTCTCGGCGTCGCCGGTCGTAAACGCCTTTGACACTCTTGGGATTTCAGAAGGCGGTCACGGGCAGTTTCCCTTGCTTGAGCACAGCGGGCGATGGAGCCAAGTGCATATTCACTGGTCGGTGCCGACTGCAGGATGTCCGCGATAACTTTTGATAGGAATGTCCGGCCACGGTCTGTGAGAAGTTGTCGCGGAGCTCAATGTAATAAAATCACATCGCATAGAAAAAAATCGGCAACATCTTTGGCGCAGCTTGTAGGAAGCGCTCGGGTGATGGCATAGCGCGTGGCGTAATCCGCTCCTACAGCGATACACCTGTTCATAGAGGTGGAAACAAGAAAAGGGCCAAGTAAGTCCAAACCAACCAGACAGAATAGCTCTGGGGGAATGTCGAGTGGTTGAAGGTACCTAGCAGGGAGCGTCGATGGTTTCTTGCGTCGCTGGCATTTCTCACATGCAGCTATGTATCTCCGAAAGGAGCGAGCAAGCCCTGGCCAAAAGAAGCATCGGCGGATCCGGTCGTACGTACGTGAAAAACCCAGGTGACCGGCAGTGAGGAGGTCGTGAAGTTCGTGGAGGACAGCCGAGCGAAGGTGTTTAGGGATCACAAGGAGTAATGCAGGGCCGTCGGGGTGAACGTTGTGGCGGTAGAGTGCGCCATCTTGAAGTGTGAATAAGCGAACTGTCGGCAAGTGACGATTCCAGGCGGTCAATGATGATACGCAAGGACGGGTCACGGCGCTGCTCGTCGGCGACATAGAGCAGTTGAAATACAGAGAGAACACAGGCGTCGGTGTGAGGATCAGACTTAGAGGTCGAGTCTTCGACTGGGTAGCGAGAGAGGCAATCTGCGCCCTGGTGTTGGCGTCCCGACTTGTAGTGGGAGGGCCCAACGACCGTTCCGGCCAGTAGGATCCTTGATCGACGAAAGCCAAGAGAGCGCACGATGGTCTGTGATTACTGAGAAGGGCTTGCCATATAAGTATGGGCGGAACTTTGAAACCGCCCGGACAAGAGCAAAAAATTCGCGCTCGGTAATCGAATAATTGCGCTCTGCAGTTGTCAGGAGCTGGCTAGCGTAGACTATAACGCGGTCGTATCCGTGTTGGCGTTGCGATAAGACGGCGCCGATCCCATAATCACTGGCATCGGTTCGGACCTCTGTAGGTACGGACGGGTCAAAGTGCGCCAAAACCGGTGGATTGGTGAGAATTGTGATAAGGCGTGAAAATGCGGCAGCCTGAGGGGAACCCCCCGTGAAATGGCACGTCTTTCTTCGGAAGTTCAGTGAGTGGTCGTGCGATTGCTGCGAAATCTTTCACGAACCGTCGGAAATAAGAACAGGGCCGCACAAAACTCCGGACGTCTTTGACAAACTGAGGTACAGGAAAAGTCGTTACTGCTAGAACCTCCTCCGGATCGGGTTGTACTCCGGAAGAATCGACGAGATGGCCTAGCACTGTAATCTGTCGGCGCCCGAAGTGGCACTTCGATGAGTTTAATTGGAGCACAGCCTTGCGGAAGACGTCAAGGATAGCTGCGACGCACTCAAGGTGCATGTCAAATGTTGGAGAAAACACAAGGACGTCGTCGAGGTAACAAAGGCAAGTTGACCATTTGAAACCTTGAAGCAGAGAGTCGATCATCCGTTCGAACGTGACGGGGGCATTGTATAAACCGAACGGCATAGCCTTGAATTGGTAGAGGCTATCTGGAGTGACGAAAGCGGTCTTTTCTTGGTCTCGCTCATCGACGGAAATCTGCCAATAACCAGATGGAAGGTCGATGGACGAAAAGTATTTGGCACCGTGAAGACAATCAAGAGCGTCGTCTATTCGTGGTAAAGGCTAAACGTCCTTTTTAGTAATTCGGTTGAGGTGGCGGTAATCAATGCGGAAACACCACGGCCAATCTTTTTTTTTTTGACGAGCACGACCGGCGAAGCCCAAGGACTCAACGAGGGGTCAACAATGCCTCTGGCGAGCATCTTGTTCACTTGGATGGATGGATGGAAGAACTTCAATGAAAGGTCCTGCGAGCTACGGGGCGCAAGGTCCCATAGAGCGGGCTACTCCCACGTTGGGACCGGGAGTTGTAACTCCCTGGCCGCATCGTGGGCTCGCTGGACAGCCCAGAGCTGCTCCGCCTGGTCCGTGCTGCGTAATGCTTCTTGTTCACTTCCTGCTGAATAAATTGCCGCTCTGCCGTGGACACGCGATATGGTCGGCGGTGAATGAGAACTGCATCACCAGCGTTTATCCGATGCTTAACAAGGGACGTCTGACCAAATGGTCGATTGTCAGTGTCAAACATGTCGCGGTAGGAAAGCAAAAGGCGATATAGGGCGGCTGCTTGGTCAGGTGCGAGGTCCGGAGCGACCATGGGACGTAATGGGCCATCGAAGTTCAAGGCATCCTGCGGGTAATCAGGAGGATCTGGAGACTCGTCGGCTGCAAAAGTAATGACGTGGTCGTGTGTCACTGACCGGAGCATGGCCACGGCTGTGCCTTCAGGTAGCACTTGCTTCGTCAAGCCAAAATTAATAACGGGGAGACAATTGCGATTAGCTGCAAGGGTTACGATGGAGTGTGGCACAGAGACGTCGCGTGCCAGGAGGACATCACGAGTAGGAGTGACGACATAGTCGCCATCAGGCACGGTTGCCGTTGATGCCAATTGGATGAATTTTAGAGCTTTTGGAGGTAAGCGAACAAACGCTCTAGAACAGACGGTGTTCGGTTTTTCGGGGCGAACGTCTGGAAGAAGGAAAAGCTCGACGCACAGCGTACCGGTGGAAAAGTCGATCAGGGCAGAATGCGTCGTCAGAAAGTCGAATCCGAAGATTAGGTCATGAGTGCAACTGGTCAGCACGCTGAAGAGGACTGGAACTTGGCGGCCAGCAATTACTATGCGAGCAGTGCACATACCCCTGACGGCAACAGCGGCGCCATTAGCGACGCGTACGGCTCGAGTGATGGCAGGCGTAAGAAATTTTTTGAGGCGGTGACATAGGTAAGCGTTCATTATGGACACTTGGGCTCCAGTGTCAATTAATGCCGTCAACAGAACACCATCTACGTCTACTTCAATTAGGTTCGTGTTGGTGAGGAGCGTCACTGGAGGATTTGAACAGGGCGAACGTGATGCAGCACTACCTCCAAGAGCTGCATGGCCTAGTTTTCCATCCGGGATGGTCCATAATTGGTCAACGAGGAATAGAGGCGTGATTGACGCAACGGGAATACATTGATATTACTCCGTTGAGTATAACCTCAGCAATACTATTACCGCAACTAGCGATGCATTTATGCTGCAGACCTAAACGCGCAATAGACATAGACGTAATATACTTTGAAAAATTCAATTAGTTCAATGAGGCTCTCGCGCTTGGCGGATGGCCTATACGAATGAAGATGTTTGCTGCACTTCCGCACACGTGCGTGCACGCGTGACGTACGTCTGCACACAGTGTGTGGGTCCTTCACGCGTGGGCGCTTACGGTGGTTCTACTTATCCCACGTCAGTTGTGCTTCTCTAACGTCCGCTATACATCCACTTTTTAATCAGCTAAGGATGCTCGTCCACGATCTACCTTGTTCCTCAGGCAGTATATTTTTGTAGCAATAAAACGAAAAATAGTCTGCATATACTTGATCAATCCTCCTTTGTGTTGCCAAGACTGAGAGGCAACACCAAACAACATCACGGAGCACCACGAAAGCAGCACACGGGATCCATAGGTGCCCATTAAAGACAGATTTTGCTCCTGGACCCTGTAAGGGCCGCTGCCTCTAAACCGCCATGCTGCGGTAGAATTTTGCGCACTGCCTCTGCAATGGGCCTACTTTGTGATCGACATAAATATTGTAGGTTGCTTTAGAAACCCCGACAAACGTACTTCATGGAAGATACCAATGCAAATGGCTTCGAGTGGAGTAAACAATTAGTGACGTAGCTATTTTGCGGAGTCGTAGTGACAAGGGGTCGACTGTGACATTTGACGATGCTGAGAGAAAAGTAGCGCTCAGAATGACACGTCACCTAAGGCACAATGGTCGCAGCTTTAGTTCCATCTAACAGACGGTCTGGTGTAATACGAAACTATACCATACGCCAGAACAGCTCGGTCTACTCTGTTTCACAAAGAAGTTAGCGTTTACCTCGGCAATCAGCGCGTAATGTTCTTTCGCAGCACCAAAGCAAGTAGAAACTGCCCATAACAATAGCGCCACTCCGATACCGATGTTTTCATTCGATTTCAGGAATTTCCTGCTGCTGATAGTAGTCCTCCGGCAATTCGATTCGCCGACTCGTATTTCGTCGGAGCTGTCTCCCTTAATGCTAAGCGCAATGGCTCCTTCAAATGCGTCTGCCGCTTCTCTATTCTTGCTCTACTCTCCAGGGGACGCGCATGAACTTTCCGAGCACACTCATGATTTCCCAGTTCCTGTGAATTTTGGAGTACGTTATCGCTGACCAAAACGACATGTGAGTTAGTACGGCAGGGTGTCGAGTTCGGACCGTTGCGTAGTATCGGTTGATTCGGCACCCATGCCTCTGTTTGAACGGATGGTAGTGTTATTGCCCCGGCTATCGAGCGATACTCTGTACGCAATATTTCACATTAAAAGCCTACGCCAGACAAAATGCACGCTCGGTTCTTTGTTTCGGCAAAAGCGCATGAAGAAATCCTTCGCAAATTTCCGCGAGATCTCTACGATGTCATAACTATCCCTTCTGAAAGCCTCAACGCCCCTGCAGAACGCTTTCACAAGTGCAGCGTTCGAGAGAAGGTTTCTGCGGAAAAAGTGTTTTCCAAATCGCAAGCCCCTCACAAGATGTTTCCCAGAGCTCAGGCTTGTACAGATTCGGTGTCTGCATTTGGAGACGATCACAAGAAGGCACGACACTCTCCCGATGCCCTTGCGGTGATGAGCGCGTACCCGTGTCTCAGCAGCACGCTAACGATTGTGTCGGATGGGATAGACAACGGGCACAAGATGCCAGCTTACATAACTCTTCTGCCTGTTAGCAGCGTGGTAGCGCAGACGTATGGTCTGTTCATATACGCCCAGTACCCGCCTGCAGCCCTGTGCTTTTCCAGCCTGCCCAGTTAGTCGTACAGCCGTACGACTAACTTTCATCGATTCCAGTGCATCAGTCATTTATTTCTTCGTGTCCCGCGTGGCTGTGGTTCGCTTGGTGGCAACGTTTTCTGTCGCTAGTTACCGCTTTGGACACTCGACCATGCGACGTCCTTTTAGCGTGCACAGCCTGGTCATCTACTTAGCCAGCACGCTGCTGGGACCGTGCCCTCCGATATCAACATATTTTGCCTACCGGAGCCTTGCAACGGCGTTCTGGGCGCTCGCCATGTTGGCACTCGGGAACTATGTCCAGACTAGCGTCACTGCCATACGTAGTGTTCTAGGCATTCTCGGCAGCAAGTCCTTCGCTGATCAGACGAACGATATCAAGAGCGGCACGCTGTCAAGTCGGGAGACGGAATTCCATCGTCACGAACATTTTCCTTCATGACGGCGGCTCTGTTCAGCTTTTCTTCGGCTGCTCAAAGTGTTTTTTCCTCCTCCTTGCGTGCACCAAGCTCCACGTTTAGCTTATTTTTCGACTCTTTGACCAGTTTCACTAGGTCAACCTAGAAATCCTCCATTATCTTTCGTATAGACTCGACATCACAGTGCCTGCCGATGGACTCGATTTCCCCTATTATCATTCTTTTCCTCGTCTACCTTGAGGGACCCTCCGCACGCTACATAATTACCGTCTTTCTTGCAATGTGTTGTCATTAGCTTTTTCTAAAGCAAACACCGAAGCTTTCAGAGCGCGTGCCTACTAGCAAAGGCCGACACGTTTAGAACATCAATCCTTAAAATGCCTCAAAGTAATTATCACCATGTTTCAAAAGCAATAAATGCCGCACAGACTTAAGGTATGATACGTGTTTGCACGTGTTCAAACACGCGGCCACGCTCTCACTGTCCTGTGAAAGCAATATTCCTGATGCCAATGCACACACACTGAAACCAATAACAGTTAATAGTCTTGCTACTTCCAAACTACTATTTTAGGCTACACATACTTAAGGTCCAACACGGTTGCACGTGTTCAAACACGTGGCATGAAAGGACGCCCTGACTAGCCTGCAAAACCAAAGACAGACGGAACAGCCCTGCGCACACCTAAAGAGAAGAAGAAAAATGAAAGCTAGCATATTGCTATTTAAAGGGTAAAAAATCTGCAAATCAAGCTACAGAAACAAGCTCAAGGTTTTCACAAAACTTATATTTTCGTTGACGCTACGGAGCGCTGGAAAAACACGTCCGTTCACCACAAAAATCACTGAAAATTGCACTCAGTAGTGCATCATGACGCTAACGAGCGCCGACAGCGAGCGCTTCAGTAGTCTCAACGCTGCGAAGGCGCCGACGCGGTGTAGCTTGGTGTAGGCGGCGTAGGCATTCTGTTGACGCGACGCCGCGGTTTCCGTACAAAGTTAGTCTTTCGCGTCCGATTAGCTTGCGACGCCTAGTCGCCTACAGAGTGCAGCTTCAACATGCATCAGCAGAGCGCACATGCGATGGAACCAACTAAGAAAAATGCTGCGCCAAGGGGCGCAGAAAAGGCATCGACGTCGAGGGGCGAATCTCGCTTTGGTCCAGCGAGAGACGCAAGCGTCCGCGGCGCACGCTGCCAACTTTGCCACTCGCACTGCTGGCGTCTCGTCATGTAGGACACAATCAAAAAGACATTCTGACGTTTTACGTGTCAAAAGAACAATCTGATTATAAGGCACGTTGTAGTGGAAAACTCTGGATTTGAACTATTTTGTGTTCTTTAACATGCACCTAAATCAACGTACACGAGTGCTCTTGCGTTTCGTCTTCGTCGACATGCGGCCACCGCCGTCGGGATCGAACCCGCTACATCGAGCTCCGCGGCGCACCGCCGCAGCCACTGAGGTATCTTAGCAGTTGAGTCTACAGGACACAACAACAGGCGTCTATGGCACGAAATTAACCAACAAAATATTGCAAGTCGGAGCAGCTGTGTTCTATCATTATAACATTATATCATGAAAAAATATCGTCGATCCTATCACTCCGTGAAGACGGTAGCTTTGCATACCTAACCGTCCCCTTTGCCATCATCTTAATGTTTACTTGAATGTTCCCTTGTGATTAACGAGATGCGCATTCCGTGGATACTGGCGACATCAATCAAGAGAGGTTATCAGGGAAACACATGTTTATTGAACATAGGAAAGTTCACCGGTAATTTTTTTTTTTTTTTTTGCAATTTAGCAGAGTAGCCTTGTGGTGACTGTGGTATACTGCAAGGGATTCAGTCATCTCGATGTCAGACATGTCGTTTGCAAATGTCAAATCTACACACGCACGTCTTATAGTAGTGAGTACGTTCACCTGAGTGCAGCACCTGAAGCGAGAAGCGTGCAAACATGAATGTAATCAGTCACTGTCGTTTTGGTTTGGAAAGGTCCACGTTAATGTCTTGTAGCCTCTGCTTTGCGGGCGTAAGAGCCATTGGAATTTCGGGAACAGACACGAACGTTCAGGCTATGCATAAACACGCTTCGCTTGTAAAAACATGCGCACACGACGTCGGCCACAACTATTTCTCTAGCGCAAATTTTAAACGGCTTAAAATATTTTCCATCTTTCTGAATTTGGCCTGCCACGTCATGACACGTGGCACGTAATGACAGGACACGTAATGAGGAGGGAAGATAACCGATGGTCATTAAGGGTTACGGAATGGATTCCAAGGAAAAGAAAGCGTAGCAGAGGGCGGCAGAAAGTTAGGTGGGCGGATGAGATTAAGAAGTTTGCAGGGACAACATGGCCACAATTAGTACATGACCGGGGTAGTTGGAGAAGTATGGGAGAGGCCTTTGCCCTGCAGTGGGCATAACCAGGCTGATGATGATGATGATGACCCGCCGTGGTTTCTCAGTGGCTATGGTGTTGGGCTGCTGAGCACGACGTCGCGGGATCGAATCCCGGCCACGGCGGCCGCATTTCGATGGGGGCGAAATGTGAAAACACCCGTGTACTTATATTTAGGTGCACGTTAAAGATCCTGTTGTAAATCGCACCGCTGGCACGAGTTGTTGGAACCTCAGTGCTGACGCCCGTTATTGCAAATGGGTCGCAAGCCCCAAGGGTAGCGTTTGCCTGGCGGCCTGGGGCACTGGAAGCATCCGAAGGTCCCGGCAAAGCATGAGTCGGCTGGTAACAGAACAACTGGTTTATTCTAACATCGCAAAAGAGCGGGCGGTCAGGTCGACCGAAGTGAGAGACGGGAGAGCACGTAACTCGACAGAAGAAATCGGAGCCTCTCTCCTGGCGTCCGGGGGCAGCTGCCCTTATACTCTCGGCGTCGCGGGCAAGAAGGAAGGTCACGGGTGAGACCACGTGACGGCAGAGCACGGACGAGCTGAGAGACAAGTTGAGACGAGTGTAGTGACGCATCGCCTGGCCGGCGCCTGTCAGACCTCCTCGCTTCACACTTGGGGAGCTCCTCTCCCCGGCTGCTGCGCTTTGACAAGCGTGGCACACACACACACACGCACACACGAAGACACGTGGCACTGAAACACGCCTGGACGCGCTTGGCGGGGAGGCGTATCGGCGGCGCTGAACGGGCCAAAATGTCCGCTGCTTGGAACGAAGCCCCGGCGTCCGTTGCATCCGCGCCGGCTATACCGCGCGCCGTAGGCGAAACGTAACAGACCGCCCCGCCGGGGGAAGGAGATCCCGATGGTCAGGGGACTGCATCCGCTGTCCGGAGGGATGTCGCTTGATGATGCTCATAACCGAAGACGGTCGTCCTTCGGCGTTTCTTGAGCGCAGCGCACAGAGAAGGCCTCGTTCTCTCGTTCAGGTTCATACAGGACACTGCAAAGTGACTTCGGGAGAGTTGACATTTTTGTTCTCGTTCCCGGCAAGCGTTAGAACTACGCCGAAACTCAACCGCTCAGTCAGCAAGCACGGCACAACCCTCACTAAGCCCTGCCAGGCTCTTTCCCCTTTTACACTACTGCCTAGTTCCTTACAGTAGTTTAGCAGCACTCAGAACGCGTCCACAAATCGGAAAATTGCACTAGAAAGCACATCATCACTTTGAAACACTACACAAAAGCAATATGTTAAAAATCCTGCCTCAGGAAGAAAAACATCAGTAACAAACAATTTTGAGGCTGATTCCCACGTTAGGGGCTTCGACTTAAGCCATCGGCGTTACCGTTGAGACTCCCCTTTTTGTAACGCACCTCAAAGGAATATTGTTGCAAAGCGAGGCTCCAGCGCAGGAGGCGGCCATTTTTGGGAGAGATGGTCTGCAGCCATTGGAGGGGGCAGTGATCCGTCTCAATGATAAACCTCGAGCCGGCTAGGTAGCATGACAATTTCTGAACGGCCCACACGATACACGCACACTCTTTCTCGGTGGCGCTGTACGCCTGCTCACGACTGGTCAGCTTACGACTAGCATACAGGACGGGGTGTTCTACTTCTCCATTTTCCCGTTGGCACAGTACAACGCCCATGCCTCGCTCACTAGCATCGCACTGAACAACGAACCCTTTTGTGTAGTCGGGCGATCGTAGCACAGGCTGGCTTGTTAGGGCGCTCTTTAGGGCGCTAAAAGCTCTTTCCTTTGTCTCGTCCCAGACGACTGTTTGCGGCTCTGTCTTTCTTAGAGCATCCGTCAGGGGAGCCGCGATATCAGAGTACCTGGGGATGTACCTCTGATAGTAGCCGGCGACACCTAAGAACGACCGAATATCGGTCTTCGTGCGCGGTTGCGGGAAGTCTCGCACAGCGGCCACCTTTATTTCAGAGGGGCGGCGACGACCCCGTCCAATCACGTGACCGAGGTAGACAACCTCGGCCTGTGCTAACTGGCACTTGGGAGCCTTGACTGTCAAGCCCGCATCGCGCAGGCGGGTTAGCACTGCCCGCAAGTGGGCCATATGCTCAGGCCAGGATGCGGAGAATATCGCTACGTCGTCTAGATACGGTAAAGCGAATTCTTGCTGTCCCCGCAACACTTTATCCATGAGGCTTGAAAAGCAGTATGGCGCGTTCTTCAAACCAAAACTCAAAACTTTAGGACGGAATGTCCCCATTGGTGAAATGAACGCCGCATACCTACTAGCCTCTTCTGTAAGTGGAACCTGCCAATAACCCCTGACAAGATCTAGGGTGGAAATAAACTGAGCGCTACTCACTCTCTCAAGGCGCTCCTCGATGTTAGGGATCGGATAAATTTGATCCTTAGTGATGGAATTAAGCCTGCGGTAGTCGACGCAAGGACGAGGTTCCTTGCCCGGTACCTCAACTAAAATCAAAGGGGAGGTATAATCACTCTCACCCGCCTCAATAACACCGAGCTGTAGCATTTTCTTTACCTCAGCCTCCATAATATCGCTCTGGCGGGGTGACACCCGGTACGCCTTGGATCGTACTGGCTCTGGGGAGGTAAGTTCTATGTCATGAGTAAGGACAGAAGTCCTACCAGGCCTCTCAGAGAACAGACCTTGAAACTCTAGTAAGAGCTGGTGTAGTTCGGTTTTCTGCTCAGGCGACAGCGATGCTTTACTTATTAAGTCACTAATGACTTGATCGGTGTCTTTCCTGTTCGTCACTGAGCCTAGTCCCGGAAGCTCGACCGGAAGCTCTTCGGGAGCGTTTACCATCATGCACACTACTGCTTCCCGTTGCTTATAGGGTTTGAGCAGATTACAGTGGTAAACTTGCTGTGCTTTCCGTTTTCCTGGCAGACTGACCACGTAGTTAACGTCCGACAGTTTTTGAACAATCCGTGCTGGGCCCTCCTACTGCACGTCGAGTTTGTTTTTTAGCGATGTGCGCAATATCATGACCTCGTCGCCCACCTCAAAACGACGGGCCCTGGCTGTCCGATCATAATAAACCTTGGCCCTCTGCTGGGCCTTTGCCATTGCTTCACCTGACAACTCCTGTGCCCTTCTTAAGCGTTCGAGGAGCTTAAGCACGTACTCCACCACGACTGGGTCGTCGCCCCTGCCTTCCCACGATTCTCGAAGCATGCGAAGCGGAGATCGCAGCGAGCGACCGTACACCAGCTCAGCTGGCGAAAACCCCGTAGCCGCATGCGGCGCGGTCCGTAATGCAAACATCACCCCAGGCAGACACAGCTCCCAGTCAGTTTGATGTTCAAAACACAATGCTCTCAACACGCGCTTCATGACGGAGTGGAGCTTCTCAACGGAATTCGACTGGGGGTGGTGCACTGAGCTGTGTAACAGCTTTACCCCGCACCTTTCGAGAAAGGCTGTCGTCAAAGCGCTAGTAAACACTGTGCCCTGATCTGATTGGATTTCCGCAGGAAAACCAACTCGCGCAAATATGGACAGTAGTGCATTGACTATCTCAACAGAGCTGAGTTCTTTAAGCGGCACTGCTTCAGGGAACTTTGTCGCTGGGCAGATCACAGTCAAAATGTGTCTGTACCCCGTGGTTGTTACCGGCAGAGGTCCCACTGTATCAATAACGAGCCGTCTAAAAGGCTCCGTAATGATAGGTACCAACTTCATCGGCGCCCTCGATTTGTCCCCTGGTTTGCCCACCCGCTGACAGGTGTCACATGTCTTCACAAAGTGGTCTGCGTCCCGAAAACACCCTGGCCAATAGTACTCTTGCAAGAGACGGTCCTTAGTTTTCTTAACTCCTAGGTGTCCGGACCACGAACCCCCATGCGACAAGCGCAACAGATCCTGACGATAGCATTGAGGCACGATCAGCTGATCGAACTCCACTCCTCTGCGGTCTAGATACTTCCGGTACAGGACCCCACCTCTTTCCACAAAGCGAGCATTTTTCTTGGCGACACCTTCCTTGACAATGCAGCGTATGTTTTCTAGGCTGCCATCCTTCTTTTGCTCGGCTATCAAAGCCGACCGGCTGACTTTTAGCAACCTATTAAGTCCATCTGACGTAGGCGCGATGAGCAAATCTGCAGATAGCTCTTCTAACTTTCCCGCATCGGGAATTTCCTCTCCAGTATCTGGTGCCTTTAACGCTACAGGCTCAATTTTATTCAGTTCGGGCGTGCTCTGAATATCGGCTTGCTGCGCCTCTGACCCTTTTTCATTGTTCGACAACGTCGGTCCCGCAACTACCGCCTTTGCAGCGAGCTCCCGAACCTTTGATCTGGTTAAGGCCTGAACGCTAGCCTCACCAAACAAAAGCCCCTTCTCGCGCAGGAGGTGATCGGACCTGTTCGAAAATAGGTACGGGTACTGGGGGGGCAGCATAGATGACACTGCGGCCTCCGTCTCAAGCGCTCCGAAAGGTCCTTCAATAAGCACTTTTGCTACGGGCAGACACACGCTGTGAGCTTCCACGGCTTGCTTGATCCATGCGCACTCGCCCGTGAACATATCGGCTTCTACGTAGGAGGGGTGAACTACATCCATCGTAGCTGCGGAATCGCGAAGCACTCGGCACTCTTTCCCGTTCACGAGGAGGTCTCGCATGTAAGGCTCGAGAAGCTTCATGTTCTCGTCAGTGCTGCATAAGGACAAAAACACGACTTTTGTTTTTGTTTCTGGACACTGCGCCGAAAAGTGACCCGGCTTCTGGCACGTATAACACAGGCGCGCTTGCCTCGTTTCGAACCGCTTTCTGCGTTCGGCTTCGGTTGCCGCCGTCTCCTTACGTTCGGTCGGACTGCTTTCACTCGCATCCGCACTACGTGTGTCCCCCTTTGCTCTCATGGGTGTGAACTTCGGCCTCTCAAACTTCGAGCCAAATTCACCCTTTTGACCGTCCTTTGCTCCGCGAGCCCGACGCGTCACAAACTCCTCGGCTAGCTCGGCGGCTCTAGCCACCGTACTAACGTCTGGCCTATCCAAGACCCAGTACCGCACGTTCTCAGGTAACCGACTATAAAACTGTTCTAGCCCGAAACACTGCAGAACTTTCTCGTGGTCACCAAACGCTTTCTCTTCTTTGAGCCACTCCTGCATGTTTGACATTAGCCTGTAGGCAAACTCTGTATATGACTCACTTTTGCCTTTCTCATTTTCCCGAAACTTCCGACGGAACGCCTCCGCGGACAGCCTGTACTTTTTTAGCAGACTCGATTTCACTTGGTCGAAATCCTCTGCCTCCTCTCTCTTCAAGCGAGCGACTACGTCGGCCGCCTCGCCGGGTAACAAAGTGAGCAAGCGCTGTGGCCACGTTTCCCGAGAGAACCCCTGCTTCTCGCACGTTCGCTCAAAGTTAACCAGGAACAAACCAATGTCCTCTCCAAGCTTAAACGGCCGCATCAGGTCAGTCATTTTGAACAATACTCGTTCTCCTGCACCGTGTGCCTGACTTCCATTACGAGCGCGTTCCATCTCTAACTCGAGACGCTTCATTTCCAAAGCGTGTTGACGATCGCGCTCTCTTTCTTTCTCTTGTTGCTCTCGTTCTATCTGTTCTTTACGTTCACGCTCTTTTTCTTTCTGTTCTTTTCGTTCACGCTCATCTTTCTCTTTCTGTTCTTTAAGTTCACGCTCCTGTCTCTCTTTCTGTTCTTTAAGTTCGCGCTCCTGTCTTTTTGCCCTCTCCTCAATGGTCTCAAGGCATTCCGACAGCTCGTCATCCTCCGCTTCTAACTCAAGAATAGCCCTTAGCAGTTCTGGTTTTCTGAGTTTGTCTGAGACATCCAGACCCAACTCTCTTGCAAGCTCCAGCAATTTCGGTTTGCGCAACGACTTCAAATCCATGGCTGCTCTGAATGCTGCTTTCTCTACTGCCTACTATTGTCTTGCCGCAAACTAACCCGGCAGCAACGACAACCACAATTACCAGCTCTGTTTCTGACACTAACAAAAGCCTGGCAAAACTCAGAAGAAGAAAGTCCCGCACTCACCAAACCTCGCAGCCAAGAATTCAGCGCAGTCGTTCCGCTGCAGGCAACCAGTCATCACTCAGGGCTCGTTGCACTGCTCCCGGATGGTCGTTGTGCTGCTCAGCATACAGTCAACCGCATCTCTTCGCTGCTGGCCTCCGTTGTCGCGATCTCACCGCTGGCAACCAGCTGTTGTAAATCGCACCGCTGGCACGAGTTGTTGGAACCTCAGTGCTGACGCCCGTTATTGCAAATGGGTCGCAAGCCCCAAGGGTAGCGTTGGCCTGGCGGCCTGGGGCACTGGAAGCATCCGAAGGTCCCGGCAAAGCATGAGTCGGCTGGTAACAGAACAACTGGTTTATTCTAACATCGCAAAAGAGCGGGCGGTCAGGTCGACCGAAGTGAGAGACGGGAGAGCACGTAACTCGACAGAAGAAATCGGAGCCTCTCTCCTGGCGTCCGGGGGCAGCTGCCCTTATACTCTCGGCGTCGCGGGCAAGAAGGAAGGTCACGGGTGAGACCACGTGACGGCAGAGCACGGACGAGCTGAGAGACAAGTTGAGACGAGTGTAGTGACGCATCGCCTGGCCGGCGCCTGTCAGACCTCCTCGCTTCACACTTGGGGAGCTCCTCTCCCCGGCTGCTGCGCTTTGACAAGCGTGGCACACACACACACACGCACACACGAAGACACGTGGCACTGAAACACGCCTGGACGCGCTTGGCGGGGAGGCGTATCGGCGGCGCTGAACGGGCCAAAATGTCCGCTGCTTGGAACGAAGCCCCGGCGTCCGTTGCATCCGCGCCGGCTATACCGCGCGCCGTAGGCGAAACGTAACAATCCCCAGGTGGTTGAAATTTCCGGAGTCCTCCACTACGGCGTGCCTCACAATCAGAAAGTGGTTTTGGCACGTTAAACCCCATAATTTTTAATTATGATGATGATGATGAATCTTGGGCAGGTGTGCGCCACCGGATGCTGGGGGTTATATATCGGCGAAAAATTCCTACATGTATCTACAAATGTGACGTACTTTGTGACGTTGCTGCATCGACGACTCTCAGTGTGGATCCGTAAGGCATGGCTTATGGCTCAGCATGGCTTAGGAACGGTCTACTGGAATGAATTCGGGGGTTTTACGTACCAAAACCAGGATTTTATTATGAGCCACGCCGTAGTTTGGGACTCCGGATTAATTTTACCTGCCAGGGTATCTTCGAATTGCCCCCAGTGCAGGGTCACGGGCGTTTCTGCATACGGCCTCCGCCGCCGGGATATGATGCCGCGACATCATGCTTAGCAAGAGCAACACCATAAGCGCTAAACCACCCTGGCGGGTAAAGGTCTGCTGCTTAAACATTACATTGGATTAATGCTGCGACCAGTGAGGTGCAAAAACATTGCACATTGCAAGAAGTTAGAGGTAGCAGAGGATGAAAATAAATATTACGCATCACATTTCGTTGTATGGCCCTTATTTACCCGTTTTGCTTCGCATAGATTCTAACAAGTGCGTTGGATTTGCTTTCCTTGTTTTTTCTCTCTAGAAGGCCTGGACTGTATCTGGGGTTAGCATGCCCCCGTGATTGAATGAAACCTAAGTGTCCTGCAGCAGTGGATGGCATATGCACTGGCAAGAGCTGTGAACGAGGACTCCTTGTTATCGAAGTTTTATGGAGCTGATGTCCTCCCTGTACTTAATACTAAAACAGCCACCCATCGGCGCAATGTAATTGCACCCACATCACAAAAGAAAAGGTGTAGACGACGCTGCTTACACACGGAACCGATTTTGGCCCCTGCTTCGTGTACTGTGGCATCGTTTTCTTGCGTGGGCTCTTCCACATGACTGAGAAATTGACGCTGAGATTGTTTCTGACCGAAAACACAATGGTCACGAGGTATCGGTAAGTGTGCAGTTTTCCGTCGATGCGACAGCCCGTCAACGTGAAGGATTGCGGCAAGCGTCCCTTCTTTTCTTCCACCCTTTCATTTGCCCCTTCTTGCGCTCCTGCCTTGATCACTGCGACGCACAAGACTCTCCTGAAGCCCTTGCATTGATAAGTGCGTACGTGTCTTAACAGCACGCTAACACTTGTGCATGGTAATATCGACAAAGTGCAACAGATGCAAGCTGACCTAACTGTTCTGCCTGTTAGCAGCGCGGCAGCAATGAGGTTTGGTCTGTTCATGTACGCCCAGTACCCTCCTGCAGCCCTGTGCTTTTTCAGCCACCCCAGAAGAGCCATCCAACCAACTTTCATCGATTCCACAGCATCGGTCTTTCCCTTCTGCGCGTCCCTCGTGGTTCTCGGTTGCTTGGTGCCCATGTTCTCTGCCGCTAGTCACCATTATGGACACTGGTTCACGCGACGTCGTTTTAGTGTGCACAGCCGGGTCATCTACTTGGTCAGCACGCTGCTGGGCCGGTGCCCCGCGACTTCGGTATATTTGGCCAACCGCCACCTCGTGACAGCGTTCTGGGCGCTCGGCATGTTGGCGCTGGGGAACTAGCGTCACTGCCATTCGTAGCATTCCACGCATACTCCGCCGCAAGTCCTTCGGTGATCTGACGAACGATATAAACAGCGGCACCATGTCGCCATGCCTGAGTAGAGAATGGTTGGAAATGCTCTTTCATGGAACGTTGGGAGTACGTTTGAAGGAACTGCTGATCGCCCTCGGACACGTGACCATTCCCACTGAGGGATTCTTCCATCTCTGGGATGTATCCGTATGCTACAGAGGAGCGCAGAGCGGCAAGTACGTGGGCTTCTCCGTGTGCACCGACGACAAATTGTTCGCCGCGGAGCAGCACAGTCTAATTCCCGGTGAACTCACGGTCATCTTTCTCCGACAGGCCGGTCTGCATCCGGAGAACCCTCTGAGGTACGTTGCCCGACTTGCGTGGCCGCTGTGGACTAGTCTGTGCACTGAAAACGCTGGGTCCTTCAATACATACATACACACACATATATATATATAGGCTGTCGAACGTTACTTAAGCAAACTTTAAGAACATGCAAGTGCCACGTTGCTAGACAGAAGAAAGGTAATGTTGTTTGCCGTCGCTTGGAGTTACTCAAATCGTTTTTTTTTTCATTATTCCTAATTACATAGTCTTAAATAATTAATCAGCTTCTGAAATTAGATTAAGAATGTCAATGAGAAAATTGCAGGGCGACATGAAAAATGCCCGATAGACATTTCTTTTGCTCAATACGTGCTACATAAAATTGCTTTCCCGAGCTTCAATGGAGCCCGCAATGCACAAAAAAAAAGTGCATTCGCGGGTTTCTATCACGCTCAGAAAAACGTTTATGTAGTACGTGTTGAGCAACATAAACCTACATCGGAAGTTTTTCATGTCGCTGTAGAATTATCTCATGGACACTTTTCATCTAATTATAATGTTTTAGAAGTTGAATAACTAATTAGCACTAATCATTTATTCAGGCCGAATTAAAAACCAATTGAGTATCTCCAAGCGACGGCAAATAACAGAACCTTGGTTCTGTCCAGCTACCTTGTATTGCATATTTTTAAAGTATGGCTAAAGTTACGTGTGACACCCTATGTATATGAACCAGAAGAAAGGGCACGGAGGGGTCCGACTTTTATTAATCATGTAAGAAGTCAACAAACAAACACATCAAGAAAAACATAGGGAAAATTACTTGTACTTAATTCTTGAAATAAACAACTGAAACTTCTCATTACGTGTACGATGCTCTTACCAGTTGACCTACTGTGGCGGCGCCTCTAAATCCACTTTCAGGGATATTTATATTTTCCTACAAGAAGTAACCCCGAGATTGTTAGCCAGCGCCTCCACTCACAAACCTTGGGGGCGGATGTGGAACATCCTTTCTGGCGAAGGTTGTGGCAAGCGCGTGATCTATTTGAGATAGAGCAGCTGATCAATAACCAAACACATGCTACCTGAAAGTATCAATATTGCGGGATTCGAGTCCTTCGTAATGTAATGAACGAGAAGAAAGAGAACAGAGGGACCCTATCTTTATAATCATCTGATAAGAAGCCAACAAACCAAGGCACCAATGGCAACATAGAGGATGTTACCTGTCTAATTGAAATAAACAAATGATAAGTTAATAGAGTTGAAAGTGGATGAAGTAACAATGGCCACAGATGGGATACGAACCTACGTCTTCGCATTACGCGTGCGATGCTCTTACCAATTGAACAACTGCGGCGCCGTTTTTGCGTCAACTTTCAGGGGTATTTGCGTTTTTTGCCAGTAGAACTAAGCCTGGGAGTGTTAGCCAGCGCCGCCACTAACAAGCCTTTGCGGCGAATGCGGAACATCCTTCCTGCCGCAAGTATCATGTGTACGTGAACGTTTTGGGTGAAGGCAACTGGACAATAAACCCACGCATGCTACCCGAAGGCGTCAATGCTGTAGGATTCCAGACCCTTGCTATGTAATGAACGAGAAGAACGGAAATATAGGGGCGCTATTTTTATTAGTCATATCATAAGAAGCCGCCAAGCAAAGACACCAATGAGAGCATAACTGGAATTACTTGTACTTGGTAATTAAATTAACGAAATGATAAACTAATGCAAATGAAAGTGGATGAAAAAAGAACTGGTCGCAGGTGTGATACGAACCCACGTTATCGCATTACGCGCGTAATACTCTTACCACTTGAGCTACCACGGCGCTGTTTAGCTATTATATTTATCTACGAGAACTAACCTTCAGAGTGCTAACCAGCGCCACCACTCACAAGCCTTGGTGGAGGATGTGGAACATCCTTTATGCAGCAAATGTCATCAGTACATGATCTATTTGGGTGACGGCCACTGTGTACACACACACACACACACAAACACCTATATATATATATATATATATATGTATATATATTGGGTCATTACAGCTGTACTGCACTAGGTGTTTGTCGACCATCTCCGAATGGGGTGGAAAAAATCGGACTATATTACGTCAATGCGGGAAGTTATTGCTATTCAATCAATTCATTTCAGAAAAAAAAAAAAGATCTAATTCCGTGAAGGCATTTGGAAACGTGCGCGCGCAAGCGAAAGTGCGTCGGGCTGAAAATTTCTACAAAATAATTTGCTTTGACCTATTACTGCGAAATGTCTTTTTATACATTCTACAGACGACACTTCTTCCTGATTATTTCAGATTATTGCGTTTTGTTATATCGTACGTTATATTTAGTCATGAAAAAAAGTCGACAACGGCCTCACACGCAATATTTTTTAGAGAAAAAGCTTATTGTTCCATAAGCAATAGATTGACAACATGGGCTTGGTATATTTTTCTAATAGAGGATAAAAGTTCTCTGAGAAGTAATGAAACCTATACTTTATCTCCAAATCATGACAAATCTAACCTAACCAGCGTTCCCTGCAAATTAATGGAGCACATTATTTACTCGCACGTGGTTTCATTTCTCGAGTCAAACTTACTTTTCACCCCCTACCAACACGGATTTAGAAAGCACTATTCCTGCGAAACACAGCTTTTGTCACTCACTAATGATTTATTCCAGGCGATGGATGCTAACGTTATTATTGACTGCATTTTTTTAGACTTCGCCAAAGCATTCGATACTGCTTCACACGAATTACTTTTAACTAAATTAAGTAACCTCAACATTGATCCTAACGTGCTTGCTTGGATCAAGTGTTTTTTTGTCTAACCGTTCCCAATTTGTTTATGCTAACGAATACTTCTCTTCCACTGGTCGAGTAACCTCCGGTGTACCGCAAGGCTCGGTTCTAGGACCATTATTATTTATAATTTATATTAATGACCTCGCAGACCAAATTAAATCATCAATTAAGTTATTCGCCTATGACTGTGTTTTCTATCTTGTCATTTCTAACTCTGGCGACTGCGGTACTCTTCAATCAGACATTGGCATAGTAACATCATGGTGTGCTAGATCCCAAATGAAGCTCAATTCTAATAAATGTACGGCGATGCGTGTGTCCCGTGTTGTAAGAAGTGCCCTCTTCCTAGGTACAATATTAACAACACACCTGTAGAAAATGTATCATCATACAAATATCTTGGTATCTACATTACACGCAATCTTACATGGAACATTCATATAAATTACATTTACGGTAACGCTAATTGCATGCTTGGGTTTTTACGGCGTAATTTTTCATCGGCAACTGCAGCTGTCAAGTTATTTCTGTACAAATCCTTAGTGAGGCCTAAACTTGAATGTGCATGCTCCATTTTCGACCCTTCTACACTAAAGCTAAAAAACACGATCGAATCCATTCAAAACGGGGCTGCTCGTTTTATTCTTTCGAATTATTCTCGTCCTGCAAGTGTCTCGTCAATGAAACTAACCCTTGACTTGCCTAACCTAGAGTTACGTCGTAAATACTTTCGCCTATGCCTTTTTCACAAGATTTATTACTCTAACGAAACACTTAAGGATGAACTAATCTCCCCGCCATCATACATATCGTCACGCACGGATCATCGTTTTAAGGTTGAATTTCGAACTTGTCGCACCAACGTTTCTTTTGATTCCTTTTTACCAAGAACGGCGAATGACTGGAACCGCCTCCCTGCCTCCATCGCTGCCATTTCTGACGCCACAAACTTCAAGAATATTGTTAACGAATTTGTTTGTAATAATCACCACTCCTCTCTGTAATGCCCCAGGGCCTTGAGAGTATGACAATAAATAAATAAATGACAATAAATAAATAAAAAGATGACGTCATGTTTAAATTTCTCGCTCCATTTTCACAACGTAGCTGTCCAAGTAACAATGTAGCCTAATCAACATTGTATAGTATTCGTTGTTTCGATTTATTTAGAAAATTTAAAAGAGTACATTCTATTTTAAGCGAGAAAAAATATTGAACTGCGCAATCTATTACAATCAGATAGATGTCCGAACCCGATGGCCTATCACTGCTACTACCGGGATCTTTATATAGGATAGAGGTAGATTTTGTCAAGAAACGGTGCAGCCACAACATATGGTTTGGGATTGTCCTCGGACACCCACACAAAGTAAAAGATAAGACCAGAGAGCAGTTGGAGACCACGTGGCTCAGCTCTGCACCAAAATATCAACTCAAGACAATCCAGCATGCCGAAGGTGCGGCCACGAACAAAGGGCTCGAGACCGTCATCTAGGTAGACAGGCCTAGGTCTCACAAATCTGCTGCACTAAAATAAAATTTATTCCTCCTCCTCCAGCGCAGTCACAAGGTTGCGCGGGGCATCTTGTTTCGCCTTCACTGCACGGGTACGAATGTCGGCGTTTGAGCCCGGCTAGTTTCAGGTGTTCAGGTGTTCAGGCGCAGGGCCAGGGCCATCGCGCTTCTCAGACACGTTAGGGACGAACCTCGCTCGGCTTGCTTTGTAGATGCCGCCCAGTATGGCCGCTCGACCATGTTCGCTGCCGTTGTCACGGGTTCGACCCTCAATTCCGCATTTTCAAAGATTCTACTCCCTCGAGGGACGTGCCGGCGGCCATAGCTCTCACCCTCCTGGACGTTAGTAGACCGCAAATCTACACAGACTAGATCGGCTGCTAGGGCCTTTGCTTCTGGCTCCATTTCCGTCGAAGCCCCTAAAATTTTCGGCAATAATATTACATCCCCGCACACCATTACTTGGTTTCCGGCTCATATCTCTTCTCGGCTAGCCTCCCTCACCACCCTCAATGATACTGCTCACTCTCGGGCGCGCGCTCTAACCTTTCGCGCCGGGGAGGACGCAGGTCTGCAGGATGGGTGCAACGAATTTAAAACATTTTATTCACCTTTAACGAAGTCACAAAGCACTAGCAAATGGGCAGGCGGGTTTTTCCGTCCCCGCACGGTAAACTATCCCGGTTTCAAGCAATCACACTCAGAATGTTGCAGAGTAGGTCATATATCAGTATATTTTTCATTAGCATTATTGCTCCGGACGCCTTCGAGTGTACCTGCCCCGACTGCGGGTTGGTTAGCAGCTTAGGCCACATGCCCTGGCGGTGCCCCTCATTACGGGGATCCAATCAAGTCACCGAGGAGGAGTGGAGCTCTGCCATCAAGAGTTCCGAGCTTCGCCCACAAGTTCGAGCTGCCCAGAGAGACCACGCTGCGGCAGTGAGGCTAGGCCTCCCTGTCCTAACGTGGGAGCGGCTCGCGGTGCTGCTCTAAGGGCGGCGCTTCTCAAGAACTCAGTAAAGTTCTTTGTCTGTCTGTCTGTTTCTTTTTGAATAGGTCTTCTTTGATGACTCCACATTGATTTGAAATTCGCGGTGCCTGCGTTCCTGACCGATTTCGTTTCGTAAATTAAACCACTTGAGACCCTCTAGTGCACGTAGGACAAGGAAGCAGGCGTCAAAATGAAGCTTGAAAGTAAGAAAGACGCACGAAGTTAGCGTAGAGCGATGTACGGAGAAGTGATAATGTATATTGAGTGTATTTAGTATTTTTCATTCGAAGCTTCATTTTGGTGCCTGTTTCCTTTATCCTGCGTACACCAGAAGGCCCCAAATCGCCCAATTTACGAGACGAAGGTGACCAGAAATGCGGATCCCACGAATCCCGAATCAGTCTGAAATCGCCAAAGTAGAAATTCCCTTCGAAAAGAAAATGAAATGAGCAGTCAAAACGACCCGGGCTAAAACGCCGACCGACGTGCTTTGCAGCATAGGCGAAACAAAGAGGTCCCCGCGCAGCTTTGAGATTGTGCAAAACGTGCAAATTGTGCAAAAATAACGTAAAACAAAACAAACACTAATACACCACCATCGAGGTGAAGGAGTGTCGTCTGTAAAATATAGAAGAAGATCCCAGTAATAGGTCAAAGCAATATATTTTGTAGATTTTTTTCTTCCCGACATAGTTTAACTTGTTAGCGCAACCTTCGAAGCGCCCTCACTGAGTCAGCGATTTGCTTTTTCAGAAAAAAGCCGTTTTTATAATAGCTTGTCATATTGATTTAAAGAAGCACGATATCTTTTCCGGCAGAATCGGAGACTGTCGAAAAAACACCTAGTGCACTTGAGATGGAATGACTCATTATACAAGGTGTCCCAACTTTCATGCACCAAAATTTTAATACATACAAATGCCACGTAGCTGGACATATATAGCCAAGCTAATGTTTGTCCCCGTCACGTGGAGATACTCAAATTATTTTTTGCATTCTGCCCAATTAGGTATTAGTCTCAAAAATTTATTAACTTTTCAAATATTATAATTAGATGAAAAGTATCATTGAGGCAATTGTAGAGCAACATGAGAAACTCCTGATACAGCTCAATACATTAAATTTAAATTATGGGGTTTTATGTGCCAAAACCACGACCTCATAATGAGACACGCCGTAGTGGGAGCGGAGGAAATGTAGACCACCTGGTGTTCTTTAACGTACACCTAAATCTAATGGGTGTTTTTGCAGTTCGCCCCGATGGAAATGCGGCAGCCGTGGATGGGATTCGATCGCGAGAACTCGTGCTTAGCAAGCCAACACCAAGCCACTAGCAACCGCGGCGGGTGTTGCTTAATACGTGCTACATCAAAGTGTTTTTTCGAACGTAAAAGAAGCCTGCGAATACAGGCAAAATTGCCGCGCGACTGGCCGCTCGAGCCACTTGGCGTGTATTCGCGGGCTCCTTTCACGCTCGGAAAAGTGCTTTTATGTAGCACCCATTCAGCAACATCAAGCTAACTGTATCGGGAGTTTTTCATGTTGCTCTACAATTTTCTCACTGACACTTTTAATCAAGTTATAATATTTGAGAACTTGATCAATTAGTTCAAACTAACTATGTAAGTAGGTGCGATGCAAAAGATAATCTGAGCATCTCCAAGCGACATTAAGCAGCATTTCCTTGGTTCTGTCGAGCTACGTGGTATTTGCGCGTTTTTATATCTTGGTGCATGATAGCTGGGCCGCCCTCTATATAAGACATTTTGGCGCAATTGAGGCATTGTCGTAAACAGAAACCTAAAGTTCATTTATGTCAGGACTTTAGTCAGTGGAAATATCTTCCTTCAAACTATCACGCCTGTGTCTCATACACGGGCGCGGCAGTTTGGGCCCGCTTGTATCCCATAAGGACACCTGTATTTAGTTCGCTTTTGTTCTTAGTCGCCCGAAAGAGTGGAAGGAGCAGGCAAAGGGGCACAGGTCGTCGATGGGGGAGTTTCGCGCGCCCCTCTCTGTTGACGTGCCTTAACTCGTTGCGGGCTTGACAATTAGCTGACCGCCTTAAACTTTGCTCGGGTTGCTTCCAGCGGCTGTAATACTTCCCCGTGACACTCGATTTATTAGCGGATTCTCGTCGTTGGGGCTTAAGGACGAGAATCGTCAATCAACTGCCGCATATTTGTGCCCCGTGCCGTAAGCCAGCAACTGCTCCCGCGTGGCCAACGCACTATGACAACAGTGCCATAATAGGAAAATAAACATCATATTCAAAATCGTGCACACGCTTCTTGACCAATCTTGCATTCTGGGCATGTGCCATAGTATACGATTCATCATCATGCATAGGCGGCGATCATCGCAAAGAGCTAGTTGGAGTTGGCAAGCGAGAAGTGTACGTGCGGTTGTGCCTTAGTCATCAATGTATTTGAGACAAGAATGAAAAATTCCTTATCACCTCTTTGATGGCTTCTTTGATGTCCCTAAACGGCCGTCAGCGGCGCCGTTCCATGGCACGGGAGTATTCGGTGTCTTTATGCCCGAGAGCAGGTCGTGGAGAGGCTGGAGTCTATGGGCGCCGCGAGGAATGAAGCGGCGACCATAGTAGTCGAGGCCCAGAAATTCGCGCAGTTGCCTAGTGGTGCATGGCTGAGGAAACGCACGGGTGGCTGTGGCACGGGTCGAGAGTGGACGAATGTCGTGTGCGTTGACTCGATGGCCGAGGAAATCCAACACCGTAACACCAAACTCGCCCTCCGGACCATTAACGACAAGACCAAACTTGCTGAGTCTTGCAAGCACTTGACGAAGATGAGTTTGTGAGCTTCGGCAGTGGTGCTGAACACGCGGATATTGTCAAGATAGGCAAAGCAGCACGCCAAGGCACGTAATACCTGCTCAACGAAACGCTGAAAAGTCTGGGCAGCATTACGAAGACCGAAAGACATGCCCATATATTCGAACAGGCCGAAGGGTGTTAAATGGCGGTCTCAGGAATATGTGAAAGTTCCTCCGGAATCTGCTGGTAGGCTTTCACAGGTGGACCTTGGTGAACATGGTGCAGCCATGTAGCGCCAATGTAAAATCCTGGATGTGGTGAATTGGGTACCGGTCCGGGACAGTGGCCTTGTCAAGAGCATGGTAATCATCCGGCGTCTTGGACACCATATGGATGGGCGAGGCTCAAGGACTGGAGGAGGGACGAATGAAGCCAAGGTCAAGCACGTCTTCAAACTCCTTTTTGGTGACAGCCAGACGATCAGGCGCGAGGCGACGAGACCGAGCCAACACGGGAGGGCCAGTCATGCCGATATGATGTGTCACACTGTGAGCGAGCGAGGACTGAAAGGAATGGGTCGGGAGACGTCTGGAAACATGACGAGGACGGCTGACCAAAGGTCGGCAACGGCCATGTGCGCCTGATGAAGCCAGAGCGGTGGAGCGCGACAGGAAACGCCTTGGGCGGCTAAGCTCGTCGCGGAGCCCAGGATGCGGCTGCCCCGCAAATCGACGACGAGCTTGTAGTGCCAGAGAAAGTCGGCTCCGATGATCGGCTGACGCACGTCCGCGATAACGAAGATCCAGCAAAAGGTAAGTCTGAGTCCAATGTCAAGAGTCACCGACCTTTGTCGTATGTCTGGATGGTCCATCCATTGACCGCGATTAGAGGAGGCGAGTGGGGAGGATGGCGTCGCTTCGCCAAGGTAGGAGGAAGGACGCAGATCTCAGCTCCAGGTGACGACGAGATAGCGGACTTCGATGACTCAGTCGGTGACGTAGAATAGGCGACTGGATCTGGGGCCGGCAAGAGCAGTCGCCGTCAGTGTTCGGCCCGACCGCTGCCGGCGTAAGAGTAGGGCTGGCGGCACTGGCTTGCGCGAGAGACGTAGCGACGGTGATACCGCCAAAGTGTAACGGGTGGTGGAGGACAGCGTCCAGACAGACTAGCGCTGGGGCGGCAAGGTCTTGACAAAGAACGCGGCCGGTGTGTTCGGACGGCAGCGACGTCAGCTGCAAGTCGCGCTGCTTGCCGAGTGAGCTTTTCGTTAGCTTCTAAAAGACGCGCATAGCTGTCACCAGTAGCTGTGCCGTTGGATGGAGGTTCAGGAAGGTGAACTGTGGCCACACAGGGAAAACCGACATCCATAACCTTTCGGCCAACATAGAGGTTCCAGCGTCGAGGATGAAGACGCGGTCAGAATCATGCGCACCTGCGGCGGAACACGCTGCAGGAAAAGTTCCCGTAGAAGTGCGCTGTCGGTTGAAGGATCCAGGTTTCTAGCCAAGGCTTGCACGCGACGCAATAAGTCGGTAGGTTTGCGGTCGCCGAGCTCCTTCAATGTAAGAAGTTGCTGTAATCGATGATCCTCCGTTTCAGTGGTGCGCTGGATGAGCGTCGCCGTAAGGTGGTCATAGAGGTGGTCGACAGGCAAGTTGCATAGAATATCGAGAACAATCGCAGTAGTATGAGGTGGAAGCGCTCCAGCAACGTGGCGGTGACAACGGAACAAGGATTAAATGGTAATGAACGAAATTTCCGAGTCCGACGACCAGAACTCCGGGAGCTTGAGAGCGGAGACCTTGGGCTCGCGGGATGGCGGCGCTGACGGCAGTACTTTTCAGAAGAATCCGAGGCCATGACATGCTGGAAAGAAGGTGGACTGCGAAGACAGCGGGGCTCCAGCTCCTGGCGGCAGCAGGCTCAGCGAAGCGGCAGAAGCACCCGGAGGTGAGAGCAATGACTCGAAGTCCGGAGTCACCAACTTGTGCGCGAAGAAAAACCAGACAGACGACGGTGACTGGTGTTCACAAATTAAGTTTTAGCATGGCCCGCTCAATCTGGCGGGAGCTGGACAAAGCGCTGCTGGCCTTCGATCTTGCAACCACCGATTCTCTGCTCGCGCACCGTCGGCGTATTGCACGTGTCGTCATAGTTTTTTGTGATCGGATCAGTGTGGCATGAAGAAGTGTTCTACATCTTTTTCGACCAGGGGACAAACTCGCACGTGGTCATTAGTCGCAATGTAGACACATAGGAATAAATACAAGCTGTACATTCGACAAGCTTGATGCGCTAGTGTCGCTAACCTGAGTTCAGGCTCTCCAGCGCTCCAAGTTCCAAACGTAGCAGTTGATCATGAGCCGCAGCGGTCTGGTAGCCGCGGCTTGCGCGTAGGTCAGAGAGAAGTTCGCTACGGCAGTGATGGAAGCCGGGACGCAGCCCGGCATCGGCAGATGAGGAACGGCGATGAACGCCGCAGCACAGCCTGTCTTGGGAGTGACCGGAGCACGGCTCATGCGGAATAATGTACCTTCTGCAGGCGCTCTATTACACACGTAAGCACATTAAAAAATTTCACCGCATCTTTGCCATCTTTATTTGGTGCTCTACGTGGGAGCGAACATCAAGGACAAATTTGTTTTGTTGAGTAAATAAAGGTGGCCTGTATTTGTGTCACTTGTTCCTTCAGCAAGTTATATCGCGGTTTAAATTGATAAGACACAAAAGAGACCATTTTCTGTTATTCTTTAGAGCATGCTAACAGTTGCTATGCCTGATTTTTTTGTTTGTTCAGCCATTGGCCCTCGTCACACAATGTTATGGTTCTTTCGCGAAGTTGTGAGATGCTATCGGTTCCTTAGAGGAAGATTTTCACTTAAGTACCTTTCCAATGTAAAACGAAAGCGTCTTGTGAAGTATCCTATTGGCAGTGTGTTCCCTGTACTATTGTATCGTTTAATGTTTCAAGAAGGGCGTGGATAAAATGTACTCAAAAGGGTTAAAAAGGCGTAGATACCGGCGAACGTTAAAACATTTTTCTGCAAGCTTCACACCGGAACGCTGACTGTTAAAACGTGGTTAGAAAAGAGGGATTTATCTGAGAAGTGGAAGCAGATGCTTTCTGTTGAGCTGAAACTGTTGAACATACTTTCATTGACTGTAATAATGCCATATATTACAGAGAACTTTAAAGATAGATCAAGTCCTCAATTTACGTGGCATTCGTTTTTTACCGCCTGAACGTAATCTTCAATCGATGGACGTTATCTTTTTACCTGGGCTACATGCAGTGTGGTGTAGTTTGTTGGCACATAGACACTGTGATACCGATCTGTGCATGCATACTTTCTGGAAATGGTTGTGAAAGTACGTGATGTGTATAAGACGGTAGAGTGTGATGAAAATGTCATGTCAATGTTGGATGGTTTAACACATATAAAATGAGTGTGAAATATGATCACAAACGTCTACTTAGGCTTGTAAACAAGATGGAAATAAAGCAAGAAAATTGGGGTGGCTCAGTCGCAGAGTAGCTGACTGTCACGCAGCAGGCCCGGGTTAGATTCCGGCCGGCATCGGGTGTTATTATTCCCCTTCCCAGCGATAAATGCTACGGACTGCAGAGGTGGACGCCATTGCCAACCGAAATGGCTATTGTAATGAGCCCATAACAGCTTTCTCTGTAAAGGGCCATCGTCGACAAAAATTCGCCTTTTGGCGCAGCGATACCGTATTTTTCTTCACATTGTGTAAATTGTGAACCTGCGGATGACGAGGTGGCCTAGAGGCGATCAAATCGCCGTTGTGTTTGCGTCAGCAACGACAACGGTCGTTGTCAGCGTCACAGAACTGGCGGGAGGGACGTGCCGCCAAGGACAAACAGAAGGGTGATTGTTTGGGCTAGTGGGTTTTCCATTTTAGACTGTGTGGTGCAGCGCGAAGCGGGACAGGGGACACAGTAAAGCGCTTGTCCTGTTTTTTTTCCTCTGTCCGCTGTCCTGCTTGGTGCTGCACCACACAGTCTAAAAACAAACAGAATTTCGAGCACGTAACTGTCGCATTAAAATACGGCAGAACCCATCTCACTATGAATGTCGACGTTAATGCTACTGGCGCGAGTTCAATACTCAAAGAAGATTGAATATAAATCTGTATATGTAGCGGCTTCGATTCCGCGCTGCACCGGAAAAATGTCAATACTTTCTTTTTCTATATATAACTGCAAATATAGCACGGCACCCAAATTTGCTTGAAAGAGGCTCATAAAGAGCGCCACATACCCAGTGGCACGTAACTGGTAACGCAACCTGGCGTCAAATAGAGAGAGAGAGAGAGAGAGAGGGAGAGAGAGAAAGAGACAATAAACTTTTTTGATTCATAAAAAATCGATTATTCTCAAGGGGGAGCCCTAGTCGAGAGCGGCATTGGCTTTAGCCATCCTCTAACCTGGTCAATCGGCGATTGCTGGTCGGCCAGCTCGGAGCTGGATAGTCGTGCCTCCCACTGCTCCAACGTGTGTTTTTGTGCCACCAAATCTGTCTTTCAGGTGTGGGGGCTGTTTTGAGCAGCACCAGGGGTTCGCTGACGAGCGGCAGATATCCAGTGTGACATACTCAGTGACCAAAGCTGGCCCGACAGTTGCTCTTGAACCCAGTTGCGTCACCATACCAGTTCAATGCTGCACCCATCAGGCCGCGGGCTACCCGGACAACATAAGTTTGCGACAAAACAGTTATTTACAGAGACAGACAGGCAGGTAGATACCCGAAAGTGCGTCAGTTTAAAAAAAAAAATTCAACGAGAACCGTACTCACTACCACGCAGCTATTCACGTGCTTTCATTCCGCGATATATTGAGGCATCGCGCCAATCACCGCACCGAGTAACGCAGCTCCTAGGAATGGCGTTATATACAGACCGGCCACGCCAGAATAAGTCGCCGTAATTGAACTTTCATTCTTCATGTGCAGCTCCACCTTGTTTGGAACGCTGGCTTGCAGCGCCTGTTACTATATATAGGAACAATGGCTCGTGATGTCAGGTCACTAGTGGGTTCATTGTTATAGGGATGTGTGAAGCGCTGCAGTAATATTGTGCCTGATGCATTTGCATGATGGGCCAAAGTTATTTACATTACACGCATAATAATGTACCGAGAACCGTCTGCTCTCCCAAAGTTTCACTTCATCTACTACGCACGTGACGGGGCAAAGTGGTATTAGCGATAATTCTGTGGTGCCTGTGCGGTGCATGGGTCCTGCAGATGCATATTGGCCATTTTGTAAGTTCTGGGCGTTCTTGGCGCAACACCGTCTTTGTTTTTTGTGAAATTTTGGGAAATTCTTGGGAACTTCGCTGCCTGCCTTGAGGCCGCTGACGCGAAGCCTTCCGGCCAGGCGTTATCGCAGCCGACCTCTCCGAGGAAAAGAGGGAGCTTGCGCAGTGGCACGGAGTTCACTGAGCTGTACTCCGTGACGCGCAACGACTCATCGGACAATAGCTTCGCCTCTGTCCGCAGAAGGAGGATAAAACGGGTGAAGACCCGTTTCCGTAATATGCATGAAGTTTTGTGGACATGGGTCATGTTTTTTGAGGTTATGACTGCGCGCGCAGTGACCGAACTTCAGACAATGTGTACGCGCCCTGAAAGCCACTAAAGTTTTCTTCTCGTGATTGTTGCTGCTGCTGATATTGCTCGATTATAACTATACGATGTGGATCGAACAGGGACGTGAACGTAGATTGCGTTCAGAGGAAGTGCACCCAGTGTGACACGCATAGATTCACGGAGAGAAGTGCAAGAACGCTGCGCATTAATGCTCAAATAAACAAGCACTCCCCGCTTGCACCGCGTTCTGCATAGAAGAAGTGCTGGCATTAATTTTTTGCATTTCCTTATTTTTTCATTCGGATCAGCTTGGAAATTTCGCGGATATCCAACCGGCGACGCCATACGCGGCAGCAGGTGCCAGAGCAATCTGTGATGCCCGTGTGCGGCCGTACCTGGATCGGCCCAGGTCCGTCCGTATCGTCGCCTTCTCAATCGATGTAGTGAGCGGTCGGCGACGCGCCGCTGGACCGGGTGTGCCGTTGACCTCGGATCCAGGGCAAAAGGCGCGACAACGCGTGCCCGCTCGCCCGAGGGGCAATCGTGCCCCCAAGCCGGGCGCGCCCCGGTGACAGGCGCGCCGTCAGCTGAACGCTGACCCCCGTGGGAATGAGGTTGCCCTGGATAATCTTGATGGAGGGCATCGGCCGCCCCTGGCCCCCGGCCGACGTCGTAATATGTGCTTGTGGCATCTTCGCGCATTCATTGGGGCACCCGGTTCGGGGGCAGAGCGTGGATGTCGCGGGCGTCGGCTCGCTGCCCCGCGAAAACCGGCGTCGATCGAACAAGGCACAGCGCCGGTCTCAGCTCGCGGTGAGCGTAAAAGCCAGCAACATAATTAGAGTCCAAAGAAAGGTGAAGAACCATCTTCTATCGCGTCGCGAACGTTGTCGTTGTGAGGATGGTAGCGCGAAACCAGAAAAGACGAGGAAGGGAGCATGACGGCTGCTGGTCCCGTTTCCTGGCTTGTCCGCGTCTACCGTTCGCATGATGATTCTTCACCAACTAGTGCAATTTTTCCGTGCTCTATTACTACACTGTAAAAAATATGTGTGAAAAACAAAGAAAGTACGGAAAATTTATACTTCTACTGCAGAATTATTTTTGCGAGTTGAAGAAACAGGTCACTTTCACATAAAAAAGTTACTTTTTTCTGTTTACGGTCAAAGAGAGGATTTTTCTTCAATTTAGCAGAATTAGTGCCCATACAGTAAAGTAACAAAAATTGTCAGCAAAGCTTCGAGCGAAATGACACTTGTTCGTCTCTTCGCTCTCCTCGATAACGACTGGCGCGCAGTTTCACCTGCCACGCAACTATATGCTGATAGATCTGGCATGCATGAGAGAATTGGTCGTCGTTTCTGACTGAGATTCAGGTGCAGTCAGGGCAAGTCATTTCATACAGAGCACATTTATGTAAAGTCATAGTGTGCATACTTTAACGTGTAGCGTATTGCCGGCTGTCTTGGCGCCATACGTGTTGCCAGCGGTCACATCTCGTGTGTTCTGCGTAGCGTGCTTATCTGTACATGTATGACTTGTTACAACCGCATCCCAGGTATTTCAGGATTTGGTACCACATGAAAGCTGCAGTCATGTAGGGTAGTAAATGTCACGTCCATATAATCTAAACTATTTAAAAATTTTTTCGTTAAAATTACGGAAGGGAAATAGACAGATTATTTTAATGAAATCACAGACAAATAAGCTAAACGAAAACCGAAGGCAACAGAAAAGATAAGATACAAAATTTGGCATACTAATTCTGTTGTTTTTAATAAAAAGATTTACCTGTGCGTGAACGATTTTACCACCACCATGACCGTAGAGACCGAAGTGTTCACTGCTTCCAGAGAGCAGAAGTTGCAAACGCAGGTCTGTCAGTTCGTTGTTGCACATTTTTTTCTGCCTAATTTCTGTGGCCAAACTGGGGCCGAATTCACAAGGCGTTTCGTTCGTAAGTGCTCTTTGCCATCGGCTGGCCACCTTCGTTAATAATATTCCCTGCGTGACGATTTTCACTTACGAACAGTTCTGGCGCAAGAGCCTTATGCGAATATCGTTTCTCCAATGCAGAACGCACCACCCACCGTCACTTTCGCACGTTGCGTCTTTGAAGGCTTCGCGGCAGACGTACGGGCGTGGGTCACGAATTATCTTTTCATCGGCCGAGTTGCTGTCATTCGATGACCTTCGCACGCTGAAACGTACAGCCTCAATGGAACGTGGGGCATCCCGTCAATGCACTCGAGACATAAATGTATACAGGTTAGAAATAGCTCTAGTCGGGTGTATGTCCCAACTTAGCGAGTCGGTGCATTCTAAGAGCGGACCCCCCGAAAGAGATAGAGAATGCGACCTCTGGATGACCACATAAAAGCAGCACTTAAAGACGGGACAACATCTAAGGAGCGTACAGACTGAATGCAGCATCATTGTGCTCCTTCCTGCTTGCCCCGCCTTTGAGCGGTGATTTTCCGTGATCGTTGACCATTTAGCAGGCCAGTCAATTCTTACTCTAGGTGAGGTTTAGCTCCAGAGCACTGCTAAGCCACTGCACGAAAAGTGCTCCCAGAGTGGAATGTGTCCTGCTTTTGAGGCAGTTGAGCCTTAATTCCAACTACCGCAGGTGTAAATTAATATGTCTGTGATCATAATAATCCCCATCATCTACCGATGCCCATGCAGGGCATCTCCCACGAGTCTGCAATTACACCTGCACTGCGTTCAGCTGAGCAAACATCGGCGCGCGAAACCTGTAATGTGTTTATTTGCAATTGTCCACCTGCTGCAGCTACAATGTCTCTCAGTACTCTAGTATGTAGCGAGTGTTTCATTCTGCCACTTTAAATGTCATCACGAATGTGAAACCGTGCTCGAGCTCGGTCTTCTCGCATTCGTACAGCACAAGAAAACCCTCTGCTCCAAATCAGATTCGCCATTGTTTTTTTTGTGCTTGCGACTTCCGAAGCACATGCAATTAGTACGAATAAGGAACTGTGAAAAAGATATTGCGGAACACACGTCACATAACTTTTTTTCGTTCGCATCCGCTACTCCAGAGCGCACCTCGCTTGTTTGAACACCACTCAAAGTCGATGGACACCAGAGGTACTGCTACAAAGTGAACCGAAATCACTGTCATCAAGACGGTAAGTTGGGCCAGTTGGTTAGGATTCATTGTAAGGTTCCTAACAGAGCAACACAAGACACGGCCAGAAGGAAGGTAAAAGGACAACACGTCGCTGACTCTCAACTGAGAGAGTCAGTTGAGGGCCAGTGGAGAGTCAACGCCGTGTCGTCGTTTTCACCTTCCCTTTGATCGTGTTTCGTGTTGCGCTGTTACGAACCTTACAATGAATCACTACGTCATTTGTCCTCAGACAACGTCTCGCGCACACACGGAGGAAGGAAACTAAGGAGAGGCCCTGACGTCACTCTTTGTGAAGCAAAAGTGAAGCCGGAATTTGGCGTTGCTCATGGCGATGCTCCGCCTTTTGGGCCACCCTCCTCGCTTGTTTACATCTTTCGCGAAACCACGCCGCGCTGCGCGTGGTGTCGCGCGCGCTCGCGCAACATCTGGCAGAGCACGGTGCAGGTAACACAGCGCAACAAGACACGGTGACTAACGCAAACCCGCCCACTCAGCGCCTTTGCCGCGGCCCGAAACCTACCAGAGCAACACGTGTGAGCGCTCAAAACCATAACAGCGCCGCCATTGTGGCCCAAAAGGCGTGGCCATACAACAGAAAAAATAAAAAAGCAGCAAAAAAATGAGAACCTACTACGTCATTTCCGCCACACTTTTCTCCTAGCGCGCGGAGGGGGTAGGGCCTCTCCTTAGTTTCCTTCCTCCGTGCGCGCACAGATAAGCATCCTTGAAATCGTATTGGTTCTTAAAATACCGTTTGCAGCACTGAGTGACCGTGGTCGTTCATTCCTCTCCGACGCTGTAGAAACCCTCCTTCGGGAATGCAACATTGTCCACAGAACTACAAGCGCCTCTCATCCACAAACCAATGGTATGACTGAACGCTTTAATCGTACACTTGGCGAGATGCTCGCCGTGTATGTTTCCGCTGACCACACTAACTGGGACCGCATCCTTCCCTGTATTACATGTGCTTGCAATAGCGCCACTCAGTCTAGCATGGGATTCCCTCCCTTCTTTCTTGTTTATGGTCGCGAACGTTCTTCGTTTATGGACACGATTTTTTTTTATCTCCCCGACGCTTCCGAATCTAAGACTATCCGAAGCCGCCACTTATGCCGACGAATGTCGTCAGATCACACGCTCACTTACCGCGCAAGACCAGGCCAGCCAGATACATGGTCGTGACGCAAGCTTGTCCTTGCCATCGTATTTACCTGGAACGCTGACATGGCCCCGCGTTCCCTCCTTTACTCCCGGCCTTTCTACAAAGTTCAGCTCAAAGTATGACGGCCCTTACCAGATTCGACGACAGACGTCCTCGGTAAACTACGTCACTGAACCTATTCAGTCATCGATGGACCAACGGCGTCGCGGGCACGAAACTGTTCATGTTAACCGACTGAAGCCGCACTACGACCCACTGCTACGTTTCGCCTACGACGCGCGGTATAGCCGGCGCGGATGCAACGGATGCCGGGGCTTCGTTCAAAGCGGCGGACATTTTGGCCCGTTCGGAGCTCCCGCAAAGCCTCCCCGCCAAGCGCGTCCAGGCGTGTTTCAGTGCCACGTGTCTTCGTGTGTGTGTGTGTGCCCACGCTTGTCAAAGCGCGGCAGCCGGGGAGAAGAGCTCCCCAAGTGTGAAGCGAGGAGGTCTGACAGGCGCCGGCTTGGCGGATGCGTCACTACACTCGTCTCAACGTGTCTCTCAGCCTGTCCGTGCCCGCCGTCACGTGGTCTCGTCACGAGGCCTTCCTCTTGCCCTCAACTCCGAGAGTATAAGAGCAGCTGCCCCCGGACGCCAAGGGAGAGGCTCCGATTTCTTCTGTTGAGTAACGTGCTCTCCCGTCTCTCCACTTCGGTCGACCTGACCGCCCGCTCTTTTGCGATGCTAGAATAACCAAGTTGTTCTGTTACCAGTCGACTCATGCTTTGCCGGGACCTTCGGATGCTTCCAGTTGTGCCCCAGGCCGCCAGGCCAACGCTACCCTTGGGGCTTGCGACCCATTTGCAACAACGGGCGTCAGCGCTGAGATTCCAACAACTCGTGCCAAAGGTGCGATTCCAACACCACCAGTGCTCCCTGTTCCATAGGTAGCTAGGATGGCTGCTTTTTCGCCGGGGAGTGATTGCAGCGACAAATACGGGTGCCAGCAGAAGACGAAAAAAAACGGTAGTTGTTGTTGGTGCTCGCGCTCACTCCGCTTGGCCGTTGCCTGTCTCTGCGCATTAATATAAAACGCCGAGCACATCTAAACGCGTGCTATCAATTTATTTATTTATTTATTTATTTATTTATTTATTTATTTATTTATTTATTTGGATCAGCCTCTGGGCCGTTGTATCACCCTCCCCTTTGTAATAAAGCATTACGAAGGGGAGGGGCTAATAGATACAGATAAATATACAAAGAAGAAAACAGAATAATAAGATAACAGTGCATAGTCCGATGTGAAAATAACGCGTTAGAGCGACACAATAAGGATATCATAAACATACAGACGAAATATAATACAGACGGGTAATGCAGACAAAATATAAATGCGTGGTATACATAGTGAAAGAGTGAGAAGATAAGCACATATAGATAGAAAATAAATAATAAAGGATACAGTTTGTAGATTAGGTACGTAGTACAATGGAAATAACTTATGAACACTACTGCGCAGAAGAAAATGGAGCTGCTCTACACGTGTCCATATATTAAAGTGAAGGTATACTAGATAACGTTAGTAAGTGCCATACGGAAATCATCGGTGTTAGTAATACAGACTAGTGGATCCGGTAGATGATTACATTCGTGGCATGTTTCTGGATGGAACTTTTGGATGAAACTTCTGGATGAAATTTTTGGATAGGTAGACGTCCTGTGGTATGGGATGTTCACTTTGTGACGATGGTCTAAGCGTGCAGAAGTAAAAGAGGCTGGTTCGATATAGCGTGATTTGAGCGTGGAAATTGAAGGGTATATTTTATTGAACAAACAAAGGGGAGCGATTTTTTTTGCGTTTGGTGATGCTAACCACCTATCTAGTGTATGCCACCACCAGTGCATGCTAACCACCTATCAGCGTTTATTGATCTTTTGGCGGAACGGAAAAGTCAGCTTTTTTGTTGGATAATCGTTTCATATGGTTGTTGTACCAAGGGGCGTTAGAAGATTGAATAATTACTCGAAGTGGAATGTATTTACGGATGAGATGCATTGCTAGTAGTTTTGAAAGACAGGCACATTTTTTTTGAACTGATAAGTCTACATGTGTCACAAGGAAGCTAGTAAAGTGTAAGGTGTTCTTTCGGTGGGTGGGAGGGGGGCAACCCAAAGTAACATTGCTATGTAAATGAGGGGGGGGGGGGAGACTTTTACTAGTAAAAAATGTGAATAACACCCACCATTCGCCATAAATACGCGTAAACCCACAAAATAGAAATGAAATAAGGTGTATTTCTCAGGTACGCCTGTAAGATACACCTCTCCTTTGGAAAACAAGGAACCACGTCAAACGGATTCGCACAGAAAAGAAACGCAGGAAGAATACTGCCAAGATCAAGTCAACAAGCGAAAGTGTAAAATAAAGATTATTATTGCAGAATACAACTTCAAAAAACAGCACTTGGTAACCAAGGCACACGGGCCGCGCGGGGTTGTGTTACTCCGCCAGCCAATCACAGAAGCAAACAAAATCGTCGTCATGCGGCCTTTTCAAAATGGCGTCGTACCTGATACATCCGGACCATCTGCTGTTCTTCAAGAGTCTTTTCATCGGCGGAAGCATTGAGGTGGGCAACAGACATGGACAAAGTGTAGGGAGTCTGAGCATTTCACTCTTTAAAAGTCTGCGGTGCAGCTCATTTCACTGCTGAACCCGTTTTACTCATGAGACTTCACTGCCAACTGAAGTGAAACTTGACAATAAATAGTTGCAGCGAAGCAAGCATATTATTTCAGTTCAATAAAGAATTAGGTTTTCGCAATTCCGCTATAAGAGGCGAGAGAGAACGTATGAAATTACGCACCAATAGTTTTATTTTTGTGGTTATCGCCTTATTTGGGTAACAGGAAAAGTTTGATTTACGAATTATTTGCAGCCTCACGGAAAAACAGTGGCTGGCGGTTATGAGGGCGTGGGCAGGGCTTCACTGCAGACCGAAGTTGTATCCGACTATAGTAGCGTTTTTTGAATTACCTCTGGAAGCATTACAGAGAAATATGTACTTGCGGAACAATCATGGTTCTTTTGGATCCCTCGTTTACTGCTCTACCAAGTTGAGTGCCAAAACCGACTCGTATTGTTATTTGGGAAGTTGCGTAACGACGCGTGGCCGCCCGTCCCGCACAACTGCGTAGACAGCAGGACGCTTCGGTTCTAGACGTACTGCGCCCACCTCGGAAGGTTAGGAAAACACCTAAATAAGCACAGCCATGAAGTGGCTACGTCAGGCGGCTCGAATGATAAATGTAGAAGCCACAGAGCTCTCTTTCTCGGTTTTTTAATATACAGTCTGCCTGCACTGAACAACACCTGCAAGACAAAATATTTGTGTTCTACAGGCAGCACAAGCTCAAGCACCCAAAGTTTGCCTTGGTTCGCCCAGATGCACGTACACAGAGGCAACTATTGCAATTGCTCGGGACCATCCAATGCGAACTCGCATTACGGTGGAAGCCCTGACAACGCACATCAGACATTTTGCACGTGCCCCCTATCATCATCCTCCTCCTCATCATCATCATCATCAGCCTGGTTATGCCCACTGCAGGGCAAAGGCCTCTCCCATACTTCTGCAACTACCCCGGTCATGTACTAATTGTGGCCATGTTGTCCCTGCAAACTCCTTAATCTTATCCGCCCACCTCACTTTCTGCCGCCCTCTGCTACGCTTTCCTTCCCTTGGAATCCATTCCGTAACTCTTAATGACCATCGGTTATCTTCTCTCCTCATTACGTATCCTGTCCATGCCGATTTCTTTTTCTTGATTTCAACTAAGATATCATTAACTCGCGTTTGTTCCCTCACCCAATCTGCTCTTTTCTTAACCCTTAACGTTACACCTATCATTTTTCTTTCCATAGCTCGTTGCGTCGTCCTCAATTTAAGTAGAACCCTTTTCGTAAGCCTCCAGGTTTCTGCCCCGTACGTGAGTACTGGTAAGACACAGCTGTTGTAAACTTTTCTCTTGAGGGATAATGGCAACCTGCTGTTCATGATCTGAGAACGCCTGTCAAACGCACCCCAGCCCATTCTTATTCTTCTGATTATTTCAGTCTCATGATCCGGATCCGCAGTCACTACCTGTCCTCAGTAGATGTATTCCCTTACCACTTCCAGTGCCTCACTACCTATTGTAAACTGCTGTTCCCTTCCGAGACTGTTAAACACTACTTTAGTTTTCTGCAGATTAATTTTTAGACCCACCCTTCGGCTTTGTCTCTCCAGGTCAGTGAGCATGCATTGCAGTTGGTCCCCTGAGTTACTAAGCAAGGCAATATCATCAGCGTATCGCAAGTTACTAAGGTATTCTCCATTAACTCTTATCCCCAATTCTTCCCAATCCAGGTCTCTGAATACCTCCTGTAAACACGCGGTGAATAGCATCGGAGAGATCGTATCTCCCTGCCTGACGCCTTTCTTTATTGGGATTTTGTTGCTTTCATTATGGAGGACTACGGTGGCTGTGGAGCCGCTATAGCTATCTTTCAGTATTTTTACATACGGCTCGTCTACACCCTGGTTTCGCAATGCCTCCATGACTGCTGAGGTTTCGACTGAATCACCACTTTGCAACACTAATTTCTGACAGGCACCAAGCATCATTCTCTAAAACTATTATCAAGTACAACGACAAACTTCCCTCGGGCTTCACCGCTGCATCTAAACCATCGATACCTCCTTGGTGTCTTATCAGCCCCACAGTCCATCTCAGTGTACCAGGAATCGGGAAAACATCTGAGCTGTCGTCGCCTGTGCTGAAACAACTGTCTCTGCTTCTTCTGCACGAGAGGTACGCGGATAGTGTTCATATTATACTGATGGTTGCACAAACATCCAGGTCCTAGCAAGAGCTATTACCATCAGCTTTAGGACTGACTACCCAACGACATCGACATCTGCGGAACTAGCTGCTCTTCGCGCTGCACTTTGTTTCGTCAATCGGGAACCACCTCGACAATGGTCAATCTTCACCGACTTAAAGGCAGCCCTACAATCTGTGCTATCAGCTCTGCGTCGAGGGCCATTCGAACAGCTCGTATTCGATATTAGATGCCTACTCCATACATCACAGGAGAAAGGACACCACGTGACGTTTCAGTGGCTGCCTAGTCACCGCGGCGTCATAGGAAACGAAGACGCCGATAATGCCGCTCGGGCAGCTCTTGAAGACACACAGGAAGAGGCCACACCACTTTCACGGTCCGACGTAGCCAGCAGACTTTGAGTGCTTGCACAGAAGATCACGCTCTCTCTATGGCGCACACTAAACAGCTAGACCAACCAAAGCAACTGTCAATACCACCTGTCCTGTTTGATGCATCTCTGTATGCCAACTGGACTCCGCCGAAGAGAGGCCACTCTGCTTTATCGCTTATGGCTAGGGGTGGCTTTCAGGAAATCTTACTCATTTCGCATTGGAATGGCCGACAGCGTTCTCTGCAATGCCTGTCTTTACGAGGAGACGCTGGAACACATTCTGTGCGACTGTCCTGAATATAATGTTCAGCGACAGATCCAGGCATCCGTTCTAGCGCACCTTGACACTAGACCATTGTGACTCGAAACGATTTTCACATGCTGCCGAACGAAGACATCGCAGCTGAAGGCGACGAAGGGACTACTTCGGTTTTTGAAAGAGACGGAATTGGACAAGCGGCTGTGACAGCGATATCACGTACCACGCAAGAGTGATGGACTCTACTGACGATGTGTGTGCTGTGCTATGTGCTCTCTCTCTCTCTCTCCCTTCCCCATCTTTCATCCCCCA